>NC_133508.1:130838611-131453888 GCF_049354715.1 Callithrix jacchus
GGCTGTCAGTCATCCATTCAGGTGATAGGTCTAATTGGAAAAGAGACTTTTAAAACAGCAGAGGAAGTCCACACCAGTTAGCTGGTCCTTCTTTCTGAAATATGAATAGTCAACCAACAATTACCAAGCACATGAAAAAGTCCAGCAGCATGAAAAAGGAGAGCTAAGATAAACACAGAAAATAAAATCTCTGAAAGAAATAAAGACAATTATAGGGCATAAGAAAACATTAAAAAATAAAGCTGCTATAATCAAAATACTGAAGAAGATAGTGCAGCCACATAAACGATGAACAGGAAACCATAAAAAAGAAACAAATAACTTTTAAATTAAATATAAGATCCTTAGAATTTAAAAAGTGGTTAGAAAAGGAAAGAAAGTCACCCGCCCTCTTGGCTCCTGTGGAGGCCGCTGGGAACAGAACTTCTAAAAGGAGCTATGTCTGGAGGGCTGTGGTCCAAGGCTATTTTTGCAGGCCATAAGCGGGGTCTCCAGAACCCAAGGGAGCACACAGCTCTTCTTAAAATTGAAGGTGTTTATGCCCGAGATGAAACAGAATTCTATTTGGGCAAGAGATGCACTTATGTATACAAAGCAAAGTACAACACAGTAACTCCTGGCAGCACATCAAACAAAACCAGAGTTACCTGGGGAAAGGTAACTCGGGCCCACAGAAACAGTGGCATGGTTCGTGCCAAATTCCGAAGCAACCTTCCTGCTAAGGCTATTGGACACAGAATCCGAGTGATGCTGTACCCCTCAAGGATTTAAACTAATGAAAAGTCAATAAATGTGGATTTGTGCTCTTGTATTTTTGTTAAGTGGATTAAAAAACTTACTACCTTAAAAAAAATTTTTTTAAAAGGAAAGACAACAAATGGTCTGAAAAATAAAATAGAGAAACTCAACAATGAGAGTACATGAATAAAAAATAAAAATAATAGAGAAGCTAGAAAAGACATAAAAAGCCAATCCAATAGGCACACCATTTGACTAGTAAGAGCCCTAGAAAGAAGGAATAGAGAAAACAGAAAGGAAAAATTATTAAACAAATAGAATTTCCCAGAGCTGAGAAAAGACCCAAGTCTTAAGATTTAAAGAACTCAGTTAGTAACCATACAACTGATAAAAGACCCCTATTTATAGGTTTTCACTGGAAACTTCAAAATAAAAAGTATAAAACAGAGATCCTGAACAGGAAAAACAGGTCACCCACAAAAGATTGATAATCAAACTAGCTTCTTATCAGCAGCAGGGAATATCAAAAGACTTTAGCTGCATCTCCAAATTTTATAAGAAAATTATTTTTGGCCCAGAATTCTACAACCAGCCTAACTACAAACAGGTACTAGGGTACACTAAAGGCAGTTTTTGTTTTGTTTTGTTTTGTTTTTCTGAGGTAGGGTAACCCAGGCTGGAGTGCAATGGTGCAATCTTGGCTCACTGCAGCCTCCGCTTCCCATGTTGAAGGGATTCTTTCACCTTAAGCCTCCCAGGTAGCTGGGAGCACAGCTAATTTTGAACCCAGAAGTTTGAGACCAGCCTGGGGAACACAGCAAAACCCCACAGACTGGTTCAAACTCCTAGGCTCAATTGATCCTCCTGCTTTACCCTCCTAAAGTCCTGGGATTATAGGCATGAGCCACTGTGCCTGGCCAAAGACAGTTTTAGACATGAA
Source organism: Callithrix jacchus (assembly GCF_049354715.1). Classification (NCBI taxonomy): domain Eukaryota; kingdom Metazoa; phylum Chordata; class Mammalia; order Primates; family Cebidae; genus Callithrix; species Callithrix jacchus. Next base: position 130,840,290 of record NC_133508.1, read on the forward strand.
AGCACTCAAAAAGTTTACTTCCCACACATCCTTTCTAAAGAAGGAGAAGATTATTAGGACAGGGAAAAACTTAGGGTCCTGAGAACAGTGACACCAACCAATGAGAAAAACGCAGGGAAATCCTAGGAAGCCAGTTGTGTAGCAGGCCTAGAAAAAGCATCTGGTCACCATGGGAACGCAAGCATGAAGGAGGGAGGTTTCTGGTAAGAAGAAAAAAAAGGAGGAGGAGGATTCTACCACAGAATATGAAATATAATTGAGAGTACAGAAAAAATAAGGCTATGATAAAGGAAGATTGTGCCAGAAAAAGAAGGCAATTAGAAACTCCCTGCAAAAATTTTTTAAAAGGAAAGGAAAAAAAAATAGCATTCAAAAGCTGCATTTCAAATAGGAAACAAGCTTATATGTACCCTGATTATAATGAACTGATAGAGTGTGAGAAAAGAGGATCCAGTTGCTATTAATGTTGAAATCTTGAGAGCCCAGGGTCATTACCCTGGCCCTAGGAAGAAGAAAAAGTAGTCCTAACATAGAGTTGGCTCTGCACTAAATAATATTTATAGAATCATATTTTAGGGGGTATTAAAATTAGAAATGTCCTTCATCTTAGGCCAAAACTAACTTTGATATATTTGGTCTCAAGACATAAATTTCAGGATCCTAAGAGAAAGACTGGCCCAAAGTGTCTCAATCCTCCCGTATTTTCTATAAACACAGAATCAAATGATGCCTAGGTTCCTTCCTGCAACTAACTCCCTGAAGGTGAGAGTCATTTCCATTATTTGAATGGTCCAGAACTCCAGAACAAGCTCAGGACACTTGGATTTGGGGGGTGGTTGACAGAAGAAATGTCCACTTTCTGCAGCTAAGTATAACCAGGTAATTATTGCAAAAGACAACAACTGCATATTGACCACTCGGGAGAAACTGTGGCCCATGGTGATGTCAAGTCATAATTCTGTTACTTCATTAGGGATCCCAAAGGCTAGGTTTTAAATTATTATTTTCTACTAGAAACATCAAAACGCAAGCAAGCATAATTTCTAAATACAAGGAACTTTTTAATAGGGAATTTACAAACATTGCATGTTCTTTACCCTATTGGCAGAAATATGGTCTAGCTTCTGGGAAGGGACAATCCTTGTAGTAATGTGCTAAATAACAAGGGGTAATTGATGAGGTCTGTTAATTCTACTTGCTTCCTATAACAAAAGGAACATAATTATAAGCTGCAGAAAATGCGTTTCAGGTTTATAAGGGAGATTTTCCTTTATGGAAGAATTAACAAATCATAATAATATAATATTATTTATAGTTTTCATATTTAAGATTCAACTTATGTGGAGACTTGGTTGTATAACAGGAAAAAATATAAATGTTATCAACTTTGGCAGTGTAAAAGTAGCTGACAGAAAGTGGGTAGTAGAAGAGAGGGAAAAACAGGTAGAAAAAGGGAACACATGTTCTAATGTCCCTTCTAAAAAATGGGGACAGTCAAGAAAGACTGTCAAAAATGGATGAAATAAGAAACAGTTGTTATTTCTGAGGTTACCAAGTTATGCAACAGAATACGTTAAATTAAAATTACAACTATCAAACACTAATGAGGGATAATGACATGAGAAAACTAAATATTCATGCTTTAACACCAACTTAGCAAATAAACTTGTTAAATCAAGAAACAGAGGTACTCTGGGCCCAGTGCTCATGCCTGTGTCCCAGTACTTTGGGAGGCTGAGGCAGGCAGATTGCTTGAGCCCAGGAGTTTGAGATCAGCCTGGGCGACATGGCAAAACCCTGCTTCTACAAAAAAAAAAAAAAAAAATTAGCCAAGTGCAGTAGCACTTGTGTGTGGTCCCAAATACTTCAGAGGCTGAGGTGGGAGAATCACCTGGTAAGAAGAAGGAAAAGGACGGTGAGCGTGCGATGTTGAGGCTGCAGTGAGCTGAGATTGCACCACTGTACTCCAGACTAGGTGACAGAGTGAGACCCTGTCTCAAAAAAAAAAACAAAACTCAGACATAAAAGCGTATTATGTAGAGCTGTAGTCTCCAAAGTTTTTTGATAGTACAGTTCTTTCAGGAAAATAGTAATAAGCACAAATCCCTAATATGATTATGTTTACTTATTTATATTCTGTGTAAAATTATGACTATACTCATCTCTTTTTTTTGAGATGGAGTCTCGCTCTGTCACCAGACTGGAGTGTAGTGCACAATCTTGGCTCACTGCAACCTCCGCCTCCCTGGTTCAAGCGATTCTCCTGCCTCAGCCTCCTGAGTAGCTGGGACTACAGGCGCGTGCCACCACACCCAGCTAATTTTTGGATTTTTTAGTAGAGACAAGGTTTCGCTAGGATGGTCTCAATCTCTTGACCTCATGATCCACCCGTGTCAGCCTCCCAAAGTGCTGGGATTACAGGCGTGAGCTACCATACCCAGCCAACTATACTCATCTGTTATATATATATTGTAAATTACACAAAAATAAAAAGTTTAAAGTATATATTTTGAATGAATTTTCAAGATGGGGAAATACTTATAATAAATCAAATATAGAAAATCATCAGTTATTCTTACATAAAAATAAACATTTTAAGGTATTTTTAAAAAACACTTCACCTGGGCAAATGATCTTAATAGACCTTTCTCAAAAGGAGTCATACAAGTGGCCAAAACAATGATAAGGAAAAATGCTCAGTGTCATCAATCATCAGGGAAATGCAAATCAAAACTACAATGAGATATCATCTCGCCCCAGTTAGAACTGCTATTACCAAAAAAGACAAGAAATAACAAATACTGGCAAAGATGCAGAGAAAGGGGAACTCTTAAACACTGTTGGTGGGAATGTAAATTAGTACAGCCATTATGGGAAAGAATAGAATTACCATATAATCAAGCAATTCCACTACTGGATATTTACCCAAAGGAAAGGAAATCAGTATGGAGAGACATCTGTACTTCCCCATTTACTGTAGCACGATTCACAATAGCCAAGATATGAAATCAATCGAAGTAATGGAATACTATTCAGCCACAAAAAACAATGAAATCTGTCTTTCACTGAAACACAGAAGAGCCTGTAGGACAGTATGTTAAGTGAAACAAGGGAGGCACAGGAAGATAAATACCACATGTTTTCAATCATATGTGGAAACTACAAAAGTCGATCTCATAGAAAGTAGAATAGGGGTTACCAGAGGTAGGGAAAGGTACCGGGGGAGAGAGGAATAGCCAAAGATTGGTTAACAGATACAAAAGTGCAGCTAGATAGGAGGAGTAAGTTCTAGTATTCTACAGCACTATAGGGTGACTCTAGTTAATAATAATTTACTGTATATTTTCAAATAGGCAGGAGAGGATTTAGTGTGTTCCCAATTTAAAGAAATGATAAAAGTTTAAGGGGATGGATATGCTAGTTGTCCTGATTTGATCATTATACTTACATGGAGACTTGTTTGCACAATAGGAAAAAATATAAATATCATCAACTTTGGCAGTATAAAAGTAAAAGTGTAGCTGACAGAAAGTGGGAAGGACACTTCAAGGCAAAGAGGAAAGGTAGGGTAGACACACTGACATACAACAGAAAGCATGTTGTCTGGGAAACTGAAGTTTTTCAGGATTGCTAGAGCAAATGGTGCATGAGGTGGTGGTGGCAGGAATGGAACATGTATTGAAATATCACATTCATTGTAACCCATAAATACTTACAATTATGGGTCAACTAAAAGCAATTTTTAGAAACTTTTAAAAACAGGTAATTAACTTCCTTTTTTTTTTTTTCTTTAAAAAATAGAGACAGGGAATTCTCAGGCTCAAGTGATCCTCTTGCTTTGGCCTCCCAACGTGCTGGGATTACAGGCATGAGCCACCACACCCAACTAAAAGGTAGTTCACTTCATTTTTTTTTTTCTGAGGTAGAGTTTCATTCTTGTTGCCCAGGCTGGAATGCAGTGGCCTCCCGGGTTCAAGCGATTCTCCTGCCTCAGCCTCCCAAGTAGCTGGGATTACAGGTACCCACCACCATGACCAGCTAATTTTTTGTATTTTTAGTAAAGACAGGATTTCACCATATTGGCCAGGCTGGTCTCAAACTCCTGACCTCAAGTTATACACCTACTGTGGCCTCCCAAAGTGCTGGGACTACTTAACTTTATTTTTTAAAAGCAGCATACAAATAAAGAACCAATGATTTGACCATTCTTCTTACCCACTTCTCTACCCTCCCACCCCCATCCACAAAATTAGAACTTCACCTTACTCCAAGAAGCATTCAGGGAACTTAAAAAGCTTAATAAAGTTAATATGCTTTCCAAAAAATGTATACAATAAGTAAAATTTCAAATAATTTCTTTCTTTCTTTTTTTCTTTTTGAGACGGAGTTTCACTCTTGTTGCCCAGGCTGGAGTGCAATGGTGCGATCTCGGCTCATCACAACCTCTGCCTCCCAGGTACAAGCATTTCTCCTGCCTCAGCCTCCCAAGTAGCTGGGATTAGAGACATATGCTCCCATGCCTGGCTAATTGTATATTTTTAGTAGAGATGGGATTTTTCCATGTTGGTAAGGCTGGTCTTGAACTCCTGACCTCAGGTGATTTGCTTGCCTCAGCCTCCTAAAATGCTGAGATTACAGGCATGAGCCACTGCACCAGGCAATAATTTCTTTCAGTACTCAAATTAAGCATCTTATGTACTTCCCAGGATGTGTACCGTTCCCTTTAGAGGCATAGCTATAGCAGTTAGAGGCACAGTCACCAGGAAATCCAAACATATAAATGGTTAAAGAGGGGGTACCTTTAGAGAGCAAAGCTAGGGGCAGGAAGAAGTGGAAGGAGAAACACAGTTTGTAGCATAAGCTCATGTATACTATTTCATTTACTGTGTACACACTCTTTCAGATAAGGAATTAGTTTATCTCATCAGTTCTATAAAACTCTGTATCTTTACAAGTATATATACTGATTCATTCATTCAACAAATTTTTTTTTAATCATCTGCTCTGCCCTAGGCATAAAAGACAGAGAGAAAACTGACATTTTAGCTCTCAAAGAGAACAGTCTGGGATGGAAGAAGAATATGAAAACCACTGACAACATTTCAGTCTTCCAAGTGCTTAAGAGGAGCATGCCAAATATCATGCACTCGCAGTCTGGGGCACAGAAGAGGTACACTAATACTCTGGAGTGTTAAGGAGGGATTGCTGAAAGGTCACTTCCTCTTTGAGTTGAGACTTAAAAAACAAGTAAAAAAAAAAGACAATAAACTAGATGCATAGGTATGTAGAGCAAATGGGGAAAGGACATTCTAAGGCAAAGAAAAAAGGCAGGGTAGACACGTTGACACAGGAGAGAGTATGTTGTCTGGGAAACAGGAAGCTTTTCTGGATTGCTAGAGCAAATGGTGCATAGGGTGGTAGTGGCAGGAATGAAACAGCAATATAGTAAGGGGCAAGAAATGAAGAGAGGTGCTCAGAACTCTGCATAGTCTCCTAAAGGCAATGGGAAGCTACTGACGGATTTTACCAGCAAGAAGGGAGACCTGAACAAATTACTTTGGAGGCAATGTGGAGGATAGATCTGAAAGGGGTAGTCTGGGCTATTACAATGGGCCTAATTAGACAAAAGGAAGATGTGAATTACAGTATCAGCAGAAGAATGAGGATGAGATGATGCATTTAAAAGTTATTTGGGAGGCAGGAGAAATAGTTGCTTGAGCCCGGGACAACGCTGTAGTGAGCTATGACTATGCCACTGCATGCCAGTCTAGGAAACAGAGGGAGACCCTGTCTCAAACAAACAAAAAAGAATAGTGTTTATGGTAAAAATAAGTTTTTCCAAATGTAATTGTTAGTAGCTACTTCCACTTTCATTCCTTTAATAAATATCCAAGACTCCTTTCATAGTTATTGCAAGAAGAATTAATATAATCATAGCTCTCTTATAAAAATCTCTTCTTTGGTACCACCTTTAAACCTAATACTAATAGGAAATAAAAACATAATATTTTAAGAAATAATTACTTTTTTTTACCTTTAGAATTCAATTATATGTTCCTGTGGAGGCAGAATTCTACAGATATCCACCAACATTCCCAACCTCTGGTTATTTCAAATACTAATCTAAGTACTACTATGAAGGAGGGACTTTGCAAGTGGAATTAAGGTTACTAATCAGACGACTTTAAAATAGAAATCATCCTGGCTTATCTGAGTGGATCCAATGTAATCATATGAGCTCTTAAAAGCAGAAAAGGAAGGCTGAAGAGTTAGTGAGATGAGGCAGAAGAGGAAGGCAGAGAGATGTGAAACAAAGAACCCCACCCACGGTTGCTAGCTTTGAAGATGGAGAAAGGGAGATATGAACCATGAAATGCATATGGCCTCTAAAGGCTGAGAACAATCCCCAGCCAACAGCCAGTAAGGAAATGGAGACTCAGTCCTGCAACCACATGTAACTGACAACCTGAAGGAATCTGGAAGCCATGTCATTCCCAGAGCTCTAGAAAGAAACTCAGCCCTGGTGACACTGATTTCAACCTTGTGAAACTTGGAGCAGAGAAACAGCAGAGTCACACTGTGTCATGACTTCTGAGCTAACAAAACTCTGAGATCAGGGTACAAATAAATGGGCGTTGTTTTAAGCTACTAAATTTGCAGTAATTTGTTACAGGAGCACTGGAAAACTAATACACTTTCTTTAATCACTGACTTCAAACGTGCCCTGTCAAATCTCATTTTTCTATTAAGAGACGTAACTTTGAACAGATTTCATACATTTCCAGTCATATTCAATTACTATACAATCCAGTCTAATTTATTTTCCCCAACCTCACTTTGAAAATGTTTAAGCCTACAGAAAATTTAAAAGACTAATAAAATGCATACTCATATACCCTATACCTATATTTATCAATTGCTAACATTGTTCTAATTTCCTTGCTTTCTCACTCTTCCTAAATGTACCTAAATATTTTCCCCCCTCCTTCTTTTTCCTTCTCTGTAGCATGCATTCTAAACTGCGGATGATTTTATCCCCCAGAGGACAACTAATCATCAAGAAAATGAAATCAAAACTACAATGAGATATCAATTCACGCCTGTGAGAATGGCTACTCTCAAAAACAAAGACAAAAACAGAAACAAAAACAAAAACCAGAAAGTCTGGAGACCTATCTGATAGTCACTACTGGGGGAATGTTACTGACGTCTAATAGGTAGAGCCTACGGATGTTGCTAAACATCCTACAACGCAAAGTCCCACACAATTATCCAGCCCAAAATGTCAATAATACTGAGATTAAGAAACCCTGCTTGTAAAAATGTTTGTAGGCTGGGCGTGGTGGCTCACGCCTATAATCCCAGCACTTTGGGAGGCTGAGGCAGGCAGATCATGAGGTCAGGAGTTTGAGATCAGCCTGGCCAACATGGTGAAACACCATCTCTACTAAAAACACAAAAAAATTAGCTGGGCATGGTGGCGGGCGCCTGTACTCCCAGCTACTTGGGAGGCTGAGGCAGGAGAATCACTTGAACCCAGGAGGCAAAGGTTGTAGTGAGCCGAGATCGAGCTACTGCACTCCAGCCCAGGGGACAGTGCGAGATTCCATCTCAAAAAAAAAAAAAAGTTTGTGTATGTGTATACAAACATTTTTCCTGAACTATTTGTAAGTAAGTTACAGACTTACTTTTACCCTACTTTTTTATGATACTTTTTACCCTAAACGCTTTAGTTTTGGCTGGGCATGGTGGCTCATGCCTGTAATCCCAGGACTTTGGGAGGCCAAGGTGAGCCCAGGAGTTTGAGACCAGCCTGGGCAACATGGCGAAACCAGATCTCTACAAAAAATACAAAAACTAGCGAGGTGTCTTGGCACATGCCGGTGGTCCCGGCTATTTCGGAGGCTGAGGTAACAGATCACTTGAGCCCAGAAGGCTAGGTTGCAGTGAACCATTATGGTGTCACTGCACTCCAGCCTGGGCAATAGAGCAACACCTTGTCTGAAAAAAAACTACAGTTTAAATTTTCTAAAAACCATAACAGTATCCCATACAGCACACGTTAACATTGATACATACTACCATCTATTATATAGACCATTTTCAAATTTCCCCATTGTCTCAAAAAATACCTTTATGGCTTTTTAAAAAAATATCCAGGATTCAATGAAGGGTACATAGGATAGTGGCCTGATCACCATTTTAAAGAAATAAGAAGTCCCAATTTTCAAACAATGGGGGAGAGGGAGTAAACTTGTGGCACTACTCTAAGATCTAATAGTCTGTGGCTATGACGTTATGTTACATCTGAAATGGATGTACTAATTCAGAAGGTTGTTAATACATTAAAAGTCTCTCAGCTAACGCCCTTTTCCGCCTTAGCCCACCCACACCCAAGCGAAAAACAACAATCTCTCTTGGGAGAATATCTTCAAACCTGTTTACCCTGTTCTTAAGAAAGAAAAGGGAACACTCTTCACAATAATCCATAACCCTGTTGAATAAACATCAATCTGAAACAACAAATCAAGAAGGAACTTTCTCCAAAGAAGATAAACAAATGGCCAAGAAGCATATGAAAAGATGCTCAAGGCCACTAATTATCAGGAAAGTGAAAACTACAGCAAGGTATCAACTCACACCTATGAGAATGGTCACTCTTAAAACAAACAAACAAATAAGAAAAAAAAAGTGCTGACGGGGATGTGGAAAAATCGGAACCCTTGTGCATTATTGGTGGGAATGTAAAACATACTCGCACTCCCATGTTCATTGTAGTACTATCACAGCAGCCAAGAGGTGGAAGCAATCTCAATGTTCACTGTCTGATAATGGATAAAGGAAATGTGGAACATAGATACAATGGAATACTATCACCTTAAAAAAAGAAGGAAATCCTGTCATACTGTACATGGGTGGCATTATGTTAAGTGAAGTCACAAAAAGACAAATGCTGTGTAATTCCACTTACATGAGATATCTAAAGCAGTCTAATGGAAACAGAAAGCAGAATGTGGTCACCAAAGGCTAGGGGGAGGAGGAAATGAGAAGTTGTTAATGGGTAGAGTTTCGACTTTGCAGGATGAAGTTCTAGAGATCTGCTGCACAGATATCTAGATCTCTACACAGATCTTTGCTGCTGCACAAAGTGCATAAAATACTTACTACTCTACTATACATTTAAAAATGGTTAAGACACCAAATTTTATGTGCTTTTGACCACAATTAAAAAAAAAAAAAACCATCATTTCATGATCTCACTTAAAAAAGATAACTACGGCCAGGCATGATGGCTCATGCCTGTAATCCCAGCACTTTGGGAGAAGGAGTGGGCAGATTGTGAGGTCGGGAGATCAAGACCATCCTGGTCAACATGGTGAAACCCCGTCTCTACTAAAAATACAAAAATTAGCCAGGCATGGTGGCGCATGCCTGTAGTCCCAGCTACTCAGGAGGCTGAGGCAGGAGAATCACCTGAACCCAGGAGGTGGAGGCTGCAGTGAGCCGAGACTGCGCCACTGCACTCCAGCTTGGGCAACAGAGCAAGACTCTGTCTCCAAAAAAGAATTATTATTGTTATTATTTAATTTTGTTAAATACCCAGTCAACAACAAGAAAAGGAATTACTTATTTTCAAAGATAAATTCATTTACTAATATTTTGGGTTACTAAAACATGCACATAGTTTTCTGTGCATGTTTTAGTAACCCAAAATATTAGTATCCTGGTTTTCTAAACTTGCATACTCATAGATGAAAGGGTTTTAAAGGAAAATTATTTGAACATCTAGAAATGGATATAGCCAGGCAGAGTAGCTCTCACGTGTAATTCTAGCACTCTGGAAGTCCAAGGTGGGAAGATCTGCTTGAACCCAAGAGTTTGAGACTAGCCTGGGTGACAGAGCAAGACCCTGCCTCAAAAAAAAGAAAAGAGGCCGGGTGTGGTGGCTCAAGCCTGTAATCCCAGCACTTTGGGAGGCCAAGGTGGGTGGATCACGAGGTCAAGAGATCGAGACCATCCTGGTCAACATGGTGAAACCCCGTCTCTACTAAAGACACACAAAAAAAAAATTAGCTGGGCATGGTGGCGCGTGCCTGTAATCCCAGCTACTCAGGAGGCTGAGGCAGGAGAATTGCCTGAACCCAGGAGGCAGAGGTTGCGGTGAGCCGAGATTGCGCCATTGCACTCCAGCCTGGGTAACAAGAGCGAAACTCCGTCTCAAAAAAAAAAAGAAAAGAAAAGAAAAAGAAATAGATATGTTAAAAATATTATCACTTTACCTTTTCTTTCTTTCTTAACTTTTTTGAGGCAGTCTCTGTCATCCAGGCTGGAGTGCAGTGGCATGATCTTGGCTTACTGAAACCTCCTACTCCAGGGTTCAAGTGATTCTCCCACCTCAGCTTCCCAAGTAGTTGGGACTACAGGCACGTGCCACCACGCCAGGCTAATTTTTGTATTTTTAAAGACCGGGTTTCGCCATGTTGGCCAGGCTGGTCTCAAACTCCTGACCTCAAGTATTCCACCCACCTCAGCCTTCCAAAGTGCTGGGATTACAAGCATGAGCTTCTGTGCCTGGCAGACAACACCTTACCTCTTCAATCAGGCAATGTAAAATGATGGTATTTAGCAGAATGATACAGTATTGCTTTTAGAAACAACTTTTAAAAATAAAAACATTAAAATGTACCTAACTGCTAAAAAAAGAAAAGAAACTTTTATGGAGAATACAAAATAATACTATAACCCATCAAGATGAAAAACTAGGGCATTCCACAAAAAAACCTGCACACAGATGTTTATGTAGCAACCTTATTCATAATTGCCAAATATTGGAAGCAATTAAGATGCCCTTCAGTAGGCGAATGGATAAATAAACTCTGGTACATTCAGACAATGAAATATTATTCACCATTAAAAAGAAACGAGCTATTAAGCCATGAAAAGACACGGAGGAGACTTAAATGCATATTACAAAGTGAAAGAAACCTACTTGAAAAGGCTACCTAACACTATATGGTTTCAACTAGATGACATTTTAGAAAAAGGCAAAACTATACAGACAATAAAGAGCAGTGGTTGTTGGGGGTTCAATAGCGATAGAAGGATGAATAAGCAGAGCACTGATTTTTAAGGCAGCGAAACTCCTTTCTATACTATAATGATGGATACATGTCATTATACATTTATCCAAACCCATTGAATGTACAACACAAAGAATAACCCCTAATGTAAAATATGGACTTTGGGTGATAATATGTCTGTGTAGGTTCATCAACTCTAAAACCTGTCCCATTAGGTAGGGAATGTTGAAAATAGAGGCGGAGCCAGGCATAGAGGTTCATTCCTATAATTCTAGCACATTTGGGAGGACAAGGCAGGAGGGTCACTTGAGCCCAAGAATTCAAGACTAGCCTGGGCAATGCAGTGGGACCACTGTCTCTAAAAAATAAAATCAAATTAAAAAATTAAATTAGCTGGGCTTGATGGCATGGGCCTGTAACTACTGATGAAGTTGAGACAGTAGGATCACTTGAACATGGAGGTAGAGGCTGCAGTGAGCCATGATTGTGCCACTGCACTCCAGCCTGGGTGACAGAGGGAGACTCTGTATCAAGGGAAAAGAAAAGAAGAAAAGGAGGGAGAAAAGAAAAGAAAAAAAAAGAAAAGGAGGGAGGCTATGCATGTGTCTGGACAAGGGGTATACGGGAAATCTCTGCATTCCTCTCAATTTTGCTGTGAACTTAAATGGCTCTAAAAATTTAGTCTTTAACTTAAAAACAAAAACAAAAATCTGAGGCACTGAGAAGCCTACAATGAAGAAACAGTTTTACTGTATGGTTTAGTCTGAAAGAAATGTGTTAAGGATGCAATCTGCCTAAGAATTCACCATTTCTTGGAGCTTCTAACAAAGGTTCAAAAGCAACTAATGGTAAAATCAAATGGCTCTCTGTACACATACCAGTCTCAGAAAACTAATCATAGTTCTGGAGATTAAGTTTCGGGCAAAGGCAAAAGCTAATCTCTGAACAGCAGGTCCAATAAAGTTAATGAGAACTACACAAACTACAGATCTTCTCCCTCTCTAGTCTTTGGAGGATAGGGAACAACAATAGGCTCTAATTATCCTTAGATTTAAAATAGTCCTGGAGAGTGAAAATGGGCAAAAAGCTATATTCCTCTTACTACAGTATTCAGCAACATTATTACTATTACCAGTTAATCTGTATCAGTCTGGCACTAAATCCCACAAAATATCTACATTAACTCATAAGGAACCAAACCATCCACAGCAGTCATGTTTGAAAAATTATGCTAATATGAGCCAAAATGCTAGGTATCAGAAATGTTAAACAAGTGCCAACACCCTAGTTAGAACATGCCATCTATCTGTTCACTCATGACAATCCTACTGAACACATATTGAAATTGCTAGGGCAGTCATTTTCAAGAGGATACTTCAAAAACTTTAAGCACTTTACAAGCAGAAGGGCTTGAAAATCTTCCAAGGACTCAAGTATATGGGACTTCAAATTCCATTAGAACTGTATCAACTTTTCATATGCAACAGAATAGACAGGAATGGAAAATGTGAATAATCTAAGTCAGAGAATTATGCTGAATTGTCTTAACTTTCATTCTTTTAGGACTTAACAGTGAGAAGGAAGAAGGTATTTTAAACCAAAACCAACAAATTACAGGGTGGCTGTGTTATCAGCTTCACTCAGACAACAAGAGCAAACCCTAAACAAAGGACAATCCTAGTTTGTAGAAAACACATTGCTAAACACAGACAAATGCAGGTGTCATTCTGGTTTGCCACACCCAAGCAGGCCACAAGTAGTGTATACCATAATGGGACATAGAATAAAAATACTGCCTAAAAATGGTTTAGGCAGTTAATATACCCACAGTTTCTGATCTCAGAGGCAGGATTCTACTCTGTGCGATGTGCACATCATTTAGCCAGTCCAGGAAGTGTTATTTCCCAAGTAATGTTTCAACAAAATGTCTGGAAAGCATGGCACTGTAAATTGGCTTACTCTGGGCAAGATGCCTTGCCATGAGAAGCTTGTTGCTCAGGTAAATGTCTGTTGGCTATTCCAGGAAGATCACAAGTCTTCCTAGCCCACAAAGGGGCTGCACACACTCACAGTGAGCCTGCCCGCTCCCCTGGAGTAAGTACTTCCTGCACCAAAAAGCTGCCCTTGGTGGAATCTGCAGCAAAAGGTAGAGAAAAGGGCCACTTTCATGATAAACTCAGCTCATTTTTCTTTTTTAACACTTTTATGGAGATACATAAATAATTCACATATCCTACCATTTATTCATTTAAAGTATAAAGTTCAGTAGGTTTTGGTATATTCACAGACTTGTGCAACAATCACCACTATCAATTTTAGAACATTGCCATTCCCCTCAAGAATACCTCGTATCCATCAGTAGTTACTCTCCATTTCCAGATAGGTAATCACGAATCTATTTTTTGTCTTTATAGATTTGCCCATTCTGAACTTCATATGAATGAAATAACACATGATCTTTTGTGACTGGTTTCTTTCATGTATTTAAAGTTTTTACGGTTCATCCATGTTACAGTATGTATCAGAACTTCTTTTCACTTTATTGCTGAATAATATATTGTTGTACACATATAAAACACAGGTTCGTTTTTTCACAGGCAGTAAAATCTCCTTTGCTATATAAACAAAGCTGTAAACAGTGATCAGGTGCCTGTATTAGCCCATGAATGCCCATTATGGCTGAAAATATATCATAAATTGCATAATGCTACAGTTCTCCAAAGTGTTACCAAATGCCACAGTGATATCTGGATTAATAAAAAATACTGAGAATGAAGTTCCCTTACAAGTAAGCTGACTGCTTAAAAGTTTTCTCCTGTAAACTACAGAAAAAAGGGAGCTTGCAACTCCTAAAGCCTGAACACCTCAGGACATAACTGGTTTGTGACCCCATCCAGTTAAAGACAAACAGCAAAACGGTAAGTATACAAAGCTGGTCTCTGTGACTTTTCTCTCCTCTTCCTGGCCCTTCATCTCTTCCCTCTATCTTTGAAATAAATCCAACCCCTTCCCATACTCTACACCCTTTCCCTACCCCAAAACAGAACAAGACCTCTTATACCTGCTGAATAATTACACCCTCACTTTAAATTAAAATAATACATTCATTCACAGGAAAAGTTACTTAAACCAGACATCTGTATTGTAAGACATTCTTCCACAACATGAAATGAAAACTAGTTTCCCTCATAAGAAGAATTTTTGGCATGAACAAGCTGACAAGAGGAGGGTTTTTTGTTTTGTTTTTGCGGAAAGACTCATTCAAATCACAGTAAACCCACACCATGGCAAAGCAAATTTAGTTGGCAATCTCAGGTTGATGCATATCTCAGGGTAGGAAAAAATAAATTGTTGGTGTTATGATTATGTCTAAAAATATCCTTATCTATTAGAAATGCATACTGAGGTACTTAGATTAAATGATGTGATGGCTGAGATTTGCTTTAAAATACTTTGGTTCATCTAGGCTTAGTGGTTTATGCCTGTAATCCCAGCACTTTGGGAGGTCAAGGCAGGAGGATTGCTTGAGCCCAGGAGTTTGAGGCTAGCCATGGCAACATGATGAAACCCTGTGTCTACAAAAAGTACAAAAATTAGCTGGGCATGGTGGTATGTGCCTTTAGTCCCAGCTAATCAGCAGGCTGAGGTGAAAGGATTACCTGAGCCCGGAAAGTTGAGGCTGCAATGAGCCCAGATGGCGCCACTGCGCTCCAGCCTGCGCAACAGAGGACGACCCCTTCTCAAATATAAATGAATGAACGAATGAATGAATGAATGAATACATTGGTTAAAGGGGTAGGGGAGGGGAAATGAAACAATATACTGACTGTTGAGGACAGGTGATGGGCATATGACAGTTCACTATTCTTTTCTGTTTTCTGAATGTATAAAAATTTCCATAGTAAAATACTTTTTTTTTTTAAGAAATAGGGTCTCACCCTGTTGCCCAAGCTGGAGTGCAGTGGCTGATCTAGGCTGACTGCAATCTCTGCTCCCCAGCTCAAGCCATACACCCACTTCAGCCTCTCGGAGTAGCTGGGACCAAAGGCACCCTCCATCCCACCCTACTATGTTTTTTTTTTTTTTTTTTTTTGTATTTTTAGTAGAGACAGGGTTTCACAATGTTACCCAGACTGGTCTCAAACTCCTGAGCTGAAGCAATTTGCCCACCTCGGCCTCCCAAGTGCTGGGATTACAGGCGAGCCACCGTGCCTGGCAGCTAAGATATTTTTTTTAACACTGGTGTGAGGTGTTACAAAGGATTATAAAGAGGTACCTGGCCTGGGCTGAATTCTAGATGGGGTTTTGATAGTGTTACTCAGGGGCACAATTACTATTACTATTGGTGGTGCTTGCTACAAAGCCTCAGTTTTATTCGTAGACGCTAAATATCATGGATTGTCAAATCATGCTTCCAATTTGCAGTACATCACTCATTTCAGGGTAATGACTCACACATACAATTTTCAAACAAAAATGTAATATTTACTTGCCCATGATGGTTATCTTCTCAACTTTTTTCTTAATTCATAAAAGCACCAGCTGACCCCAAATCATCTACCAATATCTTTAGGCCTTTTAATGTAAGCGGCAAAGGAATATTGTCCTCTGAATGCAGTGTTGGCTATCTCTGCTGACCCACGCAAGGCATTGATTTGTAGTTGTTTTTCCATCGGAGTGATGGATTTGCGCTCGGCTACTCGCGGTGTCTACTAGGTCCCCCTGGTGACCAAACAGTACACTTAGGCAGAAGTAGGGTTCCAAGGCACAGACTGGCAGCGGAACAGAGGGTGGAACGGGAAATCATGAAAAATTAACACGCGAACAGTACACACGACATGACTGAGAATTACGTTGGCATTGCTGGGGTATTTGGGATCCGCAGACCAGCCACCAGCCCCTTTCCTTTAAAAAAGCAAACACCCAGCCGCTTGGTTCAGGCTTAACGATCTCCACCTCCCATTTAAATCCTGGGTGTGATGGAAAGACCCAACCAAGGGGCTCGGGGCTGCTTTTTGAGGTCTGGGGAAACACTGCTGTGACAAATTGTCATAATTTTCTAAGATACGGAGGAATGCTACACCACCTTTTCTACCACCGACTTAAGACCCAAGACACGGAGTCAGGAGCAGCCGACCTGCGGGGGCGCACGGGGGAGGGGGGAAAGCCCCGAAACGACCAGGGAGAAGGCGGCCCGTTGAGCTCCGCCTGGAAGGGCGCAGGGCTGCAGGCAGCACCCGGAGCGCGGGGGTCTTACCCGGGTCACGTCTCGGGGCTCTAAGGGTGCGAGGGCGAACCCAGGCGGGACGACCCGGGCCCTGGACCGGGGCCCTGGAGCCGGGCTGGCCGCGGCGCGGGAGGCGCGAGGGCCGCGGTGGGGGGCGTTGGCAGCGCCGAGGAGGCTGGGGAGGGCGCGCCGCCAGGTGCCGGACGGCAGGGGGCAGCGGGGTTCGGGCGGGCGCAGACCCAGAGAGGGAGGAGGGGAGCAGGCAAGTTCCGCGCTGCGCGGCAGGGCGCGCGGCCGGGTGCTCCCGCAGCGGGTGGCTGGGCGGCCGCCGGCCTACCTGGAGGTAATAGGGTTTCCTTAGCCAGGCCCCCGGACAGAGACTCCTCGCCATGGTAATCACACATCGCCCCGCCGCGCTGCAGTCAGAGGCGGACCCGAGCGCTGGCTGCCGGGCTCCCCGCCTCCCCCCGCCCCCTGCCGGGCCGGGCCCGCCCACTCCCCCGCCCCCGCCGCGGCGCGCGCCGCGCTTCCCTCGGCCCCGCTGCAGCAACGGCGGCTGGCGGCCCGAGGCCCGGTCTTCTGCCCTGTTCGCCCGGCAGCCGCTGCTGTCAGAGCGGCTGCCGCCGACTCCGCTATAGAGGGGAGTCACACCTCGCCTCCGCCGACACAAATCCACTGCGCCTGGAGCTTAAAGGGGAGGCGCGCGGAGGCGGGAGGGGGTGCCGCAGAAGCTGGGGTGTAGCACGCTCCGCGCGGATGGGGGCGTGCGCCTCGCAGGCTGGTGCGGCGACCCCCCCACCGCGCTGGCCTCGAAGCCTGCTCCGGCTTCCGGCTCCCCGCGCTGCGCCCGGCTGTTCGTCCCGTCACCCCGTCCCGGCAGCACCGACGCTCCCCAAGGACTCTGCTCCTGGAGTCAAGACGTGTCTGGATGGGTTGTTTCGAAATTCAAGGGAGGCTTCTAGCTCCTTCCCTGGGGACCGGCTTGTCCTGCCTCGCTCTTGGTGGCAGTCAGGGGATGGGGGTGTCTGCAGCTGCTGGAGATGCAGACCGGGGCATCGCCCCAGGACTGGGCTCCGCGCCGAACGCGGACAGGCGCCCCGCTGCCGAACTCAGTTCCTCTCTGCCCTCCTCCAGTTGGCCTCCAAAAACGGCCTTCAACTTTTCAAAAAATGTACTTTAAAAAAACTCCGACTTTTTTGGTTTGTATTGTTTTTAAGACTGCTTCAGGGTTTTCCTGGCCCCACCAAGGAACACTGATTTCAAACGAAAAAACAAACAAACAACAACAACAACAAAAAAAAAAACGCACAGAATTAAATACAGTCCTGAAGGCAAGGAGCCTGGACGTGGCCTGCTGCTTAGTTAAGGCTACATAAAACAGGGTGTGGTGTCTGTCTTTTGACAATGAGTTCCAAATAAGGGAAAAAAAGGAGCCACCCTAGTGGGAGAGCAGCTGTTGATTCAAGTGACTTGTAATGGAAGAAGTTTTTTTTTTTTTGGCTTCTTTTTACCCCACCTACCATGTTTTCACGTGATGCTGACAAGTTTAGGTGGACGGTTAGAGCTCATTCAGGCCTATTGCTCTGAGAAGTGGTTTCCCCAGAAGCAAACCATTACTCATTCTCACTTGGTTTTTACGTAAGCCTTGTTCAGGTGCCTTGTTTCTGAAGAGTACCTTCACGTCTGCCCCTTCCCTCAACCCAAATACACAGTTTTTAAACCTCGGTGATTTTTTTTTTTATGGTGGTGATTCTTTCTGTTTTTGAGAGGGGTCTTACCGTGTTGCCTAGGCTGGACTCCAACTCCTGAGCTGAAGCCATCCTCCTGTATTGCTAGGACTACAGCTACTTGGTCTTATTTTGTTGCTTTCAGATAAACCAATTTTTCGTTGATTTTGTTTGGGTTAAGAGACAGTAATTACTGAATACGGTAAGGATGGATCCTAGTGGTTTCATTCATTTAATAAAGATTTATGAGTACCCAGGCACTATTCAAGTTGTTTGTTCAACGAATGAACAAACACACAAATCCTTGCTCTTGTGGATATTAGAGAGAGGAGCAATAAATAATAAATGTAATCAATAAAATCAAATAAGGTAAGAATGCTAATAAAGGTTATGGGAGAAACAGCAAGGGAGATGGGGAAGACTACAAGTAGAGGAACTTTGAGGCAAAAAAGGAGTTCAGTTTTGGACATGTTACATTTTAAGGTATCTATTAGAAATTGAAGTGATCTTGATCAGGCGGCTGTATATATGAGGGAGTCTAGGATTAAGGATAGTGGTCCAAGCTAGAGGTATATGAGAGATATCAGCATTTAGAAAGTGTTTAAAGCCATGAGACTGCCTAAGATCACCAAGGAAGTGAGTGTAAATAGAAGAGAACTGGGGATGGAGCCCTGGGGATGAAACCTGCCAAGGAGACTGATGAGCAGCCAGTGAAGTGGGAGACCTGCGTGAGGCACCGTGAAGCTCCTAGATCTGGTAGGCGGGAGTGCTCCTATGCAAATGAGCACTGAGAATTGACTGTTGGATTTAGTGACATGGAAGCTATTGATAACCCTCCAGTGGAGCAATAGAGGAAAAATTTGATTGGAGTGGGTTTAAGAAAAAAAACGAGAGGAGCAAAACTGGAGATGGTTAATAGAAACAATTATTTTGAGAAGTTCTCCTACAAAGGGGAGCCCAAATCTGGGATAGTAACTGGTGGTAGAATAGAGTCAAAAGAAGACTGGAAAAAAATGCGAAGAGACTGAGCACAGGAGGTCAAGGCTGCATTGAACTATGATCGCCTCAATGCACTCCATCCTGGGTGACAGGCCATTTATTTAAAAAAAATATATATGGTGGGGGGAGAAATACTTGTTTTTAATGGGAATTATCCGGAAGAAAAGGAAATTCGTGTAGAAACAAGAAGTGAGAAGTGCTGGAGTGGTGTCCTTGAGAAGGAAGGGAAAAAGGGTTTGAAAACTAACACACGGGGGAAGGATCATTTATAGACAGGAGTACAAACTGTTCATCTATGGAAACAGGCAGGCAGGTGGGTAGGCATGGTAATAGGAATCTTTGGAAGTTCTCTTCTGATTGCTTCAATTTTCTTAGAGATGTAGAAAGTAATGCTATCAGCTGGGAGGAGGTGGGAATGATTATGTGAGAAGGGAAGAGAAGGTGAGAAATGTCATCTAGGAGAACGAGAAGACAGTGGACTAGAAAAAAATTGTGTTCTTGTTGAGTGTCATGTAGGGCCCACTTCAGTTTCTGGTCATGAATTTAAGTGAGATAAGTTAGTATGATTGTGCTTCTTTCTCCAGCTCCTGGGAAGCAGGTCCAGAGTAGGCTAAGAATTCTGTTTAATCATATTTTACCAAAGGAATAAGAGCAAGGAGAAGACAGCAAGGAAGTTGAGGATATAAGCAAGGGTGTGATTATGATTCACCGTGGAATTTAAGATGAATGAAGAGGGAAGAGTGGATATGGAGAGGTTAAGGACGGTTAAAAGGTGGTAGGATCAATGAATTGCAAGTCCTTCTGGGGTTGAGGGATTGTAGGAGTCTAGGGAAAAGAGAGAATGATCTGGAAAGATAGGAGGTATATAATAGTCTGAGGCTGGGCATAGTGTCTCATGTCTACAAAGCCAGCACTTTGGGAGGCTCAGACAGGAGGATCATTCCAGGACAGGAGTGCAAGACCAGCCTTGGCAATATAACAAGATCCCATCTCTACAAAAAATTTAAAAATTAGTCGGGTGCGGTGCCTCACGCCTATAATCCCAGCACTTTGGGAGGCCGAGGCGGGTGGATCACAAGGTCAAGAGATTGAGACCATCCTGGTCAACAAGGTGAAACCCCGTCTCTACTAAAAATACAAAAATTAGCTGGGCATGGTGGTGCGCACCTGTAGTCCCAGCTACGTGGGAGGCTGAGGCAGGAGAATTGCTTGAACCCAGAAGGCGGAGGTTGCGGTGAGCCGAGATCGTGCCATTGTACTCCAGTCTGGGTAACAACAGCAAAACTCCATCTCAAAAAAAAAAAAATTTTTTTTAATTAGCTGAGCATGGTGGTGTGCACCTATAGTCCCAGCTACTCTGGAGGCTGAGGCAGGAGGTTGTAGCAAGCCATGATGGTGCCGTATACTCTAACCTGGGCAACAGAATGAGACACCGTCTCTAAATATATAGATATTTTATAAGTCTGACTCCATTTTTTCTATGTGCTGATGACTTTGAAGCCCTACCACTCCTCTTTCCCCTGTGCAAACATAAGAAAGCCTAGATGCCTTTGATGCCAGCAGGAAGTTCAAACCATGCAAGACTTAGCCCGTGTGAGAGAACCCTCACCGTGGTCCTACCCCTTAACCACCATGAAATCCCAAGGTAGTCTCCTTTCTCTGCTCTCTTAAGCCATTTTTAACCGGTCTGGGAGCCTCCCCTGCTCTCCCCAGAAAGCTGCAGTATGTTAACAAACCTCTTCACACCATCTTGGTGCATGTGTGGCATCATCAGTCTCAATATCCAAATGAAATTTTGGGTGGAGGAGCCCATCCAGCTTCTGCAGGGTGACCACAACAGTGTGGTAATTTGAGTGGGATCCATGAAACTGATACTATGGAGCACCGATGAAACCTAGGGTGGGATGTGACCATGGCAGTGAATGGCTAAGGGATGTGGAGGCAGGATCATTGGAAAAGAGTCAAGGACAGACTTTCATATAGATCATATGCTCGTGTATTAAAAACAGTAAGACTTAGAAGAGGGGAGGTGCTGGAGAAGATGCCAGTAGCAAAAGCTAAAGTCCTTGATAAATAAGACAGTGATCTGTGAGTGAGTAGGTGAGGAATGACGAAGGTGAGTGACGATATCAGAGGAGATGATTTTTAAAAAAGATAATGGGTAGGGGGAGGAATTAGAGAGGTGGGAGGAAGAATAGCTTGAAAGAAGAAGAGCCCTCTCCTACCTCCCAGTCCAGTGACATGAGGGTGCTGGGAAGGCTGCAGGGACAACAGTGTCCACAGGGATGAGTCAGGTTGGCATTAGGACAAGAAGATAAAGGAGATACTCAGAGAAGCAGTTAAGGATGTAAAGGATTTTGCTGATGATAGAGAGCACAGTGGAAAAGCTCAGAAACTGGGGAGTCTTGAGAAGAGTTCAGAATAGGAGATGTGAATAGCCTTGAGAAGGTTAGGTGGGAGGTGAGAGGGGCCTGGTGGTCTGGGGTTTCTCATGGTAAAGGATATAAACAAGGATAACAAGGACAAAATTTGAACCAAATGAGAAGAAATGGTGATTCAGGTTTCCATTTAGAGTCACCCAAGACTAAATGAAATTAATGTTGTATTTGAATGGCGAAAATTAGTTTATAAGATTTTCATTTCAAACCTGAGTTGCTTCCCTTGTCTTCACATGCCCCAGGACCCTGGCCCTCCAGGGGCCCAAGCTGAGAACCTTGCATCCAGGTGGGCCCTTGTACCACTGAACTTGCAGTTTGGCTATAAACCCACTTGGATGAGTCCCAAGATGGATTCAAGCAGGTTGGCCTTGGCAAATTTGGGCAGGATCCTTTCTGCCTCTGGTCTGATGTTCTCCTGAACTCTCACTGCAGAGGCCTGGCCATCCCTCATGTCATACACTAGACCTACTTTGCAAACATCTAAATGTACCTGTTCTGGTACTTGTTCTTATGGTCCTTAAAGATTTCAGTTTTTCTAAGTAAAAGCTAGCTAATTCAAAACTAATTCATCTGATTGTGTTCAGAGGTGCTAATTTGCGGCCTCTTAGTCATCATGTATAGTGTAACTTTGGCCTTCCAGAAGTTACATTACACATGATGGAGACAAAGAAATTACTCCAATGGCTTCCAATACAGGAAAATCAAGATCAATGGTCTTTGAACTTTCTTGTTTATACATTCTCAAAAGAATTTTTAAAAAGATATGAATTCTCTGATGTTTTATAGCAACATCCAAAACTTTTATCATGAAATTAAACAATTGTAAAGGAAGTAAATTTCAGGTTTGTGTTGTAAATATTGGCATTTAAAAATAAAACTGTGGCCAGGCACAGTGACTCACACCTATAATCCCAGCACTTTGGGAGGTCAAGGTGGGTGGATCACGAGGTCAGGAGTTCAAGACCAGCCTGGGCAATATGGTGAAAACCTGTGTCTCAAAAATATAAAAATTAGCTGGGTGTGGTGGTGGGCGACTATAATCCCTGCTACTCAGGAGGCTGAGACAGAGAATTGCTTGAACCTGGAAGGTGGAGATTGCATTGAGCCAAGATTGCACCATCGCACTCTAGCCTGGCAACAGAGCGAGACTCTGTCTAAAAAAAAAAAAAAAAAATTAATTAAAAAACCCTGTCACACAACTCATAAGTGTATCCAATATAAGTATCATGCTCCTTGACACCATTTAAAGAGTATGAGTATCATCCTTTAAAGAGTAAGTTACAAGGTTGTTTATTTAGCTATCAGAAATATAACATTGTTCCCTTTTCTTCTTGAACTTTTTAAATTCTGCTTCCCTCATACAATGTTATAGTTATATATTTTTATGCTTTCTAATTTATTTATTTAGTCTTGCCTAGGCTGGAGTGCAGTGGCAAGATCATAGTTCACTGTAATCTAGAACTTCTGGGCTTGAGCAGTCCTCCCATCTGAGCCTCCCTAGTAGCTATGACTACAGATACATGGCACAGTGACCAGTCACTAATTTGTTTTTCTACCTATCATACTTCTCTGTTAATAAAAATTGTCATTTTAATGTTTTTTGTTTTTATTTTTAAATTTAATTTTTGAATGTGTAATATGTTTATTTGGTTCAAAAATAAAAACTAAATTAAAAATATTCATTGAGAAATTTTATTCTCTCTTGTACTACCTCCATAGGTAATCACTTTTATCAATTTTAAATTTATCCTTCTAGTGCCAGTGTTTCTTCTTTATATAAATAAAAGCAAAATTCAATGTGTATTTTTAAAATTGAATATATATTTATATCATTCCCCCTTTCTTAGCTAAAAAAAAGTTACTTTATTACATTTTTTTTAAACTGCAGAATGGAAGCCTACTAATTAGACTAATGAAAATGTACTAATTCGACCAATATCAAATCACACTCCTGATAACCATCTTTGCCTTCTCTTTTGCCTTGACCTTAAGGTTAGATCATAGAACTCAACTGACATTCTTCAAGGATGTTTCAGAAACCTGTGGTGTTTTCAGTGCTTTGAATTCAATACCAATGAGAACACAGGTTCTTAATAGCAGCCCTTGGCAGACTGTGTTTTGTTTCTTCCAATATTTACAAATTGGGACATTTTACATAAATATCTAGATTCTGGCTGTTTTAAAAATCAGATCAGCTAACCAAACCTCTCACACACAAGCTGATGTGACCTCGTGTGGCACTTGTCCTGCGGTCTGCTATAGTCCCTCTCATTTCCTAGCTTTCTTGCTTCAGCCCCCAGCATTTATTTATCTTTCCCATCTGGTCCCTGTAGGCATTTGACTTAGTGACCTCTGAGTTAAAATCATAGCAGTGACTTGGGAAAGTACACTCAAACAGGAGCTTCTTTGAAGCTTCAGAATGGGAAGCAAGAAAGGAGCAAGGGAAAAGAATAGAGGAAGATTAGGCTCTGGATTAATGATTCCGTTAAAAAGAACCCATGTTTTACCTGAAATTCCTGAAGACAAGTGTTTTTTTCCATATACTCTGTAGTCTATATTCACCTTCTCATGCCACTAGATGGTGCAGGGTATTGGTAAGGCAAGGTGGTGACTGAATTTGCACCGCATGAAAAATGAAGTCTATTGTGATTTAATCACGAGAACATAGACTGAAATGAGAGACAGAGCTCTTTTTTATCTTCTGTGAAAAGGCACATTGGACATTTGAATTTAAAAATACAATGAGTCCCTAATTTTCTACTAACTCTACCACCAAATATTAAGGATCTACTGTGTCGAAAATCTTTTAAAATACTGTTCAGAGTATGGAACACAAGAAACTTATAAAGTAGAGAAGGTATTTTGTGTATCTGCTTTCAATATAGAATACAATGCTTTAAAAAGGAAGAATGATAAGAATTTTAAGGGAAATTATAATTTATTGTTATTAACACCTGGCATAGAGAAGGTACTTCATAAACATTTCTTAAGAGAATAAAAGAATGAATGAATAAATGAAGCATCCAAGAAGATAAGAAGTAAAAAAAATAAAATAGGTTTTAAAAAGGCTTTTATCTGCCGGGCGTGGTGGCTCAAGCCTGTAATCCCAGCACTTTGGGAGGCTGAGGCGGGTGGATCACGAGGTCAAGAGATCGAGACCATCCTGGTCAACATGATGAAACCCCGTCTCTACTAAAAATACAAAAGATTAGCTGGGCATGGTGGTGCGTGCCTGTAATCCCAGCTACTCAGGAGGCTGAGGCAGGAGAATTGCCTGAACCCAGGAGGCAGAGGTTGCGGTGAGCCGAGATCGCGCCATTGCACTCCAGCCTGGGTAACAAGAGCTAAACTCCATCTCAAAAAAAAAAGAAAAAAAAGTTTTTACCTTGAAAGCAGCATTCAAAATCTGAAAGTCATGAATGACAATTTTTATTTTGTTCTTTATTCTTATCAGTGCATTCCCTGAAGAAGTGCCGGGGTTTTGTGGAATAGTTCTTTAAGAGAATGAAACACCTATAATAATTTGGTGCTAAGATTTTTGTCTAACTTAAGGCATAACACTGTAATTCTGGAACTTGAAATTCCTCCTAATCTCAATGTTGCACTAGAAGACTTATATTGAGAATTCAGAGTGACTATGGCAAGAATGTCAGAAAAGAACATCATAGGAGACCTGTCACATGGAAGTTACTGGAAGAGTCACCTTACTGTGGTGAGTTATAGACTTCAGGAGGATATGAACTTGTCCTAAGGCCATCTGATGACATCTTCAGTCTCTGGCAATAGTCTCTGGGATTTTGTATAAACTGTCAATGTCATAATATACAGATTTTAAAAATATGGAATGTCGCACGAATTTGCATGTCATCCATGTGCAGAAGCCGATACTCTTCTCTATATGGTTCCAATTTTACTATATGAGCCCTCAAAGCGAGCATGACAATGTCATAATATTAAAATAGTATTTCACAATAGGGTTTCCCTACTCTCTTAATTTTGTGTGTAAGGATATGCCATGTTCTCCACAGAAAAGGAAAATCACATAGAAACAAACACAGCAAGAGACGACCTGATGGCTCTAACAGACCACTGTTCACTGGGTAGTTTGTTGTGTTTTCTTCCTTCTGATGACTAACCCTAAACACTTCCCAATTCACTTGAGCACAAGAATAACCATCCAAGTCCAGGAAACATTCGATTCCCTCAATGTCATCTCTCAGGTGACAGTAACGATCTTAGAGAATCCAGATGTTTCCTTGCTGATTACCCCCCGTAAAATCCAGTTAGAACCAGCAAATTCAGAAAATGTAAAAGGGTTTCAAACTTCTTGTGGAGTATATTCTTCATCTTTTCCTGAGTTTTTTCCTTTCTTTTTTTTTTTTGAGACAGAGTCTTTCTCTGTCGCCAGGCTGGGGTGCAGTAGCACAGTCCCGGCTCACTATAACCTCCACCTCCTGGGTTCAAGTGATTCTTCTGCCTCAGCCTCCTGAGTAGGTGGGATTACAGGTGTGCGCCACTACGCCCAGCTAATTTTTGTATTTTTAGGAGAGATGGGGTTCCATCATGTTGGCCAGGATGGTCTCCATCTCCTGACCTTGTGATCCACCTGCCTTGGCCTCCCAAAGTGCTGGGATTACAGATGTGAGCCACCATGCCCGGCCAGATTTTTTCTTTTTTTTTTCAATATTTCTTTTTTCCACTAGAGTGGTTAGGAGCTCTACAAGAACCACTGAAAACAGAGTCTCTTTGTTTAGTTCTGCCACTTTTTAGCTATATGACCTTGGGCCAGCTATTTAAAATCTTTATGCCTCAGTTTCATCTTCAGCAACAAGAAGATTAAATGGGTTTATGTGTTATAAAGTGTTCAGCATGATGCTTAGCACAGAGTAGGCACTGGATTTATGTAGAAGGTCTGAAAAAATGTCTAAAATGCCATGCTATAAGGCTGTGTAGGATTACTTTTTTTTTTTTTTTTTTTTTTTGAGATAGTCTTCCTCTGTAGCCCAGGCTGGAGTGCAGTGGCACAATTTTGGCTCACTGGGACCTCTGCCTCTTGGGTTCAAGCAATTCTCGCATCTCGGCCTACTGAGTAGCTGGAATTACAGGTGTCCACTACCAAGCCCTCCTAACTTTTTTGTATTTTTAGTAGAGACAAGGTTTCACTATGTTGGCCAGGCTGGTCTCAAACTCCTGACCTCAGGTGATCTGCTCTCCTCTGCCTCTCAAAGTGTAGGTATTACAGGTGTGAGCCACCACACCCAGCCTGATTTTTCTCCTTATTGAACAAATTGATGGAGCGCCAGCATCTGTAACAAACCTTCCCAAAAAGCTTTAGGTAAAAATTTATTTTTGAGTTATAGGGAAATGGGCTTTTCCTCACAAATTAATCTTCTTAGTAAACAAAACTAGTCCCTTTAAGGCACCGACTCCTGTAAAACTTTTGACCATAGTTACATTAATAGAGATCTTTTTGAACTATGTCACCCATGTCTCTGTCTTATGAAACACTTTGATGAGCATAATCTATTTCTTGATACTGTAGGATTATACAGTACAGAATCACATATCTGACTTCTCAGAGTGGGCCGAGTATGGTCTGCTGATACCAGAGAGGAGAAGAGAACCAGTGTTGAACACATCCACTGGGATGGACTGGAACTTGGTAATGCTGACAGGCCAACAGGTTCAAAATATTTCCAGGTATCAGGCTACAGTTCATGACAGCAGTTGTCAGTGTTGGATTAGGCAGCAACTGAATAGAATCAAGTTGACACAGAATCAAATAGTTCAGAGGGAGAGATACTTCTGAAATTCAGGCCAGAAGGTTGGGGGTGGTAACTGGGAAGTCTGTTCAAAAATTGTCAAGGTCTATAACTACCACCTGTAGTAAGGCAAAATTTAAATTCCAGTTGCTTGCACAGCACAGTTATTTCTAGTTATAAAAATAAGAACTCACAGAAAGAGCTCAAGGTCACAAACTGTGGCCAGAGTTGGTTAAAAATCTTTCTCAGGTGGAGAAAGGTTGGGTAACTTGCCCAAGGTCATGCTGTGAAGGTGCACAGCCAGAATTCTATCATAGGCAAACTCTCTATGTGTTTCTGCTACTTAGCTCTACTCACTCTAAAACAAAACAAATGTTTTACTATTCTGGCAAACATAGAAATGTCTGGACTTGGTTTTTCCGATTCTAAGGAAAATTCCAACTATACAATTCTAGAGTCACATAATTCATCATTTTTGAAGGAACAAGAGTGAGTTACACATTTCTCTATAAGAAAAACATACTGTTGCTTTAGAACTGATTAAAATAGGGGTACTTTAAGAATTAACTGTCTTAAATTCCTACAACCTAAAATTAAACCTTTCAAAAGGAGCCAGTGAATCGCTATGAAAATAGCACAGTTCAATTAGATTTAAAATTAAACACTGGTTTCAAATTTGGGACACTAAAAATAAATTATTATAACTGTGAATTTTAAATTATATTACCCATTAAAAATCTAAATTCATATATTCAAAATTGGATAATGAGCTAAAACCATCTAGTTCAAAGGAACTACATTTTCATGATATGAAAAACAGAACTTTTGTTCTTCCTCATCCTCTGACTCTCAAAAACAAACCCCAGAATATTATTAAGAAGCAATAATCTATCAGAGTTCTTATTTTAAATTCTTCTCAGATGATTACTATTTTGTTACTTAAATTACCAACAATAAAAAGATTTCTATTTGAATTCAGGTATTTTTTCACTTTATATTCTCCATGATTGCCTTCCCGAGATTCAGTTTTAAAGAAGGCTAAACTTGCCTCCACTCTAATCCTACATTTCCTCTTCCCCAAAAGGCATTTTCTCTTCATTAGTCCACCTCAAGCTCTAAATATATGTCAGTTCTGGGACTGTGAACAACGTTGATGCTTTGCAAAAAAAAAAAAAACAGGTTAAAAAATATCACGTAGGTGAAGGAAACTGCAGGTAGGGTCTTGGCCAGGTAATGGGCCAACAAGATGGAAAGATGGAAGAACAGGAGTCAAGAAGGCCCCAAGAACCAAAGGACAGGACAAATTAGTGACCTAAAAGCCAAAAGCAGGCAGAATTTAGAGTGTGCCAGAAACTAGGCAAGCAGATAGCAACAAAAGAGATCAGAAATTCCAAAGGAGAATGCTTTAGGAGACCAGGCATGCTGAAAGTCAGGCAGGGTTAGGAACCCAGTGAGTAAAAGGGGTGGGTCAGGAGGTAAGAGCACAGCCTCAGCAAGACGTTTGGGCAGCAGAAGTCAAGCACCCACGCAAAGAAGCCTCCAAGGAGACCTTGATTCTCAGGCCAAACACTGTCCTGCCTAGGACTGTCAGAAGTAGAATAAGACACCTAGTTGCCCAGGGAATATGGAGTTGGACCCACCAGAGTAGGTCTTTCCTTTTCCTACTGTTAACAAATGATTTGGCTCCATGACTAGATAGTTGGCGAATTTTCTTCACTTTTGGATGCTTTTATCCTGACACTCTCTGCTGCTCTCTTCCTAGGTAATATAGAGTTCTTAATCAGTACCCACAGATGCTGCACTGATTCAACTTGGCAAGAGACTGAGAGCGTCTCAGGACAAGTTGGAAACTGAAAATAGATTCTGCCCATTGACTCAGCAGGATTGAGGGGTTGCCTCTTAATAATCTCATATCAAGTTAGAACTTGTCAGGTCTAAGACATCCTATTCCGTTCCAGTGTGGTCTCATTTTGTTCCAAAGGTGGTTTTCTTTTTTAAAAGCAGAAGTATTGACAGCTGGTCCCATGTTATATTTTTCTTCTTTACAGACTCTAACAAAGTTCTACTGATATGAAAGTCTGGTGACATTTCCCTTCTCTTTATAAAGTATAGATTTCACAGAACCCACTCCTTGTCAAGGCCATCTGGGGAAGTAGAATCTTTATCTCTCTAAGCAAAAGGATTTTTATCTGTTTTACTTCCTTCTTTTAAGCTGAGGACCTTAGGTAGTTTCTTCAATAAGTAAATTACTTTCTTCCCCTGTTTTGCCTGACTGGGTTGAGAGCAGAAGTGATGGCATTTCATTAGAAGATAAGATTTCTTTTACATTGGGTTCATGAATGAGGATTGGTGGATCCAGACCCCCACCTCCCCACCATGGGGCTGAAATGAAGAGCTGAGGGTCTCATAGGCAATTCTAGGCCACATTTAGTCTTGGTGAGACTTCTTTGGTGTGATTTATATGATTTTGGATCAGACTACCTGAATTTGAGTCCCAGTTCTAAGATTTTCTGGCTATATGACTTTGAATAAGTCATACACTCTCATATACTTTGATTAAGTCATATACCTAATTTCTTTGGCTTTAGTTTTCTCATTCCAAAACAGAAAAAATAATATATCCTAACCTTGTTCTGTGGATTAAACAAAATATTATATCCTAAAGTGCCTTATGTATTGTCTGTAAGTGTTCTGTGCATGTTAACAAAACCCTTAGCAGGTAGGGCAGACACTGCTCCCTGTAGATTTCTGATCATAGGACTATTTATGCTTGAGGCTCTTCTTTCACAGTGCCTAATTTTATTTTATTTTGTTTTTAATTAGAGAGGAAGTCTTGCTTTGTCGCCCAAGCTGGAGTGCAGTGATGCAATCATAGCTAGTGCAACCTCAAACTACTGGGCTCAAGTGATCAGTCTTCCTTGTCCTCCCAAAGTGCTAGGATTACAGGTGTGAAGCCACCATGCCCAGACCACAATTTGATTCTTATTTTATTTTTAAATTTTATTTTGGGAGACTGGTTCTGACTATGTTAATTATGAGTGCAGTGGCTATTCACAGGTGCAGTCCCACTACTGATCAGCATGGGAGTTTTGACCTGTTCTGATTCTGCCTTGGGCCAGTTCACCTCTCCTTAGGCAACTTGGTGGTCTGCTACTACTGGGAGGTCACCGTACTGATGCCGAACTCCGTGTGGACACCCAATGACCAGAGTGCACTACACCCCAGAACTCCTACACGCAAGTGATCTTCCTGCCTCTGCCTCCCAGGTAGCTGGAACCACAGGCCTGCCACTGTACCCCACTGATTTAGAAAACTCCCGAAAGGCCCCCTTTTTTTTTTAAAAGATGGGGTTTCTCCATGATGGCCAGGCTGGTCTTGAACTCCTGGCCTCAGGTGATCCACCCACCTCGGCCTCCCAAAGTGCTAAGATTACAGGTGTGAGCCACCGTGCCCGTCGAAAGGCCCCTTTTCTATAACCTTCCTCCTGAGTAAGTGGAAATTCCAGTACGCTGTTCCCTAAAGAAAGTTTAGCTCAAATTTGTTTGTAGCTTTAATGGTAGTGCAGCATCACTGTGTGTGCTTAGGGAGCAGTTTTTCACCCTAGAAAACAGGCTTCGGAAAGGTGAGTTATTTATCATAGCTCATGTGGTATCGTCATTTAAAACAGTTCAGTGGTTTAGTGGCACCTGTCTTCTGCCCCACCCTCAGCTAGTATCACTGTCCCTCAGATGATGTTCTGCAGTTAGCCACAGGGCTCTACTTTCAGTTCCTCCCGTGCCTATGCCCCCTCCTGCACTCCAGCCTGGGCAACAAGAGTGAAATTCCATTTCAAAAAAAGAAAAAGAAAAGATAATACCTAGGGTTAAAAATTATTAATGTATATCCAGGCACTAAAGATTCATTCATGAGCTCCTAGATAGGCACTAAGAAGTATATACATTTGGCTCAAAATTCCCTAGTGGCCAGGAAAAAACAAAGCTATTACAAGATTCACAGTGTCTATAAGATAAAAGAGGACCAGATACTCACAAAAAGATACCAGCATTTCCTGTGTTATTGTGATATGTAGACAATGTTCTTGTAGGGGAGAAAAAATATCTTTTCCTTCTACCCATTTTAGATTCATTGGCTGGGACCAGTGTAACAAGAGAGAGATTAACAAGAGAAAAGCATGCGAATTTATTCAATATAAGCTTTACATGACACGAGTGACTTCATAAGGAAATGAAGAGCTGAAGAAGCAGTTAAGCTGAGAGTTTTTATGATACATTTGATGAAGAGTAGAGAGTCACGGAGAAATGTGATAGGATAATGAAAAAGTATGAGCTAGCTAAGTGTAATAAACTGGGAAGATGGCACAGCCTGTTCATCCAGATTCCCTTTGGTGTTCTTGTGTTGATGGAGATAGGGATGCTCCTTTTCTCCAAGTATGGGAGGGCACCTCTCACATGAGGGTCTTATGACTTGCTTCAAGGGAAGGCCCGAATATCCTTCCTGCACATGTTGTTTCTTAAATTCCTTCAGCTTAAAACATTCAATATGCCAAGGTGCCACATTTTGGAATAGTGTGTTCTTTTTTTTTTTTTTTAGGGACAAAGTCTCACTATGTTGCCCAGGCTGGACTTGAACTCCAGGGTTCAAGCAATCCTCCCACCTCAGCCTCCCAAGTAGCGGGAATTACAGGTGCATACCACTGTGCCCAACTCAGTAGTGTGTTTCATCATTCTCAACAATAATCCTACAGTTTATACAACAGTGAATGTAATGTATTCTTCTTTTTCTTTTTTTATTTTGGGACAGTGTCTCACTCTGTTACCCAGGCTGGAGTGCAGTGGCATGATCTCAGCTCATTGCAACCTCTGCCTCCAGAGTTCAAGTGATTCTTCTGCTTCGGCCTCCCCAGTAGATGGGACTACAGGCAGGTAAAGATGGGGTTTCATCATATTGCCCAGGCTGGTCCTGGGCTCCCACACACCACCGCATCTGACTCATTTTTGTATTTTTAGTAGAGACAGGGTTTTGCCATGTTGGCCAGGCTGGTCTCGAACTCCTGACCTCAGGTGATCTGCCTGCCTTGGCCTCCCAAAGTGCTGGGATTACAGGCATGAGCCACACACAGCGCATGGCCACATATTCCTTAAAACACCTCTCAGTATAGATTCAAAGCAAAATGTTAAATGTAAGTCAGCAAAGGGCCAAGTCATGGGGAGATTGGTATTGAGACAATGTAATCCAAGAAATCTCTTCAAGGATCTGTCTCCAATCCTCACAACATTTAGGACGACTATGGACTGAGCCCATTCCCATCAGGCAGTTCTCCTCAACATGATCTTTACAACTAAACGTTTGCAAATAATTCAACATCAGATAATTTAAGATTACGTTTTCTGAGAACTTGAAGTGTGGAAGTTCCAAGATGTAGTTAAGCATAATTAACTGAGAATTGATGCCCCTTCTGAAAGGAAAGCACCTGACCAGTATGCATACTTAAACAGAAAGCCACCCAACTTTCCCATGGGGGTGAGCTGGAAAATGCAGGGCAAAGATTTTCCTTAGATTATATTTTGGGTCCACTCTAACATATACACGATGAGCATATAACATGAATTCTCAGCCGGAAATAAAAGCGTTTTAATTATGAAAGTAATAAGCACAGCCAGGCACGGTGGCTAATGCCTGTAATCCCAGCACTTTGGGAGGCCGAGGCAGGCAGATCACAAGGTCAGGAGTTTGAGACCAGCCTTGCCAATATGGTGAAACCCTGTCTCTACTAAAAATACAAAAATTAGCTGAGTGTCAAGCCAGTGGCATGCACCTGTAGTCCCAGTTACTTGGGAGGCTGAGGCAGGAGAATCACTTGAACCCAGGAACAGAGGTTGCAGTGAATGGGGATCATGCCACTGCACTCCAGCCTAGGCAACAGAGCAAAACTCCAGCTCAAAAAACAAAAAAGAAAGAAAGAAAAAGAAATAATAAATGCTTGTAAAACATTCAAAGCACATAGAAAGCCCTCCTACCCCCATCCTCCCTTTTCTTGCTCCTTCTGGGTAACTACAAGGATGATTTCTTGTGTCTCCTTCCAGGCCTTTGTCTATGTGTATCTTTAAGAAAATCTCCTGGGGTGCATGATATCCCTAACACTGTTACTTAATGAATCTGCTTTTCCACAGAGCACATGAGATCAGCAGGCTGTAAGTATTGTCTCTTATTCTAAAGCAAGGTACAGTAAGATCTGTGTGGTCCTGCCAAGAAGATGGGACTCAAAATCTGCAATAAAGGAGAATTTCTGGAGCATCTGTAAATTCTCTACTTTTAGCTGCTTCATATAGAAAGCAATGCAGCTTTCTGTGTTTCTACAAAAGGCTGAGCAGAAACCTGCCTGTCCTTCAGGGTCCCAAATGAAGTAAGAGGCCCTAGCAGGCCATCACCATGGGGGTCACAACTTATACCCTGAGAGAATTAATGGAAGGCACCAGAACATCTCATTTTGGAACATTTCTTTGCTCTGTTTGGCAGAGACTGAGCAGAGGTAGAGGATGTCCCTCCTCTTGATGCTTATGCCCAGTGAGCAGAACCCACTGTGGGCCAGTCCTCTTGAGATCACTGAGGAAGCTCCCCTTCAGGCAGAGACGCAGGGATCGTGTGGTAGGTATCAACACATTGCCAGGTCTAACTGCAAAATCTTTTTTATGAGCAGTAACCATTTATTATTTCTTCTCATGTGATTGGCTTTGAATGTAGTGTTAATTCTTTAGTTAAATTTGCCCTGTAAGATGCTGCTCAAGGACAAAAAGTAGCCCCTAAGTGTTCTCTTTTATTAACAACTGGGGGCATATTAGGTACAGGCACACTTTGTTTTTTTGTGCTTTGCAAATATTGTGATTTTTACAAATTGAAGGTTTGTGGCAGCTCTGTGTTGAGCCAGCACAATGCTTCTGACAGCATGTGCTCGCTTTGTGTCTCTGTGTCACATTTTGGTAATTCTAGCAATATTTGAAGCTATTTCATTATTATTGTAACTGTTATGGTGACCAGTGATCTTTTACAATGCTATTGTTATTGTTTTGGGACACCATGAACCGAACCCGTAGAAGACAGAGAACTTCATCCATAAATGTTATGTGTAGTCTGACGGCTCCAGTAACTGGCCATTCCCCTGTCTGTCTCCCTCTCTTAGGGCTTCTCTATTCCCTGGCACACAACAATATTGGAATTAGGTGAATTAAAAACCTAGAATGACCTCTAAGTGTTCAAGGGAAAGGAAGAGTCGCAGGTCTTTCACTTTAAATCAAAAGCTAGAAATAATTAATCTTAGTGAGGAAGTCATGTCAAAAGTAAGCTAGGCCTCTTGCACTAAACAACCCAGTTGTAAACGCAAAGGAAAAGTTCTTGAAGGAAGTTAAAAGTGCTACTCCAGTGAACACATGAATGGTAAGAAAATAAAAGTCTTATTGCCGACATGGAGAATACTCTAGTGATCTGGATGGAAGACTAAATCAGCCAAAGCCTATTCCAGAGCGAGGGCCTAACTATCTTCCATTCTATGAAGTCTGAGAGAGGTGAGAAAGCTGCAGAAGAAAAGTTAACAGAAGCTGGTTCATGAGATTCATGAGGTTTAAAGTCGCCATCTCCATCATGTAAAAGCACAAGGTGGAGCCGTAAGTACTGATGTAGAAGCTGAGCAAGTTATCTAGAAGATCTAGCAAAGATCTGAGACTACGCTAAACAGCAGATTTTCTTTGTCTTTTTCTGAGATGGAGTTTCACTCTTGTTGCCCAGGCTGGAATGCAGTGACTCGATCTCAGTTCACTCCAACCTCCGTCTCTCGGGTTCAAGCGATCCTCTCACCTTAGCCTCCTGAGTAGCTGGAATTACAGGCTGGAACCACTATACCCAGCTAATTTTTGTATTTTTACTAGAGACAGGATTTTTTCATGTTGCCCAGGCTGGTCTCAAACTCCTGGCCTCAAGTGATCTTCCCACCTCAGTCTCCCAGAGTGCTGGGATTAGAAACATGAACCACAGTGCCCAGCCCAAATTTTCTTTTCTTTTTTTCTAATTTTAATTTTTTTTTTAGATGAAGTCCTGCTATGTTGCCCAGTCTGGAGTGCAACAGCATGATCTCAGCTCCCTGCAACCTCTGCCTCCCAGGTTCAAGTTCAACCTCTGTCTCAGCCTCCTGAGTAGTTGAGATCACAGGTGCACTCCACCACCCGGATAATTTTTGTATTTTTAGTAGAGACAGGGTTTCACAATGTTGGTCAGGCTGGTCTGGAACGTCTGACCTCATGATCTGCCCACCTTGGCCTCCCAAAGGTGCTGTGATTACAGGCGCGAGCCACTGCACCAGGCCCGTTTTTTTTTGTTTTTTGTTTTTTGCTTTTCTTTTGAGACAGAGTCTCCCTCTTTCGCCCAGGCTGGAGTACAGTAGTGGAATTATGGCTTATGGCAGCCTCAACTTCCTGGGCTCTGGTGATCCTCCCACCTCACCCTCATAAGTAACTGGAACTACAGGCCCGTGCCATTATGCTCGGCTAATTTTTGCATTTTTTGTAGAGACAGGGTTTCACCATGTTGCCTGGGCGATCTTAAACACCTAGACTCAAGTGATCTGTCGATCTTGGCCTCCCAAAGTGCTGTACAGGCGTGAGCCACCACAGCTGGCCAACAACAGATTATCAGGTAGGCAAAACAGTCTTACCCTGGGAAAGGTGCCACCTAGGACTTTTATAAATAGAGAGAAGTCAATACCTGGCTTCAAAACTTCAAAAAACACACTGACTCTCTTGTTAGGGGCTAATGCAGCTGGTGATTTTAAGTTGAAGCCAATGATTATTTATCAGCCTGAAAATTCTAGGGCCCTTCAGAATTATGCTAAATCTTTTAAATTGTTACTGGTGTATAGAAATAAAGTTGACTTCTGTATATTGATTTTACAACAATAAACTCTTTGCAATTATATATATATAATTATGGTAAATCCACTCTATCTGTGCCCTGTAAATGGAGCAACAAAACCTGGATGACAGCACATATGATTACAGTACGGTTTAGTAAATATTTTAAGCCCACTGTTGAAACCCACTGCTAAGAAAAAAATATTTTCAAAATATTACTGCTCTTGACAATGCACCTGGTCCCCCAAGACTTCTGATAGAGATGTACAAGAAGATGACTATTGTTTTCATGCCTGCTTACAACATTCATTCTACAGCCCATGGTCAAGAACTAACTTGGGACTGGGTGCAGTGGCTCATTCCTGTAATCCTAGCACTTTGGAAGGCCAAGGTGGGTAGACCACTTGAGCCCAGGAGTTTGAGACCAGCCTGGGCAACATGGTGAAAACCCATCTTTACAAAAAATAAAAAATTAGTCGGGAGTGGTGGTGCACACCTGTAGTCCCTGCTGTCAGGAAGGCTGAGGATCATCTGGGCCTGGGAAGTCAAGGCTGCAGTGAGCTGAGATTATACCACTGCACTCCAGCCTGGGCAACAGAGTGAGACACCATCTCAAAAAAAAAAAGTAATTTTGATTTACTTCAAAATGTTCAGTCTTATTTAAGAAATACATTTAATAAGGCAATAGCTGCCATAGATGGTGTTTTCCTCTGGCAGATTTGGACAAAGTAAATTGAAAGCCTTCTGGAAGAGATTCACCATTCTAGATGCATTAGGGACATTCATAAGTCAGGTCCAGTGGCATGCACTTGTAGTCCTAGCTACTCAGGAGGCTAAGGCAGAAGGATTACTTAAGGCCAGGAGTTCGAGGCTGCAGTGTGCCATGATTGTGCCTGTGAATAGCCACTGTACTCCAGCCTGGGAAATGTAGTGAGACCCTACCTCTAAAAAAATTTGTAATTCATGGGAGGAGGTCAAAATATGAACATTAAAAAGAGTTTAAAAAAAAATTGATCCAATCCTGACAGATGACTTTGAGGGGTTCAAGACTTCAGTGAAGGAAGTGACTGCAGATGTGGAAAGAGAAAGATAACTAGAATTAGAAGTGGAGTCCAGGCTTGGTGGCTCATGCCTGCCTGTAATTTCAGCACTTTGGGAGGCCAAGGTGGATGGATTACCTGAGGTCAGGAGTTCGAGACCAGCCTGATCAACGTGGATAAAGCCTTTATCTACTAAAAATACAAAATTAGCCAGGTATGGCGGTGCCTTCCTGTAATCCCAGCTACTTGGGAGGCTGAGGCAGGAGAATCATTTGAATTTGGGGGGTGGAAGTTGTGGTGAGCCAAGATCACGCCACTACACTCCAGCCTGCACAACAAGAGCGAAAGACTGTCTCAAAAAAATAAATAAATAAATAAATAAAATAAAAAAAGTGGAGGCGGAAGATGGGACTAAATTGCTACAATCTCATGATCAAACTTGAACAGATAAGGAGTTGCTTTTTATGGATGAGCAAAGAAAATAGTCTTTCGAGATGAAAGCTACTCCTGGTGAAGATGCTGTGAACATTGTTAAAATGACAACAAAGGATTTTGTTGTTTAGGTACATAAACATCACTGATGAAACAGCAGCAGGGTTTGAGAGGATTGGTTCCAATTTTGAAAGAAGTTCTACTATGGGTAAAATGATATCAAACAACATTGCATGCTAGAGAAATCTTTCGTGAAAGATAGAGTCAACTCAGGTGGCAAACATCATTGTTGTCTTATTTTAAGAAATTGGGGCCAGGTGTGGTTGCTCACACCTGTAATCTCAGTACTTTGGGAGGCCTTAGGTGGGTGGACCTTGAGGCCAGGAGTTCGAGACCAGCCTGACCACCATGGCAAAACCCTGTCTCTACTAAAAATACAAAAATTAGCTGGGTGTGGTGGCAGGCACCCGTAATCCCAACTACTCAGCGGGCTGAGGCACGAGATTCTCTTGAACTCCGGAGGTAGAGGTCACAGTGAGCCAAGATGGCACCACTGCACTCCAGCCTGGGTGACAGAGTGAAACTCTGTCTCAAAAATAAAATAAAATAAAAGGATAAAGACAGCATTTCCTAAGTCTGCCTGCCTGACTGCCACCATATCAACCCTGAACTGCCTAGATTTATGGAAGGGAAAAATTAAATGTTAACTTGCCTAGGCCTCTACTATGTTGAATTTGCTGTCACTTGCAGCCAATACAAATCCTAACTCATATAGAAGATGCTATTACAGAAGAAGGGAAAGTTTCTGTGTAAACTAAAAATCCAAATGTCTCTGCACAGATTTTGTTAATAATTTTTCAAAAATATCCCATTAGTTATCCCCAAGGCAAATCTTCTCACTTCCTTCAAGTTCTTGACGAACTATCACTTTTGTCTTTAATCACTTTTATTGAGATACAGTTGATATACAGTAAGCTGCATGTATTTGAAGTGTACAATTCAGTAAGTTTTGATGTATGTATATACTGTCAAGCAATCACCACACAAGGTAGGGGATATATTCATCATCCACACAGGTTTCCTTGTACCCCTGTCTTTCTGCCCCTCTCTAGCCACCCTTCCTCAGGTAATCACTGATCTATTTTCATCATTATAGATTAGTTCACATCTTCTAGAGTTTTATATAAATGAAATATTACAGTGTGTCTTATTTTTTTCTAGCTTCTTTCACTCAGCACGATTATTTTGAGATTCATCCATGCTGTTGTGTTATCAATAGTTCATTGCTTTTTATTGTAAATAGTGTGCCTTTGTATGGAGAGATCATAGTTTGTCTATTCACCCATTGATAGACATTTGGGTTGCTCCAGTTTTTTGCAATTACAAATAACTCTGCTATGAATATTAATGTACAAGTATTTATATAAACATATGCTTACTTTCCTCTTGGGCAAATGCCTAGGAGTTGGCTGGATCATATGTTAGGTATATATTTTACTTTCTGAAAAACTTCCAAACTGCGTGGTATCATTTTATATTCCCACCAGCAGTGTATGAAGTTCTAGTTTCTCCCCATCTTTGACAAGACTTGCCCATTACGGCACCTGCATAGTGGTACCTTACTGTGGTTTTAACTTGCATTTCCCTAACTTCTAATAATGTCGAGCATCTTTTCATGTGCTTATTTGTCATCTGTATAGCTTCTTGGGTGAAGTGACTGCTCAAATAGTTTACCCATTTTTTATTGGATGTCTTCTTATGGAGTTGTGAGAGTTCTTTATTCTGAGTACAAGTTCTTTATGAGCTGTATCCTTTGAAATGTTCTTTCCTGGTCGAGGACTTGTCTTTTCATTATCTTGACAGTATCTTTTGAAGAGCAGAAGTTTTTAACTTTGCTTAAGTTGAATTTAT
This sequence comes from Callithrix jacchus, assembly GCF_049354715.1. Lineage (NCBI taxonomy): Eukaryota > Metazoa > Chordata > Mammalia > Primates > Cebidae > Callithrix > Callithrix jacchus. Next base: position 130,879,804 of record NC_133508.1, read on the forward strand.
TAATTAATTTTCTTTTTCTTTTTGTTTAAGACAGAGTCTCATTCTGTCACCTTGGTGCAGTGGAGCCATCACAGCTCACTGCAGCCTCAAGCTCCCAGGATCAGGGGAACCCCCCACTCAGCCTCCAGAGTAGGTAGGACTATAGGCATGTGCCACCACATTCAGCTAATTTTTTTTTTTTTTTTAAAGACAGGATCTCACCATGTTGGTCAGGCTGGTCTTGAACTCCCAACCTCAGGTGATCCGCCCGCCTTGGCCTCCAAAGTGCTTGGATTACAGGCGTGAGTCACCACATCAGGCCTATTCAGCTAATTTTTAAATTTTTTGTGGAGATGGGGTCTCGCTATGTTGTCAGGGCCAGTCTGGAACTCCTGGGCTCAAGTGATCTTCCTGCCTCCGCCTCCCAAAGTGCTGGGGTTACAGGCATGAGCCACTCTGTTCAGTGTTAATTTTCTTTTGTGGATTGTGATATTGGTGTTATACCTAGGAAATCTTTACCTGACTTAATATTACAGACTTAATTCTATTTTTAAGAAATGTTATAGGCTGGGCATGGTGGCTCATGCCTGTAATCGTAATCAGCCTGTAATCAGCACTTTGGGAGGCCAAGGCGGGCAGATCATGAGGTCAGGAGATCAAGACCATTCTGGCCATGGTGAAACTCCATCTCTACTGAAATACAAAAAATTAGCTGGGTGTGGTGCTGCACACTCGGGAGGCTGAGGCAGGGGAATCACTAAAACCTGAGAGGCGGAGGTTGAAGTGAGCCAAGATTGCACCACTGCACTCCAGCCTGGTGAAAGAGTAAGACTCTGTCTCAAAAAAAAAAAAAAAAGAAAAAAGAAGAAGAAGAAGAAATGTTATAGTTTCAGGTTTTATGTTTAGGCTATGATCCATTTTGAGTTAATTTCTGCATATGGTATGATGTGTGGATTGGAGTTTATTGTTTTCCATCTGGATATGCAATTGTTCCAGCACCATTTACTGAAAAGACTATCCTTGACCCACTGAATTTTCTTCATACGTCGGTTAAAATCAGTGTCCATAATATGTGGGTCTTTTCTTAGACTCTCTTGTCACAGTTTGGGCTGCTATAACAGAGCACCTTAAACTGCCACAAAAATATTTTTCTCTTAGTTTTGGAGGCTGGAAGTCCAAGAGCAGGTGCCAGCATAATAGGGTTCTCCTGAGGGCCCTCTCCAACCGGCAGACAGGCTACTTCTTGCTGTTATCTTCACAGCAGAGAACAGAGAGGAGAAGCAAGCTCTTTCATGACTTTATAAGTGCACTAATCCCATTAATGAGGTCTCCATCCTTACAACCTCATCTAATCCTAATTACCTCTTGAAGGTACCTCCTCCTCATACCATCATATTAGGGGTTAGGGTTTCAATATATAAATTTAGAATAGGATGCAAACATTCAGTCCATATCATTCAAGTCTATTGTTTTGTTCTATTTGTCTATATTTACACCAATAATACACACTCTTGACTACTGTAGCTTTATAAGTCTTAAAATCAGATAGTATTTGCCCTCCAAATTTGTTCTGGGTTTTTCCCCGAATGGTTTCGGTTATTGCAGTATTTTACATTTCCATATAAATTTTATAATCAATTTGTAAATTCTAAAAAAAGCCTGCTGGGATTTTGATTTGAATTGCTTTGAATATATGAACAAATTGGAAAGAATTGACATCATAAGAATATTTAGTCTTCTGGATCAGAACAAGGTATGGCTCTCCATTTATTAGGTTATTCTTTTATTTCTTTCAACAATATTTTATAGTGTTCAGTGTACAGGCCTTTCACATCTTATGTCAGATTTATCTCTATGTATTTAATGTTTTTTATTTAAAAATTTTTATGAATCAAAAAAGAGCTGGAGTAATATTTTTGACACTATTGTAAATGATATTTCAAAATTTCAATGTATAATTCTTTGTTACAAATGTATAACAATACAATAGATTTTGCTTGTTAATCTTGTATCTTAAGACCTTGCTAAAGTCATTTACTAGTTCTAGTAGATTTTTCTTTCTTGCGTGGGGAGGGGGACAGGGTCTTGCTCTATCATCCAGGCTTGAGTACAGTGATGCAATCACAGATCGATGTAACCTGGAACTCCTGGGCTCAAGCAATCCTCTTACCTCAGTTTCCCGAGTAGCTGGAACTACAGGCATGACCCACTGTGACTGGCTAATTTTGTTTTGTTTTGTTTTTGATTTTTGTGGAGACAGGGTCTTGCTGTGTTGCTCAAGCTGGTCTAGAACTCCTGGGCTCAAGCAATCCTCCTGCCTCAGCCTCCCATAGTGTTGGGATTATAGGTATGAGCCACCACGCCCGGCCTATATCTATCTTTTGTTTATTAGTTCTACTGGATTTTGGGAGATCCTGTCAGATTTTTTACATTTAATTATTTTATTTGTAAATAAAGATATTTTTACTTCTTTCTTTCTAACCAGCATCTTCTCTTTAAATTAGAACCTCTAGTATGATGTTAAGCAGAGATAATGAGAATGATTATCAACCTTAGGTAGAAAGTACTATTTTTTACCATTAAGTATGATGTTAGCTGTAGGTTTTTCATAAAGGCCATTATCAAGTTGAGGAAGTTCCCTTCTAATCTTTCTCTGTAGAGAAGATTTATCATCAGTGGATGCTGGAATTTGTTGAATGCTTTGCCTGCATCTATTGAGTGATAACACGCCTTTTTCTTTTTCAGCTTGTTAATATGATAAATTACATTGATTTTCAAATGCTAAACCAATTTTACATTCCTGGGTTAAACTGTAGCTGACTATGATGTATTTTTAAAAATTTATTGTTGGATTTAACTTGCCAAAAATATTTTTAGAATTTTTGCAACCATATTTATGAGGGATATTTGTCTATAGTTTTCTTTTTTTGTATTGTCATTGTCTGCTTTTGGTATCAGGATAATACTGGCCTTATAGAATTATTTGGGGGAAAATTCCCTACTTTTCCATTTTCTAGTAAAATTTGTGTATAATTGGTATTGTTTCTTCCTTCTGTATTATTTAGAGTTTACCAGTTAAGCAACTTGAACTTTCCTTTGCGGGAAGATTTTTTTAAACAAATTCAATTCTTTAATAGGTATAAGGCTATTCAGGTTACTTATTTCTTCCTGAGTGAATTTTAATAGTTTATACCATTCAAAAAATTTATTCATTTCATCTATGTTGTTGAATTGATATATAAAAAGTTACTTATAATATTTCCATATTATTATTTTAATAGCCATAGACTCTTTAGTGATGTTACCACTTACACATTCTTGATATTGATAACTCATATATTCTCTCTTTTTTCCTGAGAAGTCTGGCTGGAGATTTATCACTTTTATTGATCTCAAAGAACCAGCTTTTGATTTCGTTAAATTTTCCTATTGTTTTTGCCTTTGCTTTTTTATTTATTTGTATTTTATATTTATTAATTATTTCTGTTCTTCTGCTCACTCTTAGTTGAATTTGCTCTTCTTTTTCTAGTTTCTTAATTTTTTTTTTTTTTTTAAGAGACAGAGACTCACTCTGTCACCCAGGCTGGCCTTGAACTCTTGGGCTCAAGTAATCCTCCACTTCAGCCTCCTGAGTAGCTGGGACTACAGGGGCATACCACTGGGCCTAGTTCTTAAAGTAGTTTCTAAGCTTCAAAATTATTTTGCCTGTTTTTGTTGTTGCTGGAAGGAGAGTAAATCTAGTTCCCAAATCCCATCATGCCTGGAAATGAAGTTAGATTTAGTTCATAATCATGTCTTCATCAAACTGTTATGGATCACTGAGCCCAGATCTTTCTTTTCATACTTGTTAGGCCTATAGATTTCAAATCTGCCAGAGACAGGGTTTTGCCATGTTGCTTAGGCTGGAGTGCAGTGATACAATTATTGCTCACTGCAGTTTTGAACTCGTGGGCTCAAGCGATTCTCCTGTCTTGGTCTCAAAGTGCTATGATTTCTGGCATGAGCCACTGTACCTGGCCTGGTTTTCATTTGAACAAAATCAGAAGAAAATTGGTAGTTCTTTCTGAGTGAAACACCTATCCTTTTTATATTCTATGACCTTTCTTTGTGTCTTAGTCCATTAGTGTTACTATAACAAAATGCCTGAGACTAGGTAACGTATAAACAACAGAAGTTTATTTCTCACAGTCTGGAGACTAAGAAGTCCAAGATCAAGATGACAGCGGGTTCAGTGTCTGGTGAGGGCTCAGTCTTCCCTTCCAAGATGGTGATTTGTTGCTGCATCCTCTGGAGGGGAGAAATGCTGTGTCCTCACATAAAGGAAGGGGCGGAAGGGGCAAAAAGAGGCAAACTCTCTCCATCAAGCCCTTTATAAGGGCACCTAATCTTATTCATTAGGATGAAGCTGTTATGACTCAATCACCTTTTATAGGTCACACCTCTTAGTATTGTTGCATTGGGGATTAAGTTTCAACATGAATTTTGGAGAGGACAAAACATTCAAATTACAGCATTTTGTACTTTGTGAGCTTAGAGCTCAACACATTTTTGAGGTATAGGGAAAATAACAGCATGATTGGCAATCTAAAGGAAGCAATACATTGTTTTTGTTTTTAAAGAAAATCACTAGACGTAGTAGGTGGCTCACACCTGTAATCCAGTTTGGAAGAGTGAGGCAGCAGGATCATTTGAGCTCAGGAGTTGGAGACCAGCCTGGGTAACATGGTGAGACCCTGGGTCTACAAAAATTAAAAAATTAGCGAGTGAAATGGTGTGTACCTGTAGTCCCAGCTACTCGGAAGTCTGAGGTGCGAGGATCCTTTGAAACTATAGTGAGCTGTGTTCCTGCCACTACACTCACTCCAGGCTGGGTAACAGATTAAGACCCTGTCTCAAAAATGAAACAAAACTCAAGGATGGCTGGGCATGGTGGTTCACACCTGTAATCCCAGCATTTTGGAAAGGCAAGGTGGGAGGATAGCTTGAGGCCAGGAGTTTAAGAGCAGCCTGAGCATAGCAAAACCGTCTCTATTTAAAAAGAAAAAATCTTCAATGATCAATTATACCCCAGGGTTTATCCAAGTGCACTCAAGAGAAGGACTAATCGAGGGCCTCCATGGCTCAGGAGGATCATACATAATGTCAGCTGCCACATGAGTGAGCCATCTTGGAAGGAGATGCACCTTGCTCAGATGTTCCTGGATTCTGACCTTCGGAAACTGTGTGAGATAAATATTGCTTTAAGCCGCTAATTTTGGGGTAATTTATTATGCAGCAATAAATAACTGATACAGATTCATGATGAAATAGGAGTTTCTGGGATTCAAGATAAATAGTAGCAGGTTTCTAGAACTCAGAAGGCACCAGGTTAAATTTCTTTGCCATATTGTGTACAAAGCACTCAGAACACTGAGGACAAAACAGTACTCACAGGTTCAGAGAGTCCAGGGACCATATGGGACAAATGTCCCAGCAATGCAGATTTCTGTGGTAAATGGTTGCAGGAAGTGGTTCTGTGGTTCTGGAGAAGTACCAGTTGTTTATGGTGAGAAGAGAGCCACAAAGATTAGAGAGTTCAAGAGAGGAAAGGAAAGAATGCCGGGGTTCAGAAATTGGAGGGCTATTTTATAGAGTAATGAAAAGAGGAGTTTTCTTTATTTTTACCCTATTAATGTAACACTAATGCATTCAGAAACTTTAGAAAATGTAGGTAGGCAAAAAGAAGGAAATAAAAATCACCATATGGAAATAATCACTGTTGGCAGGCTTATATTATCACCTATAATCCCAGTACTTTTCTTTCAGAGGCCAAGACAAGAGGATTGATTGAGTCCAGGAGTTTCAAACCAGCCTGGGCAACGTAGTGAAATCCCATTTCTATAAACAAACAAACAAACAAACAAATAAATAAATAAATAAATAGAGGCTGAGCATGGTGCTGAAGTGGGAAGATCACTTGAACCTGGGAGTTTGAAACCAGCCTGGGAAACAGTGAGACTTCCTTTCCATAAAAAGAAAAAAAATTTTTTAAAGAAATAATCACTGTTAGCATTTTTATCATGTTACTCTGACAAATAAATAAATGAATATAGACAGAATGACCCACCCACAAAGTTGGTACTTGTTTCCTCTCTAGGAGGCCATTTTGGCATTCATTGAGCCTGGCTGTGTCTGGATGGTGTGGCATGTGATATGACCAGTGGAACCCATGGTCAGGGGTCTACTCCTGTACATCTGCTTCAAACCAGATCCCTGGCCAGATGCTATGCTGTGTGGGATTCCATGCCTGTGGATCAAGCATTCCATGAGCCCCTAGATAGCAGTCCTGGCTGAGGCTCTGTGGGTAGGAAAGACAAAACCATACCTGGAATAGGCATTATCCTTCTGAGAGTGAACCACTAACCCTTTCAGAATAGGTGAGTTCCAATGTCCAGGATGTTTTCCTTGAGGAATAATATGTTGAAGGCTTACTGATGGTCTCCGTTGCTGACAAGTTGAACATTCAGAGATAACTAGATTGACTTTGCTGAGTCCATGCTGTTAGGCTCATGTGTAGCCTCCAGCTCTGCCATATGGTCACCCCACTTGTGTGCCCATTATCTCAGCTCTGGGGTTACTGTGATGCAGTCTGACTAATATCAACTGGCAGAGCCAGTCTGTCTGCTTGGTTGTTTAATGTCCGGTGGATACTTTCTGGGAGACGTGATACAACAGTCTTCAGACTTTGTGCCTACTCTCAGATGTCCATCCACTTCCTCTGCCCAGATTTCCTTTGTCTTTGGTCTTCGAGTCCTCTGCATTCCAGGCCTTCCACCAGACAGCCAAGCCATTGGCCAGAACCAGGAATTTATATGCAGGTGACTTTTCCTTCCACAAAAGCAGAGACCCAGCTCTGTCCTTGGTGAAGATTTTCCCTCTCCACGGTCTTTAAGGACCACCTATGAATGTGACTGTCATGCAGTCACCACTAATTTTTAGTATGCACTTAATGAGGTGACCCATCTTTAACAAATACTTGGGCTTTTCCTTCCACTTTAACTCATCATAAGAGACCTTTCTAATGGGTGACATGAAGGTCTGAGCAGTTTGCCCATAGAGCTCACTTGTACCCTCTGGTCCTACTTGAATTTGATCCTGGATATACCTGGATATACCATTTTCATCAACTGATGAGTTGCTACTGGGCCCATCCAACTGTTTAACTTAATGGGATGGACAGAACACCTATTATAATGCAAAGAAGTTCTGAAGCGTGGGTCATTTGATGTTTAATGGTCAAACACTCTCCCTCTACCAGAATAACTTGCCTTCTGCAACCGAACAAGATAAGAACTTGACAAAAACTGTTTTTCAAAGGGCATGTGATTTTCTGCTGTGGGTAGCATGATCATTCTCCAGAATCGGGGCCAGCATTGTGATTCTCTCCCTGGAGTTCTCCATAAGCCCCTCACTGCATCTTTTGCCACCACTGATACCTCCAGCACCATAGGGCCTGCTGGATCACATGATCCGAGGAGGGGGCTGCTGCTTGTACCACAGTCTGGACCTGATGTAGTGCCCTTTCTTGCTCCAAGCCCCCTCAAAGCTGGCAGTCTTCCATGTCACCCAGTATGTGGGCAGGTGTAATATTCCTAAGTGTGGCATAAGTTGCATCGGAATCTGAAGAGACTTCCAGGCTCTGTGCTTCTTCTTTGCGTTAGGGTGGAAGATGCCACAATTTGTCTTTTATCTTGGAGAGATTATTCCAGCAAATCTCTGACCATTGGACTCCTAAAAACCACACTGAAGTAGCCGGGCCCTGAACCTTGTGGAGTGTATCTACTAATTCTGGAATCCACATGTCTTATCAAGGCATCCAGCCACTTCTACCTGACCACAGGACACCTCATATGAAGTGAGTTGCCCATTTTAACTGGGACTTGTCTGTGACACCAAACCATAAATTTGATGAGCCCAGAGCTCATCAAATTGTTTCCTCATCAAGCGGAACTGGCATATATAAGATCAGGTGTAAGCAGTTTCTGAAGACGCAAGTTAAGCAGGTGACCCTCACTCACAGTATACCTATTATTTTCACAATCATTTGGATACAGTCCACAACTGTATCCTAATGAGAAGTTGCCCATGATCAGCTGAGAAAGGAAAAAGGGATTCAAGCCCGGATTACAGATGACTTTCCATGGTGTGGGGTTACCAGTTGAAATTGAACCCACGATAGCTGTCCAACTTAGATGTGGCCTGAAAGACATTCAAGAATGAAAATCCTCCCACTGAGCATAACTTTGATCACAACATGTCATGGCCCATTTGCTGAGAAAAATGGACTGAGGGGCAGATCTATGCACATTCAAGGGCTGGGGCTAAATGTATGATCACATGTTCAAAAACTTGGAAGAAAGAACAGAACACCAAGAGATTGGTAGCTGGAGATTTAGGGGAAATGTATGTGAATGAATATCTCAGAATTATCCCAGAATGGAAGAATATTTGTGTCTTATGTGAATGACCATCATAATAGCCTTTGTGGTTGAGAAATTCTGAATAACCAGTGGACAAGGCTACCTATTTTATGACTCTCATGTTATTTCCCCAAACACTTCTGTACTTGCACAATCATTTATGGACTTAACATGGACTTCCCCTCAGCAAAGCTAATCTGGCTATTGCCATTGCTTGAATGTCAGCCTGACCTTGAGCCCTCAAGCCACTGCTATACTCAGCAAGAAAAGACTGCCACCTGGTGGCAGATTGATTACATTGCCCTCTTCTTTTACTTTGACTAAGGAAGAGCAATTTGGTAATTTATTCTCCTTGAAGTAGAAATATATTTTGAATAATCTGCCTTTTTTGCCCACCATTGAGCTGAGAGAAATATTACCTGTAGATTTACTTAATGCCTCATTCATCACCATGGTATACCATAAAATATTATTTCCGATCAAGGAACTTATTTTATAGTAAAGGAAGTAAAGCTGCTGAACATGGTGGCTCACGTCTGTAATCCCAGCACTTTCGGAGGCCAAGGTGGGCAGATGACCTGAGGTTAGAAGTTTGAGAAGTAAAGCTATTCATATGTTTATGGGATTCACTGGTCTTAACATGTATCTCATCCCCCCAAATTCTACGCAGAGATGCTATTCAAGGTAATCTACTCAAAATTTAGGTCCCCAGAAGAAATGGGGTCCCAGCTCCTGGGAAATGGGATGGCATGGATGAAACGGGAAAGCAGGACCTTGGCTTCTAACCAGGGCTCACGGTGCCCTCTGTAGAATATAGGGATGGAAAAGCCATGAGACCCAGCAAGAAGGAATGCAAAAGGGGATCTGGCTTCTTTTCACCAGGACGTTATCTTCAGGCTGGCGTTGTAGCATTTAGAGTTGCTCTCAGCTTGGGAACTAAGCCAGTTTTGTCATATCTTGGTTTCCTAACATGCCTTTTTAATGCAGGTCTTCGTAACTTTTCTTTCACTGTTTTTAGTATGCCCTTTTCCACTTATCTGATCACTATTCATGCCACGGCATCTCCAGAAAGTCTTCTTTTACTGGCCACATTAGCCCACAGAAACCTCTTCCTGAAACATAACACTTTCAGTCTGCACCATTTGTTCGGCATTTATCATTTATTCTTCAATGATAAGTGGACATGCCATGTCTTCCCAAGTGAATTCACAGGAGCAATTTCATATACTTCATAGTATGAGCACAGTAACCACCACAGTTATGGAAAAATACATACTGAATGATTGATTGATATAACCAAGCACAATGAGGAGGAAGTGCCATAGGCATTCACAGAGGGCACTACCATAGATAGTGCATAGCAGGCACTCAATAATCATTTGAGTGACTAAGTGAATGATCAAATTGAGGAATGGGTTGACATGACAGGGGAGAGGGCCTTACTTTTGCTTGAGGAATGGAGAAGATGTGTTTACAGGAAGGGCATAAGAGGGGAGGGAGTGGGTATAGCCTCTCCCTTCTGAACAGTCTACTGCTGTGCTCCTGTTTCCTAAATGTCTCTGGCCCTCTCCCTACCCCACCATAATATTTGCTTAATAAACAAGAAAGATTACTGGACAAACAAGCTGCATAGGCAGGAAAGTAAACTTCGTTTCTGACGTGACTGTGTAACCTTTCCTACCTTTGATCTCCAGTACCATGCCAAAGCAAAATACTTTGGTGAGTGGTGCTCAAACCCAGGATTTGGTTTAGGACTGTCCTAGTGGCACAGGCTCAAATTGAGCAAGCCTGTGTCTTCTGCCATCCATCTAGAACATGCCAGTTTTGATTCCTTCCTTAGCTCTGTGGTATTCTAGGAGGTTAGGCTGTCTGCTTAGATAATTGTGTTGTGGATTAAAATCAGATCAGGTGGAAGAGAAGCCTGTGACCAAAAAAACCCATGACCTTCTCTGAGGTAATTATAGATAAACTCAGATTTTGCATAATTTCTTGACCTTGCTATATCAGGAGTTTGCTAAAGTTCTGTGTTTTTTACTTAGCCATTTATTGTGTCTTAGGGATGGGGTTGGGAGAAGCTTTGGGACTGCTGTGGAAGGGAGGAGGTGCATGCTGGCCTAGTTATTCCACGTCTCAGACACTCTGGAAGGGTCTGGGTAAGTACAAGGATATTAGCAAGCTTAGCCTGGTGACTTCTAGATCCTGTCCCTGGAATGAGACCTTTGCATAGGCAAACTGGAGAACTCTAAGCTGTCAAGGCCAATCACAAGCCACAGGTGCCTATTTTATAGCAAGTACTTACTTCCCTGCTCTCCCCAGGTGCCCATCATCCAGCATATTTGTCTATAGATCATGGTATTATCTCCATAGCTTCTGAATCATTGAGTGTTTTTCCTGAGTCAGGATGCATTTATGAGGGCCACTTAATCTCTTTACTGTCAGTCACTTAATCATTTTTATTATTCGTTACTAAATCTTTGCCTGAGTTTTTCTTCACTTCCCGGGCTTTTTTTTTTAGACAGAATTTCACCCTTTCGCCCAGGTAATCTTGGCTCACTGCAACTTCTGCCTCCCAGTTAAAGTGACTCTCCTCCTTCACTCATCTAGTAGCTGGAACTACAGGTGCAGGCCACCACACCCAGCTAATTTTTGTATTTTCAGTAAAGACGGGGTTTCACCATCTTGGCCAGGCTGGTCTCAAACTCCTGACCTCAAGTGATCTGCCCGCCTTGGCCTCCCAAAGTGCTGGGATTATAGGCGTGTGCCACCATGCCCAGCTGAAACAGTTTTTCTTTCTTTCTTCTTTTTTTTTTTTTTTTTTGAGACGGAGTCTTGCTCTCTTGCCCAGGCTGGAGTACGACGCAATCTCAGCTCACTGCAACCTCTACCTCCTGGGTTCAGGCAATTCTCCTGCCTCAGCCACCGGAGTAGCTGGGATTACAGGTGCGCACCACCATGTCCGGCTAATTTTTGCATTTTTAGTAGAGACGGAGTTTCACCATGTTGGTCAGGCTGCTCTCAAACTCCTGACCTCATGATCTGCCCACCCTGGACTCCTAAAGTGCTGGGATTACAGGCATGAGCCACCGAGCCCAGCCAGTTTTTCTCAACTACATTTATTCTGATTAATAATCTGTATTTTTCTGCCATTGCCCTTATTGAAAAAAAATTACTTTTTTAGAAGCATATTATGCCAAACTTACTTTCTTTTTTAGAATTTATTTTGCTCTTATGAAAGAGGACTTTAATGAATTAATTTCATCTGGCAGTTTTACTTCTGTTTACTATTCATAAGCATGGGAACTGATTAATATTCGGGGTTTCCCTTTTTCTATCCAAGTCCCTTTCTAAAAATTAGGCCATGACAGTTTGCCAAGCAAAAAAAGAAAAGGGCTACTGCAAAAGAAGATTACCCCTGAGGTTTGACTGAAGTGTTCCAATAGTGTGATGTGGTGCCGCGGACACTGCAGATGCCACTGCTTTTCTTATGATTCTTAATTTTGGGATTAAGACTTCATGAGACTCATCTATTGCCAGGAACTTTAGTTATTATGTTGCTCACAAACCCAGAGAATCCTATTTCTCTTCTTGGTAATATATAAAACAGAACTGTAGGTGCCCACAAAACCATGGCTTCTTCACTCACTATTTCTCTACAAAATGAGTTCTAAAGAAAGGAGAATGCAAAATATATATTCTGTCAGGCATTAGGCTGTTTTATATATGCAGCCTCACATAATCCTCACAATAACTCCATTGTGCATATTTGACAAATGAGAAAATTGAGGCTCTCGGAGTAGTAACTTAACCAAAATCACACAGCTGGCAAGTTGACAGGGTGGGAGCTAAACAGAGACCTGCCTAACTTCAAGGTCTGGGCTCTTATACCAGATATAGCACTTAGAAAAATATCCTCGTATTTTTCAGGAGGCTGAGGCAGGAGAATTGCCTGAACCCAGGAGGCGGAGGTTGCGGTGAGCCGAGATCGCGCCGTTGCACTCCAGCCTGGGTAACAAGAGCGAAACTCCGTCTCAAAAAAATAAAAAGAAATAAAGAAAAATACCCTCGTATTTTTATGTGTATGAAAATACACATAAACACTCCTTGGAGACTTCTCAGCTGGGCAATAAGTCATCAATAAATATTTTATCCAGGTGCCCCAAAAATGAGAGGTCAATGCAAAGAAGGAATTATAAATTATAAACAAGATCAATAGAAGTTAGGAGATAGAGATTTCACAGGTTGCGGCAGAAACTGGGTGGGCTCTGGGAGTGGGAGGTGGAATTTGTAACAGGTTAGGGAGGAGCATGTGGGCAGAGAATGAGGTCCTGTTGGGATGTAGTCAGAGAACTGGCCGTCCAGCCCATCCTGCTACCTTTAAATGGATGTGACCTGCCTGTGCCACACCTTCCAAAGAAATGTATGAACATCTCCCAGGTATCAATTTCTGAGAAATTCATCCTGCTACCCTACTCAACGTTGCTACCCCTGATCTCCCTCCTCTCACTCATCCAACTTGGCCAGTACTGAGCCCCTTTGCCCTGATGACCCATTTGGACACAATTCTCTGGTTTAGACTGGCTTTCGATTTTGGACACAGTTGTAGAATTTGCTCTCCACTCTATAGCCTCCAGGCCTGTGAAGAGATAGCGCTGCCTCTGGGTCTGCCTTCCATTTGCCTATAGGAGTCAGGCCAATCTCCCCATGTGGGAATGGGGTCTGACCCAGATCTGACCAGGTATATGACCGTCAGGTCAGAAGTCAGGCAATAAGTGAGAGCTGGAAAAGCCATGTTATCAGAGGAATAAACGAAGCAAGTGAACAGTCAGGACTAACCATGGAACCCCTGGGACTGTGGGTGACCCAGGGAAAAGTTTTTGAGGAACTATGTGGACTTTGGAACCCTGTAACTTTACTGTTAAAGATGAACAGGAATTCGTTTTCACAAATTGGTTTTAATAAAACTTATTTTTGTACATCTTGGCTGATTTGCTTTGTGATGGGAGCAGTTAATGTCAGTGTATTGATTTGTCCATAGAGAGATTTTCTGAGGTTGTTGGTGGAAATTTAATGCAAATAAAAGAAAATGGACCCAAACCCTGTCTGTGTGGACATCTCTGACACAAAACATATGAAGTGAGCTGTGTTGTATGTCACTGGCCAGCTACATACATGGCACCCGTAAGTCCTGGATGAAGCCAGGCAAAATGGCCCTAGCTTTGGTTCAGACTTTGATCCCAAATATCTTTTGGTCTCTTGCTCTGCCGAGCTGGGCTGAAATCATAGAAACTACAGAAGTCTCCTTTGTCTTTCTGTCCTAATAGGAGAGCCAGGACCAAGCCTTTCCCTCTTGGTCTCCCCTTTGCTGAACCTCACCCCTGTCATCAGCTTCTTCCCTGACCCTCATCTAACTCCCGGGCCTTCCAAGGGCAGAGGAGCCCATGGCAGCCTGCAGGCTATCTCACCACACAGCTGCCTAGAGTGCCAGGAGAAAGCAGGGCGAGGCCACCTGAAAGGGAGCTGAGAGCCAGAGGGTGAGTCCCTTTGCTTCTCCCATGAACAAATGTCCAAATGACATGGAGATGCCCAAGAAGTATAGCAGGATGGGAACTTGTGGAATTCCTATACACATAGACACTCCTTGGAGACTTCTAGAAACACTGGTGTGGAGTTGGGAGGGGAAACACTGTAGTGGGGTGGTCATGAATAGGTGAGGATCATCATCTCCCAAAATGTGGATAAAAACACTCATTTGTACTTACAGGCTAGAGGCCTGGGGATATTCAGATTTCATGAAAGAAAAGATATTTGTAGGCTCTTCACAACTTTTCTTTTTAGAGAGAGTTTGGCTCTGTCACCCAGGCTGGAGTGCAGTGGCACCATCATAGCCCACTGCAGCCTCGAACTCCTGGACTCAAGTCATCCTCCCATCTCAGCCACCTGAGTAGCTAGTACCCTATTGTGAACCACCACACCTGGCGATTTTGTGTGTGTTTTCAGGTGGGGAGACTGCGGTAGAGACGAGGTCTTGCTATGTTGCCCAGCCTAGTCTTGAACTCCTGGCCTCAAGTGATCCTCCTGTCCAGGCCTCTCAAAGTGCTGAGATTACAGGCATGAGTCACAGTGCCTGGCCTTTCCTCAACTTTTTGAATTGAGTTCATGTAAAGGAGGGACAGGGGAACTCTGTTTCAGTTTGATTTCATCAGTCCCTTTGAGTAATACCCCATTAGTGAAAATTATAAAAAGTGAAAACCTCACTTATTTCCACCTCATGTGGCAATATTCCAAAGAATTTTGAAATGGGGCTGATCCATTTAAACTTGACCCAATTCTCTATACATATGATATGACATTCTCCACTTTCATATCCAGAAGTAAGAGTTTCTTTAGTTTAAAATAATAAAGACAGAGAGATTTATAACTGCTTAGGTTTCTAAGTTCTAGGTAGCAATTTCCTCTTTCAGAAAAATAAATTCTGTGGTACTTATCCGTGTTTCTTAAAGGGTTGTATTTTTTTAAATGGGATTAATATATTAATGGTGTTCACATATAGTACTAATATGAATACATTAGACCTGTGCTTCTCAGGAACTTCACAATCATTAAGGTCACTTTTCTATTTCTCCCTCTTCATTTTTCTTTCTTTTTCCATCATCTCTCTTGCCCTTAAACAATTATAACTTAGAATTGGATTTTTAAATTAATTTTGTCTCTTATTAAATAGAATTTTCTGTTCCCTACTCTACATTTTTAAAGCAGGCCGGGCGCGGTGGCTCACGCCTGTAATCCCAGCACTTTGGGAGGCCGAGGTGGGTGGATCACGAGGTCAAGAGATCGAGACCATCCTGGTCAACATGGTGAAACCCCGTCTCTACTAAAAATACAAAAGAATTAGCTGGGCATGGTGGCGCGTGCCTGTAATCCCAGCTACTCAGGAGGCTGAGGCAGGAGAATTGCCTGAACCCAGGAGGCAGAGGTTGCGGTGAGCCGAGATCATGCCATTACACTCCAGCCTGGGTAACAAGAGTAAAACTCCGTCTCAAAAAAAAAAATTTTTTAAAGCTAAAAGACTAAATTAAGTTGCCTTTCACTTCTAAGCCTTTTTACTATAACTTCTTTGTTGTTCTTGAACTTTGATAGTTAAAGTGTTCAGAAACCAAGCTTTCCCAAGCTCTTCATGCAGCCTCCCTGCCCCTACCCTCTCAATATTGTTTCCCCTTTCTCAGGGGGAGGACTGTCATGGGAGGGGCCAGGGGATCAGGGACAGACTGCAGGAGGGAGATGAAAGGGGAGAAGGGATAGCATTCCACTTTGTATCCACCTCACAACCTGCTGTTGACCTGCCTATGTTATTAATCTCAGGCTGTGGTTTGGCTTCAAGACAATATTTGATAAATAACGTTCTAAGTAGAGAAGAAAGTACTTGATTTAACTTGGAGGTAAATATTCTATTTAAGAAAACAGATAGACATTTATATGCACTTAAAAATACTGTGACATTTTTGGGAATTGCTGGGCTCAAATAGCTTTCTGGAGTTAAGAAACCAAAAAACCTGCCAGATGACATTTTTGCTCAAGGCAGGGAGGAGGTACAGAAAAGAAGGAAATTTGGATTCCTGGCTGAAAGTCTGGCTTAGCTGTTAAGCCTCTCTGGCTGAGAATGTGCTTTCTCGCTTCTGTTTTTGGTACAGTGCCAAGAGAACTGTCAGATCACAAGTAACCATTGTTAACTTCAGTGGAAACCAGAGCTATTAAGAAAAATATTAAAAGCCTGTTCCAGAATTATAACATTTTAGAGAGCAAAGAAATATGATACCTGACTAACCTGCTTTATTGGGTCATAGATGGAAAATGTCCTGACCAGCTGGATTTTAAGCAAGAATGACATTTTTTCCATACGATTTGTCATGGATTTTAAAAAGACAACGTGCTTAGCAAAACAAATTTGCTGTAACTTGGATAGTGGGGAAAACAACTAGCAGAAAGCTTGATAATTCGAATTGATGATACAGCAGAAATAATTTTGTTACTTGGCAAGGATGGCCCAGTCCTGATACTTTTAAGCTCCAGAGTTGCCAAGTTTGTCTTCTCAGAAAACAATCCACATTTGTGCAGGATGCAAACTGAATTCCTTTGAACTTCACTATAAAATCTGCATTTCTCAAAATGTATTTTAGAAGATTTTGCTGAAAGACTGGCAAAAGCTTCAGATACCAAAAAGCTATTCTCACTGGAATTTATAACTAAATGTCCTGAGTAATAGATAAGCATGGGTGAAGGTCTCACAAAGACAGATCTTTAGGTGAGGTGTTGGATATGTTAATTAGCTTGATGTAATCATTTCACAATGTATACATATATTGAAACATTACATTGCACAATATAACTTTTTTGGGGGGGACAGAGTCTCACACTGTTGCCTGGGCTGGAGTGCAATGGCTCGATCTCTGCTCACTGCAACCTCCACTTCCTGGGTTCAAGCAATTCTCCTGCCTCAGCCTCCCAAGTAGCTGGGATTACAGGCATCCATCAACATGCCTGGCTAATTTTTTGTATTTTTCGTAGAGACGGGGTTTCACTATTTTGGCTAGGCTGGTTTTGAACTCCTGACCTTGTGATTCACCCCCGTTGGCCTCCCAAAGTGTTGGGCCTCTATATATAACTTTTATTTTTCAACTCCTTAAGTCTTTTTTTTTTTTTTAAAGGGGAGGTGTAGAAATGGGCTTCCTCCAACAGTTGAGGAACAATGTCACACATTTTCCTGCTTCCACTTTTGTTTCCCAGATAGAATATTTAAAATCCTACCCTTTGCTGGGCATGGTGGCTCATGCTTGTAATCTCAGCATTTTGGGAGGCCAAGGTGGGAGGATTGCTTGAGCTCAGGAGTTTGAGACCAGCCTCGGCAACGTAGGACTCCCATCTCTATTATTAAAATAAATAAATATATAAAATACATAAAATCCTACCCCAATGTAGGCCAAGAAGTGAGAATTTGAATTGTTAAGTTTGGTGGCTACGTTTGGTTGAGTTTGACTGAGTATGGTTGACTTCTGTTTGCCACTTAAGCTCCACTTTCCATTTTTTCCTCCACACTGCCACCTGGAGGTTGGTCTGAACACATCACACCATAGCTTCTAAGTCCTCTGGCTTCTGGTTGAGGATGACCAATTTGGGGCATTGGACTGACGAAAGGGAGGAAAATGAGTCAGGAAGAATTTTTATTCCTTGTCTTCTTCTCTGTGAGTCCCTTGACCAAAGATCACAGCTTCTCTCCAGGTGACCTTCTCTATGCAACTACCTCCTTCTGGCATCTGGTGTCTGCTCTCTCCCCTCATCACTGGGGCCAAGGATTATCCTTTATGGTTCCCCTACTCCCTGCCCACATCTCTATAAGCAACGCTTTGTAAATAAACCCACTTAGAATGATTCTAAGTGTGTCATCCGATTCCTGCTAGTCTTATAATTCTATAAGTCTTATCACAGTCCTCTGAGGATATTCTAAGATACTCATGGGATAAGAAGCCAGGGACTGATTACATGCTCCTTGGAATCTAATGCAATGTCCCAGTCCATTGCTGAACCCCATCTGTCAGTGCTTATTGTGCAGTGCCCAATCGCAAAGCCTTGCTCTCACCCCTGCTCCCCCAGCCTGCCAATCACCACGTCCCCCACCTCCCTCTATTCCCATTGGCATCTCTGTGGCCCAAAGCATCACGGTCTCCCACTGTCTACTTCAGAAACCTGCCCACTCGTCCTCTGTGCCCCCTCTTAAACATATCACATCTTGCAAAGTGCTCTTTCTATACTGTGAATCTCGTCTTGTCATGTAGACATTGCTTACTAAATAAATGTTAAGTGAGGGAACAAGCGATGTTCCTTTCAGGCTTAAAATCCCTCCATGGCTTCCTACTGCACTTGGGCTAAAGCCCAACAGTCTGACGAGGCTTACAAGGCTTGCAAGACCATGGAAGATCCGCCTCCTGCTGCCTCTCTCTGCTCCCACAACTGCTCCTCTTGCTCTCTGCTCCACGCACATTGGCCTCCTTTTAGTTCCTGGAGTGAGCTGGGTTTTCCCTGGCCTCAAGGCTTCCCACCAGTATCTCTTGTGGTGGGAAGAAATTTTCTTCTCATTTCCCCTTCATTCATCCTTTAGGTCCCAGCTTAAATGTCATTTGCTCAGAGAAACCTTTGCCAACTTCCCTCCAACCCCCCCCAACCAAGAGACCAGACCAAGTTACCCTATTCATCGCTTTTGTAACATATATCCCAATTCCAATTAACTATGTGAATTGTCACTTAACATCTGACAGGTCTAACATGTCTCGCTACTACTTACCTGGATGGCTGAAATACCCTCCTAACTGCTTTCCAGGCTTCCTTGCTTGCTACCACCCCATGTTTGGTTTTCCACATGGCTGCCAGAATGAGCTTTTAAAAACATAAATAATAAGCTGGGTCTGGTGGTTCATGTCTGTAACCCCAGCACTTTGGCAGACTGGGGCAGGAAGATTGCTTGAGGCTGGGAGCTCCACACCACCCTGGACAACATAGCAAAACCCCATTCCCACAAAATAATATCTGAAAAATTAGCCAGGCATCGTGGCAGGCACCTGTAGTCCCAGCTACTCAGGAGGCTGAGGCAGGAGGATTGCTTGAGTGCAGGAGTTTGAGATTGCAATGAGCTATGATTGTGACACTGCACTCTAGCCTGGGTGACAGAGTGAGACCCTGTCTCTAATAAATAATAAATACGTAACATTTTAAATTAAAAAAAAATGAAACATAAATGGCTTATGTCACTTCCTGGCTTGAGATACTCTGGGATCTTTCCACACACAGGGTAAAATCTTAGCCCCGTGCCCTGGCCTGCTGCGCCTGCTGATCTGCTGCTTGCCTCCCTCTCACTCCTCATCCCAGAGTGTTCTCTACCTCATGCATTCCGACCTCTTTTGCTCCTCCTGCCTCTGCCCCTCAGCATCGTACCTACCATCTTCCCCCTGTTTCCCTTTTTAAGTTTTGTCTCCGAAATTTCTAATGTGGTTGAATAGTTTATGATGTGCTCATGGATACCATGCACATTTATTTCCCCAAGTCCTATGTCCTATTCTCTTGCTAATTGCACTCCCCTTCTTTAGCTGATCCTTTCCTGTGCCAATTCTCTTTTATTTTTAAATCAAGGTATAATTTACACATAAAAAGCTGTACATAGTTAATATATACACTTTAAAGAGTTCTAAGATATGTATATACTTAACAGTCACTATAGATGATGCCATAAACATCACCATGAGCCCTAAGATTCCTCCTCACTCTTTATTATGTGTGTGTGATAAGAACATTTAGCCTAAGATCTCCCTCTTAGCAAATTTTTAAGCATATTCTGCAGTACGGTTGACTATATATACTATACAGTACAATAGCTCTCTAGGACTTATTTACCTTACATAACTGAAACTTTTTACACCCTTTGGCTGACACCTCCCTGTTTCTATTCTCCCTTTACCCAGCTCCTGGGAAGCATCATTCTGCTGTCTGCTTCTTTGAGCTTGACTGTTTTAAATTCTTGGCATAAGTGGGTCTCACTCCAATCTTCATGCTGCCTCCCATTCCCAGTGGGCATGTGACCCAAGTCGAATCAGTCTAGGCTCCCATTCCCTGGTGCTTTTCTTCTCTTCCATCAGAGAAGACATCATTGAGACCCTCATACTTTATTATGCATATTCTTAGAGACTGTCACCCAGAGAGAAAGTAGACCAACTCTTAAATTAAGCAATATATAAGGAGTTCCTAAATGCTTCAAATTCATGTGTTTATTCAATATTTACGAAGCAGTTTTTATGCTACCTACCTATTGTGCTCAGAACTGGGGAAGCTTATGGCAATGAACGAAGTAGACAAAAATCCCTGCCCTGAACAGTTCCACAGCTGTCAATATCAGCCATGTGATTACTAAAACTCTGAGCGCTGAAAGCGGGTGCAGAGTACTTACTGGAACCATCAAAGACTTTTGTGATCAAACAAGTTTTACCACAGATTTTGCCGATTCTAAGACTAATCTACTCAACAAAGCATATTAAAAATGTAAGCTATTAATAGGAAGACATTAAAATTCTATTTTTTCAAAGAGCTGAATCACTCTGCTGGTTAGAGATAATATGTAATCAGTTCTGAATCTAAAATGACTCCGAAAAGTCAAAAGAAGCCACAAGGTCATGCTCACATCTTTCCTCTCCAGGGATTTTCAGAACATCAGCACTGCATTAAAAAGAAAATGGTTAAAAAAAGAGAGAGAAAGAGAAATTATAGGCCTAAGCTGAAAGTGCAAGAATATGAGTTTGCTTTTGCTGATAAAAAAAATTAAGCTAATCAGTTTAATACAGTACAAGCCTTCTTAGCAGCGATTTAATAATATTTTTGTGATTAATTTTGTTTTTATATTATTTTATTTAGTGAGGAATAGTTAAAAAAATAAATAAGAGAATAAAAACAAATCTGCTACATTCCAACCACTCAAAATTAACTCCTATTAATATTTTGGCATATTTGCTTTCATGTCCTTTTGGATGTTTCTACTATTTCTAAAAGCATTGCTCTCTGTCTCACTGTCTCTCTCCATCTTTTTGTCTCTGTCTCTGTCTCTCTCTCTGCCTATATATATACATATATATGCACACAAATATATACTTCTTTAAAAATATTGGAACATTAAGTTAATGCTAAAATCTCTTTTGAAAGTTATCCCTCTTGGTTCCCAGAAGTAATCATTATTTTAATTATTGTTATTATTATTGTGATACAGGGCCTCACTCTATCACCCAGGCTGGAGTGCAGAGGCAAAATCATGGCTCACTGCAGCCTCCACCTCCTGGGGTCAAGTGATCCTCCTGCCTCAGCCTCCCAAGTAGCTGGGACTACAGATGTGCACCATCATGCCCAGTGAATTTATTATTTGTTTATTTATTGAGATGGAGTCTCACTCTGGTGCTCAGGCTGGAGTGCAGTGGCACGATCTCAGCTCACTGCAAACTCCACCTTCCGGGTTCAAGTGATTCTTTGCCTCAGTCTCCCAAGTAGCTGGGACTACAGATGTGTACCATCATGCCCAGTGAATTTATTATTTATTTATTTATTTATTGAGATGGAGTCTCACTCTGGCACTCAGGCTGGAGTGCAATGGTGCAATCTTAGCTCACTGCAAACTCCACCTCCCAGGTTCAAGTGATCCTTTGCCTCAGCCTCCCAAGTAGATGGGATTTACAGACATGCACCACCACGTCCAGCTAATTTTTGTATTTTCAGGTTTTACCATGTTGGCCAGGCTGGTCTCAGACTCCTGATCTCAAGTGATCCACCTGTCATGGTTTCCCAAAGTGCTGGGATTATAGGTGTGAGCCATCGCACCCAGGCCCCAGTGAATTTATTATTTTAAACTTGATAAGTATTGTTCTATTCTATTTGCTATACTTTTATATACATATGCAAATAAAAGAGATCTTTGGCTCCTTGCCCAATGCCAATCTGGGTCACGGTGGGGTGGTTATAGGATCTGCATGCCCAGATGGACATCTGAATTATAGTTTAGGCTAAGCTGAGAGCCTCACCAAAAAGTACATACATACAACCATATTTTCAGTGAGCAAATTGTTCCTATCCTGTCAGATAAAATTAAAGACATTATTATGTCACAAAGAACATCATGATTTCCCAGTATTTTATCCTGAATAAGTATGAAGACCATTGCTCTGTCAGAGGGGTTGAGAAAAATATTAAGTGAGAACCCGTAGATATTAGGTAATGATCAATGCATTAAAAATGAAATCAAATATAAGAATAGAGGTGAGGGTGCCTAAGTGGGTGAGGGAGGTCTCCAAAG
The DNA here is from genome assembly GCF_049354715.1 of Callithrix jacchus. Taxonomy (NCBI): domain Eukaryota; kingdom Metazoa; phylum Chordata; class Mammalia; order Primates; family Cebidae; genus Callithrix; species Callithrix jacchus. The sequence goes on from NC_133508.1 coordinate 130,902,112, forward strand.
AGGTGACCTTCAATATGAATACAATGAACACTGTGAATACCGTGTGGGAGTGAGCTGGAAAATGTCAGGAGAGCAGAGCAAATTGGTGCAATGTGATATTTGACATGAAATGCTGCGCTAGGGCCCTGTGGTTCATGTTACAACCTAATCTCCTGAGGAAGAAATGCTAATGGTCAGAAATGGGTACATTTCCTTCACCAGCTACCTGGGTAGCAGAAAGTAAGAGGCCTCAGTCAGTACATGGTTTGTTAGATTATCAGAAGCTTTAACTAGGGGTGACTTAGGGGATTATGCAGGGCTGTTAGAACTTCTGGGGCTCTGAAAAAATTTACCAGGAGTTTGTCTTTGCTACACTTAAACCTCTCTTGGCTGGTCACAGTGGCTCACACCTGTAATCCCAGCACTTTCAGAGGCTGAGATGGGTGGATCACTTGAGGTCAGAAGTTTGAGATCAGCCTGGCCAACATGGTGAAACACCCTCTCTACTAAAAATACAAAAATTAGCCGGGCATGGAGGTGCACACCTGTAGTCCCAGCTACTCAGGAGGTTGAGGAGGGAAAAATCCCTTGAACCCAGGAGGTGGAGGTTGTGGTGAACCAAGATGGTGTCACTGCACTCCAGCCTGAGTGACAGAGCAAGACTCCATCTCAAAACAACAACAACAACAACAACAACAACAAAAGAACAAATCACTTCTCTCTGAGCCTTTTGCTCCTCCAGGTCCCCAGGGCACTCACACTGCCCAAGGCCATGCCAACCCGCCCAGGCATTTCTGGTGGATACCTGGTGTGTGCTGGCCCAGCACTCCTCCCTTTTTTGGGGAATGGCACCTCTTTTCTTCTGGGGCATGTTCTTCTCCCCACTGCAAACGTGGTTCCAAAGGAGCTGCCACGTTATTACATATCCTGCCCTTTGGCCACATTCATGAGGATTTGGGTGGGAACATGACCAAAACTCGGCCGGTTAGAATACTTCATGCACTGACCACAGAGCATTCCACCGCCTGGTCAAGGCTAGGTCAAACCACAGCCAAGTTAATCAGCATCCATCCCCAGGATTTTTTCACTTGGAGCTTAAGGAAAGAAATTCAGTCTCTGTTTAGGAACAACCTTGTGAGCACTGAGGCAGGGGAACTGTTGACATTCCTGCTGCTTGCTGTGAAGGAAGCTATGCTGAAAGAATGAAGCCTCATGCTGAGAGATAAGGAAGAGAGTTAGTGGTATTGGAGCTCCTGCCTCCAGATATCCTGGAATTCCAACTATATCCCCTCTGCAGTTACGAAAGGCTGCCAAAAAATTTCACTTTGCCTAATCCAATTGTGCTCAATTTCTTTCATGATAATACAAATCCTAATATAAATGTCTTCCTCCACACTGCCCTATGTTCTAAAATTGCCCTCCTGCGCCCCAGCTTCCTAAATAAAATTCTTCCTCAAGGTGATAGGCCAAGGTAATCTGATTGGCTACCTGAAGCAATTCACCCTGAGGTATGGACAATTCTTTCAAACTTCTTTCACCTAAAAAAAAACTTATACACAAATGATCATTGTTCATAATAGCCAAAAAGTGGAAACAACCCAAATGTCCATCAACAGATGAATGAATTTTAAAATATGGTTATTAATACAATACAATCTTATTTGGCAGTAAAAAGGAGTAAAGCACTGATACATGCTATGGCGCAGAACCTTGAAAACATCATGCTTATTGAGAGAAGCCAGTCACAGAAGACCATGTTTTATATGGTTACATTTAGGTGAAATGTTCAGAATAGGCAAATCCACGAAGACCTAAAGTAGAAGATTAGGGGATGGGGGAGGAGAGATAGAGAGGGACTGTCTCCTTTTTGAGATGGAGTCTTGCTCTGTTGCCCAGGCTGGAGTACAGCAGTGTGGTCTCTGCTCACTGCAACCTCCACCTCCCAGATTAAAGTGATTCTCCTCTTCAGCCTCTCCAGTAGCTGAGACTACAGGCATGTGTCACCACGCCAAGCTAATTTTTGTATTTTTAGTAGAAATGGGATTTCACCATGTTGGCCAAGCTGGTCTCGAACACCTGAACTTAAGTGATCCACCTGCCTCAGCCTCCCAAATTGCTGGGATTACAGGCATGAGCCACCGTGCCCGGCCAGGTACAGAATTTCTTTTGGGGGTAATAATGTTCTGGAATTAGATAGTGACGGCAGAACAACCTTGTGAATATATTTAAAACCCACTGAACCTTACATTTTTAAATGATACATTTTATGGTATGTAAATTGTATGTAAATTTTTTCTTTAAAAAGAAAAAAGGATTGAGCGATTTGTTGACTCTCCTGGTAGGATGTAAGGGAGAGATATTTTTGAGCAGGGGTAGCTCCCATTGCTCCTTCTCTGCTCAGTGCTCATGCCCTTCAGTGGAGCAGAACAAGAGAAGCAGGATTTGACAAGGGCCCTGACATTGCATCAGACCCAGGGGTTTCAAAGCACTTACTGTCAAGAACTAGGATAAAATAGGGCCCATTTTTTTCAATGATTGGTAAAAGGTTAATGGATATATATTTCTCAATGTTAAGATTTTCACCCATAGTATATCTTAAAATGTTGGTGCTGCTTCCACTTGTCTGTTGGGGAGTGTTAGTGTTATGCTTAGTACACCCAGAGAGAAATGGGTCTCAAGAGAGAGCACTAGAAGGCAGACCTATTTGGCAAACTTCAGTTTTGTTTTTGTTTTTTAGAGATAAGTTCTCCCTGCTCTGTCATCCAGGCAGGAGTGCAGTGGCTCCATCACAGCTCTCTGAACTTCTGAGCCTAAGTGATCTTCCCGCCTCAGCCTCCCAAGTAGCTGGGACTATAGGCACACACCACCACACCTGGCTAATATATATACAGACAGGTTCTTGCTATGTTGCCCAGACTGATCTCAAACTCCTGACCTCGAGCAATCCTCCTGCCTCAGCCTCCTAAAGTGCTGGAATTATAGGTGGGAGCCGCTGTGACTGGAAGCAAACCCCAGTTTTGAGGTTATAGGCAGAGCTTCCACTAGATAAGATTAGGAGGCAGGTGACATTTGTCTTCAGAGCCTTCCATCTTCCCTTGGAGGGGGGCTCAGTGTTCTCTTAACACCCTTCATCTCACTGGGAATCTGAGATCCTGTTCTTTGATGACTCATCCTTGAAATTGGTTTATTATAACCCTATTTTAAAACTTTAGTCTGTGGAAAATATTCACATAAGTACACAAAGACACATGTATAAGGATGTTCATGGTATTATTTCAGTTACAGTTTCCAATCAGAAACAACCTAGATAATTGCTATTAAGAGAAATACCGTGTTTCTGGTAAACAAACCAACCTTCTCACAGAGGATTTGTATTACAGAACATGCTCAGGGAGAAGCCCCCTCCTAAATTAACTGATGCGAGTCGGTGGGGATTGGGATTCGGTAGTAGTGGGAAACCCCACATGGAGGCTGATGAAATACAAGCTGGTTTGCTGCTTTGAGATTTTGCTTATTTTTTCCTTTGCCTGGAATATACTTTCCTTCTACCTACTCCCATTCCAAAATCTGACATTAGCACAACTTTCAACATTATGTTGCTCAAATGCCATTCTTGATATACTTTTCTCTTCCCCATTCAGCTAAGGGCTTGGTGTCATTCATTTCTGAAACTGTCATTTAGCAGACTGCCTGGGATATAGCAGAAGTGTGAGAAATATTTTCTAAACAAAATAATGAATAACTAAATCTACCTCTTTCAAACATATTAAGTATTCCACTCCCTGTGAATCCACAGCACTTTATTTATGTCTCTCTTTTGGCATTATGACTTTCTACCTTGTATTGTGATTTATTTGTGGGAATCTTTGCCTCTCTACTGGAATGAAAGCCTTTTGTGGGCAGAAACCACATAACACATAATGCTTTGTGTATAATAAGTATGCAATTAACATTTATTTCAGTTTAGCAAAAAAATATATTTTTTTAAATTTATTAGGATCTCACAAATATAAGAAGTAAGTGTATGTATGCTAATACAGATGAAGGAATATAAAAAGGACTTTATTTCCATAATACTGTCATCCTTGAGCCACTAGGGATATTCTGAGGTTTACGCACATAGGGACCAGCAGCTTAAGCAGCTCAATCAACTTGCTCTTCCTCTCTCTTTCCCTCAGGCCTCCCCTCCAGCTAATGATAATTTTGACTTTCACGTTATAAGGAAAACCAGTGCTTGGAAAAGTCAGAGGGTTACTTCAGTTCAAACAGCAAATCAACTGCAGAATCAATAATAGATCTGCCCTCTCAGCCTCGTCTGGCATGGACCTTCTCTGACACAAGCTCTGGTCTTGAGAATGTGGTGACCAATGATTCCCACATTTAGGACTCACATCAGAAGAGAAGCTTCTTGTCAGTTCTACTCCTTTCCCTACATTTGGTATGCAAGGGAGCTTCTCTGAGACCTTAAGACCCCAGTGTATGCCTGTTTTATATTTCAGACTCTTCTTAATGGCTTGTGAGCCTGTCACAGTCTCTGTTAGCCTGGGGTAGGGCATAATTATCTTTGTCTTGTGGGAAGAACTCCGTGGCATAAGTTACTTAATATTCAGAGAGCAATTTGCAGGTACTCAGCTTAGTCACAAAGTCTGCTTAATGATGCTGAACACAAAAGTCTGGATTGTCTGTTTCCAAGCTGTTATCCAGGCTGGCTAAATGACCCATCTTCCCTCTTGCCTGAACTTCAAGAGTAGCTGGAGTTTGAGGCCCAAACTGTACAACCACAGTCAGCTAGACCAGGGTTTCTTTTCCTGAGCACTATCAACATTTAGGCCAGATAATTCTTTGCTTTGGGGGTTGTCCTGGGCATGGTAGGATTTTTAGCAGCATCCCTGGCCTCTGTACACCAGATGCCCATAGCATCACTCCTCCCCAACCAGTTGTGACAATCAAAAACGTCTCCAGATATTGCCAGTGTCCCCTGAAGAGCAAAATTGTCCCCAGTTGAGAACTGCTAACTGTGGACTCTGAGCTACTTGCTCACTACCCTCCAGATCAGAGACGGACGTGATGGATGTTTCCAAACTTCTCTTACCCAGATTCCGGAGACTGAGCGCTACCTTCTTTCTTTGAGCATTGGCTTTGACTATTCCTTCCTCATTTGCCTGATAGTCGGTGGTCTCCTGGTTCTTGAGTCACTTGGTCTCATTTCCTTCTGGCCTTGGATGACCCCACTGCTGTCCTGTTTCACCTCATGAACTGGACTAACAAAAACAATGTACTTTCCCAAAGCCCAAATTTGCAACATTTATTCAATAAACATTTATTATTATATATTTTGCTTGAGTGACATGCTAGGATAAACTAGAGATTGTGGGGTTTATTGGCTAGAATTATGTTTCATTGCAAGTGACAGTTGCCTGAACAAGATAGAAATTTATCCCACATAGAAGTTCAGAGTGAGACAGAACTGGTGTGGTGATCTTCTTCCATGAAGTTGATCTTGGCCTGAGTTCTCTTCTAAGATCACTCCATGGTCCAAGATAACTGCTCACCCCCAGCCATCAGCTCCACCACCAAGCCATCAGGAAGAAGGAAGGAATGGAGAAAAAAGCGAAATTAAGAAAGGTTCTTGAAGACTGCTATATAGTACTTATGCTGGCATCTCATTTGCCTGAATTTAGTTACCAGGCCACACCTGTCTGTAAGGCAGGCTGAGGAAGTTTCACTCCTGTTGCCCAATCTGGAGTGCAATGATGTGATCTTGGCTCACTGCAACCTCCTCCCCCCAGGTTCAAGGGATTCTTTTGCCTCAGCCTCCCCAGTATCTGGGATTACAGGAGTGCACTATCATGCCCGGCTAAATTTTGTAAGATACAGGGTTTCACCATATTGGCCAGGATGGTCTCAAGCTCCTGATCTCAAGTGATCTACCCGCCTCGGCCTCCGAATGTGCTGTGAGTAACCGCTCCCGGCCGGAAACATGGTTTTTACTCTGAGTGTCCATGTGACCCATTTAAAAACTGAAGGATTGGCCGGGCACGGTGGCTCACGCCTGTAATCCCAGCACTTTGGGAGGCCAAGGCAGATGGATCACGAGGTCAAGAGATCGAGACCATCCTGGCCAACATGGTGAAACCCCGTCTCTACTACAAGTATAAATTAGCCCGGCGTGGTGGTGCTTGCCTGTAATCCCAGCTCCTTGGGAGGCTGAGGGAGGAGAATCGCTTGAAACTAGAAAATGGAAGTTGCAGTGAGCCGGGATGGCGCCACTGCACTCCAGCCTGGTGACAGAGTGAGACTCTGTCTCTACAATAACAAAAAAAAACTGGAGGAACTAGTACCACGAATATTAGAGGACAACTGAACGCCACCACTGGATGGAGGGTACAAGGACACTTGAAACACACGCCTACTCTCAGGATGCTTTGGTACAGTAGCAGAATTAGTTGTACAGTATACACAACTACCTCTAGTTAAACTTGACTAAAATAGCTTCTTTTTTTCTAAAGGGGAAGGGAAGGTGTAATTACAATAATGATACAGTGATAATGACTATAAACTAAATATTAGCGAACCACATTAGGAAGTGGACTCGTGTTGATATTTGTGCAATTGTGAGTATAGTTCTTCAGATTCTACAACAAATTTGAGTTTAATTTTTGGAAGGGTTTGCCTGTCAGGAAATGCATACAGGAAACTCAATTACCAGTTTTCGAAATGTTGGAAATAATAAGTGTGAGTCACTTCGTGGTTCTATTTTTATTATCTAGTAGTGGGTGTCAAATGAACTGCTGCTTTATTTTTAGCTATGTGATGTGTCTCTCAGTGCACATTCTCTAGAGGATTGCATTAGTTGAAATATGACAAAGATCTGCAGAGTCAATAGGGTTGGCCAAGTCTTCATCAGAGATGATCCTAAACTGGTCATTTGGTTTTGGTACAAATTGATAAGTCATCTTACAGTGCCAAGAGTCATGATGACCAAACAGAGTGGAATTGAGCTTCTCTTTTTTCCACATTCTTGTAACTCTTTTATTTCTTAGCAGTGCTGTTCTCATGGTCTCCATGGAGTGTTGGTCCAATCCCAAGGCCTTGCTACATATTACAGAGTCAACATGAGGGAGAAAAGCTCAGTTTTGAACTCTTTGAGTAGGAAGTAGGCAGTCTAATTGCAGATTAACATAATGGCTTTGACTTTTTTTTTTTTTTTTTTTTAATCCTGCCTCAGGTTTATTTGTACAAATAGCACAGGAGGACCCCAGCCCCATGCAGATGGCAGCCCCAGGGGAGTTACACCAGTCCTTCTGTCCTCACATTGGCAGACAAAGATATCTATTCTGAAGCCTTTGTAGGGGCCTGGGCACCTTTGAGAGCCTGAGCTGGAACTGAAACTGGAGCTGAAGCCTGGGCCTTGGTTTGATCCTTGGCCTTGGCCTTGACCTTGACCTTTGGCTGGCAGAGCCTGAGCCCCTTGGCAATGCGTGCCCGAGCACGCTTCCCAAGCTTGGGGTGGGCAATGTAGGCAAGTCGATCGAGCTTGCGGCTGACACCCTTTGGGATCTTGGGCTTAACCTCCTTGGGCTTTACGAGGGCCTTGATGGCCTCAGCTCGTGCACTCATGGCCTTGGCATTGTTGGCCTGCATCTTCTTTAGGCCCTTCTTGTTGTGCTTCTTGGCAAAGCGCATGTTCCTCAGGGACTTGGGGTCCACCCCCTTAAGAGACTCGTATCTTTGTGATCGGGGTTTCTTGATACCATTTCTGTGCCATTTTCGGGACTGGTTGTGTGTGGTGTGGTTCTTGGACTTGGCCATGTCTGCACCCAAGCCGCGGTTCCCGAAGCTCCTAGGACCGGAAGAGCGGCTTTGACTTTCTTTAGAAAACCTCCATTGGGCAGAGTAAAGAGAAAGTTGACCTCATTTTATTACTTTCACAAAAGAAAAGCTTGGTGCTCTCCCATACCATTCCGAATTCCTATCATCACTTATTCCTGGAATTGTATAGGTAAACAAAGAGTCATAGAGGTAGGGGGAAAAATATGTGGCCCCAGGCAAGGTGGCTCACACCTGTAATCCCAGCACTTTAAGAGGGTGAGGTGGGCGGATCACGAGGTCAGGAATTCCAGACCAACCTTACCAAGGTGGTGAAACCCTGTCTTTACTAAAAATACAAAAATTAGCCAGGAGCGGTGCCACGTGCCTATAATCCCAGCTACTCAGGAGGCTGAGGCAGGAGAATCGCTTAAACCCGAGAGGCAGAGGTTGCAGTGAGACAAGATTGTACCACTGCACTCCAACCTGCGTGACAGAGGTAGACTCTGTCCTCCCCATCCCCCTCACCCCCCAAAAATTTGGTGTGCTGGAGACCTGATCCCTGATTTAAAAAGAGGAAGTTGCTGGGGAATGCAGTAAGTGATAATGCCACAGCTTTTCTAAAGCTTTGGGACCTTGAGAAGAGGAGCTGGAGTGAGAAATGGCTGAAAGCAGCTGTTGCAGCCAGTCAGAGGGCATGTAAGACAGCATCTCTTTAGTCATTTCACACAAGTGAACAGCAACTCCATTTGGAGTATCAGCTTCCAACAGGGAGAATGATAGAGTCCTTCTGCAGCTTTGTAGGTATGTGTTACACATGTGCATGTGAAGTGCCCAGCAGTGGTTCTGACACATGGTAGTAGGTTGCTCTTTGAGTGAGAGTTACTGTTATTATCAGAGCGAAAGGGCACCACAAAGCCCCTTCCTCCTCATCTGCAAATCCAATTCTGGGGTCATATATGCAGATGAGGGAAAATACAATGTTACCTGGGACTGACACACTCTCTCACCTTCTAGCAATAGTTGTCTGCAAGTTCCTTTTCTCCACTTACCTTCTTCCTCCCTTCCCACCTCACCCCCAAACACCTGCTTTTTCTTCAAGGCCCAAGGCAAATGCCAACTTTTCTCTGTACCTATACCTCATTACATTCTCATGTAGACAACCATTGTCTTCTCTGGGTGCCCACAGCACTTTAACTGTAATGTAATATGCCTCTTATCATTCTATCCTTTAGTTATGTTCCACCAATGCCAATGACCAAGCTTCTCCAGAATAAAGATAATTTCTTTTTTAGCTTTACCTTTTCAATTATTAAAATATTGTTTGACTAGATAAATTGTACATTCATCTAATGGGATATTATGCAGAGACAAAAAGAAATGAGCTAGAAGCCGGGCACAGCGGTGAGCCGCTGTAATCCCGGTACTTTGGGAGGCCGAGGCCTGGGGATTACCTGAGATCAGGAGTTTGAGAACAGCCTGGCCAACATGGCGAAACCACGTTTCTACCAAAAAATACAAAAATTAGCCAGGCGTGGTGGTGCATGCCTGTAATCCCAGATACTCAGGAGGCTGAGGCACAAGAATCACTGGAAACCCGGGAGGCGGAGGTTGTGGTGAGCCAAGATTGCGCCACTGCACCACAGCCTGGGTGAAAGAGCAAGACTCCGTCTCAAAAACAAAAAACAAAACAGAACAAAGAAATGAGCTACCAACCCATGAAATGATATGGAGGAAACTTCAATGCATATTTCTTAGTGAAAGGACCCAGTCTGAAATGGCTAGACATTGCACAATTCCAATTATATGACATTCTGGAAAAGGCAAAAGAGATGATAAATCTTTAGCAATTTCCAGGGGTTCAGAATGGGGGTTCATTATGAAGATGAAGCACAGGAGATATTTAGGAAGGTGAAATTATTTGGTATGATACTGTAATGGTGGAAACATGACATTATGCATTTGTCAAAATCCATAGAACTGTACAACACGAAGAGTGAACCATAATGTATGCAGATTAAGTAAAGTCATTTAGGAGGTAGGAGAGTTCCAGGAAGGGAAGCAGACCATGGCAGTAAAATCTAACTGTATTAAAAATGTATGAAACGACCTCACTGAACGAAGTAGGGGATCACATACTGACCTAAAGTTACTTTGGAAATAAGTGGAATCTTTAAGACTAAAGGCAAAAGAAAGTACATACTAAAAGCATGTAAGAACATGTCTTTAAAAATACAATAAAAACAAAAATAGATAGGACTTAATTAAACCACAAAGCTTCTGTATAGCAAAATAAATAATCAACAGAGTAAAAAGGCAACCTTTAGAAAGAGAACATGTTTGCGAACTATACATCTGACAAAGGACTAATATCCAAAATCTATAAGGAACTCAAACAAATCAGCAAAAATAAAACAAATAATCCCATTAAAAACAGGGAAAATGATATGAATAGACATTTCTCAAAAAAGATATACAAAAGGCCAAACAAACATGAAAAATACTAAACATCACTAATCATTAGGCAAATGCAAATTAAAACTGCAATGAGATACCACCTTACCCCAGTCTGAATGGCCATTTGAAAAAGTCAAAAAACAGTAGATGTTGGCACAGATGTGGTGAAAAGGGAATGCTTGTACGTTATTGGTGGAAATGTAAATACAACTTCTATGGAAAAAAGTATAGAGATTTATCAAAGAACTCAAAGTAAATCTATCATTTGATCCAGTAATCCTACTACTAGGTATCTACCCAAAGGAAAAGAAGTCATTATATAAAAAAGACATGTGGCTGGGCACAGTGGCTCACACCTGTAATCCCAGCTCTTTGGGAGACCAAGGCAGGTGTATCATCTGAGGTCAGGAGTTCGAGACTTGCCTGGCCAACATGGTGAAACCCCCTCTCTACCAAAAATACAACATTTAGCTGTGTGTAGTGGTACACGCCTCTAATCCCAGCTACTCAGGAGGCTCAGTGAGGCAGAATTGCTTGAATCCAGGAGGCAGAGGTTGCAGTGAGCTGAGATCACAGCACTACACTCCAGCCTGGGCGACAGAGCAAGCGTCTGTCTAAAAAAAAAAACAAAACACCTGCATGGGTACGTTTATTGCAGGACAATTCACAATTACAAAGATAGGGAATCAAACTAAATGCCCATCAATAGATGAGTGGATAAAGAAAATGTAATATATATATGCCACGAAATACTACACAGTCATAAAAAGAACAAGATAATATATTTTGCAGCAACTTGGAAGAAACTGAAGGCCGTTATTCTAAGTGAAGTAACTCAAAAATAGAAAACCAAACACCATATGTTCTTACTTATAAGTGGAAGCTAAGTTAATGGATATGCAAAGGCATACAGAGTGGTATAATGGACGCTGGAGACTCAGAAGCAGGGGAGGGTGAAAGGAGAGGGGGAGAAAAAATCACCTGTTGGGTACACTACACACTATTCAGGTGATGCGTATACAAAAAGCCCAAATTTCACCACTACACAATTTATCCATGTAACCAAAAACCACCTGTACCTCTAAAGCTACTGAAATAAAAATAAATTTAAAAAAAATAATGCTTCAGTTGATAAAGTTGTTTCATTTGAGGGCTTGGGTTAACAATTCTGCTACCACTGTACCTGTGTCCTGGAATGAAACAATTGAGTAAATAGAAGGCAGATTGTGGGAGCCAGGTTTCTCAATGTTGGGGTGGGAATTTACAGATAAGCAAGGAGAAAAAGCTAGAATGATCCACATAGTAAAGTTGAACACATTAGTAAGAACTACTCATATTTAATTTAATATAAATATAAATATATATATATATAAATATATATATATATATATATATATATATATATATATATATATATATATATTTTAAGAGACAGGGTCTTATTCTGTTGGCCAGACTGAAGTGCAGTTATATGATCATAGCTCACCGCAGCCTTGAAACATTGGGCTCAAGTGATGCTCTCGCCTTAGCCTCTATAATAGCTGGAACTACAGGCATGCACCACCACATGCAGCTAATTTATTTTTAATTTTTTAGAGATGGGTCTCTCTATGTTGCCCAGGCTGGTCTCAAACTCCTGGCCTTAAGTGATCCTCCTGCCTCAACCTTCTGAGTAGCTGGAATTCCATGTATGAGTGACTGCACGTGACCCATATAAAAATTATAGATAGATGCATATACACTGGTTAGGATACACCCATATATTTATTTGATCTGTTAGCTGAGAAGTCCTAAAAGACATAGCATATTCTTTAGCACACAGACACCTACCATCCAGATCTTTGTTCCTAATATCATTATCTAATAAAAGGATCTAAGGGCTTTTTGGAGACATAATCGATTCTAGAACCGGGGCAGGAAAGACACAAGATGTGCCTAGAACATGTTGTAGTGCCAAAAAGTAAGGAAGTGCTAGAAAAAAAATCATGTTGTTGGATTATGTCAAAGAGGGCATAAGAGCCAACTGAAAGAGTTTCCGATGACCAAAGGGGAAACGATTTGAGCAAAAAATGAAAATAAAAGTAATATTGAATTATGACCTAAAGTATAAAACAAGCATCCATGAGTTAATAATGTTATAAACACATAATTGAATAAATTAATAAGGGTGCGTGTGGGGGTAGAGAGACAAATTGTCCATACGGAAGAATTCCAAATAATTTATGTAGATACTCTGCCCCCATAAGAAGGGAGCATACATCCACTCCTTATGTGTGGGCTGCATGTAGTGACTTCCCTCCAAAAATTATGAAAAAAGAGGAAAAAGAATAACTTTACAGTGGAGAAACCTGACAAAAACCACCTCAGCTAGTGATCAAGGTCAACATCAGCAGTCATAAATCATGATGATAGTATGTTTAGGGATATGAAGTGATGAAAATGGCACTTTGCCTCTATGATCTTCCTCCTGTGACCTCATAAGCCCAATCTAAGACAAGAAAAACATCAAATTCCAATTGGAGAACATTCACCAAAACACTTGACCAGTACTCCTCAAAATTCAATTTTTCTGTAAATCTAAAACTGTTCTAGAAAATAAAATCTGACCAGTCATAGTGGCTCACACCTGTAATCCCAGCACTTTGGAAGGCCAAGGTGGGAGATTTGCTTGAGGCCAAGAGTTTGAGACCAGCTTGGTCAATACAGTGAGACCCTAGCTCTATAAAATATTTTTTTTAATAAAAAGAAAAGAAAATCTATTTTTGAAAAAGTTACTGACACATAGTTGTTTTACTATTATTGCTATTATTATTTTGAAACAGGGTCTGGCTTGTTGCCCAGGCTGCAGGGCAGTGTTGAGATCTCAGCTCAATTCAACCTGCCTCCTGTGCTCAAGCCATCCTTGTACCTCAGCCTCTGGGGTAGCTGGGACTGCAGGTGCACACCATCACACCTGCTAATTTTAGTAGTTTTTTGGTAGAGATGGAGTTTCACCATGTTGCCTAGGCTGGTGGCAAACTCCTGGGCTCAAAAGGTGGTAGGATTACAGGTGTGAGCTACAGCACCTGGCCAATTGTTCATTATTAAATGACCCAAGAGAAGTTAAATAATTTTCCCAAGTTAGCAAAAATGTAAATTATCATCAGTATAACCTAAATATAAGAATAGTCTTGATTGTGATTTGTTCTAATTTATTTAGCAAACATTTATATTATGGTTACTATGTGATATGCACTATTCTAATTGCTTTTCAAGTATTCACTGAGTTAATCCTCATTATAATGTCATAAAGAAAGTACTACTATTTTTCCCATTTCACAGAGAGGGAATACTTGCCCAGGCTCAAATAGCTAGTAAGTGGCAAAGCTGATGTTCGGACTGATGCAGTCTAGCTCAGAGATTATGTGCTTGACCACTACACCATTCAGCCTCTCTTATTTAAAGAAAACTTTGAAAAGCAGATTTAAATTAAAGTTTTCCCCACTGTTTTTTGGCAACAAAAATTGTTACAGAACATAAGTGCAGCCGGACAGTTACCACTAGGAGGTGTCAAAACTTAGAAACCTCTCTAATGACCGTATTTCAATGAGAGTAAAGGACAGTTCTCATCTATATTGCCCTTAACCTGTTTCTGTTTGCTAGCCCGTGAATAAAAAGAAAAACACACAAATAAAATGAGTTCAGAGATGTTTGAATTTTGTAAAGTGTTTTACTTATCTTTTTTTCCCTTTATTATACATGGCCTTTCATATTGTACAATTTAACACTTCATTAAATACTGTTTTGTTTTTTCGAGTTGTTGCGTTTGTCTTGTGCCGACACAGGGATGTAAACTTTCTGTTAGCAGGGAACATGGCTTATAGTGAACTTATTATTTTTAAAAATTGTATGGTACATGGCATAGTGTTAGGTACTTTGTAAACACTTGCTAATCAATTAAAATGCATAAATACCTTAATTTACGTAATAAGTGTGTTTTGAGGCTGGCAAAAGTGAACTTAAAAATTCACTAGGAGTACTAGATATTTAAGGAAATCCAATAATAAATCTTTTTTAAGTCAAGAAGAACTCTGAAATTTAGCCTCATGTAAATCTCTATTTTCATATACTGTTTGGCTTAAAGCAGAAAGCACCTGGGTATACATCATTGGTTGAATAAAAATTTATTTCTGTATCTTGTAGAGGTTTAAGAAAGACTTACTTGAATTCTGCCTTTTCTCCTTTCTAACGCTGATGGCAACAAACTGGGATACCATGGGGTGATCAAGGGGTTAAGATGCTTTCTGAAGAGGCCGTGAGTTGAGATCCCGGTCCTGCCCCACCTCACTCACCAGCTAGGCAATCCACTTGACCCTTCTGGGACTCCGTGTCCTGATCTACAAAAAGAGAGAGTTGAATGAGATGAGCTCTTTCAAAATCACCATTCAGCTTCCCAGGTAAGGGGGCAGGCAGACAATAGAAGAGCCTTCACAGACTCTCCCACCAGACTACCACATTTACAGTACCTGTATTCTTTATCTTAGTTAGATGCCATTGACATTGGGACAGTGTGTAATGATATAGTCATTGTCCATGAAATATTTAATATTTCCTTTATCCTCCCTGTCATCCAGGACACTATACAAATATAAGGGTAGGTAATTACCTTAGGTTCCAATTTCAAAGACAAGTATGTTAAGGGACTAGTAGAAGATATGACAGTTGTTGAACCTTTTATTTCTCTCCAAAGCTAACTTAAATAAAACCCTTAGGCTGGGCAAAGTGGCTCACACCTGTAATTCCAGTACTTTGGGAAGCAGAGGCAGAAGCATCACTTGAGCCCAGGAATTCAAGGCCAGCCTGGGCAACATAGTGAGATCCTGTCTCTACAAAGAAGTAAAAAATTAGCCAGGTGTGGTAGCACACAACTCTGGTCCCAGCTACTTGAGAGGCTGAGGCAGGAGGATTGCTTGAGACCCGGAGGTTGAGGCTGCAGTGAGCAATGGTTGCAGCACTGCACTCCAGCCTGGCCAAGAGCACAAGACCCTGTCTAAAAAAAAATTAAAAATAAACATAAAAAAGAAAACCCTCAGATGTTAATTTTTTTAAAAAAAATAATTACAAACATTCAAAGAGTGTAAGATTATTCAGATATGTGATTTTCTACCTAGGGACACTACGGTTCATTTAACTTTAGACTCTATCATCGGCAAAGAGGTTTGGGGGCCATCTGGGAGGGGTTTATGAGCTGTAAATTGAGTGCAGTGAGAGCAATTAAGCATTTAAATTGGAGCAATGTGTAAACTTAACAGCTGGTAGGTGTTGTCAATTGCGAGCTACAGACCACCTGCTTGGCAGAATCTGCATACAAACTGAAAAAAAAAATCAATGGAATCGTGAAAAGTAGAATCTGGATTTGGTAATTTGGAGCATAAATTCATATTGCACATACAGCTGAGAACCTTTCAGATTAACCTAGAGGTATGGCATCTCCTCTAGGAATATTTCACTGGACAAAGATTTGTTAAGCTATTTAAAATGTGCTTAAATTACAAGTTAACTCTCTTAAATTACAACTAACTCCCACGGTTAATAGCTTGGGATTGTTACAAGAGAATCTGACCTTGAAGACCAAGGTGTATTTATCTCACAGTCTTTTTTTTTTTTTTTTTTGGTGCTAAAAACAGTGATTGTTGAAGACTTAGAAGCTTCTATTTAAGCGCATGGTATTTATAGAATATATTAAGGCAGTGTTTTTTACTATGTTTCTAGGATCCTCCTTAAGGGTTGCCACAATGGTTTAAAAAAAAAAAAAGGAAGGGGGGTAGTTTCTGACACATTGATCTTCCAGTTTGCCATCATTGACCAACTTCTTAGTTAAATACATGTTTAACATTCTCTGTAAAAAGGCACTGATAATTGTTGAAAGGGAAAAAGATCAGGAAATTTTGATTAAATTTGGTCAGACCTATACTTACTACTCCTTTTTTTTTTTTTTGAGACGGAGTTTCACTCTTGTTACCCAGGCTGGAGTGCAATGGCACGATCTCGGCTCACCGCAACCTCCACCTCCTGGGTTCAGGCAATTCTCCTGCCTCAGCCTCCTGAGTAGCTAGGATTACAGGCACGCGCCACCATGCCCAGCTAATTTTTTGTATCTTTAGTAGAGACGGGGTTTCACCATGTTGACCAGGATGGTCTCGATCTCTTGACCTCGTGATCCACCCGCCTCGGCCTCCCAAAGTGCTGGGATTACAGGCGTGAGCCACCGTGCCTGGCCTCTACTCCTCTTTTTCATATCAAAATCCACCTGTCCCAGACTTGTTGCTTTCTGAGTTGTTGGGCTTTTTTGTTTTACTTTGTTTTTTTTTGAGACAGAGTCTCATTCTGTCGCACAGGCTGCAGCGTAATGTCACAATCTTGGTTCACTGCAGCCTCCGCCTCCTGGGTTCAAGAGATTCTCATGCCTCAGCCTCCCAAATAGCTGGGGTTGCAGGCATCACCACCACGCCAGGCTAACTTTTGTATTTTTAGTAGAGACAAAGTTTTGCCATGCTGGCCAGGCTGGTGTCGTACTCCTGACCTCAGGTGATTACAAGTGTGAGCCACTGTGCCTAGCCTGCTTTCTGAGTTTTTTTTTTAAGGTAGCAGATTTGATAACTTTTGACAAACCAAGGGACATACATCACCTCA
Source organism: Callithrix jacchus (assembly GCF_049354715.1). Classification (NCBI taxonomy): domain Eukaryota; kingdom Metazoa; phylum Chordata; class Mammalia; order Primates; family Cebidae; genus Callithrix; species Callithrix jacchus. Next base: position 130,919,029 of record NC_133508.1, read on the forward strand.
GGGAGCCTTATTTCTTCTACTAATTTTATTTATTTATTTATTTATCTATTTATTTATTTATTTTGAGAAGCTCTGTTGCCCAGGCTGGAGTGCTATGGCAAGATCTCAGCTCACTGCAACCTACACCTCCCAGGTTCAAGCAATTCTCCTGCTTCAGCCTCCCGAGTAGCTAGGACTGCAGGTGCCCGCCACCATACCTGGCAAATTTTTATATTTTTAGTAGAGACAGGGTTTCACCATGTTGGCCAGGCTGGCCTCAAACTCCTGACCTCAAGTGAATCACCCGCCTTGGCCTCCCAACTTGCTGGGATTACAAGCGTGAGCCACCATGCCCAGCCTTGTTCTACCAATTTAGAAAGGGAATGTTTTTACAAGTTTTTTAGGGCTGTTATAGTTTCTTTAGTTCCTTAATCTTCTTACCTTGGTCTTAGAATAGACAAGATCCTAAAACACATTCTCAGCCTTCCATACATTCATGATCTCATTCAACCAACATTAATGAAAAAAAAGATGAGTAAGACTGTTCCTGGACCTTAAGGAGCTCCCAAGGTTAAGCAGGAAATATAGAAACACAGAAATAACTACAACGTAACCGTATTTAGAGGACTTAATGTCAGGCATTTTACTAGACAATTTATATATGACACCATTTAATCCTACCACTAACTGTAAGGGTCAGGTGTACATCTCCCTATTCGCAGATGAGGAGACCGAGGCTTAGGAAGTTACCTTGCCTTTCTTTTGCTCTCCTTTGTATAGTGCACTTGTCTCTCAAACTTTTAATGTACTATTTGTCTGAACCCTCAAGTATATTGCATTAGGATTGTAATTTTTCAGGTGAGAACAGCTTTGTCATCTTTGTATCCCTGGAACATGGCTCAGTGCTTTTCATGTAATTCATGTTCAATAAAAGCTATTGGATTGAATGAAACATGGCAGAGTCAGGATTTGATCCTATGTGTGCCTGGCTCCAAAGCCCCAGTGCTTTCCACTCTGTTAATTTGTCTTCCTAGCTCATAAGTGCAATAGTAAAAATACATGCAAAATATGGGAGCACAGAGAAAGCCATGATGTGGTTCACACGGAAGGTAATATTTGAGTTGGGCATTTGGAGAATGCCCAGTAATTTGTCAAGTTGAGAAAGCAGAGAAGGCCTCTCAGCTGGAGAAACAGCTCACACAATAGCATGAGAAAGTAAGGTGAATATGATTTATGAAGAGTGCTGACTAATTCCATACTGATAAAGCATGAGTTGAAAGGAAGTGAATGATGGTAGATGGAACTGGAAGGCTAGGTTACACTGGCATGTAAGGGACATTGCATGTCATTCTCAGGAAACAGTTTGGGCAATGGAAAGCCACTGAGGGTTTGCTGTTGTTGTTGTTGTTGTTGTTGTTGTTGTTGTTGTTGACGGAGTCTCGCCCTGTCGCCCAGGCTGGAGTGCAACGGTGCAATCTCAGCTCACTGCAAACTGCCTCCCGGGTTCATGTGATTCTCCTGCCTAAGCCTCCCGAGTAGCTGGAATTACAGGTGCACACCACCACACCTGGCTAATTTTTGTATTTTTAGTAGAGACAGGGTTTCACCATGTTTGCCAGGCTGGTCTCAAACTCCTCAGGTAATCTGCGCGCCTCCACCTCCCAAAATGCTGGGATTACAGGAATGAGCCACCATGCCTGGCTGTCACTGAGGGTTTTTAAAGAGAGGACTCACTTGGCAGACAGAGGCTGGAATCAAAATATTTGGGTTCAAAACCTAATTTTCCTCTTACTGTGTGATCCCTATATAGTGAGGGTTTCCCATGTCCTCAGTTTCTTAAATGAAAATGATAGCATCCTATCAACCACTGGGATTTTTATGAGATTCAAAAAAGTGTTTTGTAAGCTGTAAATCCAACTATAAATGCTAGTTATTGTTAAATTAGCATGTGTATTAGTTTGCTAGGGCTGCCATAACAAATATCACAGACTGGGTAGCTGAAACAACAGAAATTTATTTTCTTACAGTCTGGAGGCTGGAAGTCTGAAATCAAGATGTGGGCACGGGATGTGAGGGCAATTGGCTGCAACATCTGTTACCCCAGTGAACCCCAGGGTTGACTCAGCTGATCTGACTGGCTCAGTGAGTGTCCCCTTCCTCACCGCTCCATGTATGTCCCTCCTGAAGCTGCATGCTGATTGAGGAGGACTGTTTCTTGGTCAAGGATATAGGGTAGCTGTGCTTTTTCTGGGTTTTTAAGATAGCTGATTTGATAACTTCTGATAAACCAAGGGACATGCATCAGGTTCCAGCAAGGGATATAACTGTTCTTTGGTCAAGGATATAAGAATACTTGTGCTCTTTTTGAGTTTTGCTAGAACCTCCAAATAAGTTCTCAAGGTCTTTTTGTAAGAAAATGTAGTAACTTACATCAGACCTCCCAGAACTTCAGGCAGATCCAAATAGGTCCCGCATGTAGTCGTCTGCCTTCCTTAAAAAAAAAAAAAAGACAAAAGGTCAGCAGGATTGATTTCATTCTGAGACTTTGCTCATTGGCTTGTAGATGGCCATCTTCTCTATCTGTCATCACATGGTGTGTCCTTTGTGTATATCTATGTTCCAATCGCCTGTTATTATAAGGACACCTAGTTCTGGATTATGGGACCCACATGATCTCCTTTTACCTTAATTACTTCTTTAAAAGCCTTGTCTCCAAATATAGTCGCATGCTGTCATACTGGGGGTTAGGACTTCAACAAACATATTTCGGAGGTTCACAATTCAATCTACAACAGTACATAAGAAGATCAAAATGTAGCAACTTCACAATGTCTACTCAGGCAATGCCAAGTGAAAAATGGAAAGCCTACATTATTTTCTTTTTTCTCTTCATCTTTTTTAAGGCTAGTCAAGTAAAGCAGTGGGAGTGGAGAAGGAACAAATAAATCTGTAACTGGTTGTGATCAATTCATTGTAAGCACCACTGTTTACAGTCATGACTGTCCTATTCAATCAGGAAATGGAGGCGTGGGCCCAGACCCACATCTCTTCCTTATGAAATAGATTCCCTGGTCAGAGGCCATGTTGGATGGAATTCCATGTCTGTGAATCAAGCTTTCCAGAAGCCTCCAGAAAATCATGCTGGCTGAGGCTCTGTGGACAAGACAGGCAAACCCATGTCTGGAATGAGTATCTACTCTGTGAGGATGAACTGTTGGCCCTCCTAGGATGGAAGGGACCCTTAGCGTGGCCTCCCCGAGGACCCAGTGTTGGTTTATACTGCTGACAATTTGAACATCAAGAGGCCGCAATAGCCAGACTGGCCCTGGGAAGTGGGAGTCCATGCTTTTGGGTCAATACATAGCCTTCATTTCTTCTACCATAGACAGTCTGTTCATATGCCCATTGTGTCTGTCTTGGGATTGACAGTGGCAAGGGCTGGCTAACATCAAATAGCCAAGAAATTTTGTCTACTTTCTTTAGGAATTCTTCTGTGGTGGCTGCTTCTGGTGGTTATTAACATATGACACAAAAATCTTCACACTTGGAGCCTACTCTCTCATGTCTTCACACATGCCTCTGTCTCCAATCCTCAAGCCGCTTGTCAGCCCCTGATGGTCAGGCCATTGACTACTGCCAGAGTCTGTATATATTCTTGCCTCAGACTGTTTCTCCTTCCACTCCTGATGTTAAGGAAGAGGAGCATGTTCCTTCTCTGTTTCTCTTTGGCATCTGCCCTCCCGCAGGGAATACATGCATTCTGTGCTTCTCCTCTACACCGAATTGTACAAGGAGAGCCCAAGGGTCACCCAGGCTTGCCTGCGAGTGGGTGGGCCAGTCTGTACAGTTCTGCTGCTAAACTACATCCAAACTACCCTTTTTCATAATTAAAGTGGTATTTTGATCTTGAATTTACTCTTGCGTCCTTCTCTTAATTAGTTCCAAGCTCTGGAAATGTTACTGATTATGAAATCTGAAACTCCAACAGAAACTATCAAACCTGAGATTTTGGCAAACAAATAGGCAGTACTTCTCTACTTTAAAATTTCTCCAGAGATGCAGGCATTTTCCTGGATTTAGGGAATTATAGGAGTATTTGATCCTACAGTGGACACAGGAGCCTGAAGAGGTGTGAAAAAACATTGACAGAAAGTTATGAATGACCACGGGGTCTGAACAACATGGAGGTAGATGCAGTCTGGTTGCCTCATCCTCCTTTGTAGGACTCCTTTCTAGGAGGCTGTTGTGATGAGAGCCAAGACCCGCCTCCTGCAGCAATACAGATTCTTCTTTGAACTCATGGCTCATTTGGAGCATGTCATGGAGAGAACTTTGGAAGGATCAGGGTGAAAATACTTTTTCTAACTCCTTTTGAAAGACCAAGTATTTTTCTTTGTATGTGTTTTTGCTGAATGTTACAGCAAGATGCTTTCTATACATTTAATTTTACACAAATATTAAATGTCTGTTGTATTTGAAATGTTGACTGGATAGCATATATGTACTATAAAGACTATTTATACACATATACATATACACACATATTACATATATACAGTTTACATATAACATATATTATATAGTGTGTGACAGAAGGAAATAAGCAGTTACGTTTCTCACATTTCTTAAAAGTATTTTTTCATGACTACATGTCAGTATAGAATAACTAACTTTTCCTTTTCAAAGCAATGTTGAAATACTTTTGCTCCAGTTAGTAAATTATTAGGAAGTTCACACATAAGTGTGGGAACTAGAATACTCAATTTCACCTCATATGTAAGTGTCTTGTGTTTTTGTTCTAAGTAAAAAAAACAAAATGCATTTGATGTTCACTCTGAATTTTCATGGTAGCAACTGTTGTCCACATCTGGGTTTCTGGTGGCCACACCTGGGGCATCACAACACTGAAAACAGATGTATGGGCTCCTTGAGAAGCGGAAGCAAGTGTCAGATTCTATCGGAGAGGCAATGGGAACATCACAGGGCGAAGCCTGTGTTTAACCACAAGGTGTCAACTTGGATCAAAGGATCCCACAGACTGAGAGAGGCACAGCTCAGTAGTTGAGAAAAGGAGAAAGGCAGAAGGAGATAATAGATAGAGATAGGAGATTGGAGAGCCGATAGAGAGCAAGCCAGTGTGCCTTGGCTTGTTGGTGTGTTCTGAGGATAGGGCTGCTCTGAATAAGCGCAATGCCACTATTATTCCTCTCACCCTACTGCACTGCCCAACATTTGATGCCTGTAACCTGAATGCTTTCATAGAAGGCCTAATACCATAGCAGTTAAAAAGCCTGAGCTTTGGAATCAGGAAAGCTTGGGTTCAAGTCCCGCGTTATTTACTGCCATGTGACCATGAACAATTACCTTAACTCTTAACTTTTAGATTCTTTATCTGTAAAATTGAGCTAACAAAGGATTGTTTCTCATAGGAAGGGGTAGTGGTAATAATTACATGAGATAAGAGATTGTAAAGTTCTTAGCACAATGCGTGGCACCTAGTGACTCCCAGTTAAAGTGAGCCAATATGATTAACCTCGAGTTCTCTAACTGAATTTTGGAAAGACCTAAAGATGTGTAGAAGTGACTTGCTCACCCTTCATCTTCACCAGAGCCATTCCATTTTTATCTACTTATATATTTTTCTTTTATGATGATTTTGCTTAAATAAAGAGTTATACTTTACAGAACTAATCTTTAAGGCTGGGAGCAGTGGCTCATGCCTATAATCCCAGCACTTTGAGGGGCTTAGGCATGAGGGTTGCTTGAGGCCAGGAGTTGAAGACCAGCCTGGGCAACACAATGAGTCCCTGACTCCGCAAAAATACAAAAAAGATTAGCCAGGCATGGTGATGTGCAACTATAATTTTAGCTACTCAGAAGGCTGGGGTAGGAGGATAGCTTGAGCCCAAGAGTTCAAGGTTGCGGTGAGCCATGATCACGCCACTGCACTCCAGCCTAGACAAGAATGAAATTCTGTCTCTAAGAAAAAAAAAAAAGAAAAAATATTGTTATCTTCAAAACCATGATCTATATCAACCATATAAGTCTTAAAATGGGCAATTCAGGCTGGGCACAGTGGCTTGTGCCTGTAATCCTAGCACTTTGGGAGGCTAAGGTGGACAGATCATGAGGTCAGGAGATGGAGACCCATCCTGGCCAACATGGTGAAACCCTATTTCTACTAAAAATACAAAAAATTAGTTGGGCGTGGTGGCGCACACGTGTAGTCTCAGTTACTCAGGAGGCCGAGGCAGGAGAATTGCTTGAACCCAGGATGTGGAGGCTGAAGTGAGGCTGAAGACTGTGCCACTGCACTCCAGCCTGGGCGACAGAGTGAGACTCTGACTCAGAAAAAAATTCGCGATTCCAAGTACTTGCCCAGGATGCTTTACTAGGAAATTCCCTCCAGATTGGTAGATACCCTCTGGGTACAGTCTTCCATGGACTATGAAGCCACTTGAGATACCATCATTCTGCTTACACTGTAATATCTTTTTTTTGTTATTGCATTTTAGGTTTGGGGGCACATGTGCAGAACATGCAAGACAGTTGCATAGGTACACACATGGCAGTGTGTTTTGCTTTCTTTCTCCCCTTCACCCACATTTGGCATTTCTCCCCAGGCTATCCCTCCCCACCTCCCCCTCCCACTGGCCCTCCCCATTTCCCCCCAATAGACCCCAGTGTTTAGTACTCTTCTCTCTATGTCCATGTGTTCTCATTTTTCATCACCCACCTATGAGTGCGAATATGCGGTGTTTCGTTTTCTGTTCTTGTGTCAGTTTGCTGAGGATGATGTTCTCCAGATTCATCCATGTCCCTACAAATGACACAAACTCATCATTTCTGATTGCTGCATAATATTCCATGGTGTATATGTGCCACATTTTTCCAATCCAGTCTATCATCAATGGGCATTTGGGTTGATTCCAAGTCTTTGCTATTGTAAACAGTGCTGCAATGAACATTCGTGTACATGTGTCCTTATAGTAGAATGACTTATAGCCTTTTGGATATATACCCAGTAATGGGATTGCTGGGTCAAATGGAATTTCTATTTCTAAGGCCTTGAGGAATCACCACACTGTCTTCCACAGTGGTTGAACTAATTTACACTCCCACCAACAGTGTAAAAGTGTTCCTTTTTCTCCACATCCTCTCCAGCATCTGTTGTCTCCAGATTTTTTAATGATTGCCATTCTAACTGGCGTGAGATGGTATCTCAATGTGGTTTTGATTTGCATCTCTCTGATGACCAGTGACGATGAGCATTTTTTCATATGATTGTTGGCCTCATATATGTCTTCTTTCGTAAAGTGTCTGTTCATATCCTTTGCCCACTTTTGAATGGGCTTGTTTGTTTTTTTCCTGTAAAACTGTTTGAGTTCTTTGTAAATTCTGGATATCAGCCCTTTGTCAGATGGGTAAACTGCAAAAATTTTTTCCCATTCTGTTGGTTGCCGATTCCCTCTAGTGACTGTTTCTTTTGCCGTGCAGAAACTGTGGAGTTTCATTAGGTCCCATTTGTCTATTTTGGCTTTTGTTGCCAATGCTTTTGGTGTTTTGTTCATGAAGTCCTTGCCTACTCCTATGTCCTGGATAGTTTTGCCTAGATTTCCTTCTAGGGTTTTTATTGTGCCGGGTCTTATGTTTAAGTCTTTAATCCATCTGGAGTTAATTTTAGTGTAAGGTGTCAGGAAGGGGTCCAGTTTCTGCTTTCTGCACATGGCTAGCCAGTTTTCCCAACACCATTTGTTGAACAGGGAATCCTTTCCCCATTGCTTGTTTTTGTCAGGTTTATCAAAGATTGTGTGGTTGTAGATATGTTGTGTTGCCTCTGTTGCCTCTGTTCTGTTCCATTGGTCTATATCTCTGTTTTGGTACACTGTAATATCTTATCCACAAGAGACAATGGAAAATTTTTGTCAACTTCTCTACTCTGATTAGGAAACATTGGATCCTTAGCATTTCTTCAGTCTATCAGTCTGGTTGATAAAAAAGAAAGTCTATCATTTTTCTTTGGTGTCGTTGTTTCCAATGCAGCTTCCCAGTTCACTGATGATCAATGCTGGCATCCATTATTGATAGGTTCTTAGATTGTTAACATAGACTTTCTTCTTTTAGATAAAGAAATTTTTACATAAATCCTGGATTAATGGCATTCATGATAAAGCTGTTTCCTGAACACAAAGCCCAATACCATGGGAATTCATACAATTCAAATAAAGCAAATGGGAGAGTAGGTGTAGGAAAAGCTTTGATTTCTGTAATTTTATGCCCAAGAAGTTTAACTGAGAGAGAAGTTAAAATTATATCATTCTAGCATTAGTTAATAGTTAAATAGTTTTCTTAAGAAAACGACAAAGCTAGATGCACCATCATTTTAAAAGGCTAATGCATCTTTTCATGCACTGAGTATTCTTAATATAGAAGAAGGTCCCACGTGGGCTTTCTGATTGTTCTATGCTTGAACAATGCTGTGAAAATTGGTCTGGGATTGTATTTCTCATGCTTCCACCTCCTTTTACCAATTGGTAGTATATTAACCATCTGTACAGGAATAAAACTTATACTTGCATCTTGTAGTTTTAGAAGAGTACATTGTTTTGGTACAAGGCTTAAGGCGTGCAAAAGCAACAAAAGTGAATTTTATAACTATAAAAGGGCAGAGGTCTGGAAAAGCAAACAAAAGTATTACATTTATTTGACAATAATGAAAAGTTTTTTTGAAAAGCAGAAATATGTTTTTGAGATATAGAGAAACTTAGAAATCTTAATCTAGAAATTGAGTAAATAAAATCTTTACTAGAGTTTTTATATTTGATCAGAGAATAGGATATACTGGTAATAGAATACCACATGTACATTATAAATAAGATGTTCTAGAAAGTAAGTCTTTGAAGCACTGAAAGCACTAAACTATGATAATATTATTGAAATAAAATAGAATGCAATGTCACCATTTAAAAATTATGAATTACTACATGAGTCCCAGGGTCATATATGAAATCCTGTAATAATTATGTATTACTGGATTAAAAAGGGAGATGTTCAGATTACAGGCATTTCTTATTAATAGAACAATGGATAGTAGAATTTACTGCATTCAGCAGCATCTAGCAGCTCAGAACCACAGCTCAGAGTTTAAATTTCTTCAAAATCTGGTTCTTTTCTCTAACTCTACATTCAGTAAATATTTTTGAGCTTGTATTACTATCACATAAAACACTTTAGAATTATTCTATGCTTTACCTTCATGAATCTGATTAAAGTATTTTTCTGGTTAAATAGTATTATAAATAACTTATTATTTAAATATTTCTCTTAGGCAATCTGTATAAATTACCTTTATTAAGGCCATTAAATGACATGTAGACAAAAAGCAATATTTATTATCATTAAGCATTTGCAATTTTAATTTACAAAATATCTTTCCATCCATTTATTCTGATGATCTGCTGTGCTTCCTAGAGAGGGTTAGGAGGTTGAAGAGCCCTGTATTAGATCTCTCCTGGTTTACCTAACATACATCTGGATCAGATACATGCCCCGTTGAACTACATGCATGCCCAATCGCTCCCAGCAACATCCAACGGCTCAACCCCTCCCTTGTTCCCTGTCAACCACAGCCTCTCTTGGGGTTAAAACCTTTTGAACAGGGCCATCTGTTCTCCACTTTGACAAACTGAGCAAAATGACTCAGCAATTCACTCTTCTGGTTTTGTTTTTTTTTTACATTCTTCATGATGTGTTTATTTTGCATTGTATCCCTGTATCAAAATATCTCATGTATCCCATAAGTACATATACCTACTATGTACCACAAAAATTTCTTTTTAGTTTTTTTTTTTTTAATTGTATTTTGGGCTATGGTGTGCAGGTGCACATCCTGCATCCTGCAGGATTGTTACATAGGTACATACATGCCATGGTGGTTTGCTGTCTCCATCCCCCACCCTCCCCTTTGTTGCCTGCATCAGGCATTTCTCCCAGTGTTATCCCTCCCCATCCTCCCTGCCCACTGCTGTACCTCCCCTCCTCTCCCCTCCACCCCAGCACCTAGCCCAATGAGTGTTGTTCTCTTCCCTGTGCCCAAGTGCTCTCATTGTTCATCACCTAACTATGAGAGAAAATATGCTGTGTTTGGTTTTCTGTTCTTGTGTCAGTTTGCTGAGAATGATGGTTTCTAGATTCATCCATGTCTCTACAAAGGACATGAACTCGTCATTTTTTATGGCTGCGTAGTATTCCATGGTGTATATGTGCCACATTTTCTTTGTCCAGTCTATCATTGATGGGCATTTGGGTTGGTTCCAGGTCTTTGCTATTGTAAATGGTGCTGAAATGAACATACGTGTGCATGTGTCTTTATAATAGAGTGATTTATAATCCTTTGGGTATATACCTAGTAATGGGACTGCTGGGTCAAATGGAATTTCTATTTCTAGATCCTTGAGGAATCGCCACACTGTCTTCCACAATGGTTGAACTAATTTATACTCCCACCAACAGTGTAAAAGTGTTTCTATTTCTCCGCATCCTCTCCAGCATTTGTTGTCTCCAGATTTTTTAATGATCACCATTCTAACTGGCATGAGATGGTATATCTATGTGGTTTTGATTTGCATTTCTCTAATGACAAGTGATGATGAGCATTTTTTCATATGTTTGTTGGCCAAATATAGGTCTTCTTTTGAAAAGCATCTGTTCATATCCTTCACCCACTTTTGAATGGGTTTGTTTTTTTCTTATAAATCTGCTTTAGTTCTTTTTAGATTCTGGATATTAGCCCTTTGTCGGATGTGTAGATTTCAAAAATTTTTTCCCATTCTGTTGGTTGCCAGTTCACTCTAATGATTGTTTCTTTTGCTGTGCAGAAGCTCTTAAGGTTAATTAGATCCCATTTGTCTATTTTGGCTTTTGTTGCTGTTGCTTTTGGTGTTTTAGTCATGAAGTCCTTGCCTTTGCCTATGTCCTGGATGGTGTTGCCTAGGTTTTCTTCCAGGGTTTTTATGGTGTTAGTTCTTATGTTTAAATATTTAATCTATCTGGAGTTAATTTTTATATAAGGTGTGAGGAAAGGGTCCAGTTTCAGCTTCCTGCATATGGCTAGCTAGTTTTCCCAAAACCATTATTAAACAGGAAATCCTTTCCCCATTGCTTGTTTTTGTCCAGTTTGTCAAAGATCAGATGGTTGTAAATGTGTGGCATTACCTCCAAGGCCTCTGTTCTGTTCCATTAATCTATATCTCTGTTTTGGTACAAGTACCATGCTGTTTTGATTACTGTAGCCTTGTAGTATAGTTTGAAGTCAGGTAGCATGATGCCTCCAGCTTTGTTCTTTTTGCTTATGATTGTCTTGGCTATGTGGGCTCTCTTTTGGTTCCATATGAAGTTTAAGGTGGTTTTTTCCAGTTCTGTGAAGAAGGTCATTTGTAGCTTGATAGATTCAACACTATCCCCATCAAGCTACCTATGACTTTCTTCATAGAACTGGAAAAAAACTCTTTAAACTTCATATGAAACCAAAAGAGAGCCCACAAAGTTGCTTATTGGCTTAAGGAGATTTTGGGCTGAGATGATGGGGGTCTTCTAAATATACGATCATGTTGTCTGCAGATAGGGACAATTTGACTTCTTCTTTTCCTAATTGAATAAACTTTATTTCTTTTTCTTGCCTAATTACTCTGGCTAGAACTTCCAATACTATATCAAATAGGAGTGTTGAGAGAGAGCATCCTTGTCTAGTGACAGTTTTTAAAGGGAAAGCTTCTAGTTTTTGCCCATTTAGTATGATATTGGCTGTGGGTTTGTCATAAATAGCTTTTATTATTTTGAGATACATTCCATTGATACCTAGTTTATTGAGCATTTTTAGCATAAAGGGCTGTTGAATTTTGCTGAGCACCTTCTCTGCATCTATTCAGATAATCATGTGTTTTTTTCCTTTGGTTCTGTTTATGTGGTGGATTATGTTTATAGATTTGCATATGTTGAACCAGCCTTGCATCCCCGGGATGAAGCCTACTTGATAGTGATGGATAAGCTTTTTGATATGCTGTTGGATTCAGTTTGCCAGTATTTTATTGAAGATTTTTGCATCAATGTTCATCATGGATATTGACTGAAGTTTTCATTTTTAGTTGTGTCTCTGCCAGGCTTTGGTATCAGGATAATACCAAATGATTTGATCTTCTATCTCTGCTATCCTTTCTTCTTCTTGATCAAGTTGGCTGTTGAAACTCGTCTATGCCTCGTGAAGTTCTCGTGCTGTGTTTTTTGGCTCCATCAAGTCATTTATATTCTTCTCTAAGCTGGTTATTCTAGTTAACATTTCATCTAACCTTTTTTCAAGGTTCTTAGTTTCTTTGAATTGGGTTAGAACATGGTCTTTTAACTCAGAGAAGTTTGTTATTACCCACCTTCTGAAGCCTGCTTCTGACAATTTGTCAAACTCATTTTCTGTCTTGTTTTGTTCCCTTGATGGTGAAGAGTCGTGATCCCTTGGAGGGGAAGAGCTGTTCTGGTCTTTGAAGGTTTTATCCTTTTTGCGCTGTTTTTTTTCCCATCTTCATGGATTTATCTCCCTTTGATCTTTGAAATTGGTGATTTTGGGAGAAATCTCTGAGTAGAAGTCCTTTCTGTTGCAGTTGGAGCTATATCTTTTTTGGCCTGTAGAGGCGCTGCTGGGCTGCCTCGGATTCAGTCAGGTTGCTGGGTGGGTGGTCTTCCCCTGGGGTTTGTTTGCAGGTGAAATTAGCTCCACTCTCCCAAGGGTGTCTCGCCTTCCCTGAGCTCAGTTGCCCTGGTTGGGGTCATACTGGTGTATTCACTGCCAAGCTCTCTGGTGCCAGCTTCAGTTTGAGTTTTGTGGGGGGTGGGCCTGCCAGGCCTTATGACCTGCTTCCCTGCTTTCAACTCTGACTCTTTCTGTGGGACGGTTGTTAGTCCCACTGGCATTAGTACAAACTTCCATCCAGGTCCAGGCGACAACTTGCGGCACCAGACGGAAGCTGTAGCTCAGATTTGCATCAACAACCCACAGCGCCCCTCAGTTTAGCGGAGCTCTCATGGACTGTGGGTTGCAGGAAGGATGAAGTAAGCACAGGATCCGAATCAGAACACCAAGGGAGTGAAGTCCCCGACCCTCCGAGCCGGCTGCAAGTTCCAGGTGGCGATGTGCCCCGCCCTGTCTTGGTTCGTTCTCCCTGGGCGGCTCTTGCTCTGCTTTGGCTCCATCCCTGGGCTATTTTCAGAGTCCTTCCAGTCCCCCCAAAAGGAACCCAGCACCTCACTTGGAATTGTGAAGTCTCTAGCCCTCTGCATCTCATTTACTGGGAGCTGCATTGCGGTGTTGCCTCCTCTCGGCCATCTTGGCGTTGCCTTCTTCCAGTTTTTTTTTTAAGTCAGGACAGGATAAGGGAAGAGATGAAAACACCCAATTCAATTCCAAGAACTTGCTGAACAATACATCATTTGCTCAGTCACTCAGTTGGGAAGAAAGATTAGAACTGAAGACCTGTTATGGCCTCAGATGCATTGCTTATCCGAAAATGTATCTAAAATGATTTAGAAATCTAGTATTTCAATCAGTGTTGGTTTCACAGGTGTCCAACCTGTGCAATCACACAGGGCCCACACTCAGAAGAGCCCTGCACTTGGTTGAATGCTCTGCTGTCTCCATCTTGAAATTCTTAGTAATTTTGCCTTTGAACTTATATTTTGTAAGTGATGTTTGAGGGGACAATGGCACGAGCAGTGAAGATAAATGAGTGCCCTCCAGTCTTTGTTAGCAAATCTGTCTTTCAAATAGCTCTCCAGATTTACTCCACAAACACAGAATTCCACTACAGACCCACAACGCCTGGAAATTTAGTGGACACAAAGGACGTACATGATTAGCATGTATGTCCACAACTAAGTAGGCACTGACAGTCCTGAGAGGCCATGTTTTCCATTCAAACTGGAGCCTGTTTTGATTGCAGAGAGAAAGCAAAGGCATCTTTAAAAAAATTATCAAAGGAATCATGTCATATCCACTCTTGCTCATGTTGCTTTCCTGTATCAGCCAACCACTTACACTTAAAAGGATGCCATATAAGGAAAGGGAAAGATAACAGCTCTTAGTTCCTTTCCCTTTCAGTTCTTCCTTACTCATCAGCAAGCTGAAGATAGTGCTGAGAGGAACATGTGCAATCAAGAAGTGAAATAAAAACAGTTGACTTAGTTTTGTGCAGTGTTTCTACTATTCTAGTAAGAACAAAGCACATGTGTGTGTATAAGCTACAATATACAAATTGTGTAATTTTGGTGATTCTGCATGAGTTAAGTACACTGATATTTTCATTTAAAACTGGCATTGCACAATGCAAAGATGAACATTAGAAATTTATGGTAATAGTTTTAAGTTCACATTTTTCTTTATTCAGAACAACATTAAATAGCAAATAAAAATACCATTGCAAGTTCAGGAAAATCTCAAAGAAAGGAAAAAACTTCATATTTTAGCACTTTTTAAAAACAGCTTTACTGAGATATAATTCAAATATCATACAATTTACTCACTTAAAATGCACAACTCAATGGCTTTTAGTGCATTCACAGATAGGTACAGCCATCATCACAATCAATTTAGGAATATTTTCATCACCTCAGAAAGAATCATTGATAAATTAGCCAGGTATGGTGTTGCGTGCCTGCAGTCCTAGCTACTTGGGAGGCTGAGATGGGCGAATTCCTTGAGCTGATCTTGAGCTCCTGGGCTGAAGTGATCCTCTCACCATGGACTCCCAGAGTGTTGGGATTACAGATACTAGTCACAGTGCTGGCCCAGCATAATGTTTTCAAGGTTCATCCCTGTTATAGCATGTAACAGTATTCCACTCATTTTTTATGGCTGAATAATATTCCCTTGCACAGTTATGCCATGTGTTATTCATCTATTTGTCAGTTGGTGGACATTTGAGTTGTTTCTACTTTTTAATTATTATAAATAATGCAATTTGCCAGAGGAAATTGGTAAGATATTTAATTTAAAATTATTTTTTACAAAAGAGAGACAGATTATTGTTTAGTGCAGTACTTTTTTTTTTCTGGAGGTGAGGTGTCACTATGTTGCTCAAGCAGTAACTCTTCACAGGCATGACTGCAGCAAACTAGGCCTTGGAACTCCTGCCCTCAAGCAATGCTGCCTCCTCAGCCTCTGATAGCTGAGACTATAGGTGTGTGCTACTGTGCCCAGCTCTTCACTGGTTAATTTTGAAGAAATTAGAATATTTAAAAAAATCTACTTAAGCCAGGCATGGTGGTTCATGCCTATAATCCCAACACTTTAGGAGACTGAGGTGGGAGGATTGCTTGAGCCCAGGGGTTCAAGACCAGCCTGGGCAAGATAGTGAAACACTGTCAAAAAAAGAAAAAAATTAGCTGGGCATGGTGGTGCTGGACTGTGGTCCCAGCTACTCGGGAGGCTGAAACAAGGGGATCACTTGAGCCTGGGGAATCGAGGCTGCACTTCAGCCTGGTATTCTAACCACTGTACTGCAGCCTGGGTGACAAAACGAGACTCTGTCTCCCAAAACAAACAAAAAATCTACTTAGCATGAAAACATTTCAATACAGAGAGTATACGTAGGACTGGACAGGGAGTTCTCCATGGAAAAATATGCTCCAACCTCTGGGATCTGGGACCAGTACAGCCAATTACAACAAAATACTGACTCCTGAGGCCTGATAAACATGAGTACCTTTCCCCGAAATAAGCAGAAAACAATAGACATGCTAGTAAGGACCAAGGAAAACCAGCCTCTGAAGCTGCCAGGTACCTCTGTCTATTGAAGACAGAGGAGAAAGGATTTAATATTTGATGAAAGCCGTAATAGTGACTTTATTTGATTTTTGTCTCGCTATTGTGACTAGTGCTTGCCATTGAAATAAATCACAGTTGGTTGGTGAGTGGTCCAAATGAAAAGAAAACTAGGATATCAGTCTGAATCAAAAAGTACCTCTATGACTTAAGAGTGAGGGCAAGCCTGGAGGATCTTTTAGTATTTCAAAATTAGACAGAGTGAGTGGGGACTGAGGAAATATGGTTCCCAGGACACCAATGAGTAGGATTCCTGGTTCCCTGCCATTATAGAAGTGGGAAAGAATAAAAAATCTTATGAGAAAGATACACATAACAAACAACCGACACAGTTTTGTTTTGTTTGTTAACTCTTTTATGGGTATATGTAGACTAACATTAATGAAAAAGCATAGGCAAAAATAAATGTTATAAAAAGAAAGGCAGGCAGATCACGAGGTCAAGAGATCGAGACCCTCCTGGACAACATGGTGAACCCCATCTCTACTAAAAATACAAAAATTAGCTAGGTGTGGTGGTGTGCACCTATAGTCCCAACTAATTGGGAGGCTGAGGCAGGAGAATCGCTTGAACTCTGGAGGTGGAGGTTGCAGTGAGCTGAAATTGTGCCACTGCACTCCAGCTTGGCAACAGATTAAGACTCTGTCTCAAAAAAAAAAAAAAAAAAAAAAAAACAAGAAAAGAAATACTGTTCATCTAGTTATTGATTTGTCATCTAATTATATTGTGAAGCTGCTCTATGATAGCACATATAGCAAAAAGATACGGTCCTTTGTTTTCAAGGAGCTCAGACTAAAAGAAAGCAGGTAAATCAGCATACATATAAATCACAGCATGAACAGTGAAACGTGCAAATATGAACAAAGTGAATCCCAGAGGAAGGAATTTCTAATTTGGGCACTAATGGGACTAAAGTTTAGAATATTTGAACTGGTCTTTGATGGATTAAAATGGGGTCACCATGTGAACAAAGAAAGGAAGTTTATTCTAGCAGAGGGAGTAGCATAGCAGAAGACCCAGGATTATGAAAAAGCATGTTTTGGGCCAGGCACAGCAATGCACGCCTGTAATCCCAGCACTTAGGGAGGCTGAGGCAGGTGGATCATTTGAGCCTAGAAGTTTGAGACCAGCCTGGGCAACATGGCAAAACCCTGTCTCTACAAAAAATGCAAAAAGTAGCAGGGTGCTGTGCCTTGCCCCTGTGGTTCCAGCTACTCTGGAGGCTGAGGCAGGAGAGCCACTTGATCTGGGGAGGTTGAGGCTGCAATGAGCTGAGATCGCTCCTCTGCACTCCAGCCTGAGTGACAGAGTGAACTCTGTTTAAAAATTAAAAAACAGAAAACAAACAAACAAACAAACAAAAAGAAAGAGCATGTTTTGTTTGGGGAATGTCACTGGACTAGTGGGCTGAAGAGTGCAGGAGACAGCAGCTCAGGAGAGGAGGGCTCCAAACTCAAGCTACCGCCCAGGAATGTTGTCTTTGTCCTGTGGAATTTGAGGTGTTTAAGAAATGGCCCAGTGTGACGGCTCTCGCCTGTATTCCCAGCACTCTGGAGGCTGAGGCGGGTGGGTGGATCACTTGAATCCAGGAGTTCTAGACCAGCCTGGCCAATAAGATGAAATTAAAAATTAAACTCTACTACAAATTAGCCAGATGTGGTGGTGGGAACCTGTAATCCCAGCTACTTGGGTGGCTGAAGTGGGAGGATCTCTTGAACCCAGGAGGTGGAGGTTGCAGTGAGCTGAGATCACTCTGCACTCTAGCTTCTAAAGAGAAAGAGAGAGAGAGAGAGAGAGAGAGAGAGAAATGATATGAACAGATGTAACTTGGGGCTGCAGTAAGGAAGAATCTTTGAAGGGAAAAAAAGAGAACTGAGGCTCAGAGACCAATAGGAGAAAAGGCAAGAAATGGCGGGTTAGGGTACTGGCCATGGCAAGGGAAAAGAAGAAAGATCTGAGACATTCAAAGTATAATAAAAAAAGATTTAGGAATCAGCTGAATGTAAGTTGGGCCTACCTAAAAGTCCTCACCTGTAAGAGAGGTTTACAACAAGTTGAAAAGGCAAGACAACCACACACACACACACACAAACACACACACACACACAAACATGTGCGCGCGCACAAATCCCCGCAAACAATAGTCTAGGCAGTAATGACAAGTCATTTTGTACATGATAGTCTTTGTTTTTTTAAACAGTCTCACTCTGTCACCCATGCTGGAGTGCAGCAGTGTGATCTCAGCTCACTGCAACCTCAGCCACCCAGGGTTCAAGTGATTCTTGTGCCTCAGGCTACAGGTGCCTGCCACTACACACAACTAATTTTTGTATTTTTAGTAGAGATGGTGTTTCACCATGTTGGCCAGGCTGGTCTCAAACTCCTGACCTCAGGTGATCTGCCCATCTCGGCCTCCCCAAAATGCTGGGATTACAGTCATGAGCCACCGCACCCAGCCCCATGATAGACACTTAATGCTTGGTGAATGAATAGGTGAATAATACAGTTGACAAATGCTATGAGAGTTCAAAATAACACAGTGGCACCTTATGAAGTGCAGTGTTTATGAGAACAGGCTTTGGAATCAGGCCTTTTTACAAGTCTGGTATAATTACTTAGCTACAGGAAGAACTTGAGGTTATTTAAACTTACTAAGCTTCATTTTCCTCATTTGCAAAGTGGGCATAATAATCACTCCTTCAAAGTGTAGACGTGAGGATAATAAATGTATTGTATGAATAGGGCCTAGCACATATCACATGAGCGACAAATGATACATATTACATTTATGATGGCTTGGGGATGGCCCAAGAAGACTTCTCTAAGAAGGTGGAATCTTTTGAACCTAAACAGGATTCTATAGGAAAGGTACTTCTCTTGTTGGCAATGAAAGCACAAGACATTCATTATAATTGTGAGGATTGATATGAGCAAAATTGAAAGTAAAACAAGGCAGATTCATAAACTGATTTCTCTGTGCTTCTTTTCTGTACCCCATAACATGAGGTACATATTGGGTTTTTAAGGTCTAATTCCTTCACTCCTTGAAAGCAAGAAATGTGTCACTCATGGCTGGAGTTGTACTCAGTACCTGACACAGTATACACTTAAACATGATGCTGAATGAATAGAGGAATAGACAGATCTCCGTGGAGCTCAGGTTTGGCTGCAGTATTAATCAGAGATAGACACTTCATGTGACATTGTCACTGATATACATTATCAGAAGGATATCTTTTTTTTTCTCCTATGAAGTAGCTATTTTTATTTGAGTCACAACTGGAGGATGGTTTTAGGTCCTTGGCAACAAAAGGGCAGCAGCTTGATTCTTTTCTGGCCTAGAACGTTAAATAAAGTATCTTCAAAATGAAATTAAAATGTATTGAAAAGATACAAATTTATAACTTCAAAACTAGTTATTAATACATTCCAGAACAGATCTTTGAGCTATTCTTCACAGTAGCACAAGAACGTGTTGCAAGCAAATACAATCAACCTTCTAACACTTTCTGGAAATAACTTTAATTTGTATGAGAAATATTGTTGGCCGGGTGCAGTGGCTCACGCCTATAATCCCAGCACTTTGGGAGGCCAAGGCGGATGGATCACAAGGTCAAGAGATCGAGACCATCCTGGTCAACAAGGTGAAACCCCATCTCTACCAAAAATACAAAAAATTAGCTGGGCATGGTGGTGCGTGCCTGTAGTCCCAGCTACTTGGGAGGCTGAGGCAGGAGAATTGCTTGAACCCAGGAGGCGGAGGTTGCAGTGAGCCGAGATTGTGCCATTGCACTCCAGTCTGGGTAACAACAGTGAAACTCCGTCTCAAAAAAAATAATAAATAAAGAGAGAAATATTGTTTTAAAATTGCTTTTTGCTCTCTATAACTTCACGATTTATCCTGAACAGTCTGGATGAAAATTGTAGCCTTATTTTTCACACAACTAAAACTTTAGGTTATCTAGAATATACTTTTAAAAGTGTTATGGATGCTGAGTGCGATGGCTCACACCTGTAATGCCAACACTTTGGGAGGCCGAGGTGGGTGGATCATTTGAGGTCAGGAGTTCGAGACCAGCCTGACCAACATGATGAAACTCCGTGTCTACTAAAATACAAAAAAATTAGCTGGGCATGGTGGTGGGCACCTGTAATCTCAGCTACTTGGGAGGCTGAGGCCAAGAATCACCTGAATCCAGGAGGTGGAGATTGCAGTGAGCCAAGATCATGCTACTGCACCCCAGCCTGGGCAACAGAAAGAGTGAGAATCTCTCTCAAAAAAAAAAAATTTTGGCCGGGTGAGGTGGCTCAAGCCTGTAATCCCAGCACTTTAGGAGGCCGAGGCAGGCGGATCACGAGGTCAAGAGATCAAGACCATCCTGGTCAACATGGTGAAACCCCGTCTCTACTAAAAATACAGAAAATTAGCTGGGCATGGTGGTGCGTGCCTGTAATCCCAGCTACTCAGGAGGCTGAGGCAGGAGAATTGCCTGAACCCAGGAGGCAGAGGTTGCGGTGAGCCGAGATCGTGCCATTGCACTCCAGCCTGGGTAACAAGAGCGAAACTCTGTCTCAAAAAAAAAAAATTTTTTTTATGGTTAATGGAGATACAGGCTTCTCTTTCCCTCCCCTCACATCTTTGTAATCTGTAATTATAAAAATGTAGCTTTCTTCCTTCTCTTGTTTCCATTCTTTTAATTATCCAGTCAGTATTCTGTATTTGTATATTGAAAGCTCCTCACTGTTTTTATAGCTGCTTAGTATTCCACTTGTGAATATGCCATTGTTTATTTAACCATTTCTCTCTAAATAAGTGGTCCTCAATGAGAGATTTGGGAGGTTTTGTCCCTGACAGGGGACATTTGGCAGTGGCTACAATCATTTTGATCTGGGGGGAAAGTGCTGCTGGCGTCTAGTAGGTAAAGGCCAGGGATGCTACTAAACATGCTACAATGCACAGGACAGTTCCATAGCAAAGAATTATCTGATCTAAAATGTCAGTTAGCACTGAGATTGGGAAATCCTGCTATGGATGGACATTTGGGCTATTTCCAATTTCAGCGGCTATACAAACAATGCAACAAATGACCTTGTAAATGTGCCATTTCCTGTAAATGCAAATCTATTTTTTAGAATAAATTGCCAGAAGTGAGAGTGCTGGGTGGAAGAATATGTGCAATTGAAATGCCCTCCAAAGGGATGTGGATTCTGTATTCCCAACAGTAGTTTATTTCTTTTTTCTTTTCTTTTCTTTCTTTTTTTTTTTTTGAGACAGAGTCTCCCTCTGTTGCCCAGGCTGGAGTGCAATGGCACGATCTTGGTTCACTGCAATCTCTGCCTCCTGGGTTCAAGCAATTCTCCTGGCTCAGCTTCCAGAGTAGCTGGGATTACAGGCACGTGCCCTCATGCCTCGCTATTTTTTTTTTTTTTTTGTATTTTTAGTAGACACGGGATTTTACCATTAGCCAGGATGGTCTTGATCTCCTGACCTTGTGATCCGCCCTCCTGGGCCTCCCAAAGTGCTGGGTTTACAGGCGTGAGCCACCACACCCAGCCAGTAGTTTATTTCTATAATCTCATGAACAAAGTGTGTTGCTACACTTGTTTTTTCACAATCTGAGAAGCACAGAACATTATTTCAGTTAGTCTTAATTTGCAAGTACCTTATGATAATGTTTTTTTTTTTATGGTGAAGGGCCATTTGAATTTCATTTTCTATTGCCTTAGTGTGAGATTAAGGCAGTGGTCTGAACACTGGGTGGGGTTTTCAGAGAGACTGTAGCTATAGCCAGGGTTTAAACAGAGTAAAGGAAACTGTACTTTTATCAAGGTGCCTGAAGATACAAAACTCAAGAAGTCTAGTCCAAGCCAATGTATTAGACAGTAGAGAGACAGGACAAGCCCAGGTTCAAAAGGCCAGAAGAGGATTAGAGCCCAAGTAAAGGAGCCTAGAGTCCAGAATCTGCCTGGGGAGTCAGACTGGAATAAAAAATATATTGAGGCAAAAGCTAATTGTGTGAGATGCCTAACATAGCAGCAGCTGGCTTAGAAGGAACAATGGCTAGGTAGACACCTGAGCTGGATGGGTTCCTTTCTCCTCACAGAATGTTGTTCTTTCTGCTATTATAGTATTTAAGTTGTATTGTGATTGTCATGCTCAGTGCCTGCATGACACCTTTATTAGAGGAAGAAAGGAGAAGGGAGGGAGGGATTTCTGTTTGCTTCTGATATTATTCTTTATTGGAGGGGTGGAATTTTGCTCTTTCACCCAGGCTGGAGTGAAGTGGCCGATCTTGACTCACTGCATCCTCTCCCTTTCAGGTTCAAGCAGTTCTTCTGCCTCAGCTTGCCTAGTAGCTGGGATTATAGACACCCGCCACCACACCTGGTTAACTTTTGTATTTTTAGTAGAGATGGGGTTTCACCATGTTGGCCAGGTTGGTCTCAAACTCCTGACCTCAGGTGATCCACTCTCCTTGGCCTCCCAAAGTGCTAAGATTACAGGCACAAGCCACCGCTGCTGGCCCTTATTCTTTATCTTCTTATCCCTTTTCTGATACTAATCTTGAAGTTCTGCCTTAGCCCTCCTCTATTAATCTCTATTTGCACTATAAGTAATTGTTTTTTCTCCATCACCACCTCCAAATATACTAATTAACTGTGACAAAGTGTTTATATTCTTTAATTGTGACAAAGTGTTTATATTCTTTAATTGAAATTAAATATACTTGGCTGAGGATTTGTGTCTTAGTGACCAAAGACTTAGGGTATGAGGAAAGTCCTGCTCTTGTTAAAAAACAAAACAAAACAAAAAACCCATGTTATTGTTACCGGTAGAGGGTCTTAACTGCAGGCTGTCCAGGTTCTTGGCATTTTGAACAAAGAATTGGGCGAAATGCAGAGCAAGGAAAGAAAAGAATGAAGACACGAAAGCAGAGGTTTATTGAAAGTGAAATTACACTCAGTGTAGGAGCCCTCCCAGCAGCCCAGCTAGAGGTTTCCCATTGGCCACTTGGTGTTTACCACGTGTAAAAGAAGTGGTGGTCCACAAGGAGTTTGATTGGTTGCTGATAGCAACCAATCAGAGGCTGAAGTTACAAAGGTCGCACTCTTATGCAAACATCTGATTGATTGTGGAAAGCAATCAGTCAGAGGTTAAAGTGAAGTTACAAAGTTGCACTTCTGTGCAAACGAAGCCTTGGCCCATAATCAGTCTGATTGGTTGCTGTCTGTAACCAATCAGACGCTGAAGTGAAGTTACACCCTTACACTCCTATGCAAAGGTCTGATTGGTTGCAAAAAGCAACCAGTCAGAGGTACTTTCAATTTTCCATCTGATGTGCAGGAAAGGTCTGAGTTTGCAGAGGGAGTAGCCTCTGGTCCTTTTGTTACTTAGGTGTGGAAAGTTGGGGTTTTTCTTTCGATTTAGTTCTAAAAAGTCAGGGTGAATCAGCCTTGGGTGCCTTGCTTCCAGACCCTATTCTGCCTCATTACAATATTGCTTTCACGTTCTTTGTGAATATTTCGTGTTTCACGTGAGATTGACTCTGATGCCTAGTGAAGTATACTCAAATTCAATTATACAGATACCCTTGTCTTATGAAATTCTAGAAAGCACTACTGAAACATTAGTCTCCTGCTTTACTTTTCCTGATTACTTGATATAAACTCTCTCTCGCTCTCTCCCTTTTTAATTTTTTCCCCTGAGACAGGGTGTTGCTTTGTCACCCAGGCTGGAGTGCAGTGGCTCAAACATGGCTCACTGCAGCCTCCACCTCCAGGGCTCAAGCAATCCTCTCACCTCAGCCCCACAAGCAGCTGTGACTACACGCCACCACGCCTAGCTAATTTTTTGTATTTTTGTAGAGATGGGGCCCTACTATGTTGCCCAAGCTGATCTTGAACTCCTGAGCTCAAGCAATCCTCCCACCTCGGCCTCCCAAAGTGCTGGAATTACAGGCATGAGGCACTGCACAGAACCAATACTATCTCTTTTTGTAGTATTTAAAAAATTATATTATCAGACTTTGTTCAACAGGTTTTTATGAGTGTAATTATCTATTTTATAAATTATTTTTATTGTATTTTAAATTGCATGTTTCTTGATGACTTAGCAAGAAATTCCTTACTCCCAACACTAAAAACCTATTAACATTAAATTATAAAATTTAGTATTTCCAGAATATTTCTTGCAGACACCAATCCCATCAATGTTTCAACCCAATTGAACAGGCATCTTTTGAAAAACTGGTATAGAAAATCAGAATGTTGCTCAATGCCTAATTATCATAAATTAAAGCATTTATTGTCTTCTATGTTTTTAGTACTATATTTAGTTATAGGACAGTTCAAAGCTGAGTAATACATATTTTCTACCTCCCAAGACTCACAGATTAAAAATAGAAATATGCAAAATATACAACTAACGATAATATGAGCCAGACTGTGGTGTATTTCTTTTTCCTTTTTTAAAGCCCCAATTGTGATTATAAACAAATGCTGAGTTAATACAAGGGTTGAATTAGAAGTGGTCTTACCAAACTAGTGACATTTGCTGTAGGCCTTAAAGGATGAATGGGATATAAAAAGATGAGATGGAGGTCAAGGCCCTTCCAGGCAGATGGAAGAACATGAAAAAGTCTTTGAGTAGTCAATAAAAATATGGCCTAGTCATTTGAGGTGCCCAAAGTGCAAAGTGGAAGTGGGGCAGAAAATGACAGATGAATAATCAGTATTGGAACATGGGGAGAGTAGGTGCTGTTAGTAAAAGAGAAAGAGGAAATAAGTGATTGATAGGTTTTATAAATAATATGGAAGTAGATGAACTGGTTTAGGAAAAAGACTGAGGAATTGGTTTTATGGTTGTTAAAGATTCAGCAGAGGAAGAGAAATCAGCAAATATGCAGGTGAAAAATTTAAAAGTATTCAGGTTTGAAGATTCATATTATTTTATTGTATCTCTTGGTGTTCTTCCTCATTTTAGAGATACATCTTGATAATGAGTTTATTCATTTCTTATTCTTCTTTATGGTATTTTTTAATTAGTCATATTTAAAACTTAAAAAAAATTAATAGGTCTCCTCTAGAGAATCCCATTCTGTTTCACTTCTGGTTTCATGGAGCTATTTATCAGTAATCTCAAAAACAGGTATTAGAAAAGAAAATATTCACAAATAAATTTAATCCCACTCCTACTATTTTCTACTTCCAATTTAAATGAGCCATTGATGTCACATTCTTTCTTTCTTTTGTAAGAACTACAATTGCGAAGTACATAACAATGTTTCCATCAATGACAGACCACATATAGAACAGTGCCCATAAGATTATAACAGAGGCTTTTTTTCCTCTTCTTTCCCTGCATTGGGACCTTCAGAATGAAGGAGGCTTTTATATTGTATTTTTACTGTACCTTCTCTGTGTTTAGAGATCTTTAGGTACATGACTACTGCTGTGTTACAATGACTGCAATATTCAATAGAGTAACATGCTGTAAAGGTTTGTAGCCTAGGAGCAATAGGCTGTACCATCTAGCTTAGGAGTGTAATAGGCTATACCATCTAGATTTGCGTAAATGCATTCTATGATGTTCACAGAAGGACAAAATCACCTAACAATGCCTTTCTTGGACTGCCGTTAAGTAACATATGGCTGTGTTTTATATGGGATATGGATACCAAAATGTGATTCTCTATGCCTACTATGAGTAATTTTTATTTTTTGCTTTATACTTTTTATATTTTTCCAGAAGTAACATCAATACTTTGCAATCAGAAAAATATATTTTAGGAATAACTATTGGCTTGTACAATTTTTCTTGCTTTTGTGAAATTATGGAGGAAAAATTAATATTATATTACAATGAAAATGGTATATGTTAACAAAGGAATTGTTTTACAGAAACTCCTTAGAAATAAAAGGAAAATCAAGGCCAAAGCAAAAGTCATGCTTTCACTTAAACACTTTGCCCCCAGGATACAAAATCTATTAATTTTAACAGTGTGGCTACTGTTTGCAAGAGCACCAAATATTCTGAATGGATAGAAGCCTTCAGCTGTAAACTGATGAACTTTTGTGGTCTCAAAGCAGTTGAGGGATTCTACCCTTAAATACCATTTCTCATGTTACAGAAATTGAGAGTGTGCAAAATGTATAGAACAGATTGTGTTTCACTCTCTTTATTTGCTTGGCTTGTTGAAGTTAGATTAATACTGTGGGAATCCTTACCCCATTCAGAACTCTGAATACATACTTATGGTAGTTATATATCTAGAGTTTAAGTGATCACTCTTGCCCACCATCTGTACATGGGTAATTTTTATCCTGAGAGTTATGTATGGCTCCAATGTATTGTTTTGACATTATACACTACAGTTGTTTTGAACAGAAGTAAATACCACAACAGTTGGTACTCTAAAACAAAATTCAGACCAGTAATTTTCACAATTTTGTGGAATCTAATATGCCTATTACCCACACCGATTCCACTACAGAATCAAAGTGAAAACTTGGAAAAGTAAGAATGAGATCTGTATACAAATTATCATCCCTTACTTGACAAAAAAATTCTCAGTGAAATTAGTTAAGACAACAGAGTTCAATTTAGGAAAGTTGTATAGATCTAGTGTTCCCCAAACTTCTCAACTGTGGCTGTTGACCAATATTTATGGCTTCTCTTTTCATTTATATTCTATTTCTTTTAATCACAATATAGCATAACTTGTTTAATTTTTTCAAAGGCTAAAGATTCAAAAACAAAACTTAACAATTTGAAAGCAAAAAACTTACTGTGAATGTAGCTACTACCTACAAAATATGAGAATAAGATGTGGAGATCTTTATGGATTATAACCTTTTACATGACGATGATGATGATAATTACTTGAGACAGGGTCTCACTCTGTTGCCCAGGCTGGAGTGCAGTGACAGGATTTTGGCTCACTGCAACCTCTACCTCCCAGATTTGAGTGATTCTCCTGCCTCAGCCTCCCAAGTAGCTGGGACTACAGGGATGTGCCACCATTTTTGGCTAGTTTTTGTATAGGTTGACACAAAAACAATTGTGGTTTTTGCAATTTTGAAAGTTATTTAACTTTTTTGGTAAAGACGAGGTTTTACCACGTTGGCCAGGCTGTTCTCGAACTCCTGACCTCAAATGATCTGCCCACCTTGGCCACCCAAAGTGCTGGGCTTACAGGTGTGAGCCACTGCACCTGGCCCCATCTAGAAATTTTAATAGTAGCCAAGGCATAATCGGTACCAAACTATCTAATTCCAGCTACAAAGGGTTGTTTGAAAACTAATTTTTAAAAGTTTGAATAGTCTGTCCATAATCTTAACACTTCCCACCAGCTTAAAAAAAAGAAAAAAGCAGAGAATAGCACATGGATTATACAAAAAAGTAAAAGAATTATTATTTTTATTTATTTTTTATTTTTGAGACAGAGTCTTGCTCTGTCACCCAGGCTTGAATGCAGTGTCATGATCTCAGCTCACTGCAAGCTCTACCTCCCAGGTTCAAGTGATTCTCATGCCTCAGCCTCCTGAGTAGCTGGGAATACAGGTGTGCGTCATCACAACCAGCTAATTTTTGTATTTTTAGTAGAGTTGGGGTTTCACCATGTTGGCCAGGCTGGTCTTGAATTGATCTGCTGGCCTCAGCCTCCCAAAGTACTGGGATTACAAACTTAAGCCACAGTGCGTAGCCAAAAGTATTATTTTAAACATAACTGATGTTACTTATTTACAAATTTTTATGTATTTCTAAATTTCAATATATTTAAAATTTCTATTGACTAATTTAATCAAAGCCTGTCTAAAGTTGAAGAGAGAAAATATTCTGATAAATTATGTATTGATTAATTCCTAACCTTAGTTGTAATGTATATTGACTTAACTCTAACCTTATCTAAAAATATTAGGTCAACCTAATATCAAGCTAATATTATTAAGCAAATACTAGGTCAATATTATTATAATGATCTAATTCTGAATGTTCATACCCACATGGTTGACTCTAAAAATTGTTCAATATATCTGCAGTTCATCACGGAGTTTTGTCTTGTTCTAACAACAAAAAGAAAATAGAAAACAGTGGGCAAATTCAATTGTCAAATAATCTAATAACAGAGAAAAATGTAATTTACATTTCTTTTTTTTTTTTTTTTGAGACGGAGTTTCGTTCTTGTTACCCAGGCTGGAGTGCAATGGCGCGATCTCGGCTCACTGCAACCTCCGCCTCCTGGGTTCAGGCAATTCTCCTGCCTCAGCCTCTTGAGCAGCTGGGATTACAGGCACGCACCACCACGCCCAGCTAATTTTTTGTATTTTTAGTAGAGACGGGGTTTCACCTTGTTGACCAGAATGGTCTCGATCTTTTGACCTCGTGATCCACCCGCCTCGGCCTCCCAAAGTGCTGGGATTGCAGGCCTGAGCCACCGCGCCCGGCCTCTAATTTGCATTTCTTGAGTGTCGCTATACATCAGACATTATGCTAGGCATTTTACATGGATTTCTTACTTAATCTTCCCAACGATCCTATAAGTAATGTATTATTATCCTATTTTACAGATGAAGAAAATTAGACTTGAAGGTGGAAAGTGGAATATAGATGACACTCAGCTCTTCTTTGAGATGAAAACCCAAATGCATGAGGATAAATCAGAGGAAGCTATTATAAGGCAGGGAGGTTGAGCAAAAATGTTTCACATGATTTTCAGCATGAACAAAAGCAAGGTAATATTTATTTAAAATGTATTTAAAGGATAATGGTAAGTCATTATTAACTACTCCTCTAAAATAGTAATCTTCAATGGTTACAGCCAATATGCCAATAAAAGATTGGGCATTACCAAAAATTAAATGGAAAATTAAATTGAAAACACTGTCCTTTCCTTGAACAAACTATGATATATCCACATCTAAAATATTCTACCCCATTCTGCCTGTTTCATCTCTAGAAATGTATAATGGAACCAGCCAGGCATGGTGGCTCACACCCGCAATCCCAGCACTTTAGGAGGCAAAAGTGAAAAGATGGCTTGAGCCCAGGAGTTTGAGACCAACCTGGGCAACATAGTGAGACCTCATCTGTTCCAAAAAATAAATAAATAATTAAATTAGCTGGATAAGGCACACACCTGTGGTTCCAGCTACTCTGGAGGCTGAAGGTCAAAGCCACAGTGAGCCATGATCATACCACTGCACTTCAGCCTGGGCGAGAGAGCAAGACCCCATCTCAAATAATAATAATAATAATAGTAATAATGGAACAAAGGAAGGCTAAAATGAAACTGATTGAGTTTTTATGGAAAAGTGTCACTTGAAAGGTTTTAGGCTAAGAATAGTGTCTTTCATTCTCAGATCACTTTTCATGATATGCTTGTCTAAACCCTGGATTATGGTGACAAGAAAGATGAACATGCTCACTCAGACTCTTTCAGTAATTTATATAACAAACATTAATCACTGTACAGACACTAGAAATCAACGATGACAAAGGTACCTTTTAGACACTTCCTGTCTAGACATCCCTGCCATTTTACTCTGATTTGAGCTATAAATCTAACCTGCAATGGGCTCTGTCTGCCCCCTTGGGCTTGGCAAAATGGTTCCTTATTGTTGCACTGGTTTTCTTCAGCCTCTATCCTAAACCAACCCTGGTCCTAGATCATTCTCCCATCCCTCAGAGGAAAGCTGTTTACAAGAAGTTTTATTGTCACTATTCCTCACTGCAGCTAGCCTGGCTTTATGGACAAAATGTTTGATCTATGCTGGACCCTGCGATCAAAGTCCTTATGTCAACTTCAAATCCTTGCAGAAAAGAAAGTGGCAGAACCCATCTCTATTCATAGACCTCAATTTTTATGTAGAATAAATTATTTAAATCAGGCCTTAGTGCAGATTATAGCACATGAAGACTATAAATCTACAGTATATTTTCTAAAATATTTATTTGATAAAATATTTTAATTTAATTTATCATTTAGAAAGAAAAAGTATGGCTTGCTGCCAGTGCTCTCATTTAATTTTCCATAAACACACTCTTTGAGGCTGAAGCAAATCTGATTTTCAATGCGAAAGCAAAACATAAAAACTATTATTGAAGTTATTTCTAAACAGAACTACAACAGAATCATCAGAATTATCAGAATCATCTATTTTGGGAAAATTGAATTTATCAAATGAATCTTCAGCCACCAAGTGTTCGAGAACAATGTTAATTAATATCATACATAGGAATGCTATGTTTTTTAGGATTTGACATTTTTAGTCATAGAGAATTACTATATTTTGCAATGGAAATACCACTACTAAAAACAGAATGCTATAAACAGAATGATGTCTTTTTTTTTTTTCTTTTTTACAATGGAATCTCCTTCTGTCACCCAGGCTAGAGTGCAGTGGCACCATCTTGGCTGACTGAAACCTCTGCCTCCCAGGTTCAAGTGATTCTCGTGCCTCAGCCTCCTGAGTAGCTGGAATTACAGGCATTCACCACCACACTCAGCTAATTTTTGTATTTTTTTTTTTTTTCAAGACGTAGTTTCTCTCTTGTTACCCAGGCTGGAGTGCAATGGTGCGATCTCGACTCACCGCAACCTCTGCCTCCTGGGTTCAAGCAATTCTCCTGCCTCAGCCTCCTGAGTAGCTGGGATTACAGGCACGCGCCACCATGCCCAGCTAATTTTTTGTATTTTTAGTAGAGACGGAGTTTCACCATGTTGACTAGGATGGTCTCGATCTCTTGACCTCGTAATCCATCCGCCTCAGCCTCCCAAAGTGCTGGGATTACAGGCGTGAGCCACCGTGCAATTTTTGTATTTTTTAGTAGAGATGAGGTTTCGCCACTTTGGCCAGGCTGATCTTGAACTCCTGTCCTCAAGTGACCTGCCCACCTCGGCCTCCCAAAATGCTGGGATTACAGGCATGAGTCACTACTCTCAGCATGAGTGATGTCTTTTGTTTACAAAGTTGATATACTGGAGCAGTGCAAAAATAATAATAAAAGTGAGATACTTCATGACAAAGTTATCTTGAGGAAATGCTGCAGCAGCAAGTGCTGCTGACAAGTATTCTCTGGACAAATGGAAAAAGGATTAATGAATATTAATTCAATTAATGTTAACAAGCTCCTAATGGAAAATACATGGATCTTTGAAATAACATTAATCTAGTAACTGCAACAGAAGTTAAGGTCAGAACTAGCCTGGTAGTTTCAGAAAACACCAGAGGGTTGGGCCCCTACTTCCCAAGGTTGGCCCTTCACTGAGCATAGAAGATTGCTAGCCAAACACCATGCCTTTTCTGATGCTGGCTTAGGTGAATTTATCAATCCAGACTCCTTGGTTTGGCCATCTTTTTATCCCTACAGTTATCATCATCTATTTTCCAGACTGGAGTACCTCTCACATGAGCAACTGGATACAACTGCCCCTACTAGAGGTTTGTACTTTTGCTGAAGGTTAAAGATTTGTCACAGGTGAGTTCTCTGGGAAGAATACCCTGAGATGGAAATTAGCATACAGGAAGTTTATTATGAAGTCTCTTGGGATCAATACCTGTTTGGGAAGGGAAGAAACCAAGATTGAGCAGAGGGAGAATTTGGCTACAATATAGTCACCCCGATGCTTTAGGGACTCCCTGGGGAGCTGTGAAGTTGGAGAGTTGCCTCCAGTTGAAGTAAGGGGGCCTGGTGGTTGATGATGTTGAGCACCTTTTGATGTGCTTTTTGGACATTTGAATATCTTCTTTAGAGAAATGTCTATTCATATTCTTTGCCCATTTTTAAATCAGGTGATTTGTCTTTTTATTGAGTTATAAGTGTTCTTTACATATTCTGGATAAAATTATTTTATTATATATGAGTTGCAAATATTCTATGGTGTCTTTTTACTTTCTTGATAGTGTGCTTTGAAGTACAGATTTTTTTTCTTTTTGATGAAGTCCAATTTGTTTTTCTTTGGCTGTTGTGCTGTGGCGTCATATCTAAGAAATCGTGGTATAATCCAAGATCTCAGCTACAGTTTCTTCTGGATTTTATAGTTTTAGCTCTTACATTTAAGACTGATTAATTTTGAGCTACCTTTTGTATATGATACACAAGTAAAAATTCAACATGGACAACAACCTATACACTGTAACACTTGGCCAAATTACAAAGCAGTTGAGTGAGGCCCTCTACAGGCTTAAAGTAAAAAAGAATGTTTTCTATCAGAACGCCTGGTTGTATGTATACTGCCATGAAAGACCTGCAGTTCTTGGCAGGTTGCTACAGTACATTCAATATCCTGAATACAGTCTGCAGAGATATATGTGGCTTGCATGCATCATAACACCTTCTTGTACCTGAGGGCCTACATCTTGTGCATTGCAGGATGTTTAGCATCATCCCTGGCTTCTCTATCCACCTGCCTGGGTCAAAGATAGATCCTCCAGGCACACTGGGTGACAGTGCCCACTCCCCAGTATTTGCACAGGCATGTGGCTGACAAGTCTGTCCTTAAAGCTCTGAATATGTAAATCACTGCAGGTAACATAGAAGAAATGAAGAAATATTTTAAAGAGATTAATCAGACTTTAGGTTAAACTGATAAAATATATTAGAGGTAACCTTTAGAAAGTTTTCAAAGCAAGCTGGACATGGTGGTGTATGCCTGTAGTCCCAGCTACTCAGAAAGCTGAAGCAGGAGGATCCCTTGAGCTTGGCCTGGGCAACATAGCAAGGCCCTTGTCTCTGGGGGAAAAAAGAGAAAATTTTCAAAGTAGAAGAGCAGAAGAAAAGAAACATTTTAAGAGCTAAACTGATGTGTGCTCAGGAAGAAGTATCCTTGACAAAGCATCCTACCTAGATCTCAGCAGAAAAAACTACCGATTCTGGTTGGGTGGTTGTATGTAAGAGAGTTTTAGCCTGAAATAACAGTGAAATTTAAAGGTAACAAAATATCTTAAAGATCTGAACCACAGGCATTAATCGGCTGAGGAAATAAAAGCTAACGAATTCATTTGTAAAGCTTAATGAGTTAAATTAATTTAAGCTAGTTGAAGTTAAGTTGTTCTGCAACTATATTTCACCTACTTTTATAATGTTTGTACCCTAAGATTTCCTTTCAGGAGAGCAAACTACTTTTACCATCTAATCAGTTAACTAAACATGCTATTCTGACAACTGAGAACCGAAAGGGTTTAAGCCTTAAGTAAAATGCAGGACGAGCTGGGCACCTTTGCACACACCTGTGTTTTCAGCTACTTGGGAGGCTGCAGTAGCAGATCTCTTGAGACCAGGAGTTCAAGTTCAGCTTGAGCAAAATAGTGAGACCCTGTTTCTAAAAAAAAAAAAAAAAAAAAAAAAAAAAAAAATTTGAATAAAATTTCTTGCTTTTGCGAAAAATGGTAATTTATGTGCAATATTCATTTATTCATTCAACAAATACCTGGTGATCATCTATTTGACAGGATGTTGTTCTAGGCACTGGGGGCATCACAGGAAAAAACCCCCACAAAGTCTTGACTCTTCTAGAACATATGTTCTACTAAGAAAGCTAGATAATAAAAAATACTTTTTTCAAGTGATGATAAGTACTGTGAAGCAAAAAAAGGAGCAGAATGACTGAAAGGTTTTGTTAGATATATGGTAGTCAGAGAAGGCGAAAATTGCTCTGGTCCAATGAATTAATATTGTTTAAAAAAATTATCAGTCATCACGCACTTCTTGGGTGCCTTCCAGAATAATAATAGCAGTATTTGAATACTTCTAGTGTCAGGCATTATTTAACTTATCCTTACAACAAGTCCGAGGTAGATATTATTAGTCTTTCAAATTTGTAGTAGATGAAACTGAGCCTTAGAGAGGCTTGGCTGCTACTGCTGTGTAACAGAACTTCCCAAAACGTATTAGCTTAAAATAACAACCATTACTTCTTTGCTCATAACTCTGCAGTTTGGTCAGGGCTTGATGACCAAATACTTGGTGATGAGCCAACAGCTTGTAGACTCCACATGGTGTCATCTGGAATGGGGCTTGGAGGCTTGATGGAGTTGGAGGATCCACACCTGAGATGGTCTCACACACAAAGCTGACAAATTGCACTGGTTGTCAACTGGAAGCCCAGCTGGGTCTGTTGGGAAAGAGCCTATTGCCTCCCACACGGCCTCTACAAATAGCAAGATTAGGCTTCTCACAGCATGGCCGTCTCAGGGCGATTACTTGTCTTAAATGACCACTGGCTTTCCCCAGAGCACAAAAGTAAGAGATGTCATGTGTTTTAGTCCATTTCTCACACTGCTATAAAGAAATACCTGAGACTGGATAACTTATAAAGAGAAGAGGTTTAATTGGTTCACGATTCCACAGGCTGTACAGAAAGCATGGCAGCAGCTGCTTCTGGGTAGGCCTCAGGGAGCTTTTACTCATGGCAGAAAGCAAAGCAGAAGCAGGTATCTTCACATGGCAGAAGCAGGTGGAAGACAGAGAGGGTAGGGAGGTGCTACACACTCTTAAATGATCAGATCTCATAAGAACTCACTCACAATACAGCACCAAGGGGGGATAGTGCTAAGCCATTAATTAGAACTCTGCCCCATGATTCAGTCACCACCACCAGGCCCCACCTTCAACACTGGAGATTACAATTTGACAGGAGATTTCGTGGAAACGCAGATTAAAACCATATGACCAAGACTTCTTAATAGCTTCACCCAGAAGTCTCATAAGATCACTTCTGCCACATCCTGCTGGTAAAAGTCAAGAAGTCAGACCTGATTATATCAGAGGGACTACACAGGGGCATGAATAATGAATACCAGGACACATGATTCATTAGGAGTCACCAATATAATTGGCCACCACAGTTTACCTTTGGCTTCTACTTTTTTTTTTTTTGTAGTCAGGGAGCCTGATGAGCCAGAATAGGTTTTCAGAGAGTCTCCCTGCCTTTGGCTTCAAATGATTTATGTTCCTCCACACGCAAATTGTACTCACATCTCCCAACATCTCCAAAAGTCTCATTTTATTTTTGTATTGGTTCCAAATCTAGATCTACCTGGGATCCCTATTTCATGGTACCACCATCTACCCAGATACTTAAGCCAGAAACTTATTCATTCTCCTTAATTCCTCCCCGTCTCCTCCCATTTCAATCTAGCATCCTATATTGCTGACTTTACTTTCTTAACAACTCCTAATCTGTTCATTTCCTTCCTTTTTCACCTCCTCAATTCTAAGCTGCCAAAATCTGTTACCTGAACTACTGCAAAAAAAGAAAAACCTCCAAATAATACCCCTCTTGCTCTTCCTCTAATTTGGTGGTTCTAAAGTAGGTCTGATTTTCCCTCTTGGGGACATTTAGCAATGTCCGGAGGCATTTTTGGTTGTCTCATCTCAGGGTGGGTGCTCCTGTCATCTGATGTAGAGAAGCCAGGGATGCTTCTCAACATCCTACAATGCACAGAACAGCCCCTTACCACAAAGAATTATCCATCCCCAAATGTCGATAATGCTGAGGTTGAGAAACCTTGCAATCTTTTTACCACCAAGTAGCCAGAAAAGTCTTTTTCAAAGGCAATAATGACAACACACTGCTGAAAATTCTTCAAGCTATTCCTATTGATTTTAGGTTAAGACTATGAATCCTTTTTTTTTTTTGGTCTATTGGGTCTACAGTGTAGCTCCTTCCAGTCTCTTTTATCTCAGCTTGTGCACTCTCCCTCTTGCTTTTTGTGTTCCAGCCACATGGGTCTTCCTTCAACCATCACATACACACTGTATCTCACCACAGGTCCTTACTTACCCTTTGTTAGTAATGCTCCTCTGCCTGACCCCCACCCCGCCACCAAATAGACACACCTAGTTAACTCCTGTTCATCTTTCTGATTACAGTTCAAATATCTCTTCCTTAAAGAAGATTTTGCTAACCCTCCAGACTAGGTATGAGTTCTCACAACTCTATGAAACTTTCATTCACAGCAGTGTATATTTATGCACTTATTTGTGTGACTATTTGATTAGTGTCTGGCCCCTCCCTACATACTAGATATAAACACCAGGAAGGCCAGGTCATGTCTGTCAGGTTCGTATTGTAATCCCAGCTCCTAGTGCAATGGCTGATATACAGTAGCCACTCAACAATATTTTAAAAATTAGTAGTCTTTAATTTTTAGAACAGTGTCAGGTTCACAGAAAAGTTGAGCAGGTAGTAGAGTTACCATATAACTCCCCTCTTCCACCTCCAGTTTCCCCTATTATTAACATGTTGCATTAATATGGTACATTTGTTACAATTAATGAACCAATATTGATATGTCATTATTAACTATACTCTATCATTTACATTAAGGATTTTTGTCTGTGTTGTACAGGTCTATGGGTTTTGACAAATGCATAATGTCACATACACAACGTAATAGTATACAGAATTGTTTCAACCTCCTCAAAATCTCCTGTGCTTCACCTTTCCATTCCTCCTCTGCCACCACTTCCTGAAAACGACTTGTCTTTTATCTGCCTGTAGTTTTTTCTTTTCCAGAATGTCATATTATTTTATATCATACAGTGGGTAGCCTTTTCAGATTGACTCCTTTCGCTTAGCAATAGGCATTTTAGGTTTCCTTCATGGAAACTTTTCTTTTGTGGCTTCGTAACTAATTTTGATCAAACAATGGTATTCTACTCTATAGATATACCTGTTTGTTTACCTATCTGTGGAAGGACACCTTGCTTCCAGTTATTGGCAATTATGAATAAAGCTGCTATAAATATTTGTGTACAGGTTTTTGGGTGAACATACTCATTTAGATAAATACCTAAGTGTCTGATGGCTGGCTCATGTGATAAGATTATGTTAAACTTTGTAAGAAACTCAAATTATCTTCCAAAGTGACTGTACCATTCTTTAGCAATGATGACAGCTCCTGTTGCTTTACCTCCTTGTCAGCATTTAGTCTTGTCAGTTTTTGATTTTGGCCATAGGTGTGTAGTAGTATCTCATTGTTTAATTTTGTACATTTTGAATACAAGTTCTTTACCAGACATATATTTTGACAAAAAATTCTCTCAGTTTGTTTTTTATCTTTTCATTCTCTTAACAGTATCTTTAGAAGAGCAGAAGTTTTAATTTTTAATTAACTTCAACTTATCATTTTTTAAGTCCATGGACTGTGGTTTTGGTGTTTCCTCTAAAAACTCATTGCTAAACCTAAGTAACATAGACTTTCTCCTTTGTTATCTCCTTCTGTAAGTTTTATAGTTTTGAATTTCACATTTCTGGCCACTCTAGTAGTATTTGTTAAATAAATTAATGAGGGCTAATGGCAATAGAAATGAAATAAAAGAGCTTGGGTGAGAAGAAAATTACTGGCTTGATAGATTTAGAAGGCATCAGCATGCAAATAATACTTAAAGCCTGCTGGGAACTCATCTAGAAAACTAAGTTGCTTTCAGACATAGTTGAGACAGGCAGCTGACCAGAAGGACAAGATTTAGGGCAAACCAATAGGTCAGGAGAGATCACAAGGACCTGATTTATTGATCAGAGACTGAGGAGAGGCAGTCCAGTACCCTGGAGAGCTCCCAGAGCATCTATATTTTCCACAGGTGGGAGCTCTCAAATGCCCCTAGCTGAAAGCATTTAAGTTCTCTCAAAGTCTCACAAGACCAGAAACCTATATAATGGCATTGCATGAGTTTCAACTAACTCTTCTGAAATATTATAACAGTATAAAATTACAACAGTATAAAAAAATTGAGAAATAGGAACACAAAGAAGAAAATAAAATTCTACCACATAGAGAGGACCATTAAGTACATTCATTATTAATTGATGATGAAATGACACGTATAAATGAATCCTATTTATTCATTCCCAACTTCCTTTGCCAGAAATCCTTCAAATGCTCCAAATTAATGTATAAATTCTGTGGAATTAAATTTTATTACCCAAGATTATATAATTAAATATACTCTGCTTCAGTTATAATTATTATTTGTGCCAATCCCTTGTCCCTGGTGTCAGAGAGCCAGTGAAGAGAGAGCCAGTGAAAAGTGAATCAAACTGGACAGAGCCAGTGAAGAGAGAGAGAGTGAGTGAAGACAGAGCCAGTGAAGGAGAGCCAGTGAAGAGAGAGCCCGTAAAGAGAGAGCCAGTGAAAAGTCAATCGAACTGGATTGGGATACCAACTGGGATGCTAAAGCTTGATTAGGTGTGTAGTTTTCCATCCAATACTAGTCCTCTCCTTTCTTGAGCTCCAGATGCATTGCAGTCATAGCAACCTCTTTATTTGCAGTGTAATTCCCTTGTTGAATCCAATTTCAGCACAATGACAGAGAGATATTTCTCAAGGATGGACTTATTTTAAAGCTTCTTATGGTTCTCTTATTTCTATATAAGATAGTGGTTAAAGAGTAGTTTCCAAAGTCAAACAAAACTGTATTCAAATCTGTATATTGTATGACTCTGTACAACTTGCTTATATTCTCTGCCTCAGTCGTTTTATCTGTAAAATAGGAATTAATACTATCTTCTTCATAAGATTGTTTGAAAAATTAAATTAAATAGCATGTGCAAAGTACTTTTCTTTTTTTTTTTTGGGGGGGGTGGGGAGGAAGGCAGGAAGGAAGGGAATAAGGACGGTAGGGAGGAAGGAAGGAATGAAGGAGGGAAGGAAGGGAGGAAGTGGGGAGGGAGGGAGGGAGGGAGGGAAGGGAAGAAAGGAAATCAAGCAATGAAAGAGACATTGCCGACCTGGATCTAGAGGTTTACAAGTTGATTTCTTTTTTTTTGAGAGAAGGAAAGAAAAAAAAAATAAGTAAAGGAGCGGAAGAAAGAGGAAGAGAAAGAGGGAGAGTAAATGGAAATATTGCTTTATTTTGAAAAAAATTGGGTATTATTAATGGCCAATCAATGTTTCATTTAAACTTATGGGTAGGTGTGATGTGGTATTGACAAGAATGTATATTTTGTGTATTTGAAGTGGAGAGCTCTATAAATATTTATTAAGTTTACTTGTTCTGGATCTGAGTTCGAGTCCTTGATATCCTTATTAATTTTCTGTCTCATTGAATCTAAGTCTCCTATCTGGGTGTTAGGATCGTTAGCTCTTGTTGTTGCATTGATCCTTTTACCACTATATCTTTGTTGCTTTAAAATCTATTTTATCCGATACAAGAATTGCAACTCCTGCTTTTTATTTATTTATTATTTATTTTTGCTCTCCATTTGGTTGGTAAATCTTTCTCCATCCCTTTGTTTTGAGTCTTTGTGTATCCTTGCACGTGAAACAGGTCTGGATGTAACATGCCGTTGGGTTTTGGCTGTGTCTTTTGATTGGGAATTCAGTCAATTGAAATTTAGGGTTACTGCCATTTGATGTTGACTGGCTGTTTTATCCATTTGTTGGTGTAAATTCTTCTTTATGTTGGTGCTCTTTACTTTTTGGTGTATTTTTAGAAAGGCTAATACTGGTTGTTTCTTTCTGTGTGTAATGCTTCTTTCAGAAGCTCTTGTAAAGCAGGCCTGGTGGTAATAAAATCTCTGAGTTCTTGCTTGTTCATAAAAGATTTTATTTTTCCTTCAGTTGTGAATCTTAGTTTGGCTGGATATGAAATTCTGGGCTGAAGGTTCTGTTCTTTGAGGATGTTGAATATTGGCCCCCACTCTCTTCTGGCCTGTAGAGTTTCTGCCGAGAGATCTGCTGTAAGTCTGATAGGCTTGCCTTTGTGGGTAATCTGACCTTTCTCTCTGGCTGCCCTTAGTATTTTCTCCTTCGTTTCAACCCTGGTGAATCTAGTGATTATGTGCCTTGGGGTTGGTCTTCTTGAGGAATATCTTTGTGGTGTTCTCTGTATTACCTGGGGTTGAATGTCGACCTGCTTTGCTAGTTTAGGAAAATTTTCCTGAATAATATCCTGAAGGGTATTTTCCAGCTTGGATTCATTCTCTCCGTTGCATTCAGGTACACCTATCCAACGTAAATTTGGTCTTTTCACATAGTCCTACATTTCTTGGAGACTTTGCTCATTCCTTTTTATCCTTTTTTCTCTAATCTTTTCTTCACGTTTTATTTCATTAAGTTGGACTTTGACCTCTGATATCCCTTCTTCTGCTTGAACAATTCGAGTGTTTAAACCTGTGCATACTTCTCGGAGTTCCTGTATTGTATTCTTCAGTTCCATTAATTCACTCATACTCCTCTCTAAGTTGTCTATTCTCAATAGGATTTCATCAAATCTTTTTTCAAAGTTCCTAGTTTCTTTAAGTTGGGCTACAACATGTTCTTTTAACTCACCGAAGTTTGTTATTATCCATTCCTTGAAGAGTGATTCTGTCATCAGGAGGCGCTCGTTCTCCATCAAGCCTTGTTCCATTGTCAATGTGGAACTGTGATCATCTTTAGAGGGAGAGGCTTTCTGACTTTGAGTATTCTCAGCTTTTTTATGCTGGTTTCTTCCCGTCATTGTAAATTTATCCTCCTGTTGTCTTTGAAATTACCAACTTTCAAATTAGGTCTCTTGAGTGGACGTCCAGGTTGTTAGTTCCCAGGGCCAGAGCAGCGGCGTTAAAACTGATGGTGCTTTTCTGCCCTGGATTCTCCTGTCGGGCTTCCTTCTTGTTTCCTTAGTAGGCGACTCTGCCTTCCCCGGGCTCCAAACCTTGGTCAGAAGGGGAACCGGTCCTGTTTACTCTGCGCCGAGCTGCCGCATCGAGGTGCCGGCGGAACCGCTGCGCCGACCACCAGAGTCGCGCTGGCGACTCGTGTGTTTCCACCACTGGGGGATCTTCTGCTTCGTGAGCGACCAGACTTTGTCTGAAAGTGTGGCGTCCTCTAGTTCTCCGCGCCTTCCCTGAGAGCTGCAATCCCGGGATGTTAGCGATCGGCCATCTTGGATCGTTCTCCGCAAAGTACTTTTCATGTAGTTTGGTACAAGGTAAACATTCAGTAAATGTTATTGTTATTTCTGTTACTATTGTTATTATCATATGAAAGTTCAAATTTAGTTAGCATGTTAGTAGACTGAAAGTATGTTGGCAGCTCAGAATAACAACCTTTTTTGTTTTGGGAAATAGCTCTCTCCAACTATAATTATGTGCTTCTTGTGGTGCAGTTAATGCTACAAAAGACTCCACCTCTCTGTCTATAAGGTGGGCATTGATAGAATTTTATTGGTCAAAATATCTCATCCTCTTGGCTATTGCACC
Organism: Callithrix jacchus; assembly: GCF_049354715.1. Classification (NCBI taxonomy): domain Eukaryota; kingdom Metazoa; phylum Chordata; class Mammalia; order Primates; family Cebidae; genus Callithrix; species Callithrix jacchus. The sequence goes on from NC_133508.1 coordinate 130,960,063, forward strand.
TGGCCTAAAACAGAGCTCCCATACTGTCCAGCAATCCCACTCATCATTATATACCCAAAAGAAAGGAAGTCAGAATATCGAAGAGATATCTGTACTCTCACGTTTGTTGCAGCACTGTTCAAAATAGCCAAGATTTGGAAGCAAGTTAAGTGTCCATCAACAGAGGAATAGATGAAGAAAATATGGTACATATACACAGTGGGGTATTATTCAGCCATAAAAATAATGAGATCCTGTCATTTGCAACACATGGATAGAACTGGAGGTCATTATGTTAAGTGAAATAAGCCAGGCACAGAAAGACAAAGTTTGCATGTTCTCACTTATCTGTGGGAGCCAAAAATTAAAACAATTGAAATCATGAAGATAGAGAGTAGAATGATGGTTACCAGAGGCTGGGAAGGATAGTAGGTGAGTGTGTGGAGGAAGTGGGGATGGTATATGGGTACAAAAAATAATTAGAAAGAATGAATAAGACCTAGTATTGGCTAGCACAACAGAGTGACTATAGTCAAAAAATTTAATTGTACATTTATAAATAATTGAGCATAATTGGATTGTTTGTACCACAAAGAATAAACACTTGAGGTGATGAATACCCCATTTACCTGATGTGATTATTATACATTTCATGCCTATATCAAAGCATATCATGTAACCCATAAATATTTGCACCTACTATGTACCAACAAAAATTAAAAATTAAAAAAGAATACTTCCCTGGGATTTTTTTTTTTTTTTGGCTAGAACTATAAGGTGGGATGTGGAGGTAAAAGAGGAGGTGGAGGTAGTGAATTCTTTTTTCTTAACTGATTTCTATACTTAAATGTAACCTTGCTGAAAGCTGTTTCCCACTACATAAAGAAGTCCTCTGCAGCAGAGAATGAAAGTACCATTCAGACAGGAGCAGAATCAATGAGAGAGGGCTGGAGGATCATAACATCTTTCTACTCTGTGTTTCCAGACAACACCAAGAGAAGGGGTACCACCCTTCTGAGGCTTGTTTTGGTTGCAATAACGACCCTTGCAATAAAAAATGTCTTGACCCATACCACTTTTCATATAAGTCTCTCACAATGAGACCCAACTGCCTTTCCAAGCTTGTTTTTATTCTTTACATTAGGTTCCACTGAACGTTTTCCTCATTCCTAGGATGTGTCATATATATATATGTATGTATGTATATATATATATATATGTATGTATATATCTGTGTATGTAATTATTTTTAAATTTTACTTTAAGTTCCTGGATTCATGTGCAGAATGTGCAGATTTGTTACATAGGTATACATGTGTCATGGTGTTTTGCTGCACATATCAACTAGGTTTTAAGTCCCACATGCATTAGGTATTTGTCCTAATGCTCTCCCTTCCCTTGCCTGCCACCCCTCAACAAGCCCCCATGTGATGTTCTGCTTCCTGTGTCCATGTGTTCTCATTGTTCAACTTCCACTTAAGAGTGAGAACATGCGGTATTGGTTATACACATTTTAAATGCTTGTATCCTGTCCCAACAGTGGATAGCACAGTTCTTCACATATAGAAGAACATAGTTAACATTATTAAACAAATGAGTATCCATTTTAAAATTTATGTAAGGGCTGCTCCATGATTCATGCTCTGTGCCAGAGGAATTTCCAAGGAAAGGATGTAAAAAAGGGTAATGCCCTCCTATTGCTAAGTAGCTCAGAGTCTAATTAGGAGAGTCTGGCATGTAGTGAGTGCTGTAAGAGAAAAAGGAATGAAGCACTTACATATATATTATCTCATTTAGTCTGTACGATATAGCTTTAATGTTGATATTCTTATTTTTCCCATTGAGTCCCCCAAAAAATCTCAGCTGTGGGAGTTTAGGAAACTTGCCTAAGATCATTCCACTGGTAAAGTGACAGAGGCTGGCTGGCAACTGAAGTCCTCTTTCCTCCAAGGGTTCCTATCTCTGCTACTCAGTGTACAAATTAACAGTGTGAAGCAGAAAAAGGAAGGTTTATTCTTCTTGCCATTATATAATTCATCCTCTCTCTCTGTATCTCTCTCTTTCCTCCACCCAAATTTTGATAATTTAATATTCAAAACCTTGTGTCATGAGTAGGGTATGTGGACATAGGAATTGGAACCTAGCCCTGTGACTCTAAATTGAGTGATTTGTTTTGACTGCAAACACACTTTTCAATCACTCACCTTAAGTTTTCAACTGCCAAGATAGCACTACTATCACTTGATGGCAGCATACCCAAATTCTTATGAGATTGGAGTAGGGGGGAGATGATTTGATAAATCTAAAATTATTAGGTAATAGTAACAGTCAAAATTTAAATTTTTTATGCTTCTGAAAGTTGATGTCATGCAGCTGCACTTGGAAAAGATGATATGATGCTTAATTTTAAATTCATTTGTATAGTTTCAATAGATCCCACAGTTAAAACTTATACTTTATAGATATAAGACTATATAGCTATATAGGCAAGGAGACTCAGACTATTCATTCTAAAATAATAAGAACACTAACACCTTTCTGGCTAACTTCACAAGGGTACAACTTGACAGCTCTTGGCTTTATGTCCACAATGTGAATGCATTCTTGTTTCCTACCCAGGGATTTCACTGTTGACCTTGAGACATGAGACACAATAAAAACCCACAGTACCATGCAGACAACTCAGAGGTGCAAGGCAGGGATCTTAATACCCTGGGAGAGAACTCCTCACCAATGTGAGATGGGAGCTGGTGGATATATTCTTCTTCTTTCCTCCCCCAGTGACCTGAGAACTACCTTCATCTCCATGCAACTGCCTTTGTTTCTGCTTTCAATGTCTTTATTGTCTACCTTTACTACTTTTTCAGCTTGCAAAGAGGTTCCTCCACCATCATCTCTTAAGCCACAACTTTCACTCCTTTCCCTGTTGCTGCTGCGCCTGCCTTCTCCTTATTCACTACCTTCCATCCCCCATCCTTCTCTTGCCTCTACTCTGGCACTGAGAAAGCTATCACTTTGTCTTTTTACCCCAATCTCAAAGCCCTCACTGTGCTCAGGAACCCTCATCTACTTAGATGATAACAAAAATATTTTCTTATTTTAAAGGTGTTTTTTTGGATACAGGGTCTTGCTCTGTCACCCAGAATAGAGTGCAGTAGTGCCTGTCGCAACTTTGAATTCCTGGGCTCAGGTGATCTTCCTGGATCAGCCTCCTGAGTTGGGACAACGGAAGCGTACCACCATGTCCTGCTAATTTTTATTTTCTTGAAACAAGGTCTCACTCTGTTGCCCAGGCTGGAGTACAGTGGTGCGATCGTGGCTCACTGCAGCCTTGACTTCCCCAGCTCAAGTCATCCTTCTGCCTTAGCTCCCCAGCAGCTTGGACTACTGGCATACACTATCACACCTGGCTAATTTTTGTATTTTGTGTAGAGACAGGATTTTGCCATGTTGCCCAGGCTGGTCTTGAACTCCTGGCTCAAGTGATCCACATGCCACAGCCTCTCAAAGTGATGAGATAGCAAGCAAAAGCCACTGCGCCCAGCTTCTTCTAATTTAAAAAAATTTTTATTTTGTAGAAACAGGGTCTTACTATGTTGGCCATGCTGATCTTGAACTTCTGGCCTCAAGAGATCTTCCCTCTTTGGCCTCTCAAAGCTCTGGGATTACAGCTGTGAACCATCACACCTGGCCTTGTTTTCTTTTTAACATAGAGAACTCCATATAAAAGTGCTTTAATCCCAGAAGTCACTAAAAAAGGAATACAGTCATGGTAATTTAGAGTGAGAAAAAACTTAGAGATTATCTAGTTATCAAACTCCCTTGCTTTATAGATGAAGAAATTGAGATTCAAGAGATAAATGACACGCACATGTTTATATGGTGTTCCTATTAGTATATCTATTACTACATAACAAATTACCCTAAAACATAATGGCTTAAAACAACAACTTTATTATACCTAAACATTTGGCAGGTTAGTAATTAGGACACATATCAGCTGGGTGGTTGTTTTCGATGTGATTGACTGAGGCCACCTGGTGGTATTTAGCAGGCAGATGGCTGCCTGGAGGGTTCAAGATCGGTTCACCCACATCTCATATTTAGGGTGGCTAGACCTGAAGGCTGGGCTCAGTTGAGACTCAATCAGAGCACCTGCAGGTGACTTCTGTTTCATGATGATCTCAGGGTAGTTCGACTTCGTACCTGACAGTTCAGGACTCCCAGAGACAGTGTTCCAAAATACTAAAAATAGAAGCTGCGAATTTGTGAAGTTCTCAGACCAGATAAGATCAATCAGAGAGAGTAGGAGTAAAGCTGAACAGTCAAAAATCTTCAATAAATATTGAATTGAATCTAAGAGAGTTTTTAATACTGATTTTCATGAAACTCTGACTTTTCCATTAATTGTAATCAGAGTCTGTATCACACTGAAGTCCTGAAGGAGAGGAAATAGAAATTATTCTGGTTGCTACCATTATTGTCATTTGCATGTCTGTCTCTGTTTCTTTTTTATTTTAATTTTTTTAGAGACAAGAGGGTCTTGCTATGTCACCCTGGCTAAAGTGTGGTGACTATTCACAGGTATGATCATTGCACACTACAGCCTTTAATTCCTGGGCTCAAGTGATTCTCCTGCCTCAGTCTTGGCATCATAATGACCTTAATCAAATTAATTAATTTTTTTTGAGACAAGTTTTCACTCTGTTGTTCAGGCTGGAGTGCAGTGGTGCGATCATGGATCAGTGGTGCGCTGCAGCCTTGACCTCCCCAGGCTCAAGGGATCTTCCCGCCTCAGCCTCCCTAGTATCTGTGACTACAGGCATGTATCACCATGCCCAGATAATTTATTTTTGTATGTTTTGTAGAGACAAAGTCTCGCTATGTTGCCCAGGCTGCTCTCGAATTCCTGGGCTCAACTGATGCACCGCCTTGGCCTCCCAAAGTGTTGGGATTACAGATGTGAGCCACCATGCCCAGCCAATCAAAATATTTCTGATCCTTAGTGCCTCTTTGAAAAATAGGGATAATAACAGGGTTGTTATGCAAATGAAAAGAGATAATACTTGCAAAGTAATATAATGTTGACTATTATTATTTCAATCTTCTTTTCTCCATCTATCTAACCATTTTTCAACTTTGTACCATTCATTGCTCTTGTTGCACGTTGTGTTTACTGTTACATTTGCCACTCTAGCTTGTAATTTTCTTCCTACCCCCTTGAAGGTAAGAACAGGATCTTATTTATAGTGATATTCCCAGTGTCTGGTATGTAGAAGATGCTTGTTAGAGAACAAACTTTTTGGCCAGGCACGGTGGTTCACACCTGTAATCCTAACACTTTGGGAGGCCAAGGTGTGCAGATTGCTTAAGCTCAGGAGTTCGAGACCAGCTGGGCCAACATGGCGAAAACTCATCTCTACAAAAAAATTAGTTGGCTGTGATAGCTTGCACCTGCAGTCCCAGGTACGTGGGGGTGCTGATGCAGAGGGTCACTTGAGCCCAGGAGGTGAAGGCTGCAGTGAGCTGTGTTTGTGCCACTGCACTCCAGCCTGGGTGACAAAGTGAAACCCCGTTTCAAAACAAACAAACAAAAAACAAAGCTTCAGCAAATTAAATTTCAAAGCTCTGATTGAGTTATTAGTGACTCATGAACTGAGCAGCAGCTAATCTACAAAATAAAAAGGAGCTCTGATGAGCTAAACTGAATGGGTGAGTTTTATAGGCAGAAAAAAGCAGAAGCAAAGAGAAACAAAAATCAAATAGTAGATTGACCATTTCAGGGTTAATTTCCTTATAGGGATAAGAAAATCTTCTTGGCTTAATGGGATTTGGCTATTATCTCTTAGGTTTTGGTTTGGTAACGTGAAACTTTAGCATGGGTGATTCCATTTTGGACATGATATATTTTCTTTAACATAAATGAATGTTGAGGAAATGAAGACTTTTTTTTGGCTATTCTAAAGCTAACTTATATTCTCTCTTTCCAATGCATATAATAATTATAGTATTCACTACACAATCTAGCATTTAATTATTTAATCTCTTATTGCTTCATGCATTGTATTTCTTCAATTAGATTAGATATTCCTTGAGGGTACACAGTAATCTAACAAATACATGTTAAATTATAAAAAAAATACAGTAGGCACTTAACAAATTATTGTTAAATGAATGAGTGAAACACTTTACCTCTTGCCTTTCCATTAATGACCTGCCCATTAATATTTCTAGGATCTTAGTTGTTAGAAAAAAAATAGGAAAGGAATAGTTGACTTTTGCTCCAGTGGATGGTGGTATATAAGTGTCCTCTGTCACAAATTCACTTAATTACTTTGGAAAGTTATTTATAAGGTTATGGGAATCACTGTCATATTTATAATGCACTACCACTTGGCAACCAATTACATAACTTCCTATGTTTCACTTATACTCTCTCAAATCTCTTTGATATTAATTGCATGGCCCACTTAGTTTAAGAGAAAGCTTATTTAAAGTAGCAAAAAGATATTCTCCCATTTCGACGAAGCAAAAAGATTTGTCATGACTGAAAGTACAATGAAATATATTTTATAGGCTGAGGTTGTATCATTGATAAGAATTTTGCTTTACCTTGCTATGAAGATTTTCTATGATTAATGCTCCAAAAATTTTTTTTCTTAGCTCTGCCTAAGCAGGACATCAAAAAATTTGATTATAAACTCATCACTGTTCCTCTCTATGGAAATCTTTAGTAAAAGGCAAAGATTTGTTCATTATGAAGAGAAACCAGAGCATCCAAAAGTTTTAATATTGTTAATCTTGAAAGTTCTGGCCACTGGTGGCAATGGAGCCTGGGCGAGCTAGAGGTGCCTGGGGTTTGGGGCAGTTGGGCCTTTTGGCCTTGCAGAAAGGTATCATGTGAAGGCCAGGAGTAGTGGCTCACGCCTGTAATCCCAGTACTCTGGGAGGCTGAGGCGGGTGGATCACCTGAGGCCAGGAGTTCGAGACCAGCCTGACCAATATGGTGAAACCCCATCTTTAAGAAAAAAAAAAAGAAAGGTATCATGTGAGTAGTGGTCTTTGACCACTGACACTTGCCATAGCTCGCATTAAGTGTGATTTGAGGATTGAGCCTTCCAGGGAGGAAGTGAGCTGAGAAACAGTTCCTAGCACCTGGAACCATCCTGTACCTAAATCTTTTCAGGATTCCAGAGTCCCCATAGGGATTTTCTCCACTAACTCCATTTCTGGAGCATCTAGATCCTGTCAATGTCTTGTATATTACAGTCACCACTGAATGTATACATTTCTGTTTTAAAAAGATGGCTAGGCACAGTGGCTCATGCCTGTAATCTCAGAGCTTTGGGAGGCTGAGGTGAGAAGATGGTTTGACCCCAGGAGTTTGAGGTTAGAGTGAGCTATGATTGCACCATAGCACCCTAGCCCAGGCAACAGAGCAAGAACCTGTCTTTAAAGAAAAAGAGAAAAGTTTTATGGGCTGTTCAGATACCAAAGAATGTTTTTGGGTAATTTAAAACATTTTATGTAGGGTTAATTTGAGGATGCAGAAAGCCCGTATCACTCCTAGAGGGCCTTCTACCTTTAGATAAGGCTGGAAAAAGAATAAAAGCTCTGGGCTGGGCACCATGGCTCATGTCTATAATCCCAGCACTTTGAGAAGCCAAAGCGGGTGGATGGCTTGAGTGCAGGAGTTAGAGACCAGCCTGGGCAACAAGGAAAAATCTTGTCTCTACTCAAAATACAAAAAAAATTAGCCAGGTGTGGTGGTACCTGACTGTAGTCCCAGCTACTTGAGAGGCTGAGGTGGGAGGATCACCTGAGCTTGGGAAATTGAGGCTGCAGTGAGCTGAGATTGTGCTACTGCACTCCAGCTTAGCCAACCAGAGTGAGATCCTGTCAAAAAAAAAAAAAAAAAAAAAGGAGGAGGAGGAGGAAGAGGAGAAGAAGAGGAGGAGGAGGAGGAGGAGGAAGAAGAAGCAGAAGCAGAAGCAGAAGAAGGAAGAGGAGGAAAAAAAGAAGAAGAAAAGAAACCCTGGAGTCAGATTTATCCTAGACAATTTTAATTCCAGTTTTGCCACCGTGCCGGTCATTATCTTTGTCCTTTCAGGTTGATTCTCTGTCCTTTCTTTGCCCTGGTCTGTGTCCAGGCAAGGCCTACTTCTCTGGTCTATATTACCCCAGCTCACTTGCCTTCTGGCTTCTGGTTGGGTCAGGCCACCCTAAAGACACCTTATAAGGTTACTGTATGAAGATCAGAGGGCACCAGGAAAGAAAGGTCAGAGTATTTATTGTATACTTCACTCCCATAGTCATATCCACGGCTAGAGTGACCAGCTTGGCCCAGCTTGCCCAGGACTTTCCTAATTTTAGCACTGAAAGTCCTACACCCAGGATGGTTGTTTGGTCACCTAATCTATTGGCCTTCTCTTCCAAGTTTCCAGCTTTAGCTGGGTTCAGATAAAAACTCCCTCTCCTCATCTCATTTATTTACCTTCTCACGATCTCTCAACCCACTTCTGTCTCTACCAACATGATCCTACCATCCATCCTCTTCTCTGTTCTATGTGTTGGTTTATCTACCTCTTCATCTATTTTACTATTAACGTCTACATTGATGATTCCCAAATATCTATGTGTTGGTTTATCTACCTCTTCATCTATTTTACTATTAACGTCTACATTGATGATTCCCAAATACACATCTATAGCACTCCCCTGCCCTCATATTTGGAGGGCTAACATTTATTAAAGGCTTATTCCATGACAGAAACTGTTGCAAAGATTTTATAAGTGTTATCTTATTTAATCTTCAGAATGAGCTTGTAAGGGAAGTAACATTATTATCTCTATTTTAGCAGATGAGGAAACCAGACGTTTAAAAGTCTAGTCACCAGTGGATTAGCCAATTTTCAGACTCTGCCCTATGTGACTTCAGAGCTCCTACCCCTCAGGGAGATCCTGCCTGAGCATCCTCTGTGTTCTCCCTCCTTCTCTGGTTCTAGTTTCCCTGATAACACTCACCCCTGCCTGAAGTTTATGTACATCTATTTGTCTGTTGTTGTTCCAAGAGGACAGGCACTTTGTTTCCTTTGTCTCTGTATACCACTGTCTAGAACTGTTATTCTTAAACTTGAGCATACATAAGAATAATCTGAAAGGCTGGTAAAAACACAGATTGCTGGGCCCCACTCCCAAAGCTTCTTTTTTTCTTTTTTCTTTTTTTTTTGAGATGGAGTCTCACTCTCTCACTCAGGCTGGAATGCAGTGGCGTGACCTTGGCTCACTGCAAACTCTGTCTCCCAGGTTCAAGCAATTCTCATGCCTCAGTTTCCTGAGTAGCTGAGACTACAGGTGTGTGCCACCACACCCAGCTAATTTTTTGTATTTTTATTAGAGATGGGATTGCACTATGTTGGTCAGGCTGGTCTCAAACTCCTGACCTCAAATTATCCACCCACCTTGGCCTCCCAAAGTACTTGGATTATAGGCATGAGCCGATGCACCCAGTCCAGAGTTTCTGATTCAGTATGTGTCTGAAGTGGGGTCCAGGAATACATATATATACCTCCACCTCCTGGGTCCAAACAATTTTCCTGCCTCAGCCTCCTGAGTAGCTGGGATTACAGGTGCATGCCACCATGCCCGACTAATTTTTGTATTTTTCACCATTTTGGAGATTTCACCATTTTGGCCAGGCTGATCTCAAACTCCTGACCTGAGGTGATCCACCTGCCTTGGCCTCCCAAAGTGCTGGGATTACAGGTGTAAGCAATTGTGCCTGGCCAGGAATGTATATTTATAATAAGTTCCCAGGTGATGCTAGTGTGGCTAATCTGGAGACCATACTTTGAGAACCAAGGGCTTAGAACATCCCAGACACAATCAAGGTAGGAAAACTGATTATTAATTGTTGAACTAGTTAATTCATTCACTTGACAAGTATGACAATTTGACAATTACTTGAATTCCCTCTGAAAATGAATAAAGGAAATACTTATTATACATTAGTATTTTCAAATCTCTTTGGGGAGTACCTCTTCACTCACCAGAGAAGCTAAGAGGGAAAGTTCCAATTTGAACAATGGGTGGACAGAGGTAAGCTAGGAAAAGGAAACCTTCTATTCATTTTTTAAAATTGTGGTGAAACATACCTAAATAAACAAACAAACAAGTTCCACATATGAATAACAGCTGCCACAGTTACAAAGTTGTTTGGTTTTATTAAAAGATATGCATTTTAGAGCAGTTTTAAGTTCACGGCAAAATAGTAGATTTCCCAGATATAGGCTTCATTTTTTTTTAATTATGCTTCCCAGATACTGCATTTTTTTTTTTTTTTTTACAAATTTAAAGTTTGGGGCAATGTGTCATCAAGCAAATCTACTAGTACCATTTTTCTGACAAAGTATGGTCTCCAGATCAGCCGCACTAGTATGCGGTCATTTTGTGTCTCTGTGTCACATTTTGGTAATTCTGACAATATTTCAAACTTTTCATTATTATTATGTCTGTTATGGTGATCCATGATCAATGATCATTGATGTTTCTATTGTAATTATTTTGGGGTGCCATGACTGTGCCTGTATAATATGGCAAACTTAATTGATGAATGTTTTGTGTATTCTTACTACTCCACCAACCAGCTGTTCCTCTATCTCTTACCCTCTCCTCTTGCCTCCCTATTTCCTGAGACACAAAAGTATTGAAATTAGGCCAATTAATAACCCTACAATACCTCTAAGTGTTCTAGTGAAAGGAAGAGCCACCCATCTCTCACTTTATTTTATTTATTTATTTTTTGTTGGTGGGGAGGAAGGCAGGAAGGGAGGGAAGAAGGACGGTAGGGAGGAAGGAGGGAATGAAGGAAGGAAGGAAGGGAGGAAGCGGGAAGGGAGGGAGGGAGGGAAGGGAAGGAAGGAAATCAAGCAATGAGAGAGACATTGCCGACCTGGATCTAGAGGTTTACAAGTTAATTTCTTTTTTTTTTGAGAGAAGGAAAGAAAAAAAAATAAGTAAAGGAGAGGAAGAAAGAGGAAGAAAAAGAGGGAGAGTAAATGGAAATATTGCTTTATTTTGAAAAAAATTGGGTATTAATAATGGCCAATCAATGTTTCATTTAAACTTATGGGTAGGTGTGATGTGGTATTGACAAGAATGTATATTTTGTGTATTTGAAGTGAAGAGCTCTATAAATATTTATTAAGTTTACTTGTTCCGGATCTGAGTTTGAGTCCTTGATATCCTTATTAATTTTCTGTCTCATTGAATCTAAGTCTCGTATCTGGGTGTTAGGATCGTTAGCTCTTATTGTTTCATTGATCCTTTTATCACTATATCTTTGTTGCTTTAAAATCTATTTTATCCAATACGAGAATTGCAACTCCTGCTTTTTATTTACTTATTATTTATTTTTGCTCTCCATTTGGTTGGTAAATCTTTCCCCATCCCTTTGTTTTGAGTCTTTGTGTATCCTTGCATATGAAACAGGTCTGGATGTAACATGCCATTGGGTTTTGGCTGTGTCTTTTGATTGGGGAATTCAGTCAATTGAAATTTAGGGTTACTGCCATTTGATGTTGACTGGCTGTTTTATCCATTTGTTGGTGTAAATTCTTCTTTATGTTGGTGCTCTTTACTTTTTGGTGTATTTTTAGAAAGGCTAATACTGGTTGTTTCTTTCTGTGTGTAATGCTTCTTTCAGAAGCTCTTGTAAAGCAGGCCTGGTGGTAATAAAATCTCTGAGTTCTTGCTTGTTCATAAAAGATTTTATTTTTCCTTCAGTTGTGAAACTTAGTTTGGCTGGATATGAAATTCTGGGCTGAAGGTCCTGTTCTTTGAGGATGTTGAATATTGGCCCCCACTCTCTTCTGGCTTGTAGAGTTTCTGCTGAGAGATCTGCTGTAAGTCTGATAGGCTTGCCTTTGTGGGTAATCTGACCTTTCTCTCTGGCTGCCCTTAGTATTTTCTCCTTCGTTTCAACCCTGGTGAATCTAGTGATTATGTGCCTTGGGGTTGGTCTTCTTGAGGAATATCTTTGTGGTGTTCTCTGTATTACCTGGGGTTGAATGTCGACCTGCTTTGCTAGTTTAGGAAAATTTTCCTGAATAATATCCTGAAGGGTATTTTCCAGCTTGGATTCATTCTCTCCGTTGCATTCAGGTACACCTATCCAACGTAAATTTGGTCTTTTCACATAGTCCTACATTTCTTGGAGACTTTGCTCATTCCTTTTTATCCTTTTTTCTCTAATCTTTTCTTCACGTTTTATTTCATTAAGTTGGACTTTGACCTCTGATATCCCTTCTTCTGCTTGAACAATTCGAGTGTTTAAACCTGTGCATACTTCTCGGAGTTCCTGTATTGTATTCTTCAGTTCCATTAATTCACTCATACTCCTCTCTAAGTTGTCTATTCTCAATAGGATTACATCAAACCTTTTTTCAAAGTTCCTAGTTTCTTTACATCAGGCTACAACATGTTCTTTTAACTCACTGAAGTTTGTTATTATCCATTCCTTGAAGAGTGATTCTGTCATCAGGATGCGCTCGTTCTCCATCAAGCCTTGTTCCATTGTCAATGTGGAACTGTGATCATCTTTAGAGGGAGAGGCTTTCTGACTTTGAGTATTCTCAGCTTTTTTACGCTGGTTTCTTCCCATCATTGTAAATTTATCCTCCTGTCGTCTTTGAATTTACCAACTTTCAGATTAGGTCTCTTGAGTGGACGTCCAGGTTGTTAGTTCCCAGGGCCAGAGCAGCGGTGTTAAAACTGATGGTGCTTTTCTGCCCAGGATTCTCCTGTCTGGCTTCCTTCTTGTGTCCATAGTAGGCGACTCTGCCTTCCCAGGACTCCAAACCTCGGTCAGAAGGGGAACCAGTCCCGTTTACTCTGCGCCGAGCGCTGCCGCGCCGAGGTGCCGTCACAGCCACTGCGCTGGGCTCTGGTGTCGTGCTGGGGACCCGTGCGGGTCCTCCAAACCTGTTTACTCTGCTCCAAGAGCTGCAGCGCTGAGGTGCCGGCGGAACTGTTGCGCCGGCCACGAGAGTCGCGCTGGCCACCCGTGTGTTTCCTCCACTGGGGGATCTTCTGCTCTGTGAGCGACCAGACTTTGTCTGAAAGTGTGGCGTCCTCTAGTTCTCCGCGCCTTCCCTGAGAGCTGCAATCTCGGGATGTTAGCGATCGGCCATCTTGGATCGTCCCATCTCTCACTTTAAATCAAAAGCTAGAAATGATTAGGCTTAGTGAGGAAGGCATATTGAAAGTTGAGACAGGCCAAAAGCTGGGCCTCTTGTGCAAAACAGCCAAATTGTGAATGCAGAGTAAAAGTTCTGGAAGAAACTGAAAAGTGCTACACAAATAATAAGAAAGTAAAACAGCTTTATTGCTGATATAGAGAAACTTTTCATGGTCTGGATAGAACATCAAACCAGCTACGTTTATTTTCATAAACCAAAGCCTAATATCTGTATTAACAAATCTAGACTGTATCAGTCAGAGTAGACTAAAATATGCTGGGTGGCGGACAACTTCAAACTGCAGTGGCTAACACAACAAAAGTTTGTTTCACCATTTTGAATATTCATATGCAAAAAATTTCTTTCTTGAGACAGGGTCTTGCTCTGTTGCCCAGGCTAGAGCTCAGTGGCAAGATCACAACTCGCTGTGGCCTCAACGTCCCAGGCTTAATTGATCCTCCCAAGTACCTGGGACTACAAGTGCTCGCCACCATGCCCAGCTAATTTTTTTTTTTGAGCCAGGGTTTTGCCATGTTGCCCAGGATGGTCTCAAATTCCTGTGCTCTAGCGATACCCCCCACCTCAGCCTCTCAAAGTGTTGGGATTACAGGCATGAGCCACCACACCCAGCCACAAAACGATTAATACAGACCTATACCTCTCACACTGTGCACAAAAATTAACTTAAAATGGATCATAGACTTACATGTAAGTGCTAAGAGTTCTTAGATATAACACCAAAAGCATGTGTATTTTGAAAAGATAAATAAGACTTCACTGAAATTAAAAAACTTTTTCCCTTCAAAAGACATTAAGTCTGGCAAGGGTGGCCTGCATCTGTAATCTCAGCTCCTTGAGAGGCTGAGGTGGGAGAATAGCTTGAAGCCAAGAGTTCCAGACCAACTTGGGCAACATACAGAGATCCCATCTCTAAAACAATTAAAACCAAATTAGCTGGGAGTGGTAGTGTGCACCTGTAGTCTCAGCTACTTGAGAAGCTAAGATGGGAGGATTGTGTGAGCCCAGGAGTTCGAGGTTTTGATTAGCCACTATACTCCAGGCTGGGCAACAGAGTGAGACCTGGTTTCTGAAGTACGGGGGAAGACACCATTAAGAAAAATGAAAAGACAAGTCATAGACAGGAAGAAAATTTTGCAAATTATGCTTCTGTTAAAGAACCTAAATCTAGAATATATAAATAACTCTTACAACTTAATATAAGAAGACTGTCCAGTTAAAAAAATACTACAAATATTTGAGTAGACACCTCACTAAAGAAGATATAAAAATGGCTAACAAGCCAATGAAAAGATGCTCAATAGCACTAGCCATTAGAGAAGTGAAAACTGAAACCACAATAAACCACTTCACTCCCACTATTTTTTTTTTTTTTTGGTGGTTGGGGTGGGGAGGAATAAAAAAATAACTTTATTTCATTCTGGCGAGTGGGCCGATGTCCAGCCTCAGAAATTCTGTAACTGCTTCTTGGTGCCTGCCGCCTTGGTGACCTTGAGCACATTGAAGCATACAGTCTTGCTCAGGGGCAGCATTCACCTACTGTCACTGATCTGGATGCCCCTGAAGCAGGGGACAGGTGTACAGATATGTTCTTGTGGCACTTCTCGAAATGGTTGTACTTGTGGATGTAGTGGAGGTAGTCTCAGCGAATGACAGTGGTCCTCTGCATCTTCACCTTGGTCACCACACCAGAGAGGATCCACCGTCGAATGGAGACATTACCAGTGAAGGGGAATTTCCTGTCAATCTAGGTGTCCTCAATAGCCTCGTTGGGCGTCTTGAAGCCCAGACCGATGTTCTTGCAGCATCGTGGGAGCTTTTCCTTGCCAGTTTCTCCCAGCAGGACCATCTTCTTGTTTTGAAAGATGGTCGACTGCTTTTGGTAGGCACCCTCATTATGAATGTCCTGAACATCTTCCTGGCCGCCTGAAAAAAGGAAAGCCCACTCCTACTATTTTAAATTATTATAATTATTATGTTTTTAGAGACAAGATTTCACTATATTGCCCTGGCTGGTCTCAAACTTCTGGGCTCAAGCCATCCTCCATCCCTGGCCTCCCAAAGTGCTGGGATTATACATATGAGTCACCATGCCAAGCAACCCCTACTGCTATGAGTGAAATCAGAAAGACAACAAGTATCAGTGAGGATATCAGGAAACTGGAAGGCTTACATATTGCTTATACTTTGGAAAACAGTTTGGCAATATCTTAAAAAGTTAAGCATAAACTTACCATACAACTCAGCAATTCCATTTCTAGCGATCTACTCAAGAAAAATAAAAAATAAATATCCGCACAAAGACTTGTACACAAATGTGCATAGCAGTCTTATTCATAATAGCTCCAAATTGAAAACAACCTAAATGTCCTTCAACTGGTGAATGGATAAACAAAATATAGTACATTCGTTCAAATGGAGCTCTATTTAGCAAAAAAAGGAAAGAACTGATGGGTACAATGTAGATGAACCTCAAAAACATTATTCTGAGTGAAAGAAGCCAGGTGCAAAAGACTACTTATTGTATGAGACCATTTACATGAAATTGTCGGAAAGCAGATAGCCAATTGCCTAGGGTTGAGAGTGGGAAGGAGGGTTGACTGCAAATGGGCATAATGAATTTTTGGGGGGCGATGGAAATGTTTAAAAGCAGATTGTGGTGATGATTGCACAATTCTAGTCACTGCTTATTGTAGACATTTAGGAACTGAAATTGACAGTCTATCTCAACCCAAGCTTCCATGATTACCACAGCATGGGGGAGGGAGATGTGCCTCTGTTTCTTTCTTTCTTTTTTTTTTTGAGACGGAGTTTTGCTCTTGTTACCCAGGCTGGAGTGCAGTGGCGCGATCTCAGCTCATCACAACATCTACCTTTTGGGGTTCAAAAATTCTCCTGCCTCAGCCTCCCGGGTAGCTGGGACTACAGTCGTGCGCCACCATGCCCAGCTAATTTTTGTATTTTTAGTAGAGACAGGGTTTCACCATGTTGACCAGGATGGTCTCGATCTCTTGACCTCGTGATCCACGAGCCTCAGCCTCCCAAATTGCTGGGGTTACTGGCGTGAGCCACCGCGCCCGGCCGTGCCTCTGCTTCTTCAAGATTCTCCTGAGAAGTGATACATGTCACCCGTTTTACTAGTCAAAGCAATTAACTTCAGGAGCGCAATTCTTTTCTTTTCTCTTTTTTTTCCCCCTTGAGACAGAGTCTCCCTCTGTTGCCTAGGCTGGAGTGCAGTGGTGTGATCTTGGCTCGCTGCAACCTCCGCGTCCCAAGTTCAAGCAATTCTCTGCCTCAGTCTCTCGAGTAGCTGGGATGGCGTGGAGTAACACACCTGGCTAATTTTTGTATTTTTAGTAGAGATGGAGTTTTGCCATGTTGGTCAGGCTAGTCTGGAATTCCTGGCCTCAAACAACCTGCCAGCCTTGGCCTCCCAAAATGCTGGGATTACAGGTGCAGCCACAGCGTCTGGCCAGAGTGTGCAATGTTACTATGTGTCTGGAAGAGAGGGGAACCAGAACACTTGTGAACAACCCTAAGGATGATCACAGAAATATATACAACAATAAAGGGTGCAGTTTACTCTGAATAGAGTTCACTTTGCTTTATACTTCTGAAGGACCACAATTACAGCAGGTATTTTTTTTTTTTTTGAGGCAGTCTCGCTGTCACCCAGGCTGGAGTGCTGCAGCAGCCTAGATTTCCTGGGCTCGAGTGATCCTACCACCTCAGCCTCCTAAATAGCTGGGACTACAGGGAGGTGCCCAGCTAATTTTAAAATTTTTTGTAGAGGCAGGGTCTTATTATGTTAACCAGACTGCAGACTGGTCTTGAACTCCCCAGCTCAAGTGATCCGTCTAACTTGGCCTTCTAAAGTACTGGGATTATAGGTGTGAGCTGCTGGTGCCTGGCTGACAGGTATTCTTCATGTTTTACTGTGACTCCCTGAATGTCCTTAAATCGCTGACTTGGTTTTCTTAAATATTTGCTTACATCTTTGCACTCACACATTTGCATAGAAAAATAATCTTGTTTTTTTTTTTGATAGAGGCATAATTGACTTCTCTAATGTATAAGGATTAGAATACCTTTGTGTAGCCAGAGCTTAAAAGACCAGTAAATGGCAATTACAGGAAGGCAAATTATACATCTACATAGGGAAAATTTTCAAATTATTAAAGTTTCTGAGGTGGAAATGAATGCCTTTGAAGTACTGAATCACTGAAGATTTTGAAGTTGAGGCTTGGTGTCCACTTTACAGAAATGTTGAGGAAAACTTAGACCAAATGTTCTCCAAAACAGATGTTCTATAATTAGGCTTAGCTGCACAGCAAATATATTTGTGTAATATCTTTATCAATTTTTGTACTGCATCTACATTTTAATATTTTAGTTATTTACTTAATGCCACATTCCTGAATGGGAATGCATCTACCTTTTTTAGGTCAAAATTTTCCTCAGCCAACGTATGAAGGTCATTTAAGCTAATTTTTTTTGAAACGAAGTTTTGCTCTTGTTGCCCAGGCTAGAGTGCAATGGCGCCATCTCGGCTCACTGCAACCTCTGCTTCCTGGGTTCAAGCAAATCTCCTGCTTCAGCCTCCTGAGTAGCTGGGATTACAGGCATGCACCACCACGCCTGGCTAATTTTGTATTTTTAGTAGAGAGGGGGTTTCTCTGGCTGATCTCAAACGCCCAACCTCAGGTTATCCATTTGCCTCGGCCTCCCAAAGTGCTGGGATTACAGGTGTGAGCCACCTCACCCGGCCACTTAAGGCAAATTTATGAGAGATGATGGTCAGAATTGAAATAAAGTGAAATCTGAAAGGTAGTAAGTAAGTAGGTACAGTGAGGGTGCAGTATGAAGACAGACATAAAAGATTAGAACTATTATTCAGGAGAAGCAGAGGAGTGGAAGGGTATGACCACAATATTTAAAGTATTGAGTGGTACTGGATAAAATGAATTTGCTTATTTGCCAAATTCTGAGATCATAGATTGGGGGAACCCATTTTGAAATATGAGCCACGTGAGCTTAGACCACAAGAGGTACTTTTTCAAAGACAGAAAAAATACGGTGTTCACTATCCCTGTGACATAAGATGGTACAAAAACATGAAATGGTTTTAAAAATATTTTGAAATTATAAATAAAGGTTCTACACGTGGCTACTAAGAGGAGCTGGGTTGTATCTAGGTGTAAGTTAAAGAGACAAGCATACAATCTCACAGCTTGCCAGTTGGGACCAAGTCGGTAGCAGAATCTGGGCAGGTTAAGGGTCTGCACTAATAAGAAACAATTCTATATTCTTAAACCGTTTTGCAGGGGACTATTCTCAGATTTCATTACAACTAGGAGGGACTGCAAAGCGGGTAAACAGAAAACAACCTTTCATCGTTAGGAAACAAATCATCTGAGAGTCTTTCATAAAAGCAGCTCCTGATAAGGAATTTGGGACTTGACAGTGAATCGCTGAATAAAATTTAATTCCGACATCCTGGGTCTTCTCCCCGCTGAAGGAAATTCTAATAGCAGGCCTTAGGGTGAAGGTAAAGGAAACATGCTTTAAAAGAAATCGGTACAGCAAGACGCACAGAGCACAGTCACGACCATGCACATTGAAGGTCGCACACGACCCTTTCCTGTATAACAGAGCCAGCTGGCGATCAGGAGTGCAGTTGCTCACTATTGTGTTAGCCCCGGCAGCGGAAGGACTGAGCCTCACTGCAACGTTAAAGAGTCCTTCTTTGTTCAGCCCTGCCGGGACGCAGGGCGCGGTGTTCATCCGCGCTCGCTGCGCAGTCCCCGTCCCCCACCCCCCCACCCCCCCCCGCCCTCGGCTTTGGAGAGCTGCCATTCGGCACCGGAGTCGCTTCGCGCTCCCAGAATGCACCGGCAGTCCGCGGGAAACCAAAATGGCGAGGGGCTGTAGTGAAGTGGGCTGTGTTTGAGGCCGGTGTAGGAACGTTCATTCTACCCCCAACCCTTGTCCCCAAGGACCTCGGTTTGTGCGTGCGTATGTGCCGGGTACCCGGTGTGGCAGGTGCCCAGTAAGTGCTCGGGCTCGCAGGGGAAGCGCCCACGGGGACGGATTGGTTGTTTTTTCCTGTATGAAGCGGTTGGCACCACTGAAGTGACCGAATGAGGTGAGAGACCTTGGCCTGGGAACAGACTCTTCCGGAGGAGATGGGGGTGGGGGGAAGGAGGAAGAAAGGAAGCAAGTCTAAAAGGGAAAGATGGAGGACCGAGGTGGGGGTGGGGGCTCTTGTATGTGGGTGCCTTTGCATTTATGTGTATGTTGAAAAGAATGGATGTAAAGGAGTAGTCAGTTGAGTGTTGGAGAAAATAGGGACTAAAGGAGCGAGTGGGTCGTTGGGGGAGTCTGTTGGAGGAACAAGATAAAACGTTGAGACGGGGGAAGCTGTGTTTGGAGGGCAGGAAGGAACCTGGGGGCGGGAGACGGTTGAGGGGCTGGATGAACCTGGTGACGAGGGGGTGGTGAGCCGAGAGGAGGAGCCGTTGGAAAACGGGGGCTGAAGGAAATGTGGGGAGCAGAGTGAAGGGCTGCCTGGGACCTTAGCGGGGTGCAATGGGAATTAGCACTTTGGAATCGGACGGTGGTGGAATTGTATGGAATTGGAGGGTCGAGTGTAAGTGCTGGTAAGGATACGGAACACACTGAAGTGGAGCTTGGAAGCAAACGCTGAAAGCTTCAAAGGGAAGAGGTGGGAGGGAAAGTGAGATGTCGGAGAGCTAGGTGGTACCTTATGTTTGGAGCGTACCAAAAATCTGAGGCATTTCTTCTGTTAAATGAAACCTAACTCATACAATCTACTTCTCGGTGTAGGTATGTATTGCATTCATTTTACCACTGAGGTAATTACGGTTTAAGGATTTTAACTAATTTGCCAGGATTGCTTAACAGCATATTTCGGTAGTGCCAGAACTCTAACTCTGACTGTGTTTTACAATCTGGTGTCTTTGGTTGCTAGAATTTTTCTTTGGAAGCAATTAGAGGGAACAGATGGATTTATCGGGGTGCTCTGACGAACAGAAAGGGTTTGTGAACAATGGGAAAACGCTTATGTAATGTTACTCTATTCTTTAAAACATTTAACTTTGATTAAAGATAGAAACCATCTAACACTAACTTAAAATGTGAAAACCTAGCTAGGCCTGTGTGTAATACATAGGAAAGCACCATGTGAGGTCAGTACAGAGCTAGAAATATGTAAATAGTACCTGATTTAATTTGACTTCAGAGCCTCCGGTGGGTAATAGCAGTAACTTTCTCCTTCAGATCGATTCCATGTGACCCTCCTGTATACCTAGCCTACAAGCTGGTTTCAATTTCCATGGTTTCATTCTCTCTTGGGAATTACTTTTTTTTTTTTGGCACTAAATTTCAAAGATAGTTGAATGTAGAAGTAGTTAATGTGGATGAAAAGTAATTGAATTCATAATTACCTTTTTAAAAGGTTTGAAAATGCTTTAAAGGGACCTCTTTTGACTGATGGCTATATATAGGTGCCCGATAGTTTAGGCAAGAAAATAGTTGATTTAAAATTTCTTAACATAAAGTATTTTATTTTCTATTTGGAATATTATTTACACTGCAGCTATTGCAGTTGTAGCTTGAGAGGCAATACAAAATGACTTTGTTGTTTTTTCAGATTCCTAAATATAAAAATGTATTTGAATTCGCATTTTAAAATTAGTTCACCTGCGTTTTTTAAAGTGCTAAAAATGTTCTAAATATTTGAATTAAGAACGCACCTGTTTCCTGATACTACGTTTATAATGTTAATGGGTATTAACGGAAATTTCTAACTATCAGGATGAAATGCACACACAGTTTTAGAACTAGTTGTACAGAAATCATCTGGTTAAGCCTTTTTTCCAGTTATCCCCGTTGCCTCAAAGCTCTGTTAGGAAAGAAATTTTATTCTGTGTATTTTACTGTGGGTCATAAACTCTTTGATTTCATGGATTATAAATATACCTTTTCATGAGATCTTTGAAGGATAATTTGCTTTAATCATTTTTCGGCGTAATCTTTACATCTGACTTGAGGAAGCTGGCAGTATAGTGTTAATCTATGTTTTAACAGAGGAATTTGACTCCAAGGAGTTGCCAAGTATCTGTAGTTTGATAGTTCTGAAAGTAAAACTTAACTGCTGTTTTAGTCTACACTTCCATGAATGACCTTTGGTAGCTAATATTTTTGTACTTTGTTTTCTCTGTTCTTCAGGAAAATTTGTTTATTGCGGTGTAATCCAGTATAACAATCCTAAATTGGAATGTAAAAGTTTCCCTGTGGATATTTCGTTTTTTTTCTTTTTTCTTATTTTTGAGACAGAGACCTTCTCTGTCACCAGGTTGGAGTGCTATAAAGTTGAATTCTATAAAGAATTCAAGTGATTCTCCTGCCTCAGTCTCCTGAGTTGCTGGGACTACAGGCCCGCGCCACCACACCCAGCTAATTTTTGTATTTTTAGTAGAGATGCCTTTTCACCATGTTGGCCAGGATGGTGTTGATCTCTTGATCCACCCACCTCAGCTTCCCAAAGTGCAGGGATTACAGGCGTGAGCCACCGTGCCCAGCCTATTTTTTAATTAGAGTAGTTACAATCTAGTAGAAATTTCTCCAGTGATGGCAGTGTTCTGTATCTGCTGCATCCAGTATGGTAGCCACTAGGGGCATGTGGGTATTGAACACTAGAAATGTAATAGTGAGACTAAGAACTGAATTTATAACTTAATTCATTAAAGCTAAAATTTAAATGACCATATGTAGCAGTGCTACTGCACTGGACAGCAGTGTATTAGGGATTGTTGCATCCATGGATTAGGAATTGTCACACTCATTAACCATGGAAACCACAGGAATCCAAGGATGAGGGACTGCCTTAGAACTGAGGAAGTTCAGATTCTTTTTGTACATTTAAGATGAAGTATTTATTTTTACCACATACCATGTCTCCTGTCATATTTCTGTTTGCATATAACATTGCAACAGAATAATGAAAGGTGATGACCTCTCTGGTCTTTTTAAAATATGAGATTCTGCTTCCTGTGTCAAAAAACAACAAAAAATGGATGTTAGGAATGTTTTGTTGTTTAAAAATTTACTTGTTTTTAAAAGTTAAAAAAACTTAAGGAAAATTTCAAACATACACAAAGTGAGCAGAATAGAATATTGAACTTTTATGTATCCATTTTTTTTTTTTTTTTGTAACAAGAAACAGGATCTTGGTCTGTCACCCAGGCTGGAATGAAATGGTGCTGTCATAACTCACTGCAGCCTCAAATTCCTGGGCAGAAGTGATCCTCTTTGCTCAGCCTGCCTAGTTAGGATTACAGGTGCACACCACCACACCTGGCTAATTTAAAACTTTTTAATTTTTAATTTTTTTTGTAGAGATGGGGGTCTTACTATATTGCCCAGGCTGATCATGAACTGGCCTCAAGTGATCCTCCTGCTGTGGCCTGCCCCAAAGTGCTGGGATTGAGCCACTGCACTCGGCCCATTGTTTTTATTATTTTTTAAAGTTTTATTTTTTAGGTAAAGTTTACATATATTGAAATGCACAAATCTTAACTGTACAGTTTTTTAATAAGTTACCTAATTTCAGATTATTGAGATATAATTGATATATTATAGTTCTATAGTTATATGTACATAATTCATATGCATCCTTTGAAAGTGTACAGTTCAGGCTGGGAGCAGTGGCACACACCTGTAATCCCAGCACTTTGGGAGGCTGAGGTGGGTGTATCACAAGATCAGGAGTTTGAAACCATCTTTGCTAACATGGTGAAACCCCGTCTCTACTAAAAGTACAAAAATTAGCCAGGCGTGGCTTGTAGTTCCAGCTACTTGGGAGGCTGAGGCAGGATTGCTTGAACCTGGAGGCGAAGGTTGCAGTGAGCTGAGATGGTGCCATTGCACTCCAGCCTGAGCAACAGCAAGACTCCTTCTCAAAAAAAAAAAAAAAGAAAATGTACAGTTCAGTGATTTACCCAGTGATATACTCACAGAGTTGTGTAACCATCACCATTACCTAATTTCAGAACATTTTTATCATCCCAAAAAGAAAATCTTTATCCATTAAAAGTCACTCCCTTTCACCCCTCCCCTATCCTCTGGTAATCACTAATCTACTTTCTGTGTCTATAGATTTACCTGTTCTGGACATTTCATATGAATGGAGTATTACAATATGTGGCCTTTTATGTCTGGCTTCCTTCACTTAGCATAAATATATTAGTCCATTCTTGTACTGCTATGAAGAAATACCTGAGACTGGGTATTTATAAAGAAATTTATAAAGAAAATCAGTTTGATTGGCTTACGGTTCTACAGATTATACAGGAAGCATGGCTGAGGAGGCCTCAGGAAGCTTAAAATCATGGTGGAAGGTGAAGGGGAAGCAGGCATGTCTTACATGGCCAGAGCAGGAGGATTAGAGATGGGGTGGCGCCACACACTTTTAAACAACCAGAGAACTCAGTATCATGAGAACAGCAAGGGGAAATCTGCCTGCATGATCCTATCACTTCCCACCAGGGCCCTCCTCCAGTGTTGGGGATTACAATTTCACAGAAGATTTGGGTGGGCATGTAAAATACAAACTATATTATTAATGTTTTCAAGGTATATCCATGTTGTAGCATTTATAGTCACTTCATATCTTTTTATGACCAAATAATATTTCATTATATGAATATACTCCTTTTTGTTTATCTGCTCATCTGTTTAACTGATAAGCAGATAAACAAAATGTGAGAAATTTGGGTTGTTCTCACATTTTGGCTATTATAAATAATACTGTAGTGATTATTCACATATAGGGTTT
This sequence comes from Callithrix jacchus, assembly GCF_049354715.1. Classification (NCBI taxonomy): domain Eukaryota; kingdom Metazoa; phylum Chordata; class Mammalia; order Primates; family Cebidae; genus Callithrix; species Callithrix jacchus. The sequence continues at coordinate 130,984,156 of NC_133508.1, forward strand.
GGGTGAACATGTTTTTATTTCTCTTGGGTACACATCTCTAGGAGTGAAATTGCTGAATCAAATGATAACTCAGATTAATGTTTTGAGGAACTGCCAAACTGTTTTCCAAAGAGACTGTGCCGTTCTACAGTCTCACCAGCAATTATCTGGTGAGTGATTATCTCACCAGTTTATCCACATCCTCACTGATACTTGTTATTGTCTATCTTTTGATTATAACCATCCCAGGGCATTTAAAAAATGGAGTCATCTTTTTATTCTTGAGTTGTAAGAGTTTTATATGTTTTGGGTACAAGTCTTTTATCAGATATGATATGCAGACTTTTTTTTTTTTTCCCTTTCTGTGGATTGTCTTTTCACTTTGCTTTTTTTGTTGTTATTTTTCTTTTGACATGGAGTCTTGCTCTGTTGCCCAGGCTGGAGTGCAGTGGTGTGATCTTGGCTTACTGCAATAGCTGCCTTCTGGGTTTAGGCGATTCTGCCTCAGCCTCCTGAGTAGCTGGGACTACAGGCATCTGCCACCATGCCCAGCTAAATTTTGTATTTTTAGTGGAGATGGGGTTTCACCATATTGGCCAGACAGTATCTTTTTACTTGCTTGATGGTATCCTTTTAAGCACAAATGTTTTTAATTTTGATCAAGTCCAATTTATTCTTTTTATTATTTACTTATGCTTTTGATGTTATATCTAAGAAACCGTGGCCTATCAAGGTTATAAAAGTTTATGCCTGTTTTATTCTAAGAGTGTTATAGTTTTAGCTTTTACGTTTAGGTCTGTCATCTATTTTGAGTTAATTTTTTATATGTGGTGTGAGGTAGGGGTCCAACTCAGTGTTTTGCACGTGGATACCAGTTTTCTAGTATCATTTGTTAAAAAAAAAACTATTCTTTCCTCATTGACACCATTGTGTTTGACAGTCTTGTCAAAACTAAATTAACAGGTAAAAGTTTGTTCCTGGATCCCAGTTTTATTCCACTGATTTATGTATTTGTACTGAGGACTGTACCATAACATTTTAATTACCGTTGCTTCATAGTAAGTTAAGAAATTGGGACATGGGAGTCCTCAGGTTTTATTTTTCTTTTTTAAAAACAGTTTGTCTATTCTACATTCCTTTCACTTTTCCAAGTAAATTTTAGGATTAATCTGTGAGTCTGCAAAAAATACAGCTGGGATTTTGGTAGATATTGTATTGAATCTATAGATCAGTTTGGGGAGACTCGCCATTTTAATATTGTTAACATCTATGAACATGGATGCCTTTCCAGTTACATACATATATTTAATTTCTTTCTCTGACATTATATAGTTTTCATTGTACAATACTTGAATTTCTTCTGTTAAATTTATTCCTGATCCAGGCATGGTAGTCCCAGCTATTCAGGAGGCTGAGGCAAGAGGATTGTGTAGGAAGATTGCTTGATCCCAGGAGTTTGAGACTGCAGTGAACTTTGAGAGCTGTGTTGTGCCACTGCACTCCAGCCTGGGCAACAGAGCAAGGCCCTGTCTCTAAAAGTATAAGTATTAAAAGAAATATTTTGAACATACAGAAACAATATAAACACCTTTCCTTGATAATAAAGCATCACTTTCTCCTGTCCTCATGTTAAAGTTCTTATTGATACTTGAACCCGTCTTCTGATTCTCAGTTCTGAGGATTTTTTGACAGCAGTTAAAGAATTCTCCCGTAATCAGGCAGATAGGAGGATAGTTTATGAAGCACTTATCTCATACTAAAAATACTTTTAAAATTTCAGTGCATTGTCATTATTATATAGTTACGGATCCTAATGACATTGCCTTTTTTTTTTTTTTTTAACGAGACAGGGTCTCTATTGCCCAAGCTGGAGTACAGTGGCATGATCATAGCTCACTGTATCCTCAAACTCCCAGGCTCAAGTGATCCTTCCACCTCAGCTTCCTGAGTAGCTAGGACTACAGGTGCATGGCACCACAGCTGGTTAATTTTAAAAATATTTATTCTGTAGCGACGGGGTCTTGGTACGTTGCCTATGCTGGTCTTGAACTCCTGACCTCAAGCAGTCCTCCTGCCTTGGCCTCCTGAGGTGCTGGGATTACAGGCATGAGCCACTGGGCCCAGCCAGGGCCAACTTTTGGCATCCATAGGTTCTATGGGACATACTGTAGAACTTGAGTATTTGTGAATTTTGGTATCCTGGTAGGTTCTGTGACCAGTGCCTTGTGGATACCAAGGGACAATCAAGTAGCACATACATAAGCCAGTAACATAGTCATTTGTTATAAGTATTATGTATTGTATATAATGAGTATATGTGCAAGACTTTATGCTACTGGCAGTGCAGTAGGTTTGTTTTATACCAGCATCACTGCAAATACATTACAAAGCATTGCATTACAGTGGTTAATAAGTCACTAGGTAATAGGGATTTTTCAGCTCCATTATAATCTTAGGGGACCACTGTTGTATATGTAATCTGTCATTGACCAAAATGTTATTGTACAGCACACGACTGTACTTGGAAGGATTATTAGCAAGGTAAAAAATGAAGGAGGGGGCCGGGTGTATTGGCTCACACCTGTAATCCTAGCATTTTGAGAGGCTGAGGCAAGCAGATCACTTGAGGCCAGAAGTTTGAGACCAGCCTGGCCAACATGGTGAAACCCTGTCTCTACTAAAAATACAAAAAAAATTAGCTGTGCATGGTGGCACATGCGTGTAATCCCAGTTACTCAAAAAGCTGAGGCACGACAATCACTTGAACCCAGGAGGCGGAGGCTGCAGTGAGCTGAGATTGTACCACTGCACTCCAGCCTGGGTGACAGCAAGACTCTCTGTCTAAAAAAAAAAAAAGATGAGGAAGAAGGGTAATTTTGGTAGTAGGTACAATATGTATGAATGCCTTGGATGGGAAAGATCTTGGTTTGTGAAGAACTGATAGGCATCCTGGGGTGAATCTTGAGATGCAAAGACATATTCCTATGGGAGGAGAAAACTAATATATTAATTTTATCAACTAATATTTGACTTGTATTATCAGTCTAGTAAAGATGTTACTTTCTCAGTTTTGTTGGTGTTTGAAGAACTATTTTGTGTTTTTCTGTATAAGACTTAAATACAGACCTTTGAAAATGTATACTACAGGCCTCTGTCTTTGAACTTTCTTTTTGTTGTGTCAAAATTCTGCAGACAGCTACAGGTTGAATATCTCTTATTTGAAATGCTTGGGACCAGAAGGGTTTTGGATTTTAGACTTTTTCAGATTTTAGAAATTTGCATATACAAATGAGATACCTTGGGGATGAGACCCAAGTTTAAACACAAAATTCATTTATGTTTCATATACACTTTATATACTTCGTCTAAAGTTTATTTTTTCCTTTGGGACATTGAATAAACTATGTGTTGTGCCACCTGAGTTTTGACTACAACCCGTCATGATGTCAGGTGTGGAATTTTTCACTTGGGGTTGATGCTTAGAAAATTGCAGATTTTCAAGCATTTCAGATTTTGGACTTTCAGATTAGGCTTGCTCAACCTGTGTCAGTACCTGAGGACACTTTAACAACCAAGTTGAACCATCTGTAGAAGTGCATCATTTCATCACTGATAGATGACTTCCGTTAGACCTATAAAAAAAGCCTTAATGGCAGAATATACAAGAGGCTGGATAGTGGCAGTGAATGGCCTGATTTTACCATTTGTTAAATCTGAAAGTATTCTTAGCTTTCCCCACTATATGTGACCTCGGTTCATAATTGGGATCAAAAATGACAAATACCTAGAATAACTTAGTGTATCTCAGAAATAATAGTATCACTTTAACTGGGGTTTACCATAATAGAGCCCCAAGCATTACCTGTCTTTCTTCACAACTTTGAGGAAGTAATTTTACTTCTGAGTTCCAGATTTTTAATTTGTTTTTTTTTTTTTTTGCCAGTCAGTTTGAGCTTATGAGGTTAGCCTTGAACTGATGACCTCGACTTTGCGAGCGCCATGACCTCCGGCGGGAGCCACTTTGGACCCCAAGATTTTTAATTTATTAAACAGTAGTCTCCCTTTCCTATTTTATGGTATTATTGGGAGGAAAAAATGAGGTACAAATGCTTTTGAGAAAGTTAAACAGTATAGTAAGACACAAGTATTTTCTGGCCCTTGTGATCCATATATCTACTACCTACCAAAGATCCAGTTAATACTTTTCTTTGTAGTAATTGGAACTTTTTAAACTAGAGGTTACAGTTAGTGGCTTGCAGCAGGAGTCCCTAAGTTCTATTATTTCTTTCTCTTTGGTCTTAGGACCAAAGTCTGCAGGATTACAATGAAAATGCTGAATTTTCCAGTTCATCCTTTCCTGAATTGTTAGTGTAGGCTCATTTTATGTAGTTTAATCAACTTTATACATTCTGTACTTGAACATTAATGTATATACCTGTACTTAATTCACATTTATCTGTGGTTTTTACGTATATTATTGACCTTGTTGGTTTTGGCGTTTTAAGTCTGTAGTTAACTTTTCTTTGTTATCCATTGTATATATGAGATAATATCATCAAGGATTCAATTTGCACAAATAATTTAGATGGCTGTGGATATTGTGATGTAAAGATTCTACCAATTGTCATATTGATTTTTTTTAAAAATCAGATATATTCTTAAAAATCTAATACTGTTTGTAGATGTTTGGTATTTGCCATTTTGAAAATACTGGATATGTTATATTTAATTGTGTCATTTTCAATTTTTTTTTTTGAAACAGAATCTCACTCTGTTGTCCACATGGGAATGCGGTGGTACGGTCTGGGCTCACTGCAACCTCTGCCTCCCAGGTTCAAGCAATTCTTGTGCCTCAGCCTCCCAAGTAGCTGCAATTACAGCTGTGTGCCAACGTTCCTGGCTAATTTTTTTATTTTTCAGTAGAGGTGGGGTTTCACCATGTTGGCCAGGCTGGTATGGAACTCCTGACCTCAAGCAATCTGTTTGCCTTGGCCTACCAAAGTGCTGGGATTACAGGCATGAGCCACCATGCCCGACCTCATTTACAATTAAGATCTGTATTTTTTATAGTTTATAAAATTCTTTTTGTGATCACAAAAATAGATGCTTTTGGTAGAAACACAAACATGCAAAGATGTTCTATAAAACTGATATTTTAGCTTACATTTTAAGATATTTAAAAAATATTTTCTGTAATTTTATGAAGAGTACTAAAGCCACACTCACTGAAATTGTAAACACCTCTGTTCATTGCCTGACCTGTTAGGTGGTTAAGCTATTTTGTTTTTGAGATGGAGTTTCACTCTTGTTGCCCAAACTGGGGTACAATGGCATAATCTCAGCTCACTGCAACCTCCACCTCCCGGGTTCAAGCGATTCTCCTGCCTCAGCCTCCCTAGTAGCTGGGATTATAGGTGCATAACACCATTCCCAGCTAATTTTTTTTTTTTTGTATTTTTAGTAGAAACAGGGTTTCACCATGTTAGCCAGGCTGGTCTTGAATTCCTGGCTTCAGATGATCCACCCTCCTTGGCCTCCCAAAGTGCTGGGGTTACAGGTGTAATTCTAAGCTATTTTTAATTCTAAGGGGCTCAGACTGAACTTGAGGTTGGAGAGGAGAATTTGCCTCTGCTTTTAGTTGCAATTTTCAAGTGAGGTGAAGTTAAGTACAATTTATAAGTGCTGTTTTGGCTTTTTATTTCTAGATAAATAAATACATGAATAAATTTGGGGCGCTGTGTAATAGAATATGTACTTTTACAGGATAGTGATATTTGCTTGATAAATGCTGGATTTACTTACTAATATGTATATTGATAAATACAGACTTTCATTAGTTTATTCAAGAGAGATTTTTAAATCCCTACTTTATGCCATACCTTGAAAAGTTTTAGAGTTCCAGTGATAATCAAAGTGTTTACTCTCAATTGGAATTGAAAATGCAAATTTCACTTGTTTACAAGGAGTTATTAGATTGTAAATTTCTAGAAAATTGTTTGATTCTACCTTAAAAAAAAAAAGAGAGAGATGGAGCCTCTCAGGAGTGCAGTGGTATGATCATGGCTCTCATAGTTCACTGTAGCCTTGAACTCCTGGGTCCAAGCTGTCTTCACACTTCAGCCTCCTAAGTAGTTGGGACTACATGCTCACGCTACCATGCCTGGCTTAATTTTTTAATTGTTGGAGAGAAAGAGAGCGAGAGAGAGAGAGAGAGAGAGAGAGAGAGAGAGAGAGAGTGTGTGTGTGTGTGTGTGTGTGTGTGTCTGTGTCTGTGTGTGTCTGTGTGTGTGTTGGGGGGATTCTCACTATGTTGCCCAGGCTGGTCTTGAACTCCTAGCCTCAAATGATGTTCCTGTCTCAGCCTCCCAAGTATTAATAGCTTGATTGTACTTTATTATTTTTTTTGAGACAGAGTCTCACTCTGTTGCCTAGGCTCAAGTGCAGAGGCATGATCTTGACTCACTTCAACCTCCGTCTCCCAGGTTCAAGCAATTCCCCTGCCTCAGCCTCCCAAGTAGCTGTGACTACAGGCATGCACCACCATGCCTGGCTAATTTTTGTACTTATAGTAGACATGGGGGTTTCTCCATGTTGGCCAGGCTGGTCTCAAACTCCTGACCACAGGTGATCTGCCTGTCTTGGCTTCCCAAAGTGCTGGGATTATAGGCATGAGCCACCGCGCCTGGCTGATTGTACTTTTAAGATATCTTTTATACAGAAGATTCAGGTTTAATTGTCAGTGTATGAAAGTAAGAGATTAGGACTGTTGGAATATGAATATTCTTGGTTAGATGATTTTTCCTAGTTTTAACAACTTCTCAATTTTTATAACCAGTAGCTTGTATGAATGTTCAAACATTTTTTTGCCCCTAAAACTTTTTTGACCTCTTTGAGGAGCTAAACCTTTAGAATGAACTAAACTCAGCCTATTAATCCTCACTTCTAAACCCCATGCAGTCTGGCATTTGAAGTCAGTGCTTGAATGTGACATTTGAATTGTTAAATTCAGTAAACAGTTTTTATTACTCATTTTTTTTTAACATCTGGTATACTACTACTTTCTTGGTTGTATTTTCTCATTTTTTTGGTGATATTTTACTCTCTGGGTTATCTTTATATTTCTCTGATGACTTCTTTTCCTCAGGATTCTTTCATAAAAAAGCATTTTAAATTTTGTTTTTAAAACATGGCAATACAGGATCTTGCTGTATGTTGTCCAGACTGGTTCTCAAACTTCTGGCCTCAAGTGATCCTCCAACTTCAGCTTCTCAAAGTGCTGGGATTATAGGCAACAGCCACTGTGCCTGGCCCCTCTGGAGTTGTTTGTCCATCATTCAAATAAGAGTTTTCCTGAGATTCCTATTCTTAACCTTTCATGAACCATTAACTCTTTCATGGGGTGGGGATAGTGTACTGACAGGATTGCCAACATTTTATTTTAGAAAGTAAGAATAGTTTAAACTGTCACCACCATCATTGCATAAAAGATACTTACATTTAAGAATATAAGAAGGGGCCGGGCACAGTGGCTCAAGCCTGTAATCCCAGCACTTTGGGAGACCGAGGCGGGTGGATCATGAGGTCAGGAGCTCGAGACCATCTTGGTCAACATGGGGAGACCCCGTCTCTACTAAAAGTACAAAAAATTAGCTGGGCATGGTGGCATGTGCCTGTAATCCTAGCTACTCGGGAGGCTGAGGCAGGAGAATTGCCTGAACCCAGGAGGCGAAGGTTGCGGTGAGCCGAGATTGCGCCATTGCACTCCAGCCTGGGTCACAAGAGCGAAACTCCGTCTCAAAAAAAAAAAAATATAAGAAGGATATGCCCTCAAAATACAGAATGGTCTTTTAAGTTGCTTAACTTAATTAAATACTGAATACATTGTTCTCGATTTTCTTACTTTGTTGTAGATCAGTACTGGTTTATGGACTTGAGTTGGGAATACTGCCTTAAAACAGTTTTTTTTTTTTTAAGCTGTTTTAAGGAAAGAGTGTGTGGAGTTCCTGTTGTCTCATGTTAGGGAAAACTATTAAGTATTTCTTAACATTAAAATCTCCAAGGAAGCCCTTTTGTGAAAAAGCCCCGCAGTTTACTTGGTTACTGGGATGTTTTCTACTTTTTCTTTGACAATTTTTTCTGCACCTTTTTTCTGTTTTCACATGTTGGTTATCTTAGACTGAGCCTCTGATTGTCTTAATCTGTTTTCTCTTATCTGTCTTTTGTTTTTCATCTCTCAAAATTTTTATTTTGACTATCATTTTATTTCTTTAGAGCTTATTATTATTTCATGGATGCTATATTTTCTCAGATCTCTGAGGATATTGATTGGTTATTGAAACAGTTTTTTCACATAACAACTATTAACATTCTTTAGAACTGGTATTTCAGGGACTGTCCTTTTGAAATACTGCCATGGATGCTGATGTTACCAAGGGTTTGTCTTCACTGCTTTTATTTTTTATCTTTTTAAAAGTAAATTTGTAATATTTAATAGCATGCTGCTTCTAAGAGTTGAAAATATCAGATAATTGTGAAATTAAAAGGCTTTTTAAACCAAAACAATGTAGTTTCTTGTCTGTCTCTTCCACCCCTTCTCACTCAATAACTTTTAACCCTTACCTAATTCTTTATATCTCTACATAAAATATCACTGCATCTAGAGTCAATAGTTTTAGATTTTTAAAAAAATGATGTTAGATGAGAATGAATGAAGAGAGGAGTAAGGGGTAAGCTTTTTCTATAAATATGTTCTTTATCAACATATAATTTTATATGAAACAATATTACAAAAGTTTCTCTATAAAAATAATATTAGATGAGAAGTAAATTCATTGCTCCTCTCTTCGTTCTTTCAATATAGTTATATAAAACATTTTAAACTTTTCATTTGTGACTATATAAAAATTGTTTACATATGAAGAACCACATAGAATATGGTACAACAAAGTAGTGGTATGGGTTAGTTAATACATGTGAAAAATTTAGAATATGACCGGGCGCAGTGGCTCATGCCTGTAATCGCAGCACTTTGGGAGGCCAAGGCGGGTGGATCACCTGAGGTCAGGAGTTCAAGATGAGCCTGGCCAACATGATGAAACCCCATCTCTACAATAAAATATTGGCAAGCCGATTGCAACAGCACAAAACCAAAAGCTTATCCACCATGATCAAGTAGGATTCATCCCGGGGATGCAAGGCTGGTTCAACATACACAAATCTATAAAACGTAATTCACCACATAAACAGAACCAAAGACAAAAACCACATGATTATCTCAATTGATGCAGAGAAGGCCTTTGACAAAATTCAGCAGCCCTTTATGCTCAAAACCCTCAATAAACTAGGTATTGACGGAACGTATCTCAAAATAATAAAAGCTATTTATGACAAACCAACAGCCAGTATCATACTGAATGGGCAGAAACTGGAAGCATTCCCTTTGAAATCCGCCACTAGACAAGGATGCCCTCTCTCGCCACTCCTATTCAAGATAGTACTGGAAGTTCTAGCCAGAGCAATCAGGCAACAAAAAGAAATAAAGGGTATTCAAATAGGAAAGGAGGAAGCCACATTTTCTCTCTTTGCAGACGACATGATTGTATATCTAGAAGACCCCATCGTCTCAGCCCAAAAATCTCCTGAAACTGATAAGCAACTTCAGCAAAGTCTCAGGATACAAAATCAATGTGCAAAAATCACAGTCATTCCTATACACCAATAGCAGACTTAAAGAAAGCCAAATCAAGAACAAACTGCCATTCGCAATTGCTACAAAGAGAATAAAATACTTAGGAATACAACTAACAAGGAACATAAAGGACCTCTTCAAGGAGAACTACAAACCACTGCTCAACAAAATAAGAGAGGACACAAACAGATGGCGAAACATTCCATGTTCATGACTAGGAAGAATCAATATTGTGAAAATGGCCATACTGCCCAAAGCAATTTACAGATTCAACACTATCCCCTTCAAGCTACCAATGACCTTCTTCACAGAAATGGAAAAAACCACCTTAAACTTCATATGGAACCAAAAGAGAGCCCGCACAGCCAAGTCAATTCTAAGCCAAAAGAACACAGCGGGAGGCATCACACTACTGGACTTCGAACTATACTACAAGGCCACAGTAATCAAAACAGCAAGGTACTGGTACCAAAACAGAGATATAGACCAATGGAACAGAACAGAGGCCTCAGAGGCAACACAACATATCTACAACCATCTGATCTTTGACAAACCTGACAAAAACAAGCAATGGGGAAAGGATTTCCTGTTTAATAAATGGCGTTGGGAAAACTGGCTAGCTTTGTGCAGAAAGTGGAAACTGGACACCTTACACCCTTCCTGACACCTAACACTAAAATTAACTCCAGATGGATTAAAGACTTAAGCATAAGACCTAACACAATAAAAACCCTAGAAGAAAATCTAGGCAAAACCATTCAGGACATAGGAGTAGGCAAGGACTTCATGATCAAAACCCCAAAACTATTGGCAACAAAAGCCAATATAGATAATTGGGACCTAATCAAACTCCACAACTTCTGCACGGCAAAAGAAACAGTCATTAGAGTGAATTGGCAACCAAGAGAATGGGACAAAATTTTTGCAGTTTACCCATCTGACAAAGGGCTGATATCCAGAATTTACAAAGAACTAAAACAGATTTACAAGAAAAACACAAGCCCATTCAAAAGTGGGCAAAGGATGTGAGCAGACACTTTACAAAAGAAGACATACTTGAGGCCAATAAACGTGAAAAAATGCTCATCATCACTGGTCATTGGAGAAATGCAGACCAAATCTACATTGAGATACCATCTCACGCCAGTGAGAATGGCGACCATTAAAAAATCTGGAGACAACAGATGCTGGAGAGGATGTGGAGAAATAGGAACACTTTTAAACTGTTGGTGGGAGTGTAAACTAGTTCAACCATTGGGGAAGACAGTGGGGTGATTCCTCAAGGACCTAGAAATAGAAATTCCATTTGACCCAGCTATCCCATTACTGGGCATATATCCAAAGGATTATAAATCGTTCTACTATAAGGACACATGCACACGAATGTTTATTGCAGCACTGTTTACAATAGCAAAGACCTGGAACCAACCTAAATGCCCATTGATGATAGACTGGACAGGGAAAATGTGGCACATATACACCATGGAATATTATGCAGCCATCAAAAAGGATGAGTTCGTGTCCTTTGTAGGGACATGGATGAACCTGGAGACCATCATTCTCAGCAAACTGACACAAGAACAGAAAATGAAATACCACATGTTCTCACTCATAGGCGGATGTTGAACATTGAGAACATATGGACACAGGGAGGGGAGCACTACACACTGGGGTCTGTTGGGGGGAATAGGGGAGGGACAGCAGGGGGTGGGGAGTTGGGGAGAGATAGCATGCAAAAAAATGCCGGATATAGGTGAAGGGGAGGAAGGCAGCAAATCACACTGCCATGTGTGTACCTATGCAACTATCTTGCATGTTTGTCACATGTACCCCAAAACCTAAAATGCAATAAAATTTAAAAAAGGAGAAGGAAAACATTTAGCAATTTTCAGACCTAGTTGAAAAAAATATATACAAAAAAATCAGCTGGGCATGGTGGCAGGCGCCTGTAATCTCAGCTACTCGGGAGGCTGAGGCACACTTAATCCCAGGAGACAAAGGTTGCAGAAAGCCAAGATTGCGTCTTTGCACTCCATCCTGGGTGACAGAGCAAAACTCCACCTCAAAAAAAAAAAAAAAAAAAAAGAATTCAGAATAGTGTCAAACACTTGTTAGCTGTTGTTATTATTTCTAGATTTACATTTTTTTCTTGTAGAACTACGTTTAAAAATTGCCTCATTAAAAAAATTTGCCTACTTTTCTTTGAACATTAAAATCTTTATACATCTTCAGTTCACAAAGTCTCTCACAGTGTACTTTTCCACAATGTGAATCTGTCATATAATTTATCAGTGCCATTAATTTTTCTTAGAGATAACCTGCTGTAGCTCTTGCAGAGTTCTGCTCTAATTTGGACTGATTCCTTAGACTTGCTTGAAGTTGTCTTGTCTTGGGGCTTCTCTCTCTCTCTCTCTCTCTCTCTCTCTCTCTCTCTCTCTCTCTCTCTCTCTCTCCTTCTTTCTCTTTCTTTCTCTCTTTCTCTCTCTCACTCTTTCTTTCTCTCATCTCGCTCTGTCACCCAGGCTGGAGTGCAATAGCGCAATATCGTCTCACTGCAACCTCCGCCTTTTGGGTTCAAGTGGTTCTCCTGCCTCCACCTTCTGAGTAGCTGGGATTACAGGCACCCACCACCATGCCTGGCTAATTTTTTTTTTTTTGTATTTTTAGTAGAGACGGGGTTTTTTACCATGTTGACCAGGCTGGTCTCGAACTCCTGATCTCAGGTGATTCACCCACCTCAGCTTCCCAAAGTGCTGGGATTACAGGTGTGAGCCACTGCGCCAGGCCTCTTGGGGCTCTTCTCTACCATCATCCTGGGAATTCCTTTCTCTGCTGTGTAACATCCCTTGCATACCATGCCTGCTTTTTATTTGGTTTACTCCCTCTGTTTAGTTGTTCTGTTAAGCTCAAAGAAAGTGTGCTTGGGTGATAAATCTTTAAAGACTTTATATGGCTGAAAATGTTCTAATTTTCACAAACACACACACACACACACACACACACACACACTCTCTCTCTCTCTCTCTCTCTCTCTCGCTCTCGCTCGCTCTTTTTTAAAATACAAATTTTAGAGATAGGATCTCTCTGTGTTGCCCAGGCTGGAGTATAGTGGCTATTCACAGGCATGATGACAGTATGCTATAGCTCTGAACTAGGCTCAAGCAATCCTTCTGCCTCAGCCTATGGAGTAGCTGGGACTACAGGAATGTGTCATTGTTGCCCAACTTTACTCTCACTCTCTAGCCCATTGATTGATAATTTGGCTGGTTGTAAAGTTGATTTTTACCCAGAATTTATTTTTCACTCAGATTTTTAAGTGAATAGTTCCACTGTCTTCTGACTTGTAATATTGCTATCATGATTATTATTCTCAGTCCTTTGTTAGTTGCCCTTTTCTCCCTTTCTAAACGTATCTTATCTTTATCCTTGATTTTCTTGGAACATATCTTTTTTATTCAGTTTGCTGGACACTTGTGGCCTTTTCAATTTGGTGAATTCTGTCTTTCAGAACTGGGATGGTTTCTTCTACTTTTTCTTTGATAATTTTTTTCTTCTGTTTTCTGTTTACACATGTTGAATATTTCTGATTGATCCTCTGATTTTCTTAATCTGTTTTCTCTTATTGTCTGTCTTTGTTATAGAAGGTGAAAACTTTTGTAACCACCCCAGGGTCAAAAATAGAACATTGCCAGCTAACCCAGAAGCCCACATTGCAACCCTTCCATCTCCCAGATAATCTCCATCCTGACTTTTATGGTGATTACTTTATTTTTTCTTTGTAGTTTTATTATGCAGGTATGCATCTTCAGGATTATCATTCAATTTGCTAGTATGTTTTAAGATTTTTTTTTCAATTATAGCTATTTTCTTAGATCTTGCTTTTTTTTTTTTTTCTGTGCAGTTTATTTGTGGGAGAAACCAGGTCATTTGTCATGTACATTTCTTAACTGGGATTTTGCTGATTGCATCCCCATTGTGGAGCATATTTATCTGCATTTACTGTAAATTGATGTCTAGATCAAGAGGCTTATCAGGTTCGGGTTTGCCTTATATGGGGTTTGGGTGGGCAGTGTGTTTTCCCATCAGGAAGCATGTAATGTTTCTCTTGCTGCTCTTAGCATGGATCTATTTATTCATTAGGTTGCAAAATGGTGTTTTAAAACATTCATTTCCATTTTCATTGATTGGCTTGAATATATTATAGAGAAAGTTTAACCCTACTTTCAGCTGGCACCTTGTCTATTCCCCTCTCTGTGCCTTCTATTTTCCTTGATTCAATTCCTTAAAAGAATAAATGTTCCATATTCTGATGGGATGTACAGGGTAGGAGATGTGATTTGGGGGTTCCAAGTGTCCTTTTGTTTTTTTGAGACATGGTCTTGCTCTGTTACCCAGGCTGGAATGCAGTGGCTGAATTATATAGCTCACTGCCATTATAGCTCACTGCTGCCTCAAACTCCTGTACTCAAGTGATCTATCCACTTCAGCATTCTGAGTAGTTGGGAAGCTGGGACTGCAAGCATATGCCACTATGCCTGGCTAATTAAAAAAATTATTTTGTAGTGGTGGGGTCTCCCTATATTGACTAGGCTGTGAACTCCTTGCCTCAAGTGATCCTCGCCTGGCTTCCAATTAACCTTTTATTCCAACTTCTACATATTTCTCCATTCTCTTGCGCTCTCTCTCTCTCTCTCTCTCTCTTTCTCTTTTGAGACAGTCTCGCTCTCTTCCCCAGGCTGGAGAGCAGTGGTGTCATATTGGCTCACTGCAACCTCTGCCTCCCAGGTTCAAGCGATTCTTCTGTTTCAGCCTCCCAAGTAGCTGGGATTACAGGTGAGTGCCAGCATGCCTGGCTAAGTGTTTTATATTTTTAGTAGAGACAGAGTTTCACAATGTTGGTCACGCTGGTCTCAAACTCCTGACCTCTTGATCTGCCTGCCTCAGTCTCCCAAAGTGCTGGAATTACAGGCCTGAGCCACCATGCCTGGCCCATTTCTCCATTCTTAATGTTACCACTTGATCTGTGTCTTTCGAGTCTGGTGCCAACAATTCTTTAGTCTTTTGAGGTTCTATAGACCAATGGATTTGCTTCTCACTCCTCATTGTTCTTTCTACTGGCACTTATGTTTAATTTTCTTCCTTATTTTAGCTGCCTTCCATCTTGATATATTGTGATTTAGAATTTCACATGTAATGTGAACATGGACATGTATGGTTGAAGATGGAGTGTGTTTTAATTTTTTCTTTTTTTTGTGAGATGGAGTTTTGCTCTAGAGTGCAGTGGCGCTCTCTTGGCTCACCACAATCTCTGCCTCTCAGGCTCAAGTGATTCTCCTGCCTTAGCCTCCTGAGTAGCTGGGATTATAGGTGTGTGCCACCACACCCAGCTAATTTTGTGTTTTTAGTAGAGACAGGGTTTCTCCATGTTGGTCAGGCTGGACTCAAACTCCCAACTTGAGTTGATATACCCACCTCAGCCTCCCAAAGTGCTGGGATGACAGTCGTGAGCCACCATGCCCAGCCTTAATTTTTTCTTTGCTGTTTTGTCATAAGAAGGAACAAATAAATCTTTACTCTCCTATCTTAATACAGCAAAGTCCTACTCATCCCATTTTCACTTCTCATTTCTATCCAGGGTTCCAAATACATATTATTAATATTTGACAACTTTTAGATCTTCACTTCCAAACCAGGTTTTCTGAGCTGTGGCTCCTAATGGCCAACTGCTTCCTAGACTTCGTGAATAATCTTTCCCAAATGTTTTCCTTTTATTAGTTTTTTCAGAGGACCAGCTTTTGGTGCCATTGGTTCTGTCATATGCTTTTTTTTTTTTTCTGTGCAGTGTTTAATTTCTGTTCTTTTATTTTTCTACTTTTTTGGGGCTTGTTTTCTTTTTCCTCCCTTCAACATGAGATAGCTACTCAATTCATTAACCTTTTTTTGTATTTTCTTTTGTCTTTTGAGATGGAGTCTTGCTCTGTCACCAGGCTGGAGTGCAGTGGTGCAATCTTGGCCCAGTGCAACCTCCAACTCCCTGATTCAAGCAATTCTCCTGCCTCAGCCTCTGCAGTAGCTTGAATTACAGGCATGTGCTATGCCACCATGCCCAGCTAATTTTTGTATATTTAGTAGAGACGGGGTTTCACCTTGTTTGCCAGGTTGGTCTCAAACTCCTGACTTCGTGGTCCGCCTACCTCAGCCTCCCAAAATGCTGGGATTACATGTCTGAATTGTAATCCCTGGTCTGTTTTTTTCCTAGTATATATAATTTTGAGACTTATCTCTCCAAGTACTGCTTTAGCTGCATCCCACAAGTTTTAGTAAGTGTTTTTTGTTGTTTAGCTTTGAATACTTGCTAATTTCCATTGTGATTTCTTCTTTGGCCCATGGATTATTTAAAAGTGTGTATTTTCTTTTCTTTCTTTCTTTTTTTTTTTTAGAGACAGGGTTTCGGTCAATTCCCCAGGCAGGAATGCAGTGGCCTGATCATGGCTCACTGCAGCCTTAACCTGGGCTCAATTGATCCTCCTACCTGAGCCTCCTAAGTAATCAGGTCTACAGGCATGCACCACCACACCTGGCTAGTTTTTTATTTTTTTGTAGAGATGGGTTTTGCCATGTTGTCTAGGCTGGTCTCAAACTCCTGAGCTCAAGTGATCTGCCAACGTTGGCTCCCCCAAAGTGCTCGGATTACAAGCATGAGCCACTGTGCCTGGCCTAAAAGTGTATGTCTCGATTTTCAACTTTTAAGTTATCTTTTTATTGATTTTGGAGTCTTATGACATTGTAGTTACAAAATATATGCTGTATGATTTTATAGCTTTAAATTTGTTGAGACTTGTTTTATAGATAAGTATATGGTCAGTTTTTGCAAATATTTTGCCTAGCAGACATCTTTTCTTGGATGAAACAGAGATGATTAAAACTTGCTACTGCTTTTCTTCTAATTTCCCCAATACCATCCTCCCAGTTTCCCAAGTTAAAAACTTGGGAGTTGTTCTGAATTTCTCCTTTGCTCTCAATACCACAAAGAGTTAATTCCTAATGGCTGTTTTACTTTTAAATTATTTCTTGTTGTAAGAGTGATGCCGTGATTATTTTTTAAAACTTGGAAAATAGATGTAAAGTATGTAAACTGTGTTACTTAAAACCCTACTCTACAGGGATTTTTTAAAAAGTCCACCTTCTTCATGGCTTGATTTCAGGTTTTTCTTGTCTTTTCTTTTTTTGTTTTCTATTTTTGTGATGGAGTCTTGCTCTGTCGCCCAGGCAGGAATGCAGTGGCGTGTTCTCAGCTGATTGCAACTTCCATCTCCTGGGATCAAGCAATTCTTCTGCCTCAGCCTCCCGAGTAGCTGAGATTAACAGGCGCACACTACTATGCCTAGTTAATTTTTGTGTTTTTAGTAGAGACGGGGTTTTACCATGTTGGCCAGGCTGGTCTGGAACTCCTGACCTTAAGTGATCTGCCCTCCCTGGCCTCTCAAAGTGCTGGGATTATTGGCATGAGCCACCATGCCCTGCCCTTTTCTTATTAATAGATTATTAGAGATTTATTTGGGTTCCCATCTTTTCTCTCTTTTGCATAGCATTTGTTTATTCAGCTGGTATTGAGAATCTCTTGCGGGTCAGGTACAAGGGATATATGACAGTAAATAAGACAAAGAGGCAGTGTCTCTACCCTTATTGCTTGGTCTTTTCCATTTGTTCAGTGCTATCTATGCCACTTTCTCTCTGATTTGAGCTGCAGCTATATTGCAGTTTTATTCCTAGAAAAGTGTGTTGTCTCCTGACTTTGTGCCTTTACATATGTTCCCTAGGCTTATGAAGTCCTCTCTAAGGTTCATCTCTGAAATCCTTTAAGTCTGTAGTTAAAAGCTGAGTTTTGATGAAGTTTTGTCTGTCCCTGCCATTTGCTCCTGGACAGATTAGATATTATTATTCTTGTGTTTATTCATTATAGGAATTATGCTGCATATAGTTTTTTTTGAAGTGCACATGTATTTCTCTACAAAGACTGTGTTCCTTGGTGGTAGGTACTGTATCTTTCCACATTTGTCTCTCTTGGCATATAGCAGGCATTCTACAAATATTTGTTGAATGACCAGAGCCATAGACTTTAAATAAAATAATCATATTTTCCTTAACTCTCATTGGACTCTTACCAGAAAGTGATTTGGGGAATAGATGTTTTGGTTGATTAAAATGTTCTGATTAATTAAAGTATATTCTGAGATTCCAGTTTTCAAATATAAGTTGTCAGTAGGTTAGGAGACAAATGTATATATGTTGGTAGTTTATAAGAAGGCTGAATTTTTGCATATTAACCATTATAAATGGGAATTGGGATTCCAAGTCAGTTGATCTGTAATTTTTAATATAATTTATTTGCAGTATTTATAATGTTTAATACCTATTATAATGGTTTCAAAATTTTAACTTTGTTCTCTAATGAATGTGTTTCTTCTCAGTGTTGCCCAGTTGTAAGACTAGGGTATCTGCTGATTCTGAGCCACTAGTAGCAACCCCTGACCATGGGTCCCAGCAAGGTGAGGGATGAGAGGATAACATTTACAGATGGTAAGAGGGGGATGTTTGTCTATATCTTACACAGAGGGACACTACTCACCTATATCCAGTTGTCTAGCCCCTTAGGTAAAAAATGTAGAGAGGGTTCTTACACTGATAAGGTCCTGAAGAAAGACCTCCATATTTTGGCAGAGTTTATTAGTTTTAAGTGTTGCCTCCCTATCTGATTACCCTAAGGCAAAGCTCACCTCTCTACAATTCCTGCATCACATATAAAGAGATCCCATGTAGATTTATGTAACCTTAATCTTAACTGTCAGTGGACAACTAAGGACCACTAAATAGTTGAGGAAAGCCTGCTGCATAAAGGAGAGCCTAAGATAAACAGAAAAAAAAAGAAAGGATTTACCAAGGGCTGGACAGTATAATTGAAAGAAGACCTTACCTAGACACATAATTATGAAATTTTAAGACATTAAGGATAAAGGAAGATCCTAGAAACTTTCTGAGGACAAAATGGTAACCTATAAAGGAGTAACAGTCAGAGTGGCATCAGATTTTTCATCACTAATGCTGAGTGTAGTAGAGGACTATTATCAAACTTCTGAGGGAAAATTATTTTAAACATTAAATTCTATATCTGGGAACGTGTTGGTCAGTTGTAAGGGTGGGATTGAAATAGATACGCAAAGTTTATACGTCCTTCTGTTGTAAGCCACTGCTCCAGCAAAAGAATATGGGATCCAGAAAGCAGAGTGATAAGGTGAACTTCCAAGATGACAAGAGCAGGACTTAGAGGGTAGTCATTCCAGATTGGCACAGGAACATAGAGAGCTTTAGAAGCAGGAGTTACATGTGGAAAAAAGATTTGAAATTATCATTTGCAGTTTGAAACAGGAGACAATAAAGGGATATATTAAGCAATTTTGGGAAAAATTAAAAGCAAATAAGAAAGGATATTTAATAAGGGTATACCACTTATCTTTGCAATGACCAATATTTACACATTGTGCAGTAAGTAAAACTTACTGATTTAGTGAAAATAGTTCAAGATTTGTAGAAGATCGGAGGTAGGAAGTAGGAGTTAGCATAAGATGTGAATTATCAACTTCTATATCAAAAAGTCAGATTTGAAGTTGATCAATTTAAAAAGAGAAGTATAAACACATAATTTGGAAATATGAGGCTACTTTCAGAAGATGTAGTTGAAAGAGTTAAAAAAAAAAAAAAAGAAAGAAACACCTGGGCCAGGCACGGTGGCTCATGCCTGTAATCCCAGCACTTTTGGAGGCCCAGGCAGGCAGATCACGAGGTCAGGAGATCGAGACCATCCTGGCCAACGTGGTGAAACCTCGTCTCTACTAAAAATACAAAAAAATTAGCTGGGTGTGGTGGTGCATGCCTGTAGTCCCAGCTACTCAGGAGGCTGAGACAAGAGTTGCTTGAACCCAGGAGGCGGAGATTGCAGTGAGCCGAGATCGCCCCACTGCACTACAGCCTGGGTGACAGTGTGAGACTCCATCTCAAACAAAAGAAACACCTGCTTCTGAGAGTAAGACTGGGATATTAGAAGAGATGGAGTGAGGAACTATTGATTTTCACCGTAATTTTTTTCTACAGTGTTTGATTTTTTTCTGTAAAACCATATACATAGCATGATGTTTGTATCATTTCTAAAACTAAGAAGTGGAGTAGAGCTGGCCTTTAAGCTGCTTGCTTTATGCTTTTTGTCCTTTAGATTCAACCTTGGTTCTCTTTGACATTCTATTTTCAAGGAAACCTCAACCAGAAAGAAGGCACCCAGTTTCAGGCTCCATTTTATTATACCTTTCTCAAGAGATAAAAGAGAATTCCTTCTCCATAGCTTTAGTGCAGGCCAAGCTTAAGCAAATTGCCTGCTGCTTCCCTTACACGCAGGCCTTACTTTGACCCTGTTTGGCCTCATGAATTTCACCGTATCTATATGAAAGTTTTCACCAAAAATACCACTTTTCTTAGGTTATGTTATATACTTCACATGCGATTAACCCACATATTTGCTACTTTTCCCAGGGAGGGGAAGAAATTGTGGGAAAGAGCATGACAAGGATGGCAACTAAGAATTCGGGTAGTTCTTTGTTCACTAGAAGAACAAATGTGGAATGGATTGAGAAGAGTCAGTCCCAGTTTCCCTAAGCCACACTATTTCTGAATTAAACATCTAGTTTTCAAGTTCATGAATCAGGATCTTATTTATTCTGGGGTAGTAAACCAAGAGTTACTGGCTTGAACACTTGGTCTCAAGGGAAGAAATTTATTTGTCCAGGTAATCTCTTTTAAGATGTATATCACTACCAGTGATCCAGTGGTAGTGACTGTGGGCCCTCTCTCCCAGCCTTTTTAATGAGGTAAAATATATATAACAAAATTTAACTTGTTTTTTTTTTTTAAAGGAGATAGGGTCTCACTCTGTTACCCAGGCTGGAGTGCAGTGGTGTGCTTCCAGCTCACTGCAGTCTCAAACTCCTGGATTCAAGTGATCCTGCAGGCATGTGTCATCATGCCTGGCACATTTTAAAAAATTTTTCTGTAGGAATGTTGTCTTGCTATGTTGATCAGGCTGGTCTTATTTTTTCAATTTTGAGACAGGTTCTTCCTGTTACCCAGGCTGGAATGCAGTGGTGCAGTCACAGCTCACTGAAGCCTCGACCTCCCAGGCTCATACAATTCTCCTATCTCGACTTTTTGAGTAGCTGGGACTATAGGCACATGCCACTACGTCTGGCTAATTTTCAAAGAAATTTTTCGTAGAGCCTGAATCTTGTTGTGTTGCTTAAGCTGGTCTTGAACTCCTGGTCTCAAGCAGCTCTCCAGCATTGACCTCCCAAAGAGCTGGAGTTAACAGGTGTGAGCCATCATGTCTGGCCCATCTTAACCAATTTTCAGTGTACAGTTCAATGATATTAAATATATTGAGCCATCTTCAT
The DNA here is from genome assembly GCF_049354715.1 of Callithrix jacchus. Lineage (NCBI taxonomy): Eukaryota > Metazoa > Chordata > Mammalia > Primates > Cebidae > Callithrix > Callithrix jacchus. The sequence goes on from NC_133508.1 coordinate 131,005,318, forward strand.
AACACTTTTTACCTTGTTAAACTGAAACTCTATGCCCATTGTATAAAAACTCCCTCTTTCTCCCTCCGCTCAATCCCTGGCTCCTTAAAGAGCAGAGGCAGTTTGAATCTGAGATGAGGTAAGATGAAGGATATAGCTTTGTAGCTACTGAGTACCAAAAAAAAGTACTGATCCCCCAATCAAAAAGTCTGTTTCTCATGGCACTTTAGTTTATGAACTCAGAAAAATGTTTGCAATATATATAAGAAAGAGTTATAACATACAAGATGCTCTTGAAAATTATTATTAAAATGATTAACATTTCATTTTAAAATGGGCAAAGAACATTAATTGCAGTTTCCAGAAGACAAAGAAATTGTTAATATTCCGGGTGTGGTGGCTCATGCTTCTAATCCTAGCACTTGGTGGGAAGTGAAAGCGAAGGGATTACTTGAGCTCAGAAGTTTGAGACCCAGCCGGGCATGGTGGCTCACCCCTGTAATCCTAGCACTTTGGGAGGCTGAGGTGGGTGGATCACCTGAGGTCAGGAGTTCAAAAACCAGCCTGACCAACATGGTGAAACCCCATCTTAAAAAAAAAAAAAAAAAAATGAAAAAAACCCAAACAAACAAAAAAAGAAGTTTGAGACCTGCCCCCTCCATTTCCTACTAAAAATAAAAAAAATCAGCTGGGCATGGTGGTGTGGTATGTGCCTGTAGCCCCAGCTGCTTGGGAGGTTGAAGTGGGAGGATCCCTTGAGCTCTGGAGATTGAGGCTGCAGTTACCCGTGATTGCACTAGTGCACTTCAGCCTGGGTGACAGAGACCCTGTCAAAAAAAAAATTGTTAATAAAGCTATAAGAAACATGCTTTTTAAACTACTACTATTAGAGATGTAGATAGAAATAGAGTGTGTGTTGTCAAACAGCAAAAGAATGATAATTCTTCCAGTTGGTGCAGTTGTAGTGAGAATGTGAATTGGTACCTTCTGGGAGAGTAATTGACAATACCTATGATATTTAAAAATATACATAATATGAGGATGGGGGAGGATATGGATGTATAAATGAAAAACGATTATCCATGAGATTATAATTGAAACTGGGTGTTGTTACTTGTGGCTTGTTATACTTGTTTTGTCTACGTTTGTAATTTTCTTTTCTTTTTTTATTTGAGATGGAGTCTTGCTCTGTCACCCAGGCTGGGGTGTAGTGGTGTGATCTCAGCTCCGCCTCCCGGGTTCAAGTGATTCTCCTGCTTCAGCCTCCTGAGTAGCTGGGATTATAGTTGCAGGCCAGCATGCCTGGCTAATTTTTGTATTTTTAGTAGAAACGGGGTTTCACCATGTTGGTCAGGCTGGTCTTGAACTCCTGACCTCGTGATCTACCTGCCTTGGCCTCCCAAAGTGCTGGGATTACAGGCATGAGCTACTGTGCCCAGCCACGTTTGTAATTTTCTATTATCAAAAGGAAAAATATACATTGTATATTATATACACAGTAATTTATCTTTACAAATTTATCCTGTATAATAGTTGGGAATGTAGAAGAATGAGCTTTATATTATTGCTTATGGTAAAACATTGGAAACATCCTAAGTTCCTCCATTGGGTAATGGTTGGAAGGCAGTTTAGCAGTTGATGAAAAGATTATTTTATGTGCTTTTATTTTATGTTTACATAGCAGATGGAAATTACATTGTTTATGATACATTGTTATGTGAGAAAATGTATATAACTATATATAATGTTCTATATTTTATTTAAAACATTTATATGAATTACAGATATATAGTACAAATAAAAATCAGGAGATTAATTTTTTTTTGTGGGAGGAGATCGCATGGAGAATTTTCACTTTTAACTAGATGTTTCTGTATTTATTCTAACAGCATGTTTACCTTTGTAATCAGAAAGGAAATAATAAATTCTAAAATTAGAAAAATTAATTTGGCTTCTAATAAAGGTCACATTCTAGCAAAGAGGGAATTAATCAGTGACAATAATGGGGTGGAGGGGGAACTACATGGGGAAAACCCTTAGCCGGGAGGAAAATGTACAGAGATGTTTATCCTACCTAAGTTTGAGTTATGACATTATGGGTAATTTGCCCTTTGCTTACTTTGTTTTCTGTAAGATATTTTTAGGCAGAGAAATTGTAAAAGAAAATAATGCGTTTACAAGTTATTTACGCATGTAATTTTGGTTTTTGATACAGGTTCTTGCTATTGCCTAGGTTGAAGTGCAGTGGTACAATCACAGCTCACGGAAGCCTCTACTTCATGGGCTTAAGTGATCCTCCCACCTCAGTCTCCTGAGTACCTGGGACCACAGGCATGTGCTACCATACCCAGCTAATTTTTTGATATTTTGTAGAGACAACTTCTCACTATTTTGTCAAGGCTGGTCTCAAATTCCTAGGCTCAAGTGATTCTCCTGCCTCAGCCTCCCAAAGTGCTGGGATTACAGGTGTAAGCCACTATGCTTGGCACAAATGATCTATTTATTAGTGTAGTTTTATATAGGATTTATGTTTATGTGGGTAAAAGGTTGGTGTGTATTTTTCTTAAATGTGAATGAAAGTAGAGTCTATTTTTTACTTAAAGCAAACAGATTATTTGTGTGTAGAGACATTAGATTAAAAATGTAGGTAAAGATGAAAAGTTAAACTCCTTAAATATAGGTTAGTTTAAAAAATTAACTCCTTAAATATAGGCATTTCTTGACTTGAACTTTATAAGTTTTTTTGCCGTTTATGTATTATGCCCCATGCAGAGCATTGAGGATACAACTGTGATAAGAGACAGACATTTCCTGTTTTGGAGGAGGTTGGCGTTATGTTGAAGTGCGCTGAAGACCGGAAAGGGGATAGATACTATAGGAGTGGAGACGTTAAGTGTGTATAACTTTTCCCCAGATGTTTGCATGTGAATAGGAGGAAAGAACAGGAAGTGGTGGGAAGGGAGCCGGAAGAATCGAGAGAATTTTAGTTATTCTACCCCGGACCCTCAAGATCCTTGCAAGTTTTTAAGAATAGTTGAATGCAAATGGGAGGGTGCCCAGAGAGAAGATTTATTGAATGCTGGCTATGGTTTATATCCTATAATAAACTTCATCAAGTTACAATCTGTCTTGCAGTTGCAGTTTCCTCATGTAAAAAGGGATCTGTAAAATCCTCATCTGCAAAAATATCCCTAAAGCAGCTCTGCATATTAAATTACCTCTATATATCGGGCTGGGCACGGTGGCTCAAGCATGTAATCCCAGCACTTTGGGAGGCCGAGGCGGGTGGATCACGAGGTCAAGAGATCGAGACCATCCTGGTCAACATGGTGAAACCCCGTCTCTACTAAAAATACAAAAAATTAGCTGGGCGTGGTGGTGCATGCCTGTAATCCCGGCTACTCAGGAGGCGGAGGCAGGAGAATTGCCTGAACCCAGGAGGCGGAGGTTGCGGTGAGCCGAGATCGCGCCATTGCACTCCGGCCTGGGTAACAAGAGCGAAACTCTGTCTCAAAAAAAAAAAAAAAAAAAATTACCTCTATATATCTAGTGCCTGGCACAGTATGTGGCTCATAATAGGGACCCAAAAATGATTTATGAATGAATACATTGAATGTTAATGTAGGATTAGGCACGTGGTAATCTCAGCAATTCTTTCCTGGAGGTTTGGCTGTGAATGGGAGGGAAAAAATGAGGTGGTGGGAGGGGGCATAAGGAATCAAGGGTAACTATGATTAGGTTAGGTCTCATTTGAGACATAGCATACTAGAAATATTAGGAGAAGCAGGGCATAAACATTAGGAGATGGAAAAATAAAAAAAAGTTTGATATCATGACCTAAGGATGTGCCATGCAGCGGGAGTATTAGTATGGACAGTGGACAGAGACAGACCTTGTCTTCCTGAAAAAAAAGGGATAATTTATTGAAGTAAAAGCAAAGCATATGAAACTGTCTGGGAATGTTTGCAATTTTTATTTTTGTAAAGTTTCTACTTTGGAATTGGAAGATTCTGGGTCTTAACACAGACCTGCCATGGCATTCTACTGAGGTCATTTTTAACCCATGATTAATTATCATTCAGGCTTTGGTTATTTTCTTTTAACTTAAGGGATGCAAAATCCCCCAAGTGAACTTAAAGCTTTTTTCAAAGTTGATTGCTAATAGAGTCATTCCCATACTGTGAAGGCATTAAATTGTTTCAGCCTCTGGAGAAAGAGTGTTCTTACCCTGACCTTAAGTATCCCTGATGATACAAAATTCATTCTGATACTTCCTGCATTTTTACTTCTGTTCTCTTGAACTCATCTTATTAACCATTTAAACTTTTTAACCCTTCTAATTATACTACCAAAAGTGCCTTCTCACAGCTGACTATGGCGCAGAAAAACAATGTTAGGTAAAATTGCTTTGTGCCTTAGTGTGAATCAAGGCAGTGGCATCAAACTGTACTTGTATTCTTCGTTGTTGTGTACTAACAGTAAAATACATAAGCATACAGACATACACATACCCCCAAACCTTATTTCACTTAATTTTTTTTTTTTTTGAGACGGAGTTTTGCTCTGTTGTCCAAGCTAGAGTGCAGTGGTGTGATCTCGGCTCACTGCAACCTCAGCCTCCCAGGTTCAAGTGGTTCTCCTGCCTCAGCCTCTTGAGTAGCTGGGATTACAGGCATGCACCACCAAGCCTAGATAATTTTGTATTTTGAGTAGAGACGGGGGTTTGCTATGTTGGCCAGGTTTGTCTTGAACTCTGGCCTCAAATGATTCATCTGCCTCAGCCTCCCAAAATGCTGAAATTACAGGTGTGAGGCATCGTGGTGGCAAGATTTTTAATATCGTGTTAAAATAGAAATGGCATAAACCACTTGTGCCATTGAGTTGCCAGCCGAACTAGCAGCTTTTTCATGGAACACCATTTTTACTTGAAACAGTGACTGATTTCTATATAAGGCAGATGTTTTCTTGAATTGACAATCTACTTTTTATATTTACCTTACTTACCATTTTTTGTTTTTTTGTTTGTTCCTGTGAGTTCAAGTTAGCATCTTGTGTCCATCCCTTCCTTCCTTTCCCTTCCCTCTCCTCCCTCCCCTCCCTCCCTGCTCCCTTTTCTCCTCCCTTTCCCCCTCCTCCTCCCCTTTCCCCTCCCTCTCCCCCTCCCTTTTCCCCTCCTCCTCCCCTTCCCTTCCCTTCCTTTTTGACAAGTTCACTTTCTGCTGCTCAGGCTGGAGTGCGATGGCACAATCACAGCTCACTGCAGTCTTGACCTCCTGGCCTCTTATAGTCCTCCCACCCTGGACTCCTAAGTAGCTGGGACCACAGATACATGCCATCATGCCCTGCTAATTTTTATTTTTTGATTTTTTTAGAGACATTCTCCCTGTTGCCAGGCTGCTGTTGAACCTGGGATCCTCCTGCCTTAGCCTCCCAAAGTGCTGGGATTACAGGCATGAGCCACGCTGCACCTGACCTTGTGTCATTTCTTTGAAATGGTTTTGTTCCTACATACATCCTTTGTGTTATTGTTGCCAAATATATTACATTTCTACATATTATGGGTCTAACCATACAGTTATGTACATATTTTGTGTATTTGCTTTAGAGGAAATAGGCATTTATGCTGTCTTTTATAATTAATTTTGTTGGTGGTGTGTGTGTGTGTGTGTGTGTGTGTGTGTATTTGAATTTCCTTATGGGTTTACTTGCTTTCATTCATGTTAGTATTTATTGTTAGATGACTCTGCTAATAACAAATTCAGTTTTTGTTTATTTGGGAGTGTGTATTTCACCTTCATTTTTGAAAGACAGTTTTGCTTAATATAACATTCTTTGGTGACAGCACCCCCTTCCCCCAGCCTGCATGCTTTGAATTTGTCATCTCACTGCCTTCTGGCCTTCATTGTTTCTGATGAGAAGTCAATTGTTAATCTTATTAGGGTTTCCTTGTATGTAATATGTTGTATTTCTCTTGTTGCTTTCAAGATTTTTTTTTTTTTTTTTGCTTTTCAGCATTTTTACTATGATGTGGCTGGGTGTAGATCTCTTTGCATTTATCCTACTTGGAATTTGTTGAGCTGCTTGGATGTGTAGATAATGTTTTTCAGCAAATTTGGGAAGGTATCAGTTATTTCTTTGGATATCTTTAAAATGTATTTCTTTTAAACTGAAACATTCTGTACCCATTAAACACTAACTCTCTACTCCCCAGTCTTCCTAGTTGTTGGCCTAGTTGTTCTATTTCCATTTCTATGACTTTGAGTGTCTAGATACCTCATATAATTGGAATAGTTATCCTTTTTGTCTGGCTTATTTCACTTAGCATAATGTCTTCAAGGTTCATCCATGTTTTAGCATGTGACAGGGTTTCCCAGAATTTCTGTATTTTCAGAAATTCAATTCAGGTATTGAAATTAGGTATTCCTAATACTTAGGAACTTTTTGAAACTTTTTTCTTTAATTTCCCTGCTCATTTTATTTTTACTAAACTTTTATGCTATTTTTAGAATTATTGTCTATCTAGTTTTACATGTCACTGTATGTTTAATTAGTGAAAAATCTAATTTGGAAAAGTGAAACCAAATACTGCTTTGTTACCTTTAAAAGTTGATGGTGTTATGCTTTGCTGTTTATGGAATGTCTGATACATAAGTTAAATGTAATTTCACAGTATTTAATGATTTTTTTTTCTTTTAAGTACTCTTATAGGGTATTTCATTTTGAGATGGAGTCTCGCTCTATTGCCCAGGTTGGAGTACAGGGGTGTGATCTCAGCTCACTGTAACACTGCCTTCCAGGTTGAAGCGATTCTCCTGCCTCAGCCTCCCAAGTAGGTGGGCTCACAGGTACGCACCACCACACCCAGAGATTTTGTATTTTTAGTAGAGATGGGATTTCACCATGTTGGCCAGGCTGGTCTCGAACTCCTGGCCTCAGGTGATCTGTCCACCTCAGCCTCCCAAAGTGCCACAGCACCCGGCCGTATAGCATATTTTTCTATTTGTATATGATTTAATGAAATTGCTGACTCTCAATTTGTTTTTTAAACTCCCAGTCTGCATATTTTCTCAATTCAGTAGTGATTCCCTATAAGGAGAAGGTCATGACTGCTCTTTCTTTGAGTGCGAAGAGTGTGAATAACACCCAGCTGTCCCCTGAAGACACTGGTTAGTGTGTCTTAACTGCATGTGACATAATCAAGATATTAAAATTTAATTCACTTTTATTCTTTATCTAAACGTAGTCATGAGATTCAAGACATTATTTGCTCATAACCATGGCCTGCGTACCTCAGCCTAAAGCTGTTATTTTGATGACAGCTACCTCAAATGTGTTATCTTAGGGTGTTTGCTGAGTCTTGGCCTCACTTAGAGTAGGCAATGAATGGATATTGAGAATTGTTATCATTTTGTTTTAAACTTCTGTTTGGAGAGTATTTATGATTTGAGGTACCTTTTATATTTTTGTTTGTCTTAAGGTTTCTAACAAATGAAAAAATTTGATTAACATATGAAATATCCCACTGGTATAAAATAAGCTCTACAAGTAAGTCTTATATATGGTCTTTTATTCTCTAAACAGAGACTCTACAGGGGCAGGTAATTCACTGGTCCACAAGCGGTCTCCTTTACGTCGAAACCAAAAGACCCCAACATCCTTGACCAAGCTGTCTTTACAGGATGGACATAAAGCCAAAAAGCCAGCATGTAAATTTGAAGAGGGTCAGGATGTCCTAGCTAGATGGTCAGATGGCTTGTTTTATCTTGGCACTATCAAAAAGGCAAGTTACCTTAATGTATGTTTTGCTGTTTTTGCAGTAAGCATTTAATAATCTTAAATTTAACTTTAAATGTTTTTAATTTTAAGAGATCACCGTTAAGTATTTCTCTGTATTGCAGATAAACATATTGAAACAGAGCTGCTTCATCATATTTGAAGACAGTTCTAAATCCTGGGTTCTCTGGAAGGACATTCAAACAGGCAGGTGCTACTATTTCTCTTGAACATGATTTAAATTAAAATTTGATTTTCTTCAACTTGTCATATTGTGGTGTTGTCTGTTGAATACAGTGTATTTAGATAACTCAGTATTACTTCCAAGGAGAAGTTAAAAAATCAGCATAGTCTTTATTATAGACCATAAGAAGAACGAGAATACTCTCTTAGGGTAAAGATAGACTAGAGGACAGATGCATCACTAATTTATACCCATAAGCTATATTAAGACCTTTTCTCTCTTTAAAAAAAAAAAAGAGGCCGGGCACGGTGGCTCACTCCTGTAATCCCAGCACTTTGGGAGGCTGAGGTGGGAGGATCACCTGTGGTCAGGAGTTTGAGACCAGCCTGACCAACATGGAGAAACCCCATCTCTAAAAAAAAAAAAAAAAGACCCTTCTAAGAACTTTGAATAAAAATCTTTAGTAACTAAGTAACAGTTTGGGTTCAATTTAACTGTTGCTTATATTTTTAGAAGGCAACTATTTATTGAGAGCATACTATTTGTCAGATGATTTGGGAAATTAGGACATATAAAACTGCTTTAGAATAATAGAAATATTCATTAATAAAAGTGGTTTAAAATTACCATTTAGTTATGGGTTTTTATGTTTAGATGGGAAAATGAGGCTACATTTGTGTGCCAGTAAAAATGAATACATGTATGCCTTGGTTTGGTTATAGGTATGCTTCTTGGGATGATTTCTATTATTAGAAACTATGATTGTTTCATGCTCTTAGAGTCTGCTAAATATAGATGTTTTTCCAGGTAACTTTTTCATGCAAAGCACTTTAAAAAATTATTAATCTTTACTAAAAACCTGAGTTTTTAGTAGTTCATTAAAGCCCTACTTTTGATTTTCCTTTTGCTGGATTAATAGGCCTACACCAAGACCTGTGTTTTGTATATTCTTGTAGAAAAGAGATAAATTTTCTCCCTAAAGGGTAGACACGTTGCTAAAGTGTTTAATGATTGAATTTTATATTTGAATCCCAAATTCAATTTTATGGTAGGTTTCTGCTGTGTTTAGTTCTTGACTTCACTCCTAATATTTCTTAAAAGAATAAAAAAAGTTTTGGTAAAGGAATTGGAATGTTCTAATTACCATCTGTATAATTGGTACTCAGGGCTTAGGTGGGAAATGAAATAAATTACTCTGGTAATTTATGTATCAAATATAAATTTACTCTGGTAATTTATTTGATAAAATGTTACTCTGGTAAAATGTTGCTCTGGTAAAATGTTTTTCTAGGTAGACTTTTTATGGTTCCTGGACTGTTTAGTTTAAAGGACTAAAATTATGTTTTGAATCTGAAATTGAAGAGCCAGTGAGAACAGTGTGAATCTTAAGATGTAAAGGGATAGGAGATCTCCAACACTGCTACAGATCTTATTACCCTGCACACAAAATTATTCCTTTTTCCTTATTTTGTAAACACGGATTTCTCTAATAGCACTGAAACATGTTATGCTGCTTTTTACTCCCCTTCCATTAGTTATGTATTTCTTTCAGCTTTTAAAGATCTTTTGGAGTTTCCTGTGGATTTAATGTAGTAGGTCTGTCTGTCCTTTTGTCTACTTTCTCCTTTCTACTTCCCCTTCATTACTTTTAAAAGTGGCAGAAAGAAGAAAACTAATGTTATGTAGAGATAGAAAGTTGTTGTGTGAGGGTACTTTCCTGTTCTACAAGTGCTGCACCCAGTATGTCAGTTTAATGTTCTGTAGTTGTTCTTTCTTAACTGGTTCCTTTTGCTGTTCCTGGAATTACAAAGGATTGCTCTGGTTATTTAACTCTTCATAGCACCTTGATAGTAGCACACAGGAAACTGCAGTTGCCATAGAAATGAATAAATTAATTTGAAAACTGCATTATGGCTGTTTTAGTGAGGAGTATGTTTAGTAGTTTTCTTCTCTGTAAGAAACCTGCTAATAATATATATCAAAATAATTTAATAAATTATATATATCTAATGAGATTCTTTTAAAAATTTTACGTAAAGAAGAATGTTAATAGTCAACCAGGTGAAATATATCATGTTGCAACTATTACATAAATGTAAGAAAGATTTAAATCTTAGCATCTGATGCTATTTTGGTTTCTGTGAAATGATGTTCTCTTGCATTGCTGGTGGCAGTGGAAATTTCTATTTTGGTTATTTAGCATTTGCATTAAATGCAAACAAAGTTTATGATTATCTAATAGACTCATTTCTAGCAGTTTATTATATTTTTGAGAAATAATTTTTAAAAAACTAGATGAAAAATGTGTCCTGAGCTTTATATTAAAAAGAACAAAAAATCTATTTCTAAGATGAAACGGTGAAGACTTTTTAGTCAACTGGATTTGGAGTAAGGGAGACTATAGAAGATTACTAAGCTATATAGGAAGGTTCTTGTAAACTTGATGGTTAAAAAATACACATATGTTTGATTTCACAAGTAAAAGTTAATTTCTAGCTTCCTCAGGATTGTTTCTTGGGTTACTACCCCCTTTTCTGAGGATTTACCTTCTCCTTCATTAGTCCAGGTAGTTACAGTGAGAGTCAGATCCGGCATCTACCTTAGGAGGGGCTGTCATTCCATTTACAGGGAATTGTAAATTTTCACGGAAAGTTCCCAGGCTTAATCTGGTTGCTCTCATGACCGGAACCGTAAATCCAGAAGCTATGGGAGGCCACCTTCAATAAGGTCTACCAAGAAGCAAACAGCTGGGTGCAGTGGCTTATGTCTGTAATCCCAGTGCTTTGGGAGGCAGAGGCAGACGCAGGAGGATTGCTCGAGCCCAGGAATTTGAGACCAGCTTGGGCAACATAGGGAGATCCTGTCTCTACAGAACAAAACAAAAAATAGCAGTCAGGCATGGTGGCACAAGCCTCTGGTTCCAGTTACTTCGGAGGCTGAGGTAAGAGCATTGCCTGGGCTTGGGAAGTTAAGGCTGCAGTGAGCTGTGACTGTGCCACTGTACTTCAGCCTGGATGGTACAGCAAGACCCTGTCTGAGGGGAAAATTAAAAGGAAGCAAGCAAAGCAAGAGAAAGAGGATGAGAGACCAAAACAAACAAATAGCGAAAATACAAAATACAGATCTCCACCCCCCAAAAAGAATAACAATTGGTAACCTATATGTCCAAGAGTAGAGTAATAATTAAGTAAATTGGGTTCTTTCCACTAGATATAATACTATGTGGCTATTGGAAGTTACAATTTTGAAAACTGGCTGTGTGAAAAATGCTTTTGATAGAAGAAATATTATATAGTATTGATGAAGCATCTTGTAGTGGAGAGAATATGGATTTTGGCACATCTCTGAATCCTAGTCTTGATGTTTTCTAAGGGGCTTTGGGTTAGTTACTTTCTCTGAGCCTCAGTTCTTCTCTATAAATAGTATATTCATAAGTTAGTTGTAGAATTAAGGAAAATATATCAAGAGCCTACACAATGCTTGGCTCATAGCTCAAAATTTTAGGTTTTCATTTTTATTATGTACGTAAAATGTGTGCATTGTGTGAATTTGACTTTATTGGAATAGACAAGATGAGAATACTGGAAATGATTGTGTGTTAGGGTAGTAAAATTGTATTTTAAATTTTGTATGTTTTTTTTTAGAATAAAAATGTTTAAGGAAGAAATGACTTACTTGTTCTGCTAAAACAATATAATTAATAATTGTAGGATCCTGAAATTTAGTTGCAATGGGATTTTGTTAGGGTGCATTATTGGATACTGTGTTATCAGATTGCAGAAGCTGGAGATTAAATAATTGGTGTTCAACCTGTTTAATAAATTGTAAAAGGAAATGCTCTGAATTCAGGGAGAAAGAGGTGTTTACATATCTTCCTTGCTGTTTTTTTAAAATTTCATAGTACTAGTTGTGTAGGATAAGTGAATACATGTACATGAATATATACATGTTCTGTAAAGCAGCTCTAGTATTCACAAACCTCCTCTACCTGCTGTTGTCCATTCCTCACCTCTACCTTCACCTTTGAGAGCGGGAATATGAAAAATGAGTAATAAGGGAAGCCGCCTGAGAGCAATTTAAATTATGCCTTCTGCCAAAAAACAGATTAAATTATGAAAGTAGACAGGCATCTTAAAGGTAGAAAGAACACAGAGCAGAGAGATACCATTTTGTGTACTTTGTCTTGTGAAGCATTGTGATCTACTTAGCATACATTGTCCATATGTGCTGCCCACTGAGTTATAATGGTAGTTTTGTTATATGGAATTTTTTATGACTGTTTTTTAATGTGTTTTAAATATTTTAGGAGCCACTGGAAGTGGGGAAATGGTCTGTACAATATGTCAAGAAGAGTATTCAGAAGCTCCCAATGAAATGGTTATATGTGACAAGTGTGGCCAAGGTAACGTTGATTTCTTTTAATCTTGGGGAAAAGTTGTTAGAAATTGAATGCCTATGTTGAAGATTAATGACTAAAAATACTTTATATTGATAATTTGAAATTATTATCCTGCTTATTAATTGTAAATATATTAATGTAGGAAATGATAATACTAAAATGCATTCTCGAAACTGTGTTGAAAGTATTAATGAAATAGAATTTGCTTTATGCTTTTTTTGATATTAAGGATATCATCAGTTGTGTCACACACCTCATATTGATTCCAGTGTGATTGATTCAGATGAAAAATGGCTCTGTCGACAGTGTGTTTTTGCAACAACAACAAAGGTATATTTTAAGTGTTTTGGGCTAAAGCCCTGATGGAATTTGTAAGACATTATCAACTTAATGATTGTGTACATTGGAAGTTTGTTTGAATGAAATGAGCAATGAATGCTAGGTGGAAAATGTTTATTTGACTAATGATACTTAATTGACTTTTTAAACAATGCTTTCACTTATTTGATGATAGCAATATAGGAATTGGTGCAGTAATTTGAAAGAAGAAAAGAAAAATAGAGATTATTATTAATCAGACAGTTTGTGATAAGGTAAAAGTTTGAAATGGAAACTTCTCCAAAAGTGTCAGAGTCGTTTTTAAAGTATAAAATTGTGTTTAAAAGTTTAGCCTTCACTCTTTCACATTTTTTTCTTCTATTGTAGAGGGGTGGTGCGCTTAAAAAAGGACCAAATGCCAAAGCACTGCAAGTCATGAAGCAGACATTACCCTATAGTGTGGCAGACCTTGAATGGGATGCAGGTCATAAAACCAATGTCCAGCAGTGTTACTGCTATTGTGGAGGCCCTGGAGAGTAAGTAAATAGAATTATGTAATTCCCCTTAAGTAATTTTTATTTGCTTGCCTTAGCTATTTTTCTTGATTATGCTGTGTGAGTGACAGTGAATCGCAACTGCATGAATACATCGGTGAAGAAAACCCGGGGGAAAATCCGTTATTTTCATCAAAAAATAATTCTCAACTAGTTTTTTATCATATCCACACATTAAAAAATCTTCTTATAAATCTTATATCCTGGAAACTTAAAGTGAATTAAAAATATTGTCATAAAGTTAGCTATTGAAGGAAAACATTTAATGCAGGGGCCCAGTATCAGTAGTTTCATTGGTTGTCATATTTAATGTGATTGACCATTTAGAAACTGTTATATTTAATTATAATTTGAATGGGAGAGTAAGAGACAAGTTTTTTTGTTTTTTTTTTTTAATGCAAAAGCAACATGGAACTTTTTCACAGTGATTTCTTCTACATATTTTCATTTCTTTCTTTTTTAAAATGATAGGGCACAGATTGTAGTACAGTGACATGATCATAACTCACTGCAGGATTGAACTTCTGGGATCAAATGATCCTCCTGCCTCAGCCTCCGAAGTAGCTAGGAGCACAGACATGTGCCACCACACCTGGCTAATGTTAAAAAGTATTTTTTTGTAGAGGCAGGTTTTTGCTATGTTGACCAGGCTGTTCTAAAACTCCTGGCCTCAAGCAATCCTCCCACCTCAGCCTCCCAAAGTGGGATGGGATTACAAGCCTGAGCCACCATACCTGGCCTGGAGTAGCACTTTTATTTTTTTCCAGAATTTTTTCTTTGCATGTGCAACTTGTTCAGCTGTTTGGTGCAAGAGGCCTAGCTTTTGGGATATCCTGGCTTTTGACATACCTTCCTAACGTTTGATTTTTGTAACTCTTTCTGAACACTTAGAGGACATTGTGAATTTTTTTTTTTTTTAAGAGAAGGGTTCTTGCTCTGTTACCTAGGCTGGAGTGCAGTGGCGTGGTTGTAGCTCATGGCAGCACTGAACTGGGCTCAAGCAATCCTCTCATCTCAGCCTCCTGAGGAGGTAGGACCACAGGCATGTACCACCACATCCAGCTAGTTTTTAAATTTTTTCGTGGAAATGGAATCTCTCTATTTGTCCATATTGGTCTCTAACTCCTGGCCTCAGGTGATTGTCCCGCCTTGGCCTCCCAAAGTGCTGGACTTACCAGCATGAGTCTCTGTGTCTGGCCTCCACCGTAAGATTATTAATTAGCCTAATTTCAATATTGTTGTATTTCAGGGAATAGGAAGCTTGGGGAGAGGGAGAGGGATGGGGAATGACTGGTTGGTAGTAGTCAGGAGGCATACAACATTCAGTGATTGAGTTTGCCATCTTATATGGGCATGGTTTGTGGTGGCCCAAAATAATTATTGTAGTAACATCGAAGACTACTGATCACCATGAAAGATGTAATATTAATAGTAATAAAAAAGTTTGAAATATGGGAATTTCCAAAATGTGACACAGATACAAGGTAAGCACATGTACCTGGAAAAATGGTGCTGATAGACTTAATCGAGGTATACCCCTACTTGGAAATGGTGACTTTTATTATTTTCAAATAAAGATAATCGTATCAAAACTACACATACTAGCCAAGTGTGGTGGTATGTGCCTGTATTTCCAGGTACTTGGGAGGCTAAAGTAGGAGGGTCACTTGATCCCTTGAGCCCTGAAGTCCAGCCTAATCTCAGTGTAGCAAGGTAGCCCTATCTCTTAAAACAAACAAACCCAAAATCCATTTACCAACTGAAAAGAGAAGATAATCTTTCTTAGATGAAGATTCAATTTTAGCATCTTAGCTTTCTCAAGCAGATCTATAGACCATATATGAAATACAGCTAAATCGGTCAAAAAGCCTTTATACCTGGTAGTCTTAGATTAGATTTATGATGTTAAGCAAGTTTATTAAATTGTTATATTCTTTTTATTATAGTTGACAAGAATAATAGAAACACAGTAAAGCTATAAAATGGAATGTTTATAACCTGAAAGCTGTCTAAGGCCATTTGATATTTGGGGCAAGCAACAATACCCCTGAGTCTGACCTCTCCTGGGGTTTAGAGAGTTGATGTGAAAAAAAGCCCAGAGGCTAGGCATGGTGGCTCACACGTGTAATCCCAGTACTTTGGAAGGCTGAGGCCAGAGGATCACCTGAGCCCAGGAATTGGAAACCAGCCAGGGCAACATAGGAGGACCCCAGTTCTGCTTAAAAAAAAAAATACTAGCTGAGCGTGGTGGTGCATGCCTGTGGTCCTGCCTACTTGGGAGGCTGAGGTGGGCGGGTTGCTTGAACTTGGGAGGTCGAGGCTGCATGAGCCATGGTGCACTCTAGCCTGGACAACATAGCAATACCCTGCCTCTTAAACAAAACAAAACACTTAGGCTTGTGTTTTAACAGAGCTCATTTAACTAGTGTAGGAGCCAGGCATTTTTGGCTAGATGTAGTAGTTGTATCTTTCAAGAGCTTTAATTTGATGAATCAAAGCGAGAAGAGAGATTAAATAGCTGGTATCATAAGCCTTTTTGGGAAAGGAAATATTTACAGTAAGTAAAGTAGAAGTGCGATACTATAATTAGAACAGTATTGTGGATTATGCCACTTTGTTGTTGTTTTTAAGAAATGAACCTTTTTCTTAAAACAGAAATTTTAATATTAACTTTTTTTTTTTAATAGCTGGTATTTAAAGATGCTACAGTGCTGCAAATGTAAGCAGTGGTTTCATGAGGCTTGTGTGCAATGCCTTCAAAAGCCAATGCTGTTTGGAGACAGGTGAGAAGGGCATTTGAACTTTACTGGCTGATTTTTATCTTTTTAATTGTGGTTATGTTTGCCACTTCAGATTTCTAAAGATAGTTTGAACAGTGATTGGTAAAAGTGTTGTCTCAGAGGGAAAATAATTGAATGATATACTTAATATATACATAAATGATATGAATTTTAATGATAATATATTATTAAATGTATTACATTAATGATATTACATTAAATGTAATACATAATTGAGTGATATGCTGAAAATATACATAATTTTTGTGCTTTTGGATTTTATTCCAGAAAGCTTTTAAGTATTGTCAGTAATTCCATTTGCTCCTGTTGACCCACAGTACTGTGAAGTATTCTCATTGAGGTTCCTTTAAAGAACTTCAGAGGACTGTTACTGCAGAGAAAAGACCACGGGCCTTGACACAACGTATATCTTAGAAATAAAGAATTTCTGGCCGGGCGTGGTGGCTCAAGCCTGTAATCCCAGCACTTTGGGAGGCCGAGGCAGGTGGATCACGAGGTCAAGAGATCGAGACCATCCTGGTCAACATGGTGAAACCCCATCTCTACTAAAAATACAAAAAATTAGCTGGGCATGGTGGTGCGTGCCTGTAATCCCAGCTACTCAGGAGGCTGAGGCAGGAGAATTGCCTGAACCCAGGAGGCGGAGGTTGCGGTGAGCCCAGATCTCACCATTGCACTCCAGCCTGGGTAACAAGAGCGAAACTCCATCTCAAAAAAAAAAGAAAGAATTTCTAAAAGCAGACTCAATGTACTTTCTATATTAGAAGAATGCAGAATAGTGCAGTGAACTCCAGGAACAAAAAGCTGGACCACTAAATTTGACATCTGAAAACCTGGGTTTAAATCTTGGCTTATGCCACTTAATTTTCTTTCTGACCTTAGGGAAGTCCACTTGTCTCTTTGGGCTTGTTTTATCAGGTTATTTTAAACATTAAATTAAATAATGTATATGGGGACAATCATCACAGTTGCTTGCACACAAAGGCTATTTGTAAGCTATGAGTACATGTGAGTCTGTCTATAAACTTTGAAGGTCTCCAGTGGTTTAAAAAAAAAGATCTTAGCTGGGCGCGGTGGCTCAAGCCTGTAATCCCAGCACTTTGGGAGGCCGAGGCGGGTGGATCATGAGGTCAAGAGATCGAGACCATCCTGGTCAACATGGTGAAACCCCGCCTCTACTAAAAATACAAAAAATTAGCTGGGCATGGTGGTGCGTGCCTGTAATCCCAGCTACTCAGGAGGCTGAGGCAGGAATTGCCTGAACCTAGGAGGCCGAGGTTGCGGTGAGCCGAGGTCACGCCATTGCACTCCAGCCTGGGTAACAAGAGCGAAACTCTGTCTCAAAAAAAAAAAAAGATCTTTCTCTTCACATATGAACTATTTCATTAGTTGTTATTGGAAAAGAATTTTCCTCAATCACAGATAGCGTTAAAATTTAAATTATATTTTGTTTTGATTATCAGTCTTTATATCAGCTGTAGGATATTCACTTGGTGAATATTAGCTATAATTTTTAAATAGTTTATCCCTGATTACTAAGTATAAAACTTTTGTTTTTTCCCTCAGATTTTATACGTTTATATGCTCTGTCTGCAGTTCTGGACCAGAATACCTCAAACGTCTACCATTACAGTGGTAAGTGTGGACTTTTCTGTTAGAAAAAAAAAAAGAAAAAAAAAACCATATTTTTAAACCTACAAGTTGAAACTTTCTATATGCATTTATTTGGCTTAAGTAAAAATGGGTTATTTATGTTTGGCTTTATTTCTTTTATTTATCCTCATGCCTGATACCATCTTCACTAAGTAATATCCACTTTTATTGCTAAATTAATAAGGCTATTCAGTGTTGAATGGCATAAATGTAACTTTCACACATCCTTTAGACCTTCAAAATTCTTACTCATATTTCCAGTTCTTTTGAACCTTCAGAAGAGCATGCAGTAGAAAAGAGATAGGTGTAACAAATATGCTAATTTCTGCTTCAGTATAATTCTTGTGTATTGGAAGTGCGATTAATTTTAGAGTTTTACTAATAAAATGCTTACAGTAAGTACTTAACGAATCTTTGTTGTAGTTTACATATTTTAGGAATAGATAGGATTTAACCCATGAATCAGATAGTTTGGTTAAGTATGGTATATTCTGTAGCTTGTATCCAGTAGTGAAAACACAAAAATCTTGATTCTAAGCTATATTTTGTTAAAGCCGTATCCTCTTTAATGCATTTTAGGAAGTAATTCATATATCTTCTAGTTTATGGTTGCTATTTCAGGATAAGTGAATGTCTAGTCACTATTTTCTAGTTATTTTCATATGTAGTGATTTATAGTATTGTGAATATGACTATCCACCTATATATTTCACTTTACATTTTAATTATTATTTTATTAAGAAACTGTGATTTCTTAACCATAACCAAAGACATTGTTTCTGTGTATTTGATTATTTTTGGATTCCAGGGTAGACATAGCACACCTATGCCTTTACAACCTAAGTGTTATTCATAAGAAGAAATACTTTGATTCTGAACTTGAGCTTATGACATACATTAATGAAAACTGGGATAGATTGCACCCTGGAGAGGTAGGTGGTCTGAGAACTACAGTGGCTACTTGTCTTTTTTGTTTTGTTTTGTTTTTGAAAAACAACTAAGTCACATGTATAAATCAGACAACTAAAGTAGAATTTTATTTTTAGTTCTGGGGTCAAATTAGTTAGGTACGGATATCAGAACCAGCCTTCTCATCCTCCTATTTGTTTGTTGCCTATTGCTCTGGGAATTTGTAGAAGGAAGTATATTATTTGATTCTTCCATTTTCCGAAGTGAAAATCATTGTAGTTAAAGATAGAAGGGAGGGAGAAATCTTTAGTATTGGATATCTTACTCATAGTTTAACCTCCTTTTCTTCTAAGTTTTCTATAAACTTATAGATATAACCAGCATTCTTTCTTCCTCTCTTGTTGGTACTCCTTTATATATCTCTGACTTGTAGGAATGGTGGGAATCTAATAATATTGTCAGAAAAATGAGTTGTAGAATGAAGCTGCCTGAGTAGAAGATTATCCCCTCTCATTCTGACATCTCATTTTGCTTCTCATTTATGAAATGTAACTACCTATCCTGGTTTACAAAGAGTCTTTTTTTAAAGGAATATAAAATTAATGTGTGTTCATTGAAGAAAATTTTGAAACTATTAAATAGCAGAAACAGAAAAGTAACTAGAATAAGTTTAAATAGTTAGGGACCTTATTTTTAGCATTTATTTAGAATTACTAAAATACACATTTTAACTACTTTAGGTTAAAAGCAAAAAATTTGTTTTATAATACATGGAATTTGATAAATATATCTTAGTCATGCATTTTTTTTTTTTAGGTAAAAACTTTGCAAATTCATTTGAAGTTTAGGAAGAATTCCTTGATTTGTAGGTTTGAGACATGAAGGACCGTCCTATTTCATATAAAATAGGATATCCAGGGACTTTTTGGGGGTTTATGGGATATCAGGGAGAACATAATGCATAATTTAGTTGGTAGTTTTATATTAAATCTAGGATATTATTGAAATTCAGTTTATATGTTTTGAATGTTACGTATTGGATTATCATACAAATTTTTGTTAAGTTTTCTGTTAAATAATTTTTTTTTAGATGACGTTTGAGAGAAAGTGAGTGATGTGTACATTTGATACCTTTTTTTTTGAGACAGAGTCTCTCTCTGTTGCCCATACTGGAGTGCAGTTGCATGATCTTGGCTCACTGCAACTTTCACCTCCCCAGGCTAAAGCGGTTCTCCTGCTTCAGCCTCCCCAGTAGCTGGGATTATTATAGGCACCTGCCACCACACCCGGCTAATTTTTGTATTTTTAGTAGAGATGGGGTTTCGCCATGTTGGCCAGACTGGTCTTGAACTCCTGACCTTAAGTGATTCCCCCACCTTGGACTCCCAAAGTGCTGAGATTACAGGCGTGAGCCACCATGCCTGGCCACATTTGGTAAATTTGAATAAACTGATTAGTAATCAAAAAGTAAGGAGTAAGGGATTAGTAGTGACCATAGTGCTTTTTATAATCATCTTAATATTTAATGCTATAATACATTTGTTTAAAAGTTCTAGCTGTTCTTTTAGCACTTCATATGCAGATATATATGTATACCTGTTAGTACATTGTATCCATTACATGATGAAATTCTGCAGTAGTTACTTGATATAGATATTGAGTGTATATATAATGTAAAAACTCGTTGTGTTTATTTCAAATGCTGTCATTTTTAATTTAAATTTTAGTGTTTAGATTTTATTTGAGAGGCTGGAATATAAGAAAATGAAGATCACATTTAGTATATTTTTCAAGAAAAGAGTTCAGTTTATGAATTTCAGGTGTCTCAGCTCCAACTGAACTTCTGAAACAGACTAGAAAAAATTCACTTCAGCAGTAATATGTATTTTTATTTCTGTAGCCTGTGAGGTAATGTCTTAGGAAAAAATTTTACTTTCTACATTTTGAGCCATCAAATTTATTAATAAAACAAGAGACTAATAATTTCTTATTGTTCTTTCTCTGAATGAAAATATTTATACTTCTTAGATTAGATATCTCATTCCAGACTGTGGTTATTGACACATTGAAGTTAAGGTTTCTAATTTTCTGTATTTAATATTTTTATACTATACTTATAATTGGATTTTAGGGTGAGTTTTTAATAATGAAGAGATGATAAAATTTATGCTGGTCTATAATGTTTATTCAGTGTTTTTCAGTTAGTTTACTTTCAAATGTTTGTGATTGATACAAAGAACATAATTAATGGGTCATCCAAAATTATTTGAATAGAAAACTTTTGATAAACTGAAAATGAATTGCAAATTGAATTTTGTTGCTATCCAAATTTAGGTCAACAAAAATTTCCTTTTGTTTATATTCTTGTTCTAAAGCTTATAAAATGCCATTAATTATTTTCAAAACATGGGAAGTAGTATATGGTAAATATAATGTTTATATTTTATAATTGAGTACCCTGGAGTACTTGAGTCATTTTGAACATCAGTTCTTCTTCATCTTTTTTTTTTTAAGAGACAGGGCCAGAGAGTCTCTCTCTCTCTCTATCTCTATCTCTCTTTTTTTTATTTCAAGAGTCTCTTATCCAGGCTGGAGTACAGTGGTACAGTCATACATAGCTCACTGAAGCCTTGAACTCCTGAGTTCAAGTGATCTTCCTACCTCAGCAATTCTTGTTATACCTAATAGAGAATATGTGATATAAGTACCTGCTCTAGAAATTTCTCCTCAAAAATGAAAAAAAACACAACAAAGCTTCTGATTTTAGTTTATCTAAAATGTGGAGTTTCCTTCCTCTTGCCACCAGATCAAAGAAAACAATTTTGTGATGATATAAGAAGTTGAGATTTTTTTTTATGACACTTTGCTTAGGAATATATATTGCATGACTAGGCAGTTACCCACATTTATTATTCCTGAACTTGGAATTATAATTAATTTTACATATGATGAGTCTAGCTATTGGTATTTGTTATTTTGGAAACCTAGTAAATACATATTTACTTTTGTAATTACTTGCTACAGTGGTATTCTGTTTTGTGTATTGTGTTTCTCCCCCCAACCCCTGCCTTTTTGTTTTATAAAGGAAGCACTGTGACTGTTTGATTTTAAAGACTTTTTTTTTTAATTTTAAAGAGCAGAATTAGGTTGTTCCTTCTGCCAGACATGCATTGTCTCCCCATTATCAACATCCCTCCACCATAGTGCTAGATTAGTTATAATTGTTGAAGCTACATTAATATGTCATTATCCAAAGCTGTAACTTCTTTTAATAATAAAAAGAAGTTTCAAAAACATTATGCTTTTGGAGATAGTATTCTTTCATACTGAAAAGGCAAACGTAACATTCATGTATCATTTTTGTCTTAGTTGACTATTGTATAGTATTTTATGAAAAGAAGCTAAAACTTTTGAACCATTTTAGAAGATAATGATAGTATTATACTGTTTCCTTATGTAGTTTTTGTACTTTTGGCTTGGTACTTACTGATTATCATATAGATCGAGTGTAGCTGTTTGAGGAGCTACTATATTTTAGATTATTTTCTTTGAGATAGTAAAAATACTTAACATTTGAAACCACAATAAACTTTCTTAAGGTTTTTATGTAAAATGAAGTCTCATCTATTTTATCAGATTGCTTTGGGGAGTTTAAAGTCAGATATTAGTACTTTTTATAATCTGCATATTGTCATTTGTCTTTAATTCTTAGTTATTTGAAATCCTAGTTCTGTAATAACCCACTTTTCATGGTCTTAAATTTTAGAAGCCCTGAGGTTGTTGGCAGAAGAATTTATTGAGTGCTACTTCACTTTTGAGGGAGATAGGGAGAAAAACAAAGATGACACTCAAGAAATACTGTGGTAGAAATGATATTAGAGGAAAATATATAATAGAGGTGGAATAATACTTATAAGTGGAAATTATAAGAAATCTGAACAACAATACTTTGGGGCTTTGAGTGTTAAAATTAACATATAGTATGAAGGTTAGCAACAAATTACCTAAACTGTTGGCATACTTAAGCCCAGTTGGCTTGAAACTTAATATTGGTAATTGAAAGGAAGAGTTACACTATAAGTATTAGTGTGAGATTAGTATCTGGAGAGGGAAGAGCAAAAAAAAAAAAATATTCTGTTGGAGATTTATATAATAAACCCCAAGGTCAGATGGAAGGCATAGAATATGATGCTCTCCTAATGTAGATTATCTGATTTACCCTATAATGGTTGTACTTTTAGTTTGCAAAACACTGAAAGGGGGTGGTCTTTGGCACTTTTATGGTAGTCAAAATATGCAGTTCTATGCAAAGTAGTCATGGAGTGCTGAAGGAACTTAATGGATAAAATTTCTGAGAAATTGTAAGGAGTAAATACCAAAACGTGGGTTTTAGAAATTAGGAAGTCATTTTGCTATTGACTCAGCGAAATTGTAGAGCATATTTTTCATGTATATGGTTTGTGAAGATTTAAAAGGCAATAAGGAAAATCTCTTATTAGAATAAATCATGTTAAATACCCTTGGTTTCTTTTTTGATATGATTAGCAACACTGGTTTGTCAGTGGTTTTTTTGATAGGGTTAGCAAACACTGGTTTGGGCATGTGAACTGGTTAAAATAAAAACTAAATGGATTTGTAACTAATTGAAAAACAGCAAAGTTGGTGCTTTGGAAACCTTCTTGAAGGAGACTAATGGAGGGCCATAGGGGTTCTGTCTTTGTCTTCAATTCTAGAAGGATGACAGAATCAAGAGAAAAGATGATCTGGAACATTGAGCTGAAAACAAGATCAATTAACAGGAGTTAATTGATCTTATAAAATTCTGCTTTAGCCATAAACACAAACAGTACATGGGTATGATAGGGGATACTCAATTTGATAGCAGTTCGTCTGATAAAATTTCACAGTTGGGGTGGGGAAGGGGGACCAGGAAGAAGACAGAGTTAGTTAAAAGTTTAATATGAAATAACCATTTGATGTAGCTATTAAAAATTTTAAGTTACTCTTATAGTTAGACATGATAGTTGCATTCAGATATTTGAAGAGCTGTCTTGTAAAAGAGGGAATGGAAGAGCTCCAGGGAGGAAGGTTTTGTCCACCTATGGAATGGGCTTCTTTAGTCAGTACCTTATTATCAGCTTTTGTCAGCGGCAGTAATTAAGCCAAGGTTGAAGAAATATCTCTACTGTAAAAGAGATTGCAATGTTAGTGGAAGACTGAAATGGATCTAGGGTCTCATTCAAGCTTTAAAGTTGGATTCTATTATTCCTCCTTAAAAATAGAAATTCTCTATCATTGGACTCTTCAGAAATTACAGTGGAAGGTTTGATAGAGAGGAATGAGTACTTAACTCCTATTTCACGTTTTTTAAGCACTCAGCATATTGGCACGCAGTGGGCTCTCAGTGAATGGAGAATTAATGGACTTAACACTTGACTTCAGGTTCTAGTTCTCTCACCAACTAGATAGGTGAATTTTAGCAGTTTTAACCTTAACATTTGTTAACTCGTGTAAAATAGAGTTGGAGTAGATGACTTACAAGTTTTTTTCTAGCTCCGGCATTCTATTTGGCAGATTTGTTTTTTTTCTCACTTAAAAGCAGTTCTGAGGCTTGGGAGTTTGAACTGGTAAAGAACATATTGGCTGTAATTTTGAAAGTCAATTGTGACATTTTGGAAGCAGCATTTTTTTTAAGGTCTTCATAGCATTAATTCAGGATGGTCCTTTTAAAATTTAGATTTTTTTGCTAATGGGCCCTAGTAAAGAAGAGGCAGAAAGTTCTCTGAGTAAAGCCCTATTGGAACAAAATGGCTTTTTTTGTAGAATTAAATATTTAGATTTTAAAATGGTTTGTTATGATGAAAAATTACTGAGCCATTTAGAGCTGGCTAAAGTCTATAATTGTTATGAAAATAAAATCTCTCAATTTTATAGTATTCTAAAAAATTATAGAGCTTATTGGTTTATGCGAATATTAGAGATACTGGGAAATGGCATGTTTCTTACTACTTTTTGTACTCGTTCCTATTGATATCTGTTAGGAACTTTTATGGTAAATATGAAAATCTAATATTGTATTTCCCCAGGTTACAGAATTAAAAAAAATAATAATAATACAATCCCATTTTTGTAGTGTTTTACAGTTTATAGAATCTTCATAAACATATCATTGGATTAATATAATGAACAAGTGATGAGTGTAGGATTTATACTTGCCTTTTTATAGATGAAAAAATAAGCCTTGAGAAGTTAAATGGCCATAGGTCATATGAGTAGTCAGTGAGGATTTGAAATTAGAACTTAGATCTGACTACCAATCAGTACAGTTTTTCTCTGCATCACATTGCCTCTGTCTAGCACCTGTATATTACTAATTGATGAAATTGTAGTACGTTAAATTGTTTCTTGATACTTCACAGCTGGCAGACACACCAAAATCTGAAAGATATGAGCATGTTCTGGAGGCATTAAATGATTACAAGACCATGTAAGTTGATTTATTTTATGTATCCCTATGAGGGAGACATTTAGTAAGTATAAGGAATAATGGCATTGTTTAAGAATTTGGGATTGGTGTATAGAACAAGTACATACTATTTTAAACTTTTTAATGTCCTATTCTATTTTAGTTAGATTAAAGTAGTGATTCTCAAAGATTGGAGAAGGAGGAGTAATCCTTCTCCTGGGAATGGTGGGTGGGAGGCATATTAGTATCTTGGGGAGAATTTAGCTTGTTCCTTTGAAAAAGCATATTCAATAATAACTTCCTTCTATCATGTGATCTACTGAAAGTAAAATAAAATCTTGTTAGCTGATGGGAATATTGTTAGCTGGAGAGAATATTGTAAGGAATATGGGTTTTTAAAATGAGATCTATGATTATAATATTAGTTATTGCCATTAGTCATAGAAAAGTAATATTTCTAGCTGAGTGGTCTAAGATAATTAAGTGCTATTATTTGATATGTTCTCATACAGATCTACAGATCTCCCCCCATTTTTACTTTTTTAACTCAGCACTATAACTAGGATTCCCCTCTTTTTAAAACAATATATCTACATTTTTTAGAAACATTTTTAAATGCAACAGAAATTTTATACATATATGTGTTGACTCCAGTAAAGTATTAAATTATATTATAAAATTTTTGTTTGCAGTAAGTTGCTGTTTTGAATTTGACAGTATTTCCTCATTAAATAATGTAATTACTAGTGGCTAGCTAGATCTTCAGTCCAGCTCAAAAAGTCATGAGGTACCTAATATGACCTTGAAGTAAAATAAAAAGGAAAAAAGACTGTAAAAAAAAGTCATGAGGTACCTGAACAGTTATTGTGCTGGTAAAAATATTTCATGGGACAGTGAATTCTGAATTTCAACTTACGGTGCCAGAAATACCTCTGTTCATGTTATGGTAGAAATGGGGGCTCCCCTTTCTTAAAACTGCCAAAAAGTAGAACATTTTGGCTGGGCACCATGGCACATGCCTGTAATCCTAGCACTTTGGGAGGCCGAGGTGGGCAGATCACCTGAGGTTAGGAGTTTGAGAGTATCCTGGCCAACATGGTGAAACCCTGTCTCTACTAAAAATATGAAAATAGCCGGGCAGGGTGGTGTGCGTCTGTAGTCCCAGCTACTCAGGAGGCTGAAGCAGGAGAATCATTTGAACCTGGGAGGCAGAAGTTGCAGTGAACCTAGAATTGCACCACTGCACTCCAGCCTGGGCGACAGAGCGAGACTATGTCTCAAAAAAAAAAAAAAAAAAAGAAGGGTATAGGACATTCTAAACAATCGATGGAGATTCTGGTGGCCAGGCAAGTTTTAGTAGAGCTGAGGTAAATGGAGGTGCTTGGGAATAAGGACCATAAAGACTTAAAAGAAAGTTCTAAGGAGCTTATTTTACAGAGGCCCAAGTCCACAGTGCACTAACATAACCCTTTGCCCCGGGTTATTTCCATTTCTGGATCTGGCACTCCAGATGGGCCTCTAGGATTTATCTCCTACTTTCTTTTCCAATGCTATCACCTGTTATTTCTGACTAAGGTTTCTCTCCTTATAAATCCACTTTGAGATAGAATTCTTTTTTTTCCTAAACCCCTTTTGAGATATTTCTAACAGACGACACTAAATATGGGGAAGCATATTGGGACTAAAAATATACCATTCTTTGTTCTTTCTTCCTTTAAAAAGTTAGTTGCCATGTTTAAAGAGAAAAGTGGACATGTGCTCTTTTCCTTTCCAGTCCTATCCCTTTCTCCCCATCATATCCTACTGTAGACTGGCTCTGGAGCACATAAGAATCAAGGAGAGAAAGGGGAAATGAATTTTTGTAGTATTGGGTGGGCTTTCAAGTATAAGGGCCTTATAAAGTTGTAAGTTAGGGTCTACTGTGTGTATGTGTTCAGTTTTTAAAATTTTAGTTAATTTTTTTAAAAATTTAGGTTTATGTCTGGGAAAGAAATAAAGAAGAAGAAGCATTTGTTTGGGTTGCGAATTCGTGTTCCTCCTGTGCCACCAAATGTGGCTTTCAAAGCAGAGAAAGAACCTGAAGGAACATCTCATGAATTTAAAATTAAAGGCAGAAAGGCATCCAAACCTATATCTGATTCAAGGTAAAAGTTGATCTGTGGCTTAGTTTTTCTCTTTAGCTTATTTGTATCTAAAAATGTATGTTATTTAGTCTCCTTAGTATATTTGAAAATACAAGTGGCAGTTACTCTGAATTTATTTTTGTTTTTGGTCTATAATATCTTGCTTAGACAAGGTACAAAGAGTTAATGCCAGAGGCTCGTTTGTTATGTTAGGTCTTTGGATTTCCAGGAATAGACTCTATTGATTTTGTTAGCAAACAGCTTGAGTACTAGCCTATTTGTTCACTTTTCATTCATTCATTCATTCATTCATTCAATCATTCAATCATTCAGCACAGTTTTCAAGTGCCTTATTATCTAAGTGCTAGGGAGTACAATGACGAATTTTCCTTCTGCCCTGATGGGGTTTACATTCTATTGGGGAACAAAGGTGATAAAACATGTAAAATAATTATAGATTATGCTAGTGCCTTTTAGGATGGCATATTGTTTTAGACTTTACTATGGATAGAGATGGGACCTTTGCACTTTAACAATGAGGCTTAAGGAAGGACTGTTTAAGTTAATATTTAAATTGAGACTTAATGAGAATGATACAACAGTATAAAAAGCAAAGGGAAAAACTACTTCATCTAGCAGAAATAACAAGTGCAAAGCGTTTGAAACATATTTTAGGAACTCAAAGGAGACTGGTGTGGTGTAAATGAGGATGAGAGAGTAGCATCAGGTACTGGTAAGATTAGGTGGGGCTTGATCCTGTGTAGGGTCTTGTAGGTCTTAAAAGGAGTTTGGGTTGTTTTCTAAGAATAATGGAGAGGCATTTAAGGGATTTAATTATCTTTTAAAAATACTCGGCCAGGTGCAGTGGCTCATGCCTATGTTCTCAGCACTTTGGGAGGCCGAGGCAGTCGGGTAGATCACCTGAGGTCAGGAGTTTGAGACCAGCCTGACCAAATGTGGTGAAACCCTGTCTCTACTGAAATGACAAAAGTTAGCTGGGCATGGTGGCGTACAATTGTAGTCCCAGCTACTCTGGAGGTTGAGGCAGGAAATTCGCTTGAACCTGGAAGGCGGAGGTTGCAGTGAGCTGAGATCGTGCCACTGCACTCCAGCCCGGGCAACCGAGCAAGACTCCATCTCAAAAAAAAAAAAAATTCTTCAGTAAGAATAAAAGCAGGAGAAAATTAAGACTCAATTGTCTAGGTGAGAGATAGATGATATGAGGGCTTGTGCAGAGGTAGGCGGTAACATTCAAATGGAGAGAAAACAGATTTGAGATCTTTATTGGAGGTAGAATTAATTGGATTTGCTAGTGAATTAAATTTCTGAAAGTAAAGAAAAAAATCAAATAATGCCCAGATTTCTGCCTTGAGCAACTGGTGGGTGGTGGTGTCTGTTAACCAAGGTCTGGAAGAACAGATTTTGGTATGATAAATGAAGGATTCTTCTAATTCATATTCATTGAATTTGAGATTCTTATGAGGGATACACACACACACACACTCTCTCTCTCTCTCTCTCTCTCTCTCTCTCTCTCTCTCTCTCTCTCACCATACACACAGAATGATGTGAAATACAGACAATTGGATGTGTAATTCAGGAGCTCCTAGGAGAGGTCTGGGCAGGCAATACAAATTTGGAAACTGATTGATAAAGCCATGAGAATGAGTGAAATTACCAAGGGAGCAAGTAGAGAGAGAAGAAAAGGTGGTCTGGGATCATGTTCTGATATCATTTATAAATTGGGAAGAGGTGAAATAAGCAAAGGAGACTAAAAAAGAATGATCAATGAGATGGGAGGAAACCAGGAAGGTTTGGTGTCATGACAACCAAAACAAAGGGAGTGTTTTAAGAAAGATAGGTATATTAAAGTGTATTGAATGCTAATGAGAGATAGATTAAAATGAGAGACAAGTATATTTATTGCCTAAGGTAACATTTTGTAACATTTTGTTAGTGACCTTGACAAAAGGAATTTCTTTGAAGTAGTTCAGATAGAAACCAGATAGGACTGGATGGACATATGACTGAATCCAGCATTGCCCAATTTACATGTCAAAACTGGGTTTCTACATATGAGGGACACAGGCAGATTGAAAATAATAACAGTAGTAAAGGAAAGGAGGAAAATAGGAAACTATCTTGAAGAATTTTGAATGAGAGGGGAGAAAATGGAAAGGGTATATGTCATTAACACCCAGAAGTTTTCCTATACAGGGAGGCAGACAATGGAATGGCAGCTGAAGAGGAGGATGGGACTAGTCAAATCATGGTTTTTAAAAATAGACGGAGATAGTTGAAACCTGTTTTTGTGTGTTAGTAGGAACGATCCAGTGGAGAAGAGGAAATTGGTGTAGGAGAGTAGAAGCCAAGAGAAGGGCTGTAGAGCCTAAAGGTGGGACTGTCCTTTTCTAGAAGGAGAAACATCCTTCTGTTGAAATGGGGTGAAAGAGAAAATGGGTACAGATGGTAGTTCTGTTATAGATTGGGCAGTTGGAAGTTCTTGCCTGGTAGCCTCTATTTTCTCCATGAAATATAAGGCAGAGATAGATGAGAGGACTGTACAGAGAGGGGAATTTAAGGGTAAATTAAAGGTATGGAATAGTCATCTTGGAGATAAGGAGAATGTAATTACAAAGCCTTGACAATGAAGTTTGTAAGAAAGTAGCTACTATTTAAGTTTTCTTTCCTGAAGAAAAGAATGCTTTTTATTCCTATCACTTTTCAGATTTTGTCACTGAAATCCTTTGCTAGCCATTTGGCCATATTATGAATCAGAAAAAAGAATTGCACAAGCTTTTTCATTTCTATCATGATTGCGATAGGATGTTCTCTCTGTGGTGGCTATCAGGTCATCTGATGCCACCAGATAAGGATTCAGCTGCTTTCTTAAAGGCATCCTCAGTTCCCTCTGGACCTTGTGTATAAGTTGGTCCTTTTACTCTGCGATTACTTTCTTTAGTCCAGGAGTCCTTTTTAAATACTATGTTGATCATTTTACAAAAGAAATGGATATCCCATCCATCTTTCTCTTGAGACTTTTGATTATAGCGTCTGGTTCTGTTTTTTCCTTTTAGTTTCCCTACTTCTCCTTCCTCATACTTCTGCCTCCCTGACCGTGTTTGGCCTGGGATAAGTTTTTTTTCCTACTTTCTGCGTTCGTCTCTTTCTAGCCTATTATAGTGTTCTTTTTTTCTCTTCTTAGTTGAATTCTCCTGGACAATTTCCTCATAGCCCTCACTCCATTTTATTAGCTTGCTTGTATACACATTTGTCACTTTCTAACTATATTGTGAACGCTTTAGCACAGAGAACACCTTTGTATCCATATTATCTAATGTCATCTTTATATGGTAGCTACTGTTGAATAGATGAAGTAGATATTCTTTCTATATATGTTTTTTCTTTTTTTTTTCCTATTAGAGTGTCTTTGCCTGTGGCACTTTTTTCCTTCCTATTCCTTATTATTTGACTTTATGTTTCAAAAATGGTTTTCTAGGCTTTTCTGATTTTTCCCTTTGAATGATTCCCTGAGAATATGAAGGATTTCTTACTCCTTTATCCTTTCCGTCTGCCACTCTGGGCTTCATTCTCTTTCTGATAGTGTAATTCAAGAATCTAAATATATATCTAAAGGCAGTATTTATTAATAGCTACTACAATTTTAACATTGATACTTCTTGACTCCATTAGGTTAACTGCTAAATTCATAGTCATTTTTAGTAGTAAATCCTTGAAACAGCCTCCAAGTTATAACAACCCCAAATTAAACTATATAATTGAGCTTTTAGGAAAGTTTTGAAATCTTCCATCCAGTATAATTGTCTGTTTTTTGTTGTTGTTTTTAAGTCTTTAGGTGGTATATATTGTTTAGAATTACATTAAAGAGGACTTTAAAAAAAAACCTTTTGTAATGTAAATATTTATTTAAATTAGAATATATTATCTATGCACTTAACTAAACTTGTGGATTCAACTTATATTTATTTTTTATATTACCATTAATATAAAATAATAAAATATATGTATATGTCTAGTTACATACATAGAATCATTGTCTTTGTTTTCTTTATGCAGAGATTAAATGCATAATGGTTTTCCATTTCAGGGAAGTAAGCAATGGCATAGAAAAAAAAGGAAAGAAAAAATCTGTAGGTCGTCCACCTGGCCCATATACAAGAAAAATGATTCAAAAAACTGCTGAGCCACTTTTGGTAAGAGGATATGTTGGTATATGTTCTCAAGAAGAAGGATGCATGAAATTACTGAGAAGCTAGTATTTTTTCAGCTTACTTTAGAAACATGCTTTAAGTATATGTTTTTATTTTACAGGATAAGGAATCAGTTTCAGAAAATCCTACTTTGGATTTACCTTGCTCTATAGGGTAAATAGAAAGTTACTTTCTTCTTTTCTAGGTTTTTTCTTTTGAGTGAGTATTAAAATTTTATTTGTTATATAATATAGTTGTTAACCATTTAAATTCTTTTGTCTAAGGAGAACTGAGGGTACTGCACATTCATCCAATACCTCAGATGTGGATTTCACGGGTGCTTCCAGTGCAAAAGAAACTACCTCGCCTAGCATTTCCAGGCATTATGGGTAGATATTTTATGTTCTTACTTTGTTTTACTATTTTTTTCTAGATTCCTTTTCTTTGTAAAGTATTGATTGAATAATTTTTTAGCAATTGAAAGTGATGCAAGTTGTGTCTGCAGCTTTTTGAGAGGTAATTCATATGTACATCCCATTAGTTGTTAATATTCATTTGAATATTTTTGCTTTCTAGAGTATAAACATTATATTTTTCAAGTTTGTATGGAAATTGGCTGTGTACACAGAGAAAGAGTATACTACTGTTTAGAAGCTGTGCTCGTTAGGCTTTTTAATGCCTAACACACGAGTGTGCTTTGCTTTAGGAGGATTTGATATCTATTTTTTTCTTTTTAAGAGACAGAGTCTCACTCTGTTGCCCAGGCTAGAGTGAGGTGGCACAGTCATGGCTCATTGCAGCCTCAACATCTTGGCTTCAAAAAATCCTCCCACAGCCTCTCTAGTGGCTGGGACTATAGACTGTGCCACCACACCTATAATTTTTTGTAGAGATGGTTTTGCTAAGTTGCCCAGGCTAGTCTTGAACTCCTGGCCTTAAGTGATCCTCCTGTGTTGGCATTCTGAAGTGCTGGGATTATACACGTGAGCCACTGCAGCTGGTCAAGATTCGATTGGAAAAAAAAGGTCAGAATCAGACACCTAAATCCTTTTGTCCACGAAATGATTTTGAACTCTGGATTTTTATCAATAGCAGACTCCCCTCTGATATCTTATTTAACCCAGCTCTTCAGAAGGACAACAATTTTCTTTCTTTCTTTTTTTTTTTTTTTTGAGACAGTCTCTCTCTGTCACTCAGGCTGGAGTGCAGTAGAATGATCTCGACTCACTACAACCTCCATCTCTCAGGTTCAAGCAATTCTCACGCCTCAGCCTCCCAGGTAGCTGGGATTACAGGTGTGCACCACCATGCCCAGCTAATTTTTTGTATTTTTAGTAGAAATGGAGTTTCACCATGTTGGCCAGGCAGGTCTCGAACTCCTAATCACAAGTGATCCACCCACCTCGGCCTCCCAAAGTGTTGGCATTACAGGCGTGAGCCACTTCGCCCAGGCATGACAACTTTTTTCTAAAGCACATCATGTCAGGTATGAAAAGTTTAGTCTATTTGGGGTCAGAGCTATTATTTTCAAGTTTTATACTTTGTTCTGTTTAAAGTTTGTTCATAATTCGAAAACTGCTGTTGTAAATTATGCCAAATTCTACATTAAATGCTTAAAGTGTAACCCATTTATTAATGAATTCTGAATAATTGACCTTTTTTTTCGGCCTGTTACTAGGTACTCTGCTAAGCTTTTTACATATATTGTCTTATTCTTAAAACAATTTTTTGGCTGGGTATGGTGGCTTGTGCCTATAATCCCAGCACTTTGGGAGGCCAAGGCAGGAGGATTGCTTGAGGCAAGATTTGGAGATGAGACGTAGTGACACCCCATCCCTACAAAAGAAATAAAAATTAGCTGGATGTAGGGGCACTGTCTGTAGTCCTACATAGTCAGGAGGCTGAGGTGGAGGACTACTTGAGCCCAGGAGGTCAAGGCTACAGTGAACCATGATTGTGCCACTTCACTGCAGCCTGGGCAACAGAGCGAGACACTGCCTCAAACAAACAAAAGAAAACAATATTTTGAGTTGAGTACAGATGAGGAAACTGAGACATAGCCCAATATTGCATTTTTACCAAGTATGACAGAGCTAGGTTGTTACCTTATGCAGTATGACTGTAGGTCTTTGAATTTAGTTGTTGAGCTATATTCTCCTTTTATTATAAGATCATAAAATAATTGGATTTCTTTGGTGAAAAGGACCTCAGAGATTATCTAGTCCAACCCTTTCACTCAGTAAGTGAACACAGAGAATAAGAAATTTGAATTTGGCCAAGTAGTAGAGTTAGAGATAGATACTCTTGACTTCTAGTTTGTGCTTATTCTGGTGTATTACTTCACTAGGCCTAGAACTGGTAATAAGAGAACCTTTATTCTAGTTCCACTCTTTAAGCGCATGGAACAGTGTCATATATATAGTTTGTGCTCATTAATTATTTGTTGCAATGAACAAATGAATTAGCTCTTTTTAATGATGAGATTATTGGTAATACCTGACTTTACGAGTAGGGCCTCTTGGTAAGAATTGTTCTTCTTGGCCTCCTAAGTAAAAAAATTACCCTAAGCTTACTAGTAGTTAAGAAAGAAAAGCTCTACAAAATTCAGCCCCAAGAAGGTAACAAAATCTAAAGTAATGAATGCAAGTGATAGTCCATTTATATAGCATTTATTGTTTGGGTTTGCTTATTTTTATGTCATCAAGGATATATGGTATAATAGAGTAATCCAAAAAAGAGAATGTATTGTGTGGGCATAGGTTGCTTAAAAAGCTACAATTCTGGCCTTCTCTGTTCCGTAGATTATCTGACTCCAGAAAAAGAACACGTACAGGAAGATCTTGGCCTGCTGCAATACCACATTTGCGGAGAAGAAGAGGTCGTCTTCCAAGAAGAGCACTCCAGACTCAGAACTCAGAAATTGTAAAAGATGATGAAGGCAAAGAAGATTATCAATTTGATGAACTCAACACAGAGATTCTGAATAACTTAGCAGATCAGGAGTTACAACTCAATCATCTAAAGAACTCCATTACCAGTTATTTTGGTGCTGCAGGTAGAATAGCATGTGGCGAAAAATACCGAGTTTTGGCTCGTCGGGTGACACTTGATGGAAAGGTGCAGTATCTTGTGGAATGGGAAGGAGCAACTGCATCCTGACTGTAGGACTGAACATTATGTTCACTGCACTCTGATTTTCTGTAGGTACAGTTCAAAGCCCTAAAGGAGTCTGGCTTTTACTATCTTTCTTAAAAAAAAAAAGTCAAAAAAATTCAAAAAAGGGGATGATACTAGCCTTAACATGTACCTGTTAATGTTATGGATATTGTCATAAAAAGATATCTTTTAAAAATCAGAACAGAGACTTAATTTTTTAAATCTTAAGATTTGTAGAATGTTTCTAGGATAGGATATTAAAAATGATTGAAACCCATGCATGGTGTTAGACAATTTTTCTAATTATTCCATTGAGTCAGTTTTTTGTGATTAGTGATTATCAGAGCAAACATCATATAGATAGCACAAGTATTTGGAGAAACGTTGTCTGTTTTGTTACCAAAATGTTGGAAAAATTTATTTCAATACCTTTTAGATTTCATAAAGTGCAGTGTATATAATGCCTACTGAAAGACTGTAAAATATTGAAATTTTCTTTCAAGCAAAGTGTAAAAAATATATTGAGCCTGTAAATTGCTCTGTGACTAGACTTCATTGTCGTCTTAATATATTCTTGCATGTGCATATATATACACACACGTGTATATATATGTGTGTGATTATGTGACCTATGCAATACAAATTATGGGAATGGGCAGCTTTGGAATATATATCCCATAATTCTTTTTTCAGGAATAGTTGCAGTATTTACACAGCAGCATTTCTTCTCAGGCTTTTATTGGGTGCTGTTGCTTGCTATGTATGAAAAGAAATGTGTCAGACGAGTTTAGTGTGTTCTCAAGAAGGGTGTGAACAACAGTGTTCATGGGCTTTTAGAATGCTTTTCACTTTTAGTCCTTGTAACTCAGCTGTTCAGTACCTAAAACAAATTCAAATAATATGAACATTATCTCCTACTAGAAGTAACGTTTTCATGGCACATTATGATTGTAAATGTCTCTCAGTTTTAACAGTAAGTCTATAGGAGTCCTGTGAAGATTCCTGAAATGTCTGTAGTAACTGTTAGTCATGTTTGAATAAGTGTAGTATGAACAAAGTATTTTATTGCACAGGGTTGACAAACAGTATGTTGCCAGCTGAGGCTTCTGCTGTTTTATTACAACATTACCTCTTGTTTTTATAAAATGTACCAAGATTTAAATTGATAACTTTATTTTACATGTAAAAAAAAAGTTTCTTTTATCACCAGTGTTAGAGTTGTCTTCTGTTTCTTTTTGTTTTGTTTTATTTGTTTTCCTTTTTAGCCAAAGAGTGAACAGAAGATTTGCTTATTTTGGTGGCTATTCATTTTACTTTTAAAAGTGATTGGTGGATTTTAGACTAATAATGGGGGAATTTGCCGCCAAAATAAAAAATATGTAAAGTGTAGTGATTACAGAGTGGTTAAAAATGTGGGTTAGTACTTATTTATTCCATTAATTGATTATTTGACTGTTTATAAAGAAAGTTGCTTTATTTCTTTAAACATCTTCAAAAGATGATCCTTTCTTGTCACATTATAGCCAAAAGAAGCAGAGAACTTCATTGTCTGCATTTGGTTCCTGGTTGGCCAGGTATAAATGAGCTTTACAAAAGTGCAAATTAAAAACTGTTACTTCTGTTTACCTCCACCAAAACTTGATTTTCCCCTAGCTATTAATTTAAAGTTGCCTTTCCTGCAGCTGCAATATTTTGAATAACACACAGAGTTTGTGTTGATTTTTGAATGTTTGTTTATATCTAGGGGTAATGAAAAATGTAAATCCCGTGTAACTTTATTCACTCCACCTGTATCATATTATTCCATTTTCCCCAAAGTCCTTTAATTCTAACTGAACACCAGCAGTATTTTTAGAAACTTTTTCTTTAACATATTTGGAAGATGATTTATCCAGCTGAACTGTCTTTAGACGTAATTATTGTGAATGTCTGTTTTATTTTTTCATGGTGGTTCACATGGCTCTGATGTTCAGTTTGTATTTTTGGAATTGCTTTACTTAGAAATTAAAACAGACCAACATTAAATGTGTGTATTTTTTAAAGAGCTAATGAGTTTTGCCTCTGTATTTGCTTGAAAATACACACTAGTGCAGTAGTTGACTGCTTTTATTTAGCTAGGGTGGTAAGGATTTTCTAATTCCACTGCTATTATGTTCACTTGAATTAATCTTTATAAAACTTTGCTTTCATTTGTCCTCGTCCCTTGTATAATATTAATAATCATCACATGTTCATCTTAAATGGTCTTAAATAAACTACATTTAGCTAGCATGTACACTTTATATTTGAAAGACAGTATGTCTCTATTGGGTGCCCAAACTTTAAAAAATTCAGACTTAACTTTCCAACTATGTTTTCTTCTTACATAGAAGGTGTTAGGGTTCATATAAAAGGAGTTCCTGTATTTTAAAAATAAGTTTTGTCCCAGGCAAATAAAAGATGTAGAAACAATATACCTTCCTAATTGTAATTCTATTTTTATTCAAAACAAATACATTTTTATAAATATTCTGCTACTAAGTGATAAATCTGTATTCCTAGACCCTTAGACCACCAAACTAGAGCTGCAATAGAAGCTATCAGAGATACTCTATAAATTTTAATATAGGAGTGATGAAGCCAGATCTTGCTATGTATATTTTTTTACCAAGTATTTAACAGAATTATATGTTCACTGATGTGTTAGAGTTGAGGGTGTCTTGCCTCCTTTTTTTTTTTTTCAAGATATGTCCAAGTTTACATGCTTGGTTTCTATAATGTATATGTTCAGTAGATTTCTGCTATTCGTGTTGGGGGTAGAGCTGTTTCGGGCTACTTTATTGAATTTCTACTAGGCACTATCGAATTTTGGTTGGAATATGATCTGACTTAGGCAATTCTACCAGACTGTTTTACAATCTGGTTCTATTGTTGTTTGAATGAGGATGTGATGACAAAAGAAGATGTTTGTGCAGCATTGGGAAACAGTTTTTTGGTTTTTTTTTTTAAGCCGTTTTTGTGGGGAAATTTTTCTTAGTTACATTTGAGTACCTCAATGAATGCATACACCCATAGTCTCCTTTGGTTTTTTTTTCCTGTAGCAGTTGATTAGTCTTGTTCAGAAAAATAAAAACTGGACAATGAAACGTAAGAATGTTATCTGATTATGGATTCTTTTCTAATTGGTAGCAGTTAGAAAACCAGCTGTCTGTCTGAGGAGATGGAAGAAGCTATGAAAGCAAACTGATTGGTTCTCTGTAAAACAAGTAGATGGAACAGGTATAATATTTGTAACTCTTAAAAAATTTCTTGGAGTAATAGCTAGAATAAAATATTATTCTCTCTTTATACTTAGAATAAGATTACAATTAACTAGCTTACTCTTTTTTTTCCCTCTTCCCTCCTCTCATTTCTACTCAACAAAATCCCGCTTTGCTAGCTCCCCTGGTATTTTCTCTTTGTGGAAGATGATGAGTGTATAAACTGTATTCTTAGTAACTTTTAATTTGTCCTGCATCTTCAGAAAATGTGATGTGTCATTTAAGATACCTTTCCACTGGATTTAGGCAAGGAACAAACCATTTTAACTTTCACAGATGATAAAATATATTTGTGGGTAAAAATACATCCTGCTCAAAAATCAGTCTATTTTCTGTTCTTTATATTCACTAAAAGGTGTCTAATCCATTTTTTCTCCTAACCCTATGACATGTATTCCCAGTGTGGGTGATCACATCCATAAATGGGCAAAAATTTGTTGGGGACAGGGGCAAAAAACCTTAGATAATGGTTTGTGGTCCTCCGAAGTCCAACCCATCCAACAAAAATCTTCATGTCTTAGTATTACTCTCACTGAATTTTCTTAGGTGTCATATAGGCAGCTTTGACAGTGAGTTCATGGAACTATATATAAAATATGTATAGTATCTGTGCTACAAAACCATGGCAAATGGCTAACTGTGCTTTGGAAGAATGATTGCTCGATCTTGCAAATGTCTTGTGAGAGGTGGTTTGCACATGCCTGTTGGCTGTCACTGGCACCCTTGTGGATATTTACGTTTGATCCTCAGTGCTTTTATGTATGGCCTGGGCTTGAAGAATTAAATTAGTTTATATTTTATTATTTTAATTCTAACCAAGGTTATTTACCCCATCATTAAATGTCAAATGCTAAAAAGAAAAAATACTATCTAAAATACTAAAAATACTCTAGGAGCTAAAGTAATTTTTTTCATATCAAGCAGAAGTTTAAACTCACCAACAATAGTTTAATAAATTAATTGGCTGGGCACAGGTGGCTCATTTTTGTAATCTCAGCACTTTGAGAGGCCAAGGTGGGAGGATCACTTGAAACCAAGAGTTCAAGACCAGCCTGGACAACATAGTAAGACCCTGTTTCTACAAAACAATTTAAAAATTAGCTGGGCATGGTGGTACATGCCTGGAGTCCTAGCTTCTTGGGAAGCTAAAGCGGGAGGATTGCTTGAGCCCAGGACTTCAAGGCCGCAGCAAGCTATGATCATGCCAAGTCAGCCTGGGTGACAGAGTGAGACCCTGTCTCTGAAAAAATTTGTAAAAAAAGAAATTAATATTTTTCAAACATTTTACTTTTGCTGGAAAATAGGACTTTTGAATGATTTTTTAAAAAATTGATTACATTGCTTTTCTGAATTTATATGAATTAATTTACATGTGTAATTTGATACATTATAATTAAAATGTAGTTAAATAAGTTAATAGCATCCTGGATTAGTGATGTGTCCTAAGTGACAGATTATAATTAGTGTTTTAATAAGTGACACTTGAATATATTGTCTTTAATCCTATTGTAGAATGTAAGGGTTTTTTTTTTTTTTTTTTTTTTTGAGATGGAGTTTTGCTCTTGTTACCCAGGCTGGAGTGCAATGGCACCATCTCAGGTCACTGCAACCTCTGCCTCCTGGGTTCAAGCAATTCTTCTGCCTCAGCCTCCCGAGTAGCTGGGATTACAGGCGCACGCCACCACGCCCAGCTAATTTCTGTATTTTTAGTAGAGACGGGGGTTTCACCATTGACCGGGATGGTCTCGATCTCTTGACCTCATGATCCACCCGCCTCGGCCTCCCAAAGTGCTGGGATTATAGGCGTGAGTCACCACGCCTGGCCCAGGTTTTTTTTTTTTTTACAGAATTTGAGATGGTAATAAGCAGATAAGAGATTTAGTGAGAGGTATCCCTGAGTATTAGCTTTTCTCCTTGAGGAGACATTGAAGCTTAAGGAAATGAAGTTTGTTGGAAAGAGCTTTGGAAGGGAAAGCCTGTTGGTTCATCTAAGACTTGTGGAAGCATGGTTTTGGTTTCTGTATCCTTTTGTCACCAAGTTCCTGCCAGAATCCAAGAGCATATTCTATAAAGGGTCTGTTCGTTTTAAAAGTTTTATTGTAATTCTGCATTACGTTATATCTTAGATTTTTGGGGTTATTTTAAGTTGACAGGAATTTTCCAAGGAGGAATTGTGTCATTAGAGACCCATTCTTTATAAACTATGGTTTGTTCTGTAAACAACTTTTAAAGCATTTGAAGACCAGAAACATTGAGGATGCGTTTTCACTGAAGCATGTTTTAGAATGTATTGAACATTTCAGACTTTTAAAAACACCATTTTTATAACATGTTAACCTTTCCTACCTTTCCTTTCTACTGAGAGATTATGAAGATTCATTATTGTTAATTGCTGTAATACGGTGTGCTACTCATGGGAGTCTATATGTGGGTAAGGAATCTTGTCCTTACACTTAATGACAGGCTATGTAGTACTTTTATATTCTTCTGCTTTTATATATCTTCTCTCGGAATCCCTATGTTAATAAGCCATGTTTATTCATAGTGCATTGGGCAGCTTTCTACTCTCCCACATAGTTTCTAAATATTAATTTGTTATAGGCTGGAAAGCATTTAGGCAAGGCTTTCTGGGACAAATAATCACATGAATAAAGTTCAAACCTTTTACAAACCACAGCTGATTTTTTAGATGAGGTTTTGAGAGTAGTTTACTTCGGAAAAAATGTAAATGGCTTTTTAAAAAATATTGTTTACCACTGGAAATATGTATTTTTTCAGTTTGTTATTCTTTATACTTAATGAAATATAAGTGGCTGAGATACTTAGAAATGTGGCTGCTGGATAATTAAGCTGTAACTGTAATGTGGGCTAGAGTAAGTTGATTATTTTATAGCTCTCTAATTGGTCTTCACATTTTCTTAAAACACTTCCAGGCAGAAACTGCCTGGGCAAACATAGCACCATGGTTTTCTGTTAACTGGTAGGTAGTGTAAGACTAGTGCTAGTGTTGGCTCATGTATTCTGTGTGTTGTTATGAGAAAGAAAAAATAGTGTTTTGCCTGGTAGGGACTTGCTGTATAAGAATAATACCATTTTAGAGAACAGCAAATTGCCATAGCATGGTTTTATTACATGTATATATTTAACAGGCATAAAAGAAGCCTAAAGGAATAGAATGGAGATGTTATTAGAGTAGCAATTCAATATTAATTCCCACTACTTTATAGATTAAATGGATGCAAGAATTGATGTTAGTAATTTGCTAAACTTTTTAGTACTTTAAGTCCTGGAATTGTTTATCTACAACTAAGATTGTCAAGCTTCAAATAATTATAGTAAATTTCTAAGATAATTGTTTTACCAAATTCAAGTAATAATGTTTATTAAATTTGATTTGTTTCATGATCTTGGGTAAATAAGTATAACTAAATTTATAAAATGAAGTTACCTGTAATGGTTTGCTTTTATATGGAAGGTAGAATTTAATTTGTTTTAATAGGGTCCCTCTCTTGACGTTTTTGAAATAATTTTCACACATTTGAATATATTTTAAAATAAGGACTTAAAAAGTACTTAAGACTCAAGTGCTTTTATTTAGAGACTGTCTGGCTCTGTCACCCAGGCTGTATTATAGTGGTGCGATCTTGGTTTTTACATATAGCAACTCTTTGAATAATATTAAATATTAACCTTAGACCTACTTACCAGTTTCTTGAAAGCAGTATTCTCAGCCTTAAATGTTTTTAAAGATAGTTATTTAATTTTTTAATTCAAGCCCTCTGTGGTTAAAGTAGCTTGAATTGTTTTTTTGTTTTTTTTTTTGAGACGGAGTCCCACTCTGTCACCAGGCTAGAGGAGTGCAGTGGTGTGATCTCAGCTCACTGCAAACTCCACCTCCCGGTTCAAGCGATTCCCCTGCCTCAGTCTCCTGAGTAGCTGGGACTACAGGCATGTGCCACCATGCCCAGCTAAATTTTTATATTTTAGTAGAGACACGGTTTCACCATGTTGGCCAGGCTGGTCTCAAACGCCTGACCTCGAGTGATCCGCCCACCTCGGCCTGCCAAAGTGCTGGGATTACAGGTATGAGCCACTGTGCCCAGCCATTTTTTTTGTATTTTTAGTAGAGACAGGGTTTTGCTATGGTGGCCAGGCTGATCTTGAACTCCTGGCCCCAAGTGATCTGCCTGCCTTGGTCTCCCAAAGTCCTGGGATGACAGGCGTGAACCACTGCGCCCAGCTTCACGTGGTTTTAAATGTAATTTACATTTATTCAGGGATACTTTCTAAAAACCTATATGTTGTTTGTTCTGATCAAATTTTATCTGCTACTTGAAGATGCTGTTTTCATAGATAATCAAAATGAACCAAACACCATTTATATTTGGAATTTGAAGTCTACATTTTTGGTTTAAGCTCATTCAAGTTATTTTTATAATTCCATTAGCATACTCTGACTTTAAAAAGCTCAAGTTGGATAACTTAGAAATACAGCATAAAGGTAAAAGGAAGCAATGGATTAAAATTCTTTACAGAGAATAAGCAAAATATAAGGCCATATCTAGTATTATGTCCAAAGTGTGTAACTTCACCATTAAGAATGTTAAGACTTAGATTGTACTGAAAATAACCATCATAACATGGAACTTAATTCAGATCATTCTCTTTAGAAGTAGCATGAATTTTTAAAATTACTGTCTAGGCTGGACACGGTGGCTCATGCCTATAGTACCAGCACTTTGGGAGGCCAGGGTGGGTAGATATCACATAAGACCAGCCTTGGGCAACCTGAAAACCCCATCTCTACAAAAAATAATGAGCTGGGCATGGTGGCACATGCCCGTAGTCCCAGCTACTTGGGAGGATGTAATGGGAGGAACACTTGAGCCTGGGATGTCAAGGCTGCAGTGCATAGAGGTCATGCCACTGCACTTCAGCCTTGATGACAGAATGAGACTCTTGTCTCAAAACAACAATGTTGTGTGTGTGTGTGTGTGTGTGTGTGTGTGTGTGTGTGTGTATACACACACACATAGAGCAAGAGAAAGAGATGGTCTATATGGTAAAAGCTTTAATTAACAGACATTTTAAGAAGTTGCACTGAACTTAATATAAAATGAGCCACTGCTTTATAATCAAAAATCCCATTCATCATAAGTACAGGCAAAATATGGCTTTTGTTAAATAAAAATACATTTCTTAACTTCATTATTGCTATTATTTCTAAAAATTTCTTCTGGGACTCCACTATTGAGGCCTTCATATTAATTTCCGTAGAGCTGCTATAGTAAGTTAGCAAAAACTTCGTGACATAAAACAACAGCAGTTTATTAGAGTTCTAGAGGCTAGAAGTCTAAAAAATTGAGTTGGTGTCAAGGTTGGTTCCTTCTGGATACTCTGAGGGAGAATTCCTTCCATGCCTATTATTGCCTCTGGTTGCAGCTGGTAATTCTTGGACATTTCAGTCCAATTTCTGCCTCCTTCTTTATGAGGCATTCCCCTATTTCAAATCTTCCTCTCCTTTTCTTATAGAACAACAGTCATTGGATTTGGGGCCCACTCTAAATGCAGGGTGAGCTTATCTGCAAATCTTTAATTATATGTGCAAATAAGGTTTGCACCTGTTTCCAAATAAGGTTACAATGACAGATATTTTTGGGAGTTAGGACTTGGATATATCTTTTTTCAGGGGACATAAGTCAAAGGACTTTTTTTCTTTTTTTTTTTTTGCATGCTTTAATTTTTCTGAAAGTGGTTGAGATGTAAAATTTTGTGTGGTT
Organism: Callithrix jacchus; assembly: GCF_049354715.1. Taxonomy (NCBI): domain Eukaryota; kingdom Metazoa; phylum Chordata; class Mammalia; order Primates; family Cebidae; genus Callithrix; species Callithrix jacchus. The sequence continues at coordinate 131,048,923 of NC_133508.1, forward strand.
GTATTAAGTGTTTATTCAAAGTCAACAATCATGCTTTGAATGCCTATGAGTTGCTGTGAAGAAGCGGCATTTCTGGAGAAATGAGATTGATTTGGACTGCAATACTTGTTAGGTTTTACCTTGAAGGATGGGTTAGCTTGAATAAAGGCTAAGTGAGAGAAAATAGCGTTTCAACACGAAGGCAGAATAAGGCCTGGAGTTGAGGATGAACATGTCACTCACTATTTGAGGGCCTAGCATTTTCCAAGACATTGCAGTAGTCACCCCTTGTCTGTGTTAAGTTGCATGCTATTCTGAATAGCGTAATGAAATCTCACACTCTCATTGTCCCACCGTGGACAAGAGTCATCCTTTTGTCCAGCGTATCCATGCTGTATATGCTACCTACCCATTAGACACTTAGTAATCATCTTAGTTATCCTATCGACTATTGCAGTATTGTAATGCTTGTGTTCAGGTAACCCTTATTGTATAGTGGCCCCCAGGTGAGATGATGGCAATTGGATATGCCAAAGATAAGTCATAAACTGAAAAGGTGAAAGTACTTGAGAAAAAAATCATATGCAGAGATTGCTAAGATCTAAGGTAAGAATGCATCTTCGTGAAATTGTGAAGGAAAAGCATTCATGCCAGTTTTAATATGAAAAAGACATCAATCCATTTATGCCTAGTGTTCCATTATTGGAATGCTAAGCCTGTGGGAGTTATATTCTGCTGCTCAAGGTCATCCCCAAGGTCTGATTTTTCACAAAAAAATTTTGCAACCTCTGGCATAAATGGGTTAAATTTGTGGGTGGAAGACATGAACAAAAAGGAATGTGTTCCAACTGACATCAGGGTGTTGCACCAAAAGCACAAGGCCTATACAAACATTTAGCAAGGGATTCCCTGACATGAGTGATACCAAGCCATTTACTGCAAATAAGGGATGGTTACATAGATTCAGGAATAGGTTTGGACTGAAGTATTTAAGAATTACTGAAGAGGCTGTGTCTGATGATAAATAATCTGCTGCCTCATTTCCAGCAGAGTTGAAGTTGATTAAGGAGAAAGGATACCATTCAAAGCAAGTCTTAATTGTGGTGACATTGGGCCCTTCTGGAAGAAGATGCCCAATAGGAACTTACATTCATTAAAGTGCAAAGGTGGCATCAGGGCATAAAACATGGAAAAACAGATTAACTCTGGTACTATATGGCATTGCTGCAGGGCATAAGATAAGGAGGTGTGGTACATAAAGTGCAGAACCTACATGCTCTTGAAAATAAAACAAAAAATTGTGTGTCCTGGTTACATAATCAGTTGGGGTGACAGCCACCTCATTTATGGAATGGTTCCACCAATGCTTCATCCCGGAAGTGAAAAAATACTTGGAAGAGAAAGGGTTGGAATTTAAAGTATTAATAATGGACAGTACATCTGGCCATCCATCCTGAATCTGTCTGCTATGAAAATGAAATGTTGAGGTGGTATTTTTACCTGCAGATAAAACCTCACTGCTTCAGTCCCTGACCAGGGCATCATTCGGTTTGTCAAGGCCACATACAACTACTTGAACACATTTTATCAGCAATTGCTGCAGACCCTAATAATGTATATAACGCAGTGTTGGAAATCATTCACTATTGCTCATGCAATAACATTCATCAAAGCTGCAGAGGATGAATTAAAACCCGAAACAGCTAAATGACTGCTGAATGAAATCATAAATGATTTAAAGGCTTCGTGGGAGCCCGTGGCAAATTTAAATCACATAGCAAGACAAGTTTTGTGAAGAAAGATTTGCTGACATGCTTGATGAAGAAGAGCATATCAAAGGCTATCAAGAAGTGTTACGGATGAGGAATTGGAAGAACTTGTTGAGTCATCTACAGAGGGAGAGGAAGATGAAGAAACTGAAGCAGAATCACCAACGTAGACATTAATAAAATTTGCCAAAGTGTTTTGAATTGCACAGACACATTAAAGAACAGTTATCGAATATGATCCTCAAATGGTAGACAGCATTAAAGTCACCAATATGATCACCAAAGGATTACAGTCTCTGTAGCAACACTTCGATGAGTTGAAAAGAGTCAACAACTTCTGGTTACAATGTTCTTGCAAAAATTTTCAGCAAAAAGACCCAAAAATAGAAATCCTTTAACTATTGAGGATCCCTAACCATCGACATTGTCTGCTCCTTAATGTAACCGTTGACATTATCTTGGCCCAGTGATCCAGGATCACCCAAAGCTGACTATTTTGATGATAATGTAGCCTAACTACATCAGTTATACCTACTCAGTCACCTCATTTCATCTCTTCATGTAGGCATTGTATGACATTTCACAGCTTCACAAGGGTGAGTACAAGGTACTTTGACAGTGAGAAACCACATTTGCATAACTTATTATATTGTTGTAATTGTTCTATTTTGTTAGTTATTTTTAATCTCTTAACATGCCTAATTACAAATTAAACTTGATCATAAGTATGTTTGCATAAGAAAAAACAGGCCGGACATGGTGGTTCATGCCTGTAATCCCAGCACTTTTGGAAGCTTAGGTGGGGAAATCACTTGAGCTTAGGAGTTCAAGAGCAGCCTTGGCAACATGGTGAAATTAAAATAATCACTCAGAAATATGTATATACTAATGTACTAACGATATGTTTTAGCTATACTTACGTTTCACATGCCTGTTTCTGTAATCGCCACAATCAAATTACACAACTTTTCCACCACAAGGCAGCCTTTATGGCCACATTCTCCTTCCCTTCATCTCTAAAACTTGGCAACCATGAATCTTGTTTCCCATCTCTATAGCTTTATTATTGTGTTACAAATGTTATAAAAACAGAATCTAGTGTGTAACCCACCCCCCAGCCCCCAAGCATAGTTCCCTTGAGGTCCATCCAATTTGTTACATGTATCAGTAGTTTGTTCCTTCACATTGCTATTTAGTATTCCATGGTGTAGACATACTAAACCATTCACTCTCTCCTTGAAGGATATCCAGGTTGTTTCCAGGTTTTGGCTATTATAAATGAAGGTGCTATGTAACATTTGTGAATGTTAAGTTTTTACTTCTCAGGAATAACTGGTAAGTAGTACAAATGCCAGGTTATATGTTAAATGCATGTTTACTTTTATAAGAAACTGCTAAGAATATTTTCCACAGTGGCTGTATTATTTCACATCTCACTAGCAACGTGTGAGTGATCCACTTAGGCAATTTCTCTTGCATCCTAGCAAAACAAACAATTCTTAAAATTTATCACTTGGAACCGTCTTTTCTTTCTGCTTTTTTTCTGCAATGGTATTACTTGTCCTTTTCGAATTGAAATCAAGAGTAGAAAGGTTAGATTTAGTCTAGCCTCCCATTTGATATAAGCCATAGTAACTATCCCCTTTTCAACATTTGATTATTACTGCCACTTAACACTTCCAGGATTGGGGACTAGCATCTTTCTCAGTTTGGATAATAGATTCTCATTGTTCATTTTACTGCTTTCCTATTTCTTATCTTCTATAAAAGGAACAATAATAAATCTAAGCTTGTTAAAACAGAAACAAAAACAACCCAAGTACTAAAACAGGAGGGTTTTTGTTTTTAAAACTCACATTATTAGGTTTTTAATTCATCATCAGTGAAAGCCTCCAGGATTTTCCCTGCCCTGCATTTTCTTGCCTTTTTCAGATACAGGGATCCAGAGTCCATCTTCATGTGCCCTCTCTTATGTAACATCATCCCAGCTCTGGATTCTTTAATCGGTGCCCATTCCCTGGATATACATTAGGTGTAGTATAGCTCCAGGTCATGACAAATGCCTTCCAGAAGCCTAGACATGTAAAAGTGACAGCAGTGCAGAAGAAGAAAGGTGCCTAAGGATTTCTACCCGCTTGTGGTAGAAGAGTGGCTTGTCTGGATGGCTTGGGGGAAATGACCAAATAATAGCATACCAACCTACACCAAGCATTGTATTTTCCTATATGCTATTTTACCAAGTTGTAAGATGTTACTTAAAATATTTCTGAAAATGAAATAGTCTCAAAGGAGTTTTGATTTCCCAAGATCACCTAGCTAGCAAATGATCTAAGAATAACTGACAGGATTCCATATTGTGTTGATTAAAAATTAAGAATCCTGAGACATATTCCAGACCTAAAGAATCAATTTCTGGGGTGAGTTAGAGGAGTAGGGTAAGTTCCCTGGGTGGTTATTTAGCATTCTAAACTTTAAGAACCGATTATCTTTCCTTTCATATATTTGAGCAAAAATTGTACCTTTTAAGAACAATGCATGTTTAGGCAACAGGTGAATAAATACATATAGAAACAGAACTCCAATGGAAAGTAGAATGATGTGTAATAAGAGGTGTAGAGAGTTTCAAAAGGTGTAGGGGTTTTGAAATGAGGAGAGCACATTATTAACTAAGATTGAGATGAAAGAAGGTTTTAAGGAGTAGACAGCATTTACAAATGACTGGCAGGTAATTTTCTTCGATAATTTTTATTATACATATTCAGCTCAGTACTCACAATACATTGCTTATTTAGGATGGCTGTTCACAAGTATAAAGCAGTTTGAACAACACTGTGCATTATTATACTTTAGACCAAAAATCCTTACATGCTGAATCAATTTCTTTTAAAATTTCAGATAAAGAATTTTCATTTGATGAGATATGAAATTATAAATGCTCAGTTAAGACATTATGTTTAAGAAGGATTCATTTTACCATAACATTACAAACACCTTCATGTCTTGACATTCACATGAAAGAACAGCACAACATTCATCATCCAAATGCAAATCAGAGCAAGCTCTAGGCCTTAGTGTGAGGCGAATATGGTAACTGCTACACTATGGAAACTGGTTGGGCCTTAAATATTGTAATATTTAAAAAATTTATATATTAAAAACCAAAGATAAAATGAGCCGATAAGTGATAAGCAGCTTACTCAATTTAGCATAACTTTAATTTAGAAACAGAATAGTGATATTTAAAAAAACCATATGAAGCAGATAAACGATATGTCTTTAGGAATATTACAGATTTTTACTCTGTTTACAAATTTTGCTTTTCTGGTTATGCCTCCTAAATATCTCAGTCTTTATACTTTGTGTATAAAAATAATCCTTCATACTTCTAAATTCTCTTCCAAATGAAGCTATTATTATTTTTGTATGGTAAGGAGTTACTGAATCATAGGTTTAAGATCAGTGGCACAAGTCATATATGTAGAAGATTATGTAACAAATTCGTTAGGAGTCAGAGAGTATAGTACAGTAACAGCTGTACATAAGAGGTAGAATTCTTAGTCACAGTTTTATAGAAGAGATGCAGTAGTTTATATGTGTACCTGCTTTATTAGTTATGGTACTGTAAATTTCCTACTCATTACAAATTTAACAGAAAGGGCAAGGGAGGGCTATTCATAGGCAAGGATCTTATTGACCCTTGTTCTGCAAGTGTTGCAAAGGCTACCCCTAGACACTTGAAGCATTTTCTTGGCCAATTAAGGTAATTGATCGTATATGGCACTTACCTAATTTTTCAAAAGCTTCTGAGCAGGGAAATCTATGGTGCTCTTCTCCCAGCAGCCTAAGAAGGAAGGAAATCTATCTCCTTTTGAATTACTTTGTGTATAAATAAAATCACTCTATCTGGTTATCATTATTGCTTATCAAAAATTCCTGACCTGTTGAGGGGTTCTATACCCCAAATTTTAAGTTGATTGTTTCTAACTCACAATATAGTCATAAACAATGTTATAAATGGGCATAGCTTAAAAATTATAGTTCATTCATGGTGAAGTTAAATTACTAGTACTTAAGACCCCATAGACTTCAATAAGCTAGATGGCAGAGACTTTGTTGTATATATGAATTATTCACATTTAGGTATTTAAAACTTGGGAGTCTATGTTTCCAATTATTACTTCAATGTCAATAAATAAAGTGATCAGAAAGGCCACTGTATAAAAGTTATAATAAAAATTGTTAACAATATATACACCCAGTGCTAAACCTTACAGTAGGGATTACATTTCACAAAATGTACCTGAATACTTACAAAAAACAATTCAAACCGGAATTCTTGTAGAATATAAAACCCACAGCCAAATAGTTTCTTCCAGTTAACTGGAAATTAATCTCCTTTTATTTATATTATAATTAGGATGTCATGATGAGCCAATCAGATTCTAAATATTTATTTATAGTTCTACTTAAGTGAATTTTATTTTGGATTAGGTATTCTCAAGTTTATCTAAATTCTTTCTTGTTTCTAATGATTTTTTTTTTTTCTGAGATGGAGCCTCATGCTGTCGCCCAAGCTGGAGTGCAGTGGCACGATCTTGGCTCACTGCAACCTCTGACTTCCAGATTCAAGTGTTCCCTGCCTCAGCCTCCTGAGTAGCTGAGATTACAAGCGTGTGCCACCACGCCCAGCTAATTTTTATATTTTTAATAGAGACGGGGTTTCACCATGTTGGTCAGGCTGGTCTTGAACTCCTGACCTCATGATCTACTTCTCTCGGCCTCCCAAAGTGCTGGGATTACAGGTGTGAGCCACCTTGCCCAGCCCTCTGATAATTCTTAGAACTCAGAAAAGGAGATATTTATTTATGGTAGGTCCAGATCATTTTAGCAATATTTCCTTCACGACTGCTGGTAATACTGTATTATCCAAGTCAGCAATCATGTTAAAATTAACATAATTAACTGTTGACAGATAATATTAAAAATAATTTTTTTTTTTTTACCTCACATTTAATTTTAAAATCCTATGTTAAGGGTTAGATGGAATGTGTCCCTATGGAGAAGGAAGCTTTTAAACTATATCCTTCATCTCAAAGAGAAAACATATCCTAATTTTAGTAAGTGTAACTTTGCACTTGCATTTTTTTTTTTTTTTTTTTTTTTTTTGAGACGGAGTTTCGCTCTTGTTACCCAGGCCGGAGTGCAATGGCGCGATCTCGGCTCACCGCAACCTCCGCCTTCTGGGTTCAAGCAATTCTCCTGCCTCAGCCTCCCGAGTAGCTGGGATTACAGGCACGTGCCACCATGCCCAGCTAATTTTTTGTATTTTTAGTAGAGATGGGGTTTCACCATGTTCACCAGGATGGTCTCAATCTCTTGACCTCGTGATCCACCCGCCTTGGCCTCCCAAAGTGCTGGGATTACAGGCGTGAGCCACCGCGCCCGACCCTGCACTTGCATTTTTAAGACTCGTCAAAATGTCAGCTTTTGACATGTAAGCTAAGTACAAAGACTAATACTTTCTGCTGATGTTACATTGAAATATATTTGGTTATAAAAATAACAAAAACCTAATTGTATTTCAAAGCCATTCTATTTACATTATAGGAGAGATACATATGTAAATAGAGAAAAGTTGGGCTTTTGTAGTCTAAAGATTTATTCAGTCCATAATTAGGTAATTCTCAGATGATTTGTAACTTAAAATTGCCACAGTTAATTTGTAACTGCCACTTTTATAAAAAAAGTTCTGGGTAAGAGAACCTGTTAAAAACAGACTGGTGTTGCAATTGGGCCCAATACTCATTTATTTAAATCACCTAAGACATTTGCAAAATTTTTCAACGTTAGGAAAATGCAGTTATTAATATGGCTTTATATTCTGCCAAATGTTCCTGTTATACACTGAAGTAAACTGGATCAACAGGATTACTTGCACAGAAAGTGAAGTCTTAACTTTCACATTAAAATTATACCTGTTTCACACTTAGGATATCTCAAAATATTTTGGAGAAGACCATTAATGATCTTGACTGTAACAGTTTTGCATTTTTCTGCCTCATTTTTCAATGTTAAGTATTCTAGTTTGGACTTTTAAGTTCTACTTTTCCTCTTATCTTCAAATAGACTCTTCAGCATATAAACTTGAATGGCTGACACCACCACCATGACCACTAAATTAACAATAGACCAGAAATTGACTCTATCAAAGTTGCTTTCTTGTATGTTTCGATCACGAGCTTCAAATGCTCTAAGCAGAGTTTGTATGTGACCAGTTTTGCTGAGTCTGGACTTGATGCTGTTGATGGATTCCTGGAGACAAAATAATTTTATTATTAAAGAATGCTCAGAAATTTTAACTTAATTAAAAAATGAGGCTGGGTGCGGTGGCTCATGCTGTAATCCTAGAACTTTGGGAGACCAGGGTAGGAGGATCCCTTGAGCCCAGGAGTTCAAGATTAGGCTGGAAAACACACAGAGACTCTGCCTCTACAAAAAGACAGGTATGATAGCACCATCTGTGGTCCCAGCTACTTGGGAGGCTGAGGTGGGGGGGATCACTTGAATTTAGGAGGTTGAGATTGCAATGAGCCATGATTATGCCACTGTACTCCAGCCTGTACAACAGAATGAGACACTGTCTCAAGAAAAATTTTTTTTTCAGAATATGCTTTATGTTTTTTATCCAAATGCAATTTTAAGATAGATGGCTGTACAATTCAATTAAGAGGCAGGTACTATTTATATCACGTTAGAGATTCTCTGTAAGGTTATGTGATAGTTCTCCCGACATAGTTTATAAGTAGTTATTTAACAAGGGAACAAAGCTACTGTGAATTGAAAATAGGTAACATGAAACCATTCTGAGTAGCATAGCATCCGGAGTTTTACATACATTATCTCTTTCTTAGCCCTTAGACGACCAAGGGAAATGATGTTTTTTCCTGAGACCATGCCCGGCCAAATGATTAAGTTTTTAGAGATGGGGGTCTTTCTGTATTGCCCAGGCTGGAATGCAGTATCTATTTATAGGTGTGACCATCGTTTACTGCAGCCTCACACTGGGCTCAAATGATCTCCTCCTCAGCCTTCTGAGTAGTTGGGATTACCATGCCTGGCAAATGATTTCATTTTTAAAAGCCCAATTGATAAAACTTTAGGTATTTAACCATTATATAATACATTATATTTATAATAATATTTTCTTCTTTCTAAGTCTGACCAATTTAGTATTCAGTAAAACACCTGTTTTAATACCACAAAATAGTTGTGAAATCAGAAAACATCTCATTTTTGAATGTGCCTACTATATAATTAAAAGCATAATCTATTTATAATTTAAAAAATTCCAACTGCACATTTATAAAACAGGCTTACCAAAATGCAGTCTAAGTTGCACATCTGAAAAAAGCTATTTTTATAATAGGGTCCTGGTAAGATAAATGATTTGAAAGCTATAAAAGGGCCATATGAATATAAAGTAAAATTAAGCTGATACTTGAAATGATGTCAAAGTTTTTATGGCAAAAATAAAATTAGAAACATTTTCCTGGATAATACAGATAAAATGCTTAGTTCAGTGCCTATTACCATAGTAAGGCCTCTGGATGTTATTAATAATTTTTATTTTATTAGAAGACCATACTGACCAGGATATCTTCCAGTTTCATATCCAACATATCTGTGCCAGTAATATATTTCTTCCAATCTTCTTGTTCTTGTACTTGTTCTCCCATATTATCCAGAATTAATTCAAAGAAAATCACCTTCTCAGAAATGGTGCTGAATGTATTGTCAAAGCAGAACATGTAATCACCAACTTCAGTCTCTACACTGTATTAAAAAAAAAGTACATGTTTTTAGTTATCTGTGCTTCTATTTGCGATGAAAAGAAAAGCAACTAACCGTAGAAATAAGAAATAACAGGCCAACTGTGGTGCTTCATGCCTGTAATTCCAGCATTTTGGGAGGGCAAGATGGGTAGATCACTTGAGCTCAGGAGTTTGAGACCAGCCTGAGTAACATGGCAAAAGCCTGTCTCTACAAAAAAAATACAAAAATTAGCAGGGCACGGTGGCTGGAACCTGTAGTCCCAGCCACTTGGGAGGCTGAGGCGGGAGGATTGCCTGAGCCTGGAAGGCTGAGGCTGCAATGAGACATGATCATGCCACTGTATTCCAGCTTGGGCGACAGAGCAAGATCCTATCTCAAAAAAAGAGAAACCAACAAAACAAAAACAATAAACAAAAATAAACATGGTTCATAATAATTGGGCAGCTTACCCATAAATTTCCTTAGTATTGAAAGATAATTTATAATTTACTGGGAAAGAGGCAACCTGAAAATATATACATTCGAGTACAACTTAGACATGCTTAGCATTTACTCAGTAAATTATGGTTAGTGACCTCATTTTTGGAAAAGGATAGGATTAAAAACCTATATACGTAACTCATAATAAACTTTAATATTTATACATTAAAAGTAATTTTATTGTAAGTTCAATTCATATGCAAATATGACTGCCAACCTACCCTTCAATTGAGGTTAATCTAAACTGAGTTTTGTTTTGTTTTCAAAAGCAGTGACGGATTGTCCTAAATGTTTTCTTCCAGGCCTCCTATGGATTTTGCTTATTGACTCCCACTGACTCCCTTGTAGATGTTTATGTTTGATCCTAAATGCTTTTTTTGAGAAATAAAGCTAGTTTGTATTTTATTACTTAATTCTATAAGGGTAATTCAGCCCATCATTACGCCAAGTGCTGAAGAAAAAATAATACCTGAATTATCAGTACCCTAGTTAAAATTAGTTTCCCATATTAGCAAAAGTTAAAAGTAGGACCAGGTGCAGTGGCTCATACCTATAATCACAGCAGTTTTTGGAGTCTAATGCAGGAAGATTACTATAGGCCAGGGGTTCAGGATTAGCCTGACAAAAGTGAGACCTTGTCTCTACAGAAAATTTAAAAATTAGCTGAGTGCACACCTGTAGTCCTAGCTACTTGGGAGACTGAGATGGGAGGCTTGCTTGAGAGTTCAATAGTTTGAGGCTGCAGTAAGCTGTGGTCACACCATTGCATTCTGGCCTAGGCAACAGAGTGAGATCTTGTCTCTTAAAAAAAGAAATGACATTTAAAAGAAAAAGACTACTTAAGAAAAGCCAATGACATACTAAAATTTTTGCTGCTCTTACAAAATTAATACAGCTAAAGATAAAAGCTTTCTTTAGCCGGGCACAGTGGCTCATGTCTGTAATCCCAGCACTTTGGGAGGCTGAGGCGGGTGGATCATGAGGTCAAAAGATTGAGACCATCCTGGTCAACATGGTGAAACCCCATCTCTACTAAAAAAATACAAAAAACTTAGCTGGGCATGGTGGTGCGTGCCTGTAATCCCAGCTACTCAGGAAGCTGAGGCAGGAGAATTGCCTGAACCCAGGAGGCGGAGGTTGTGGTGAGCCGAGATCATGCCATTGCACTCCAGCCTGGGGAACAAGAGTGAAACTCCATCTCAAAAAAAAAAAAAAGCTTTCTTTAAATCTGATTTTTTAAAAATAGATTTGTAAATCTGATGTGATGATTAAGAGTGAGTTGGACTGCCTGAATATAGATCCTGGCTTTGCTGTTCACTAGCTGTGTAACCTTCAGGAACTTAATTGTTCTATGCCTCAGTCTCCCCATCAGTAAAATAATATTTACCTCATAGGACTGTGGTGAAGAATAAAAAACATTAGTATATGAAAGTGCTTAGAACAATGTCCTGGAAAAAGAATGCAATAAATGTGAACTATTAGAAACTCAATTCTTTTCTCCCCATTATTTAATGAGAGGTAATTCTACACAAGGAAGCAGTAAGATACTTACTTTTCTAATAGTGAATTTTATTAACTCAAAAAGGGAGCGAATAACTGAGGAGAAATAAAGATTAACAGAAATTTTGAACATTTAAAAAATTCTGAAACTTAAAGATGAAGTATAGTTTTAGTTCTTTTTTTTTTTTTTGAGACTGAGTATCGCTCTCTCACCAGGCTGGAATGCAGTGGTGTGATCTCGACTTACTGCAACCTCCGCCTCCCAGGTTCAAGCAATTCTCCTGCTTTCGCCTCCCAAGCAGCTAAAACTACAGGCGTGTGCCCAGCTAATTTTTGTATTCTTAGTAGATATGGGGTTTTACCATGTTGGCCAGGATGGTTTCATTCTCTTGAACTCGTGATCTGATCACCTTGGTCAGAGTGCTGGGATTACAGGCGTGAGCCACCGCACCTGGCTCATTTTTAGTTCTTATACACATATCAAAGAGAATACATAGTTAATTCCAAGTATATCAATATAAACTTTTAAAATTAATATTTCTATTTTACTTAGTAATTGTTTATGCAAATATTTTCCTGAGCTCTGCATAGGTAAAATGCCATTTAAAAATGCCTTTTTTTTTTGAGACAGAGTCTTGCTCTGTTGCCCAGGCTGGACTGCAGTGGCCTTATCTTGGCTCACTGCAACCTCTATCTCCCAGATTCAAGCTATCCTCCTGCCTAGCCACCCTAGTAGCTGGGATTATAGGCACGTGCCACCATGCCTAGCTTATTTTTGTACTTTTAGTAGAGACAGGGTTTTGCCATGTTGGCCAGGCTGGACTCAAACTCCTGACCTCAGGTTATCCATTCACCTTGGCCTCCCAAAGTGCTGGGATTACAGGCATAAGCCACTGCACCCAGCTGTAAAAATGCATTTTAAATGAATATCTTAAAAAATTACTGTTGAGAAACTGGATTAAAAAATAAAAATAAAAATAAATTACTGTTGAGACACTTTTTTTCCTCTCATCCATTCATACATGTAATTCAGCGTTTACCGAGTGTCAATTATGTATTAGGCACTTGGGTTAACAAAGACGATTTCAATGATAGCTAGTTCTTACAATAGTGCTATGTGCCAGGGATGTCCTAAGCATATGGTAAAAAGCAAGAGTTTTTGGTCCATCTTGTCTCCACTCAGTATGTGTATCCCGGCAGACTTATTTGACTTCTCTGAGCTTCCTTATCTATAAAATGGGAGTCTTGAATCAAAGACTCTCTCTATAGTTAATTTAGAAGTATATAACATGTCAACCATTGTTTATAGCAGATACTAGATACTCCATATTTGTTCTTCTTCCTACAGACTCATAGTTTAGTTTTAACGCAATAACAATACTGACTTAAGAAAATGTTATAGTAAGAGAATAGAATGGAACTGGGAACATACTGGTGAGATATGAAAAGAGGGAAGTGAGGTGTCAGAAGAAGAATATATGGTCTTTTGCTGAACTCTGAACTCAAAGAGTTATAATAAGTCTTTTCTTTTTATATAGTTTCCTATGTTCAGATCTTTTACTTTCAGGCCTTCTAATTATCTAAAATGAATGAGGTCTGAGTAAAAAAAAAAATTTACATACACACAAAGATATACTAGACAACAATGGTACAGCCAGCAGCTTAAGAAACTTTAAGTCACATATCTGGAACAGTAGCTTTAAGTTAAAATAGAAAGCCTGTGCTGGCCAGAATGCAGGTTTAAAATGCCACAATAGACTGCATGCAATACCATGGGAATATTAATTTACTAACCAAAGCACAGAAAAAATTTAGCCAGGATCAAAAGAAAATGCTTTAACAAAAATAGAAAGGTTAATGGAAGACTTTTTCGTTTATCAGATGGCCCACTATAAAGAACTATTTAAAATCATATGGAATTATCTAATACTGATAATTAGTATCAAATATGCTAACTTTCCATCCCCTCCAGATAGCCCACTGGTATTATTCAGCAATGAAACTCAACTAAAAGAGATTACTTACGTGTGAACGCCATCTGATTTTCTTTGTTCAAAAACTAAAGTTTTGCCTTCTGGAGAGGCAAGATAGAAATCAACATCTAATCCTGCTCCATCTAAAACCTATAGAAAAGCATACATGAGAAAAAGATACATTACAAATTCTAGAAATAAATTATGTATCGTAGATCATATGACATAAAGATTTACTAACCTAGAGAGGTAAGAAAGTCAACAGTGATGTCTGGGCTAGAAAAGAACCAAAAGATCATCTAGTTCAATTCCATTCATTTTTGGAACTTTCCCATCCACACCCATTTCTCTCACCATCACCTAAATATAGGCCTTATGGATATTACTGAAATAAATCTTCCTAAAATAGTGCTTTCATTCAGAATCCCTGTAGAATGGACAGAAACACAGAGGACAATTCCAATGCTGGGCTTAAAACTTAGGCAATTTAGGACATTGTATATAACTGTTTCCTCTTCAAAAAAAGAATAATAATTAACTATGTCTTAGCCTGGAACTCAAGACCACCATGGTGTAGACTCCAACTGACTTCGACACATTCTTCTACTACTTCCCATTCAAAGTAGGCCAGTTCATTTACTAGCCAATGAATACAATCTGTTCATTTATAATTCCAAAATTTCCTTCTAGAAAGATGATGATGATAACGATGGCAACTAACAATTATAGTTGATGCCATAAATTTTCTTAAATGCTTTATGTGGACTCATTTATTCCTTATAACAATTCTAAAAGGTAGGTTTTATTATTCTCATTTTAGTAAAAACACAACAAAAACTGAGGAACAGAGAAGTCATTTTTCCAGAGTGAAACAGCATTAGTTCATCTAGAACACATTAAAAAAAAATAAGTAAAAAATAAACCAAAGTGATACAGCAAATAAGTGACATGGTCAAAATTTGAAATCAGCAATCTGTCACTAGAGTAATTTTTAATAAGTATGCTGTGTTGCCTCTATTTCTGTTCCATTCTCCTGAATAGGTACTCATCCAATTGTACCCATTCTTTAAGAGACAGTTTAACTCATTTATGCCTTGTGTTCCTTTATTGAAACACTAAGCATGTGGGACTTACTTATATCCTACTGTCCAAGGTCATCACCAGGGTCTCATTTTGCAATTCAAAATATTGCAACCTCCTGCATAAATGGGCTAAGTCCTTTGAAATGTCATCTGAATCCTCCTGTCCCATCCTCTTGCACTCTCTTGTATTACTTTAGAATGTGCACCTATCCTCTTTGGCACTTACGAGACATTCTCTGGAATCTAAGGATCTTTTTTGTAGGATTCACTTAGCATGAACTTCTAGGTACCTTTATGGATACCTATGTAGCACATTCGACATAAATGATAAGATGGATGAAAATTTTGTTCACTATTTTTTAACTCCAAGAGTACTGGTCCTAACAATTGTATTATCCATATTTTGATTTTTTGTCACAAATGCAAATAGTTAATAAATACATCTTTTTATCATCCTATGCAAATTAAAGTGTCTCAGTGTTTTTTCCCTGTAAATCTGTCTGCAAACCTCTCTTCCTCTTTTTTCCTATGTTTTCTCTTCCGTATTTACAGTGTTTGCTAAATAAAAAAAAAATCTATTTAGAACACTATATAGTAGAGCCTCTTAGAAAAAAAAACCCTAACTCAATGGCTACTCTTTTTTTTTTCTTAACACTCCATTTTATTTTTCTTCGTGGCTTTAATGTGATGATATAAAAGATTACCTACTCCTGTGCTCTTACTGATCAACAGAACTGGTTTCAAATGGCTGGCTAAATATACATAATTATTTTTCTACTTTAAATCCCAATGAAATGAAGAAGACATGTAACAATTTAAAAAATCTATAGGCTGGGCATGGTGGCTCACGCTGTGAGGTGGGTGGATCACTTGAGATCAGGAGTTTGAGACCAGGCTGGCCAACAAGGCAAAACCTCATCTCTACTAAAAATAAAAAAGTTAGCCAGGTATGGTGACACATGCCTGTAATCCCAGCTACTTGGGAGGCTGAGGCAGGAGAACTGCTTGAACCCAGAGGTGGAGGTTTCAGTGAATCGAGATCATGCTACCGAACTTTTGCCTGGGGAATAGAGTGAGACTCCATTTCAAACAAAAACAAAAACAAAAATCCACAAAGAAGGAAAATTCCCGTTTTAAAAGATGAAAATCTTTAGACAGAAAGGATCTAATAGATGTGAAGGAGGATAAATGAAAAAAGACTAAAATAGAACGTTTTCCAAAGGATTTAAGAAGTATAATCTTCTATCAAAGAGAAGTAGTACAGAACTGCAAAGTAACAAGAATTGGGATTAGCATCAGAATTCTTACATATAACATTAGATGGAAAAAAATAATGGAGCCATATGGTCAATGTTCCCAAGTAAAAAGATTATATTTACTGAAGTGAAACCAAAAAGCCATTTGCCAGGTGTAGTAGCATGCATGGTAGTCCCAGCTACTTAGGAGGCTGAGGTGGGAGGATTACTTGAGGCGAGGATTTAAAGGCTATAGTGTGCTATGAAGTACCTCTGAATAGTGAGTGTACTCCAGTCTGGGCAATAATATTGAAACCCCATCTCTAAAATAAAATTTAAAAATAATTAAACAAAGATCTTTTCAGATATCCAAGGACTCAAAACATTCTCAAAGAATTACTTAAGGATACCCTCCAAAAAACCAAAAAACATAACCATTAAATCAGAAAACAAGCAACGTAATAAAACTAAGAAAAGACTTCAGTAAAACAAAGTTAAAAAGCAGTTATTCGTAGTGGCTGTCAGGCTTAATGAAACTGTCAAAAATGATTTTTAAGACTATGGAAGTTTAATTTAAAAATCTCTATCTATATATCTATCTATCTACAAACTTGTCCCATCCACACCTGAGACAGGGTCTCACTCTTCTGCCCAGGCTGGAGTGCAGTGGCACAATCTCAGCTCACTGCAACCTCGGGTTCAAACGTTTCTCCCGCCTCAGCCTCCTGAGTAGCTGGGATTACAGGCATGCACCACCTTGCCAGACTTTATGATAGTACTCCATTGTATATAAGCACGACATTTTCTTTATCCATTCATCTGTTGATGGACACTTAGGTTACTTCTAAATTTTGTCTATTGTGAACAGTGCTTCAACAAACATGGGAATGCAGGTATCTCTTGGATATACTGATTTTCTTTCTTTTGGGTATTTACCCAGCAGTGGGACTGCCGGACTATATGGTAGCTGTATTTTTATTTTTTTGAGGAACCTCCAAACTGTTCTCCATGATGGTTATACTAATCTACATTCCCACCAACAGTGTATGAGGTTCCCTTTTCTCCACATTCTGGCCTGTCTTTTGGATATAAGCCATTTTAACTGAGGAGAGGTGATCTCATTATAATTTTGATTGGTATTTCTCTGATGATCAGTGATGTTGAGCACCTTTTCATGGGTCTGTTTGCTATTTGTATGTCTTCTTTTGAGAAATGTCTATTTAAATCTTTTGCCTACTTTTAAATTATATTATTAGATTTTTTTCCTGTATAGTTGTGTGAGCTCCTTAAATATTCTGGTTATTAATCCCTTGTCAGATGGAGAGTTTGCAAATATTTTCTCCCATTCTTCGGTTGACTCTTCATGTTAACTGTTTCCTTTGTTGAGGAGAAGCTTTTTAACTTGATGTGATCCCATTTGTTCATTTTTGCTTCAATTGCCTATGCTTGTAAAATATTACTCAAGAAATCTTTGCCCAGACCAATGTCCTGGAGAGTTTTGCTAATGTTTCCTTGTAGTAGTTTCAGAGTTTGAGGCCTTAGATTTAAGTCTTTAATACATTTTAATTTGATTTTTGTATATGGTAAGAGATAGAGGTCTAATTTCATTCTCCTGCATATGGATATCCAGTTTTCCTAGGACCATTTATTGAAGAGATTGCTTTTTCCTCAGTGTATGTTCTTGGCACCTCTGTCAAAACTGAGTTCACTGTAAGTGTACAGATTTGTTTCTAGGTTCTCTATTCTGTTACTTTGCATGTCTGTTTTTATCCAAGCACCATGACATTTTGGTTATTATATCTCTGCAGTATAATTTGAAGTTAGGTCATGTGACTCCTCCAGTTTTGTTTGGTTTTGCTTAGGATATTTTTCAACTATGGTTCTTTTGTGATTCCATATACATTTTAAAATTGTTTTTTCTATTTCTGGGAAGAATGCCATTGGTATTTTGATAGGAATTGCACAGAATCTCTAGATTGCTTTGGGTAGTATAGACATTTTACCAATATTGATTTTTCCAATCCATGAACATGGAAATAGCTTTCCATTTTTGGTGTCCTCTTCAATTTCTTTCATCAATGTTTTATAGTTTTCTTTATAGAGATCTTTCATTTCTTCAGTTAATTCTTAGGTATTTAATTTTACTTGTGGCTATTGTAAAGTATGGGATTACTTTTTAAATGTCTTTTTCAGATTCTTCAGTGTTGGCATACAGAAATGCTATTGATTTTTGTATGTTCATTTTGTATCCTGCAACTTCACTGTATTTATCAGTTCTAATAGTCCTTAGGTTTTTCCAAATATAAGATCATATCATTTGCAAAGAAAGAGAATTTGACTTCTTCCTTTTCCAAATTGGATGCTCTTTATTTCCTTCTCTTATCTGATTGCTCTAGCTAGGACTTCCAGTACTAGGCTGAGTAACAGTGGTGAAAATGGACATCTTTGTCATAGTCCAGGTCTTCTGAAAGGCTTTCAGTTTTTCCTCATTCAGAAGATACTAGCTGTAGGTCTGTGGTCTATGGCTTTTATTATGTTGAGATATGTTTCTTCTATACCTTTGAGGGTTTTTATTATGAAGAGATGTTGAATTTTATCAAATATTTTTTCAGCATCAATTGAAATGATCATATGGCTTTTGTCTTTCATTCTGTTCATATGATGTATTATATCCTTCTGCTGCTTGATTTGAGTATGCTGAACCATCCTTGTATCCCAGGGATAAATTCCATTTCAAACGCAAAAATTTTTAAAAAGAAGTATAATTTATATGTTGAGAAGAGAGA
The DNA here is from genome assembly GCF_049354715.1 of Callithrix jacchus. Classification (NCBI taxonomy): domain Eukaryota; kingdom Metazoa; phylum Chordata; class Mammalia; order Primates; family Cebidae; genus Callithrix; species Callithrix jacchus. The sequence goes on from NC_133508.1 coordinate 131,067,560, forward strand.
AAGTAGAATTACATAAAATGTTCAGTAAAAGCCAGAGAAGGCAGAAAAGGCAGGGGGCGGGGGGGAGATGTAAAAAAAAAAAAAAGGACAAGTAGGATGAATAGAAAGGCGTTTTTAAACATGGTGATATTAATCCAACAATATCAATAAGTACATTGTAAATGGCCAAAAAATGCCAATTAAAAGAACTGCCAGAGTAGATGACAAAACAAGATTCACCATATGCTGTCCACAAGTAACCAACTTTCTTTTCTTTTTTTTTTTTGAGACGGAGTTTCGCTCTTGTTACCCAGGCTGGAGTGCAATGGCACAATCTCGGCTCACTGCAACCTCCGCCTCCTGGGTTTGGGCAATTCTCCTGCCTCAGCCTCCTGAGTAGCTGGGATTACAGGCACACGCCACCGTGCCCAGCTAATTTTTTGTATTTTCAGTAGAGACGGGGTTTCACCATGTTGATCAGGATGGTCTCAATCTCTTGACCTCGCGATCCACCCACCTCGGCCTCCCAAAGTGCTGGGATTACAGGCTTGAGCCACCGCACCGGGCCGTAACCAACTTTAAATACAAAGACACAGATGGATTTAAAGTAAATGGATGATCTTTCTCCATAACAGATATACCATGTTAACACTAATCAAAAGAAATCTGGAATAGCTACATTAATGTCAGAGAATGACAATTTAAGAATAAGGAAAATCGGCCAGGCGCGGTGGCTCAAGCCTGTAATCCCAGCACTTTGGGAGGCTGAGGCAGGTGGATCACGAGGTCAAGAGATCAAGACCATCCTGGTCAACATGGTGAAACCCCGTCTCTACTAAAAATACTAAAAAAAATTAGCTGGGCATGGTGTAGCGTGCCTGTAATCCCAGCTACTCAGGAGGCTGAGGCAGGAGAATTGCCTGAACCGAGGAGGCGGAGGTTGCGGTGAGCCGAGATCGCGCCATTGCACTCCAGCCTGGGTAACAAGAGCAAAACTCCGTCTCAAAACAAAACAAAAAAAAGAATAAGGAAAGTCTTCAGGGATAAAGAGGGACATTACCTATGATGAATGGGTCAACTTTTCACAAAGCCATAACAATCCTTATGTGTATACACCTAACAACAATGTATCAAAATACATGAGGCAAAAACTGATAGAGCCACAAGAAGAAACTAAATCACTATTATAGTTGGAGACAGCAACATCCCTCTATCAGTAATTGACAGATCCAGGAGGCAAAAAATCAGTAAATATATAGTTGAACTGAATAGCACCATCAATCAACTATGTCTAATTGAATTTTGAGAAATAATCCAACAACAGCAGGATAACATTCTTCTCAAGCTCATATGGAACATTCACCAACAAGGACCACATTTTGGGCCATAAAACACACCTTGACTTATGCTCTCAGACCACAATGGAATTAAGGTAGTAATCAGTAACATAAAAATAGCTGTAAAATTCCCAAATATTTGGAGATTAAACAACACATTTATAAAGAATTCATCGGATGAAGAAGTCTCAAGATAACCTTTTTTTTAAACTTTAATGAAATGAAAATACAACTTAACAAAAGTTTGTGGGATACAGAGAAATTAGTGCTAAGAGGGAAATTTATAACATTGAATGAACTAGAAAAGAAGAAAGATCTAAAATCAATGATCTACGCATCCACCTTAGAAAGCTAGAGAAAGAAGAGTAATGTAAACCTAAAACAACCAGAAGAAAAATATTAGAGCAGAAATCAAGAAAACTGATAACAAGAAATCAACAGAGAAAAAAAAAAAATCAATGAAGCCAAATGCTGGTTCTTCAAAAGGATCAATAAAACTAATAAACCTCTAGCCAGGCAAACCAAGAAAAAAAACAGAGAAAAGACACAGAATACTAGAATCAGAAATGAAAGATGAGGTGGGACACGGTGGCTCATGCCTGTAATCCGAGCACTTTGGGAGGCTGAGGTGGGTGGATCACGAGGTCAGGAGATCGAGACCATCCTGGCCAACACGGTGAAACTCCATCTCCACTAAAAATATAAAAATTAGCTGGGCATGGTGGTGGACACCTCTAGTCCCACCTACTGAGGAGGCTGAGGCAGGAGAATTGCTTGAATCTGAGAGGCAGAGGTTGCAGTAAGCCGAGATCCTGTCACTGCACTCCAGCCTGGCAACAGAGCAGCAGTTCATCCCCCCCCAAAAAAAAAAAAAGAAATGAAAGATGGGTCATCATTAATTATCTATGGACATTAAAAAGATAATGATGACCAGGCATGGTGGCCAATGCCTGTAATCTCAGGACTTTGGGAGGCTGAGATGGGAGAATCACTTGAAGCCAGGAGTTTGAGACTAGCCTAGGCAGCAAAGTGAGACCCTGTCTCTACATACACACACACACAATTAGCCAGGCATGGTGGTGACTATAGGCCCAGCTACTTGGGAGCCTGAGGTGAGAGGATCAGTTGAGCCCAGAAGTTCAAGGCTGTGAGCTATGATCACACCACTGTACTCCAGCCTGGGTGATGGAAAGATTCCATCTTAAAAAACATAAGCAAAAGGATAATAATGGAATAGTATTAATAAATCTATACCCACAAATTTAAAAACTTAGATGAAACAGGCCAATTCCTTGAAAGATACAAAGTACCAAAACTCATACAAGGAGAAATAGATAACCTGAATAGGCCTATATCTATTACAGAAATTATATTATATCAATAATTAATAAACTCCCCCAAAAGAAAGGACCAGGACCAGTTTCAAGGTAAATACTACCAAACATTTATGGACAAAATGATACCAATTCTCTAAAATCTCTTACAGATGTGAACAATTCTTTACTCATTCTATGAGGCCAACTTTACCCTAATACTAAAACCAAAAAAGACATTACAAGAAATGGAAACTACATAGCAGTATCTCTCAGGAACATAGATGTAAAAATCTTCAACAAAATATTAGTAAAGCTAATCCAACAATATAAACAAAGAATTACAACCATGACTAGATGGATTTGTTCCCCAGTATATAAGGCTGGCTTAACATTCAAGAATTATTTAGTGTGATTTATCACATCAACAGGCTAAGGAATAAAACTCAAATGATCACACCAATGGGCATGGAAAACATATTTGATAAAATCCATTATCAATCCATAAATAGTATTTTAAAAAATCACAGCAAACTAGGAACAGAGGGTAACTTCCTCAACTTAATGAAGAACATCTACAAAAATCATACAGCTAAGATCACACTTAATGGTGAGAAACTAGAGGCTTTCTCACTAAAATCAGAAGGAAGACAAAGATGCTATTCCCTCATTATTCCTACTCAACACCAACTGGAAGTCCAAGCTAATGTAATACAACAAGAAAGAGAAAGAAAAGATGTACATATTGGAAATGAAGAAATAAAACTGTCCTTGTTCACAGATGACATGATAGTCCATGCAGAAATCCTAAAGAACTGCCAAAAAAAAAAAAAAAGCCCCTCCTGGGACTAATAAGTGATTATAGCCAAGTGTCAGGATACAATATTAACATACAATAGTCAACTGCTTTCCTATACACCAGCAACAAGCAACTGGAGTTGGGAAGCCGGGTGCGGTGGCTCACGCCTGTAATCCCAACACTTTGGGAGGCTAAGGTGTGTGGATCACCAGGTCAAGAGATCGAGACCATCCTGGTCAACAAGGTGAAACCCCATCTCTACTAAAAATACAAAAATTAGTGGGGCATGGTGGCGTATGCCTGTAGTCCCAGCTACTCGGGAGGCTGAGGCAAGAGAATTGCTTGAACTCAGGAGGCGGAGGTTGCGGTGAGCTGAGATCTTGCCATTGCATTCCAGCCTGGGTAATGAGCGAAACTCCATCTCAAAAAAAAACAAAAAAAAACAATACCATTTACATTCTCACTAAAAGAAAAAAAAATAAGAAAAAAATAATTAGGTAGAAATCTACCGAAATACGTAGATCTATACAAGGCAAACCACAAAACACTGATAAGAGAAATCAAAGAAGAGCTAAATAAAGAGATATACTGGCCAGGCGCAGTGGCTCGCGCCTGTAATTCCAACATGTTGGGAGGCCAAGGCTGGCAGATCATGAGGTCAAGAGTTCGAGACCAGCCTGGTCAACATGGTGAAACCACATCTGTACTAAAGATACAAAAAATTAGCCAGGCATGGTGGCACATGCCTGCAATCTCAGCTACTCAGGAGGCTGAGGCAGAAAAATCACTTGAACCCAGGACGCAGAGGTTGCAGTGAGCCGAGATCATGCCATTGCACTCCAGCCTGGGCAAAAGAGCAAGATTCTGCCTCTCAAAAAAAAAAAAAAAAATGAGAGAGAGAGAGAGAGAGATACTATGTCAATGGACAGGAAGACTCAGTATTGTTGAGATGTTAATTCTTCCCAACTTGATCTACACACTCAATGCAATCCCAATCAGAGTCCCAGCAAGCTATTTTGTGAATATCGACAAACTGATTCTAAAGTTTATTTGTAAAGAAAAAAGACCCAGAATAGCCAAGACAATATTGAAGAACAAAGTCAAAATACTGATACTACCCAAGTTCAAGACTTAGTATAAAGTTACAGTAATCAAGACTGCATGGTACTGATGAAGGAACTGACAAATGGATCAACAACAGAATAGAGAGCATAGAAATAAGTAAAAAGGATCAATGGCTGCCAAGAATTCAGTGTTTGGAGTAGCGGGTTTGAGTAGGTGGGGTACAGGGGAGTTTTAGTGCCATGGAACTATTCTGTATGATACTTAATGGTGAATATATAACATTATGCATTTTTCAGAATGCACAGAGCTGCACAATAGAAAGCGTGAACCTTAAAGCAACTATGGACTTACCTTTAGTTAATGTTAACAAAATGGCCTCAGTTTTAAGAAATGTACAACGCTAATATGAGTTGTTAATAACAGAGAAAACTGGGATTGTGGGGGTATATGTGTGGTCAATTATCAGTTAGCCTATACATCTAAAGCTCTTCTAAACAAAGTCTATTAATTTTAAAAAAATGCAAAAGAAAACCATGAGAAAAGAACAAAACCAGGCAGGCAGAAAAAAGAAACATCTCTATGCAATGTTAATAGAAAATATTTCAGACTTTCTGCAAATGGAAATGGAATAAATTCAGGATTAATTATGCAAATCTGGAAAGAAAAAGGGATAAACAGAACTTCTAGTCATTGAAATTATAAACGCAATGAAAGAGTGAACAGATTAAATTATAACTGAAAAAGATTAATGAACCACAATGAGATATTACTTTACACTTGTTAGAATGGGTTTTGCAAAAAAGATGAAAGATAACAAGTATTGGAAAAGACATGGAGAAAAGGAATGTAAATTAGTATGTTATTGCCAGACATGGTGAGCATGTGCCAGTAATACCAGCTGGAAAAAAAATTAAAAAAACGCCGGGCATGGTGGCTCACACCTTTAATCCAAGCACTTTGGAAGACAAGGTGGGTGAATCACCTGAGGTCAGGAGTTCAAGACCAGCCTGACCAACATAGTGAAACCCCATCTTAAAAACAACAACAACAAAAAAATTAACACCAGCTACTCAGGAGGCTGAGATGGGAGGATCCTGAGCCCAGGAGTTTGAGACCAGCTGGGCAACATAGCAAGACCTCAAGTCAAAAAAGAAAAAACACATCAGTACATTGTTGGTGGGAATATAAATTAATATAGCTCTATGGAAAACAACATGGAGGTTCCTCAAAAAAAGACCCACAAATACAACTACTAAATCATCTAGTAGTCTCACTTCTGGTATACATCCAAAGGAACTAAAATCATTATGTAAAAGAGATATCTCCACTCCCATGTTCATTGAAGCATTATTTACAGTAGTCAAAACATAGAAACAAACATAGAAACAACGTGTCCATTAACAAATGAGTAAAGAAAATGTGGTATACATACACAAAATGGAATTCAGAAAGACATTATAGTTAGTTAAATAAGCCAGGCACAGAAAGACAAATACTGCATTATATGTAGAATCTAACAAAGTTGAATTCCTAGAAGTGGAGAGTAGAATGATGGTTACCAGAAGCTGGGGGTGGGGGTTGGGGAGAGAGGGAATAGGGAGTTGTTGATCATAGGGTACAAAATTTCAGATAGACAGGAGGAATAGGTTTTGAGGTCTATTGCACAGGAGGGTGACTGCAGTCAATAATAATGTATATTTCAAAATAACTGAGACTAAATTTCAAATATCTCATCATAAAAACTTATAGGCAAGGCAATGTTAATCTTTATATATTGTACATGTATATCAAAACATCATGCTATACCCTATAAATGTATACAATTATAATTTTCCAATCAAAAATAATATTGATAATAAATTTTTTAAAGCTAATGAAGTAGAAGATAGAGCTGAAAAAATTATCTATGATATAGAAGAGTGAGACAAAGAGAAATTATGAGAGATTAAGAAGTGTGGATGATGTACTTAAACTGCTGTGAAAATGCAGAAGCAGGAAGTTAAAAAGCTACAAGAGAAAAGAGAGGTCAACTACAACTATCTAACAAACTGACAGGAAGCTTCAACAGCCATAATCCAAGTCAGAATATAATAAAATACTAGTTTTGATGCATTTAAGAAAAATAACAGTCAGTGAAGAATTCTTTAAGTAATTCAATTCTTCAAGAAAAGTCAAGAGAGCAGAGCCATGAGAACCAGAGGAAAACAAATTAAGCCTGAAATCTGTCCTATTCAGACTTCCAGTTATATGAACCAATAGATTTCCTTATCATTAAAAACTGATTTGGGTTGTTTAATTACCTGTTGGTGAAAACTTTGTAAGAAGTTTAAGGACCATGACATTTTAATTAAAATAATCATTTATGTTTCACCCCATCAAACCCTATATGTTTTTATGAGTATGGGAAAAGGTATGGAAGAATTCATATCTAAGAGAATGACAGGCACATTCAATAGAGTGATAAAAAGTAGTTTGTTTGTTTTTTGCTTTTATATTTTTGTACTGTTTGACTTACTCTAAGGAGGCTGTATATTACTTTTACAATTGGAAGTAAAAAAATTCATGAAGGAGCTGGGCGCTGTGGCTCACGCCTATAATCTCAGCACTTTGGGAGGTCAAGGAGGGCGGATCACAAGGTCAGGAGATCCAGACCATCCTGGCTCACACGGTGAAATCCCATCGCTACTAAAAATACAAAAAATTCGCTGGAAGTGGTGGCACATGCCTGTAGTCCCAGGTACTCAGGAGGCTGAGGCAGAAGAATCGCTTGAACCTGGGAAGTGGAGGTTGCAGTGAGCTGAAACTGCACAATTGCACTCTAGGCTGGGCGAAAGGGTGAGACTCTGTCTCAAAATTGTGAACTCCTGTTGACAATTGCTACAAGCAGAATTAAATACCTAGGAATACAACTAACAAGGGATGTGAAGGACATCTTCAAGGAGAATGACAAACCACTGCTCAAGGAAATAAGAGAAAACACAAGCAAATGGAAAAACATTCCATGCTCATGGTTAGGAAGAATCAATATAGTGAAAATGGACATACTGCCCAAAGTAATCTACAGATTCAATGCTATCCCCATCAAGCTGCCATTGACTTTCTTCACAGAACTGGAAAAAACCACCTTAAATTTCATATGGAACCAAAAAAGGGTCTGCATAGCCAAGACAATACTAAGCAAAAAAAAAGCTAGAGGCATCACACTACCTGACTTCAAACTATACTACAAGTCTACAGTGACCAAAACAGCATGGTACTAGTACCAAAACAGATATATAGACCAATGGAACAGAACAGGGGCCTCAGAAATAATGCCACACATCTACAACCATCTGACCTTTGACAAAGCTGACAAAAACAAGCAATGGGGAAAGGATTACCTGTTTAATAAATGGTGTTGGGAAAACCAGGTAGCCATATGCAGAAAGCTGAAACTGGATCCCTTCCTTAAACCTAACACAAAAATTAACTCCAGATGGATTACACATTTAAATGTAAGACCTAAAACCATAAAAACCCTAGAAAAAAACCTAGGCAATATCATTCAGGACATAGGCATGGGCAAAGACATGATGACTAAAACACCAAGAGCAATGGCAACAAAAGTCAAAATAAACAAATAGGATCTCATTAAACTAAAGAGCTTCCGCACAGCAAAATAAACTATCATCACAGTGAACAGGCAACCTACAGAATGGGAGAAAATTTTTGCAGTATGCCTATCTGACAAAGGGCTAATGTCCAGATCTACAAATAACTTAAACAAATTTACAGGAAGAAAACAACCCCATCAAAAAGTAAGTGAAAGATATGAACAAGACAATTCTCAAAAGAAGACATTTATGCAGCCAACAAACATATGAAAAAAAGTTCATCATCACTGGTCATTAGAGAAATGCAAATTAAAACCACATTGACATACCATCTCACGCCAGTTAGAATGGCGATCATTAAAAAGTCAGGATACAACAGATGCTGGAGAGAATGTGGAGAAATAGGAAGGCTTTTACACTGTTGGCTGGAGTGTAAATTAGTTCAACCATTGTGGAAGACAGTGTGGCGATTCCTCAAGGATCTAGAACTAGAAACACCATTTGACCCAGTAATCCCATTACTGGGTACATACCCAAATAATTATAAATCACTCTATTATAAAGACACATTCACACGTATGTTTACTGCAGCACCGTCCACAATAGCAAAGACTTGGAACCAACCTAAATGCCTATCAATGACAGACTGGATAAAGAAAATGTGGCACATACATACCATGGAATATTATGCAGCCATAAAAGAGGATGAGTTCATGTCCTTTGCAGGGACATGGATGAAGTTAGAAACCATCATTCTCAGCAAACTAACGCAAGAACAGAAAAACAAACACCACATGGTCTCACTCATAAGTGAGGGTTGAACAACGGGAACACATAGGCACAGAGAGGGAACATCATACACTGGGGACTGTTGGGGGGTGGAGGGGCTAAGGGAGGGCTAGCATTGGGAGAAATACCTAATGATGGGGTGATGGATGCAGCCAACCTCCATGGCATGTGTATAACTATGTAACAAACCTGCATGTTCTGCACATGTACCCCAGAACTTAAAGTACAAAAAAAAAGACATGGGGTCCCCAGCAATCCCATTACTGGGTATATACACAGAGGAATATAAATCATTCTTGCATAAAGACACACATGCGTCTTCCATAAAGACACATACAGCACCATTCACATAGCAAAGACACAGAATAGCAAACCTAAATGCCCATCAATGACAGCTTGAATAAATGTGGTGTATATACCCCACAGAATACTATGTAGCCATGAAAAAGGATGAGATCATGTCTTTTGGGGGAACATGGATGGAGCCGGAGGCTATTATCCTTAGCAAACTAACGCAGAAACAGAAAATTAAATATCACATGTTCTCACTTAGAAGTGAGAGATAAATGATAAAAGCTTATGAAGTATACAGAAACTGTGCTACAGAGAGACTCAATACCTTGTGCCTCAGCCTTCCAAGGAGCTGGGATTACAGGCATGCACCACCATGCCCAGCTAATTTTTTATATCTTTAGTAGAGACAGGGTTTCACCATGTTGGCCAGGCTGACGGAGACCCCATATCTTAAAAAAAAAAAAATATATATATATATATATATATATACACACACATATATAAACCCAAACATATATTATTAAAATATTAAATATATATTATTCCCCAAACCCACTGTTATGTATATGTGTGTGTGTGTATATATATATATACTAATATACATAATATATATGTATATATATATATATATATATATATATAAATGGACCTCAAAGGTACATTTTTCTCTTCTTCCTCAGCATCTTGGCACGTGTTGTTCTTTTTTACCCATTTTCTTGTTCCACTTTTATTATTCATACACACACACACACACAAATGGATTTCAAGTATTTTTTATTTATATATAAAATATGTATATGAATATTTTATATATTATATATATATAAAATGTGTGTATATAGTAGATGTGTGTGTATGTATATATATATATATATATAAAACTAAAAATAAATACTCAAAAGCCTTTTTTTCCCAAACATCAATAAAATAGTCCTATCTATTTTATACATATAATATCAGGGATATATACCCACAGATAAAGTGGAAATAGGAGATATTCCAAATGGCATCAGGTATATCATACAAGTAAATTTTAAAAATTAGATGAAATGGCCAGTTTGCTAGAAAATATTGAAATTTGGCTCTATATAAAAATGAAAAGGCTAATAAAAATTTTAAAACATTGATATAGCTCTGTTCTCCCAAAAACCCACCCAGATAATTTTACAAGTTTGGTAAACATCTAGTTCACTCATTCAATATATACTTTAAAGTGCCTATTATGCCCTTAAAAGATATTGTTGTTCTAGGCTCAGGGTATATTTTCTGGCTAACGTTTTTTGAGTGCTTATTAGATGCTAGATACCATTCCTTTTACATGTATTAGCATATTTATTCTTCATAATATGTAGTGGGGAGCGGGTGATTATTGTTATTTTCTAAGTATACAGAACTGTGGTACAGAGATGCTCAATATCTTGTGGCCAAAACAATCTTTTTAAAAACACAGATCAAGTTAACCTGCTTATAACTCTTCAGTGGCTTCTTACTGGTCTCTGCAAAAGTCCCATATCCTTAACAAGGACCTAAAAGCCCAGCAAGATCTGGTTGCTATTGCTACTAACTTCTCTAGAATAGACTTGTACCACTTTTCTCTCTCTGTATCCTGTCTTTCACCTCAAAGGTATCTTCCTCTCTTCTTCCTTAGCATCTTGCCAGGTGTTATTCTTTTTTACTCATTGACTTGTTCCACTCACTCCCTTATGCCTAGTGAAAGCCTGATAATTCTATAGATCTTAACGCTACTTCTGGATGTCTTCCAATTTCCAGATAAAATGAAGTCCTCCTACTGAGCACACTCATAGTCTTAGGAACTTAACTTCATAGCCCCTATTGGAGTAATACTTTGACATGCATTTGTGTAATAATTTGATTAATGTCTGTCCCCATACTTGATTGTATGAGGGCATGGACTATACATACACATACACACACATGCACACACATATACATATATATGTTTTGAGGCAGGATCTCACTCTTGTCACTGAGGCTGGAGTGCAGTGGCATGATCACAGCTCACCATAGCCTCAACCTCCTGGGCTCAAGTGATCCTCCTGCCTCAGCTTCTCAGGTAGCTGGAACCACAGATGCGTGCTACTATGCCTGGCTAACTTTATTTTTGGCAGAGATGGGGTTTTGCTATGTTGCCCAGGCTGGTCAGAAACTCCTGTGCTTGAGTGATCCTCCCACCTTGCTGTGTCGGGATTACTGGCATGAGCCACTGTACCCAACTGATGTTTTCACTCACCATTGTATCCCTAGCCCCTTGGATAGTGCTGACACATATCAAGCACTCAAGAATGATTTAAATTTCTAAATGGATGATTTATTTGATTCATAAGATACATGAACTGGCATTAAAGTTTTCAAGAGCCTAAATCAATATAATGTGGGGCTAGTCAATTATCCAAAAAGTATTCTCCTAAAACCTAAAAAGAAATCAGTAAAATTTTCAGTATGTCACGATAACAAAGGACAAAGTTGGATTGTCCATTCCATAATATTTTAAAAACTAACTTTAAAACAAAAATCAGTAGGACATAGTTACCAGGAAATTAAACAAGTTGGGACAGCAAAATTAGAGTGGAAGATGATCTTCACCCTACACATCTCGCCAACACTGTCTAGGATTACAGACATTAAATGACTTTACCTCTTTCCTTAATCAAAACAAACTGTTCAGGAAGAATGATTTAAAGGAATAGTCCCAGCCAGGTGTGATGGCTCACGCCTATCATCCCAGCACTTTGGGAGGCTGAAGCCGGCAGATCACTTGAGGTCAGGAGTTGCAGACCAGGCTGGCCAACACAAAGAAACCCCATCTCTACTAAAAATACAAAAATTAGCTGGGGGTGGTGGTGCATGCCTGTAATCCCAGTACTTGAGAGGCTGAGGCAGGAGAATCACTTGAACCCGGGAGATGAAGGTTGCAGTGAGCCACTGCACTCCAGCCTGGGTGACAGAGTAAGACTGTCGCAAAAAAAAAAAAAAAGGAAAAAGTCACTTTAAGGGTGACTAAAGATGCAATGAATAAAGCTAAACCAAGCCAGGAAACTACAGAGGTGTAAATGTAAAACTAACATTCCTTGACTATTTATTTACTGTGTCAGGGATGATCTATAAGCATTTTTAAATAGACCACTTTGCACTGAATATGAGCATTTATTAACTCATGTTTTTCCAAATCCACTCGATGAGGTAGTTACAATTATTATCTTCACCTTACAAGTGAGAAGATCACCCAAGTTTTAAGTGGGTAGAGTCAAGATTTGAATCCAGGCTAAGGTTAAGAGCTGGTGTTCTTAACTATAAGACATCAGTAGTTAAACTAGATCCTCCCTAATTGTAGGTAAATACTGAAGATTTTTTTAATTAACACAAATTGTTTTCTTATCTAGACCATTTCACTAGCTCTCTGGTTGGTTTTCTTGACTCTAATTTTGCTCTCCTTAAATCCACTTTTCATCCTGCATCCAGTGACTTTTACAAAATTAGGGGAAACCTACTCAGCATGGCAAACAAGGCTATGATTCATGCTTCATGATCCCAGCCTTCTGGCCTCTCTGGTGTCCTTTTCTGCTACTTCCCACCTAGATTTTATATGTCTTAAAGTGTAATAAAACCTCAGTACTTGTAGTGTCCACTACACACTAACCATTCCCACTTAAAATATGTATTTTACAAACTATGTGTCTTTTTGTTCCCTTTTCTGAAATGCCCCTTGTTCCTTGCATTTTTGTCTCACTTAAGCATCTTCTGGATTAAATTTTATTTTCTCCAAGAATCCTCTTCTGAAACCCTTAGAAGTTACCGTCCTCTACTGGTACTTACCCATCCTTTATTGAAATCACCTGTTTATGAGTCAGGTAAAGTTTAAACCCTTATTAAACTCTTTGAAAAGAGGAACTCTTTCTTTCTCTTTTAGTACACTACCCTCCTTCATCTCCCACCCCTCCTGGCACTTGTTAATGTTCAGTAAATGCTGAACTTTTGAACTTTACTGGAAATCAAGAAACACTGAGTTTTAGCCTCAGTTTTGCTCACTATGTGATTTTACATATTTTATTCTCTATGTTTATCTTATGTATCTATATACAACTTAATCCTAAAGTTCCATTGGATAAAAATTCCATCAGATAAAAATTCTACGACTTTTTATTTTGCTCTGTATGTGACGGTACCTGGTATTTTTAAAAAAATTTCCCGACATCAACTTAAAAAATTAACATTTGATTATAATTAACTTCTAAAAAACTGAAAGTTGAAACACATCTATGCCTTTTTTTTTTTTCCTGTACTGCTACCTGAAAACATCGAAATTTGCTGTGTGGAACGAACAAGATTTCTTCTAAGAAATTACCCCTACTTGCATGACTACATAAAATAAGGTAATTCCCAGAAAGAATATCATGCAGATACTAAAAAGAAAACAATGACACGGGCAAATGCTTACAATGCTCAATGAAGAGAAAGGTTATAAAGTTTTAATACAGGATTTGATCCTTCGAAAATAATGGATATATAACTTAAACGGAAATGTATTATTAAATATAGCAACAGCCTCTTCGAAAAAATTTCAAAATCCTTAGTGATAATTACACGATCATAATTCAAAAATCCTTAACCGAAGCAAAGACAGTGAAGATTTGTAACCGGAATTGTGTGAAAGGGGTGGGAGTGATTCAAACAAGTGTCATCACCCCGTCCAATGATAAAGGAGAACGTGTATCAGTTCTGCATTGCGAAATTATCAGTATCGGAGCGTGTAGTGGCTAAGAAAAGCGATGGGCAAATTAGGAAACAAAGAGAAAGGCCACCGACATCACCAGTTCTGGCCTCTTTCCGACCGGAGGAAAGGGGAGAAGACGGGTGGTCGTTAATTCCAGGTCCCGCCTAAGTTCTGGGTCCCCTGCCCTAGCGAGAGCGTCGCCTCGCCTCGCCTCGCCTCGCCTCGCCTCGCCTCGCGCGCCTGCGCGGAGCTGGCCGGCTTCCCGGACGGCCCTCGCTTCTTCATCACCCGGGCAGTCCACCAGAAGTTTCTAAAAGGGTGAGAGGTGACAGTGCAGCTGGGTTAAAGGAAGGAGGCTGGTTCATCCTCCGCACTTACTTGGTACTCGATCTCCAGCGAGGCCTTCAGGGGCATGGGCTGGTAGAAACACTCTTTCTGGCCGGCGGGAAGGGTAAAGGTGAAGTCGCTGTCGAGGGAAGGTGTGAAACCAGTCGCCACAGGCAGCAGCTCCGGAGGCAGAGCGGCCAGAAGGAGCACGGGGAAGGACAGCCAGATCCTGTCGCCCATCACTGCTGGGGCGATCTCGGGCTCAAAGAGGCGTAGGGTACTGTTGTCTCCGCTCCGCGTTTCCTTTTTGGACTCCTCGTGGTTGATAGGGAAACCTGGAGTCTGAAGAAGCTCCAGGTGGCGGCGGCTGCGGCCAACACTCCTTCCGAAAGAGAAGCGCAGTCCTCCAAAGTAGGGACTTAAGGCGGGGCCGGCAGTCCGGTTCCGCCACTTCCTTAGTCTCTGCTCTCGCTAGCCAGGCGTGAGCAGCTCCCGCCTCTCCTCCTGACGGCCTCCGGTTCCCATGGCTTCCCCCACACCAATGGGCATTATGGCAGTAATTGTGGGAAATGTAGTACCGAGTGGGCTCGGCTTGCTGGCTCTGACGCGCTCGCCGACCACGATTCCCGGCAAGCCCTGCGCCTCCTGCTGCGCCTCACGCAGTCTGCGCCGAGGCAGGGCAGCGGCCGAGCTGGCGCGTCCCAACGGCTCCCGCGACCGTTCGAACTTCGTGCTGCTGCGGTTCGCTGACTCTCCGACTAGTGAGTGTCTGAGGCTTCCATGCGCAGGGGCCCGGGAGAGGGTCCGAGGCTTCCTAACGGAGACTTCAGTGCGAAGCGCGCCGTCGCTTGGGGATCTCTCCCCAGCTACGACTTGGGTGGTGAGCGACTGCCTCTTGGCGGGGGGAAGCCGGCCTACCGGGGGGAGTTTTGTTCCTTTCCCTCCCAGTATCTTGGATGAGCTGGGGCTGGTCCTCGCGCTTGCTGAGCATGCTGCTTTGAACGGTTGTATCTTATTTGATGAAAAATAGGAGGCGCAGTGGCTCACACCTGTTATATCATCACTTTGGGAGACCGAGACGGGAAAATTGCTTGAGCCCAGGAGTTCGAGGCCAGCCTGGGCAACGTGGCCAGACTCTTATCTCTATACATTAAAAAAAAAAAAAAAAAAGGAAGATGTCACGCCTGCCCTCACTCCCTGCCCTCGCTTCTTTCAGTCGAATGTAGGATCAGCTGTATCTCTAGAAATTTAAAAAAAAAAAAAAAGGAAGATGTCATTCCCTCCCCTTCCCCGCCCCGCTTCTTTCAGTTGAATGTAGGATCAGCTGTGTCAAATTAAGCGATCTTGAGACAGGAAACTATCTTATAAACTTACGACCTCTTCCCAGAATGAGGAATATTTTTCGACTACAGCCCATTGTATCACATACAAAGGGTATAAAAGAACACTTGTCCTTCGTTTGATGGGTGTGCATGTGCAAACCTACAAACACATTGTTAATTAGGGCCGAAAGATGATGTTGTCAGGATCGGTGAGTAGGATGATGTGCTTTTCTAGGTATGCACAGTCAGTGAAGATAGCCTTTTTTGGGTAACTACTGTAAACTGAAGTGAAGGGCAATCATTTGACAGTAAATGACCCAATAGGAAAATGAAAACATTTTAGTATCCAATGTATTCATTGCTACTGCAGAAAAGTTAGGGAGTTATTTCTTTTATTTCTTTTTTTAATTTTATTTTGGAGATGGAGCTTTGCTCTGACACCAGGCTGGAGTGCAGTGGCGCAATCACGGCTCACTGCAGCGTCCGTCTTCCAGTTCAAGTGATTCTTCCGCCTCAGTCCCCCGAATAGGGTTTACAAGCGCGTCCCACCACGTCCGGCTAATTTTTGCTTTTTTTTTTTTAGTAGAGATAGGGTTTCACCATGTTAGGATGGTCTTTAACTCCTGACCTCGTGATCCACCCACCTTGGCCTTCCAAAGTGCAGGGATTATAGGTGTGAACCACTGCACCTGACTTGAGAGTTATTTCTTACATGAAAATACACAGATGTTGAACTAAAACCTGATTTAAGATGAAATATACAGGGCCAGGCATGGTGGCGGGCCCCTGTAATCCAAGCTACTCTCGAGGCTGAGGCAGAGAATTGCTTGAACCCGGGAGGCAGAGGTTGCAGTGACCTGAGACACACCACCGCACTCCAGCCTAGGCGACAGAGCAAGACTCCAGCTAAAAAAAAAAAAAAAAAAAAAAAAAGATGAAATATACGATACTGAATCGCATTTTAGGATTTGTCCAATTTTCTCTACCCTTTTCTCCTTCACCATCCTTCAGAGAGCTAGAGATGTTGAATAGATAAGGCAGTATGTGGACCTGATTTGTTGACTTGTCTGAGAGTGTCTTCTCACTTAAGCAGAAGCAAATTTGTGGAAACAAAATGGGAAAGAGGACCAGCTTGTCTATTGAGATGACATAGTATTTCATTTAATTTTCTGCCACTTTCTTCCCATAAGGTGAGAGTTTGCTTTTTAATCTTCCTCCCTACCTCTTAGAATTTTTGAGTGGGGAATAAATGTAGCATACTATTCTAACTGGATGAGGAAAGGAAGGACAGTTTAGTGTTCATTAATTCATTCAAAATACTGAGTTTCTCTTAAGTATATTGAAGTCCTGAACGTAATGCACGTGACTCCTAACCTTTTGGAATTTGGGATGGGATATGAATTAGAAGAAGGGCAATGAAAGAGATGCTGCAATGAAAAAGGTAAATGGGATCTCAAAGAGGAATGTAATTTTAGGATT
This sequence comes from Callithrix jacchus, assembly GCF_049354715.1. Classification (NCBI taxonomy): domain Eukaryota; kingdom Metazoa; phylum Chordata; class Mammalia; order Primates; family Cebidae; genus Callithrix; species Callithrix jacchus. Next base: position 131,084,589 of record NC_133508.1, read on the forward strand.
GCTTATAAAGCTCTACAGGAGTATTGGCGATTAAAAAGCTTTAGTTTTTTATTGTATTACAGTATTGTGATGCTTTATTATGATTTTTTATATGCAAAGACATTCGCATATAATCCTAGAGATACTCATCCACTGAAGAAACAAAAGCTTTACTTCATTTATTTCTATGAGTTGACTTGGCAATGTTATTTTGAGCTCTGTGGTTGTGACTTGTAAATATGTGTTTTTTAAATTTTATAACTATGGGGAATAGGAGGAGGAGATAACTTTTATCTGGTAATAAATACCCTTCTAAGAAAATATGAATGACTGTAATGATACCATTTTATCAGATGTCCGGGGCTTGTAACCTGATTATGAAAGTTCAAACACCTCATATTGAAATTGATAGGTAATAAGTAATAAAACTACAATGGTCTTTGCATCCTAATGACTTGGATTCAAATCTTGGTTTCACCATTTACAGTTTGTGTGACTTTGTCTGATTCTTAGTTTCCTTAATATGGAATAAAAATACTTAAACAATTGTTAGGAAGATCAGGTATGCTTAGAAAAGGGGAACTGGAATAACTAGACCCTGGCGAAAATGAAAAATTCATTCATTGAAATTGTACTGAACTTTCCTTTGTAGCTTTACACTATAGATAAATTCATTATTATTGATTTTTTTGTTTTGTTTTTAACTGCCATGAAAGATTTGACATTTGAAATAGAAAACTAATGAGTTAAATTCTATTCGTGTATTTTGACTGAAACTACAGAATCTTTCATGCAAAGTACCAAAAAATTCATTTCTTTTTTTAAGAAATGGAATCTAGTTCATCAGACTACTATAATAAAGACAATGAAGAAGAAAGTTTGCTTGCAAATGTTGCTTCCTTAAGACATGAACTGAAGATAACAGAATGGAGTTTGAAGAGTTTAGGGGAAGAGTTATCCAGGTAAGTAGGTAAAATAAGATATAGAATTCAGTGTGCCTTAAATATATAAATATAAAATGTGTGGATTTCATTATTATATATTGTTTCTAATGTGCCTCTGGAATAAGGAATAATTTTCTTGTACTTTTTAATGTAACTTTCAGTTTAGGGAAAAATAGGAATATTAGAGAAGCATTTACATATTAAAAACACTTTCAGTGTATTACAACTCAGTATAAAATATATATTTTGGGCTTTATTAATTTTTTATTATCACTGTTTTTTGAATACTAAGTAATCTTAGCATAGAGGCTCTAGAAATACAGAGATTGCTAGTTTAAAAGTAATTATGATATATTTAAAATTTAGTGGAAACATTGCCTTACATTCATAACTGTGAACTACTTAGCAGCATTTCAGGTTTTCTTTCTATTTTCTTATGAATGTATAGCAATTTATAGTGAGTGAACTACCCAAGAACTGAAATATGTTTTTTCTTTTTTCTCTAGTGTTAGTCCAAGTGAAAATTCCTATTATGCCCTTAATCCCTCAAGGTCTGAAAAGCTGATTTTGGATGTTCAGCCCAACCACCCTGGACTTTTGAATTGTTCACCTTATGAAAACGTATGTAAAATATCTGGTAGCAGCACTGATTTTCAAAAAAAGCCAAGAGATTTGGCTTTTTTTTTTAATTGTTTTTAGACCTATCTAGTTCAAAGTAGTTTTGGTTTTAGGCCTGTCTACTTAAAATGTTTTTCTTTCAGTTTTTTTCAAATACCTTATTCATGGTTCTATAATCTTAGTGTATTACTCTACTTTTAAACTTATTTATTACCTTTTTGCAGTTAAACGTCTTCTTTTCTCAAGTAAATTATAATCCCCTTGATTTTAACACTACATCTTGTACATAACAGGTAATCAATTATTTATTAAGTAGTTAAGGTATACCCACCATTTAGCTTGGATCAAGAACTATGGATAGCATGGCAGTATTCTCCCTTCATTATCTTTTTATTTTGTCAATGATGTTAGAGATATTTGCTTGGTCTGGAACTCTCTCCTTTTTTCTTATTCTATCGTATGTTTGTCTCTCTGCATTTATCCCTCTTCCTCACTCAATCCTTTTATTGCCTTTTGCACTCTTCCTATTCTTTCTTCCCCTACTCCCTACATGTATATACACAGATATGGTTGCACATACATGGCATAATCTTTTTCGATACTATTTGCTCTTTCCACTTCAGAAAGCCAACCATTAAGAGCTTTCCTTTTTGTAAGGAAGCTTCTTAATTAAGCTGTCTGAACCTACATTTTAGAAAACAAATTCAAATTCCATGTTTACATAGTCTGTAATTCTAAGAAATTTGATCTCTGTCCTCATTCAAATTGCTGATCGTTGGTATTGTATTGTGCCTCAATTGGGAAAATAATAGTGGTAATAATGCCTGTCAAAGACAAAAGGCTAATCTAGTGTGTAAAGAGCTCCTAGAAACTGAGAAGAAAAAGATCAATAACCTAATGCGCAAAAGACATGAATGGAAAAGTAAATAAAAATGATATCCGAACTAATGAAAAGGTGTCCAGTCTCACTCATAATAAGATAAATTCAAAATGAAACTCTACCTAAGTACCAGTTCTTACCTGTCAAATTATTAAACATACAGATGTTTGATACGTTATTTTATTAGTGATACTGGGTAGGCGTACATTGCCTAGTAGGAAGGCACAGTGATATAACCCCAATGGAGATACATTTGGCAGTATTTATCAAAATTACAAATACATTTACCTTGACTTGAAACTCCCATTTCTGGAAAATGATACTATAGATAAACCTGCAGGATACAAAATTAGGCATTGTTTATCATATCAAAGGATTAGAAATAGCTCAGGTATCCAGTATTAGGGGGTTAGTTGAATAAACTAGTGGTTTATTCATGCAATAAAAACTATGCAGTTGAGGGGGAAAAAAAGGAGTTTCTCAATGTATTGATTATTGAGAGGTTGCTAGTGTATATTCAAATTAAAAAAACGCAAGGTGCAGAATGTTGTATCTAATGTGATGGGAAGAGACTTCTGTGTATACTTTATATAGTTTGAATTTCAAATTGCATAAATAAATGCAATTTTCAAAATATTTTCAAAATAAAGTTAATTAAAAGAAACATTTTGAAAATCACAATCCTCATGAAAATTTAATTTATTGTAAAATATGTATGAAAAGAATATAATAAAAATATGTGCCGGGCGCAGTGGCTCACGCCTTTAATCCCAGAACTTTGGGAGGCTGAGGCAGGCGAATTACCCCGCCTGAGGTTGGGAGTTTGAGACCAGCCTGACCAACATGGAGAAACCCCATCCCTACTAAAAAATACAAAATTAGCTGGACATGGTGGCACATGTCTGTAATCCCAGCTACTGGTGGGGCTGAGGCACTCATGCCTCAATCACTTGAACCTGGGAGGCAGAGGTTGCGGTGAGCTGAGATTGTGCCATTGCACTCCAGCCTGGGCAACAAGAGTGAAAATCTGTCTCCAAAAAATAAAAATTAAAAAAAAGTATACAGATAAAATATTTTACCTATTATCCATTTTATTGTTGGTGGATATTTGGGTTCTTGCCATTTATTATCTCTTATGGACAGTGTAGCTATGAATATTTTTATATCTTCAGGTGTAAAAATACAAAAGTTTATTAGGTTTATATCTAAGGATGATATTGGTTCTTAGCATGTTCAACTTTGCTGGATAATACCAGCCAGTTTCTTAAAGTGTACCACTGTTTTCCACATTATACTTGTATATACTTCCACCAGCAGTGGAGGAGAGAGTGTTGATTGTCCCACATATCTTTGTCAATACTAAGTATTTTAACTCATTTTCTGAGGTGTTTAATCATTTTATTAATAATTGCTCATAATTTTCCATTAGTTACATGTAACCCTTAATTGAAATAATTGAACATGTATTTGTTCTTTTTCATGTTTTCAGATGTTTTCATCTTCCAGCCCCGTGGATCAGGAGATTAAAAGCCTTAGAGAGAAATTAAATAAACTTAGGCGACAGAATGCTTGTTTGGTCACACAGAACCATTCCTTAATGACTAAAATGGAATCTATCCACTTTGAATTAACACAGTCAAGAGCAAAAGTATGTATCTTGAAATGATTAGTTTGCCAACAGAAAATAGTTGTTATTTTAAGATTTATAATTGGAAAAATATTCCTTGTATTGCCATATTGCCTTAATCTGTTATGTGAAGTAATTTTTATTATGCTACTATATTATCATGTTATAAAATCCATTTTGTATTGAATTATATTCAAAAATGATTGAAGGGAACTTTACAGTTTTTGCATTTAGATAAGTCCGTTTCTTAAGGTGTTAAGATAACCAATTTGTGTGGTTTTAATTTTTATAATCAAAGGAAGTATAACTTACTTATCTTTCCTTTTAAAATAACACATTGTCATTGTTGGGAACTTTAAAAGTAGAAAAAAGAGGAGGAAAGATCACCTAGAGTTTCCACCGTCTAGAAACCACTTCACTGGTTTAATACATAGTTTAATCCAGACTATTTTAACTGGTTTTGGTTTTTTCTGTTTTTTACTTCATATGTTGTCTATGCATTTTCTGATGCATTTACATAGGTTTTCTATTGATCATTTTTTATGGTAGCATTATATTTCATGTGATTATACCATAACTTAGTTAATAATTCCCATATTTCAGTGGTTTCCTATTTTTCTAGTAAATAATTGGTATTACACAAAAAATTAGAAGAAACCAAAATGTCCAATAATGGAAACATGGTAAATTATGGTATACCCATAAAATAGATTGCGACAAAGCCTTTTTTTTAAAAAAAAAAAATGATGTAAATATACTAGTACTAAGATGCAAAGTTGTTTGACTTATATGGCGCATTATGAGGTTTAAATGATATAATGTATGAAGTTACTTAAAACAGTGTCTATCTGTAGTCAGCACTCAGAAACTATTACCTAATATATTTAGTGGCAGGAAAAAACATTACAGAGCAGTACACACATGTATAATAATCTTAGTTTTCTTCTTTATAAGAAGTGTACATGTTTCTGTGTGTGAGTTTGTATGTAAAGATATATACATGTGATATATTAAGTTTAAAAACTATGCTTGACGCTTGATAATTCTGAGATATTGGAAGGTTGGAGTGAGGCTTTCACTATTTATGTTTATAATCATTATATACATACATTAGTTGTATTTTTTTGTTTGTTTGTTTGTTTTTGAGATGGAGTTTCGCTCTTGTTACCCAGGCCGGAGTGCAATGGCACAATCTCAGCTCACCGCTACCTCCGCCTCCTGGGTTCAGGCAATTCTCCTGCCTCAGCCTCCTGAGTAGCTGGGATTCCAGGCACGCGCCACCATGCCCAGCTAATTTTTTGTATTTTGAGTAGAGACGGGGTTTCACCATGTTGACCAGGATGGTCTCAATCTGTTGACCTCATGATCCACCCGCCTTGGCCTCCCAAAGTGCTGGGATTATAAGCTTGAGCCACCGCGCCCGGCCTATTTGTAGTTTTAAATGGAGGAGTTATGGGAAGACTTTCTTTTCTGTTTTTTTCAAACAAAACAAAATGTTATTAGGGATTATTTCAGCACAGGGGGAAAAAAGCAGCAGTAAACATAAAAATTCTTCGATGTTGGAGATTATTTCTAGGGTCGATTTCCAGAGGCAGAGTGACCAAATTTTAGGGTAATAATGATTGTTTTTCAAGCATTTACATTTGGTTCCTCCTCTTTTTTTCTTGATTTCTTATGAGAGTTACCTTTTCAGTATATTTGTTTGCCATTTAGATTTCTGTGTGATTCGTTTGTTCATTTTTTCTACTTATTTTAGAAACTTTTCTGCAACTATAGATAATCTCTGTTTTTAGAGTCATGATTGCTTAACGATTTAAAGTAAGAAAAGAGACATAAAGATAATTTAATAACCACTGAACTAATAGCATTTTGAACCTTTCTTTTTAGGATATAAACACACCAGTGGTTATGCAAGAAAGTAAGATACTAGCATTGTACTTCCCAGCTCAGCATTTTCTAAGTTGTTTGAATGTTTTTTAGGGAAGCCACTTTTTTCAGTCTATGTATGAGCTTTTGATGTTATATATATGCTCACTATTGAGACTCTTGCAGAAATCAGTCAATATATTTAACTTACCTCTGGCAATGGTTGTACTTACTCTTTGGGAGCCTGGTATCTTTCTGAGCTTTTTGCCCTGTACTTGTGCTGTCCAGCTGCCATCCTGGGACTTCTATTTGGTGTTCTTCTAGGTTGGATCTACTGTTTCCTGAATTCCATGTTTTGTTATTGTCTAGTTTATTCTTTTGTATTTGGAGCATATCTTCCAGTTACTTCCTTGCCTGTCTGAAAATGTATTAATTTCTTCCTTACTCATGATTAAATTCCAGTTTGAAAATATTTTAATGTCAGAATTTTTAGAGCATTACTCCTTTCTGTCCTTCAATGCTGCCTTGAAAAGTCTGTTGCCATTGCGAATTACTTTCCTTAGCATGTAATCTCTTTTTTTCCCCCCATTTGTTTGTTTTTTACTTTATGGTAGTTTTAGGATCTTCCCAGTCCAGTGTTTTAAAACTACACAACAATGTGTCTTTGAATAGGCCTTTATTACTCAATTGGGTATTTGAGAGCCCTTTCAGGCTGGCAACTTGTATCCTTTGGTTCTGGAAATTTTTCTGTTTCTTAATTTTTATGGGTACATAGTAGGTGTATACATTTTTGGAGTACATTAGATGTTTTGATACAATCATGCAGCATAATAATCACATCATGGAGAATGGAGTATTCATCTTCTCAGGTATTTATCCTTTGTGTTATAAACAAACCAATGATACTCTTTTAGATATTTTAAAATGTACAATTAAGTTATTATTGACTAGTCACCCTTTTGTGCTATCAAATAGTAGTTCTTATTCTTTCTATTTCTTGTACCCATTAATCATCCTCACCCCACCCCCATGCCAACAGCTGCCCTTCCCAGCCTCTGGTAACCATCCTTCTACTCTGTGTCCGTGAATTCAATTGTTTTGATTTTCAGATCCCACAAATAAGTGAGAACATGCGATATTTGTCTTTTGATATTTGAAATAAGTGCCTGACTTATTTCACTTAACATAATGATCTTCAGTTCTGTCCATGTTGTTACAGATGACTGATTCTCATTCTTCTGACTAAATAGTACTCCATTGTGTATAATTACCACATTTTCTTTATCCATTCATCTGTGATGAACACTTAGGTTGCTTCTAAATCTTGGCTATTGAACAGTGCTGCAACAAACATGGAAGTACAGATAACTTTTCAATATACTGATTTCCTTTCTTTGGAGTATATGTCCACCAGTGGGATTTTTGGATCATATGGTAGCTGTAGTTTTAGTTTCTTGAGGAACCTCCAAACTGTTCTCCATAATTGTACTAATTTATATTCCCGACAACAGTGTATGAAGGTTCTCTTTTCTCCACATTCTTGCAAGCATTTATTACCTGTCTTTTGAATATAAGCCTTGGTTTTTTGTTTGTTTTGTTATTTTTTATTTTTTGAGACAGAGTCTTGCTCTGTCGTCCAGGCTGGAGTGTAGTGGCGCAATCTTGGCTCACTGCAAACTCCGCCTCCCAAGTTCAAGTGATTCTCCTGCCCTGGCCTCCCAAATAGCTGGTATTCCAGGCAGGTGTCACCACTACTGGCTAATTTTTTGTATTTTTAGTAGAGACGAAGTTTCACCATGTTGGCCAGAATTGTCTCGATCTCCAGACCTCATGATCTGCCCGCCTCAGCCTCCTGAAGTGCTGGAATTACAGGCATGAGCCACTGTGCCTGGCCTGTTTTTTCATTTTTTGAGAAAAGGTCTTGTTCTGTCACCTGGCTGGAATGCAGTGGTGCTATCACAGCTCACTGCAACCTTGACCTCCTTGGCTCAAGTGATTCTCCCACCTTAACCTCCCAAGTAGCTGGAACTACAGGCACATGCCACCACTCCTGGCTAGATTTTGTATTGTCTTTTTGTAGAGATGGAATTTTGCCATGTTGCCCAAGCTGGTTTTGACTTCCTGGACTCAAGCAATCCACCCAACCTTGGCCTCCCAAAGTGCTGGGATTACAGAATTGGGCTACTACATCTGGCCCTGTTATTTTTATTTACGAGGTAGTCTCAACATTGTTTTTTGCACTTCTATTGAATCTTTTATTTAGGCTGTCTTTTTCGCTTTCTAAAGTTTTTTCGCTTTCTAAATTGTTGTTGTTGTTGTTGTTCTGGTGGTTTTGTATTTCATAACATACTAATGTAGTATTCTCTGTTAGCACTCTGAAGATTTAATGATTTTTTTTCCCCATGTTTGCTTTCCTTTCATTTTTCTTTTGTTTGGGCCTCTGACTTTCGCATTCGAAGCTTTTTTTAGATGTTAGTATTTTAGCTATTCATATTTAAGAGAAAGGCATTTAAATTCAGATTGGTGGTTTGTCCAGTGGACTTTATTTGTGGTGATTGTTAGAGAGATGGTTCTTTTGTAGGGAAACACCTGTCAACTCCCAATCAGTATCAGTATGAGATGTTTTTCTTTTCCTTTTTTTTTTTTTTGAACATAAACTGAAGATTTTATTGTCTTTATAATAAAACAAAAGATGACACTGAGAACTGGGTCACTTGGCCCTTTCTGCTCTTATCTCCTCCCACTTCAGAATGCTTGCATCTTTTAATAACCAGTATTCTCTTAGATCTGCGGTTGGACTCAATGCACTCAAGCCTTAGCATAATCTTCTTTGTAGTTTTAGCCTTTTTCTGGAAAATCAGCTTAGTCCGCCCACCATAGCCACTCTGCTTTCTATCATATCACCGCTTTCCCTGGGCATACAGAGAATCCTTCCCTTTCTTGTATGTGTCATTTTGTGGGGTTGGTGCTTGCCAACCTTCTTATAGAAAGTCCAGCAGGTGTTAGGAATGTTCACCATGTTTGAGGGAGCGCCATCAGCATGGAAAGAGACTTTTGTGTTTTAGCTATTGAGTTTCTCCAGCAAAATGAAATGAAGTGGTAAGGTGGGGCTGATGGTTTTATATTACCTTGTTACAGCTGTACTTCATAACTGCTTATTATTCTTTGTGTTCCACAGTCTCAAGCTTCTTCTGTTCAGTTTCTTCTGATAATAAACTTTCTGCCTCTTTTCTAGTATGCCAACACCTTGCTATTGGTGTTCTGGGAGTGGGAAAAAGGATGACTGTTATTTGCAGAGACTTCGAACTGTATCCCTGGTTTCTCATCAGGTCCTCACTTCTGACCTCTATATTACCTTGTGCCTTCATGTTCTAAACTTATTTTTCAGTGATAGTTATCTTATTGATACTCTCTTTCATACTATTTAGATTGTGGTTTCCCACCCTTTTACGGCAGTTGATTCTCCTGCCCCCGGAGGAGATTCAGATTATAGATTGTAATCCTACAATCCATAATACAGATTGTAGGATTATTTATAAATTATTTATAAATACAGATTATTTTCTTTATTTAGATTTCTTTCTAATAAGCATATATTCTGTAATTAGGTTTTTTAAAAAACTTCTATAAATAGTTTATAATTTTTTATAATTTGATGTTTTATATTTAATTTTCTAATTTATATAAAATTAATCTTGCTAGATGCTTATCAGTAGAGATTCTGTTTTCTCCCCCAAATCACTTTTCAGTTATAAATTGAAGATAATGCCAGGAGTTCACATGCCAAGGCTGACTTATAATGATGACATGCCCATGCCCATGTAAATGTTGATCAAAGGAATAGTTGGGAAGCTTTACATTTGACCAATGGTTTGGGAGTTCTATTGAACCCCCTCATCTGACAGGAAAAAAACTAAGGACCAAGTAGGTTAATTTATTTTCTGAAAATGCTATAAAAGTTGTTTTTATGTTTTAGATTTCTACGCTTGAGTCTGCTCAACAGCAGGCTGCCAGTGTTCCAATCTTAGAGGAACAGATTATAAATTTGGAAGCAGAAGTTTCAGCTCAAGATAAAGTTTTGAGGTAAATATACTTTTTATAGCTTTTAAAGTTTTATTTTCTACTTTTACATTTTGTTATATCTTGTTAAATCTTGTTCCCCATGCCCAATAAATCTACAGAAACCTAATGGTATTTAGTTGTCTTAGAACTTGTTGAATCTATTTTCAGTCAGTCATAACTCCTCTTGGCTGTAGGTTGCATGCAGTATATGGGAGCTAAAAAAAGACTAGGGAGAGATGCCTATTTACATGCTTTTATCAAATATGAATTAGTTCACTTCTTCACCTACATAGTAACATATACCCAGTGTTTCAATGGGAGTTCAAGAAATAAAATGTAAAGGAGTGAGACACTTTTTATTGTTTTTACAGATAGGGTCTCACTCTGTCACCCAGGCTGGAGTGCAGTGGTGCAATGTGGCTCACTGCAGCCTCAGCCTTCTGGGCTCCAGTCATCCTTCTGCCTCACCCTCCCAAGCAGCTGGGACTATAGGCATGCACCAGTGTGCCCAACTAAGTTTTTAGTTTTTAATTTTGTAGACACAAGGTCTCATTGTGTTGGTCAGGCTGGTCTCAAACTCCTGGCCTCAAGCAGTTGTCCTGCCTCAGCCTCCCAAAGTGTTGGGATTACAGGCATGAGCTACCTACCACCCCTTGCAATCAGGCACTTTATAATTTATTCTCTTTTGCTTTGAATACAATGGGAAATACATGCATATTAAATAACATATTACTCTGAGTGATTCTGAAAGTATCGTTAAGGGACCAGCAGTAGTAGCATCACCTGGGAACCTGTTAGAAATGCAAATTTTCAGGTCTTATATCAGGCTTACTTAACCAAATTGGGAGGTGTGTCACAAGTTCTGCAAATGATTCTGATGCACACTAACGTTGTCTTTTATGTCCATCAGACTTTTGTAATTTCCTTTGTAATACACATGTTATTTTAAATTTATTCCTAGGTATTTTATATTTTTGGTAATTGTGACTTGTTCCTACTTTGTTCATTGCTAGTATACAGGACTTTTGTTTAATAGAAAAATTATTTTGTAATTGTTAGCTAATGATATTATCAGCAAATAAAGAAAATTTTGTTTCTGAGTCAAAGGAGAGTAGGAAAAAGAAAGACAAAAAAATTTGTCTTTCCAGCGTTTATATTTCTTATTACCTTTTCATATTTGCTTTTTGCAGGGGGTAGAACTGTCAGAAAAGTTATTGGATGTGGGGATGATAACAGTCGTCTTTATTTAGTTTCTGAACAATACAGGAGTGCTTCTGGTATCTGACTATAAAATATGATATGAGCTATTAGTTCAGATATATTTATCATCTGATGGAAGTACTCTTTTATTCTTTTAAAAAAACTCTTTATTAAAAGTGATGAATATGCCTTTTTATCTTTTTTCGTATATTGTTTCTCTTAACTCATTGATTTAAAGAAATATAAGTCCTAATATTATTCTTGCATACCTGGTATAATCTGTTTAGTAGTCTTAAACAAAGTATCCTTTATTTTATAGAGAGGCAGAAAATAAACTGGAACAGAGCCAGAAAATGGTAATTGAAAAGGAACGGAGTTTGCAGGAGTCCAAAGAGGAATGTATAAAATTAAAGGTGGACTTACTTGAACAAAGCAAACAAGGAAAAAGGTATGTGTTTTAAAGCAAATACATTTTTCTGAAAGGGAATAAAAGGATAGATTACCTATTTAAAATTCTAGTTAATTTTTGAAGTAAAAAAATTTTTAGAGATTTGGCAGTAGAATAACTTAATGTTTTTTTTAATCTGTTAATTTTTTTAAATTTTCCATTAAAATATTTATATGTGGAATTTATGTTATTAGCATTCTGGACTGGGCTTAATTTCTATAAGTATCATTACACTGATAATCATTATCAGTGTAATGATACTGCTTTCTGAAATTAAGTTCTATGACCTATTTGAAACCAGTACACAGGGGCCAGGTGTGGTGGTTCATGCTGTAATCCTAGCACTTTGGGAGGCCAGGGTGGGTGGATCACGAGGTCAGGAGTTCAAAACCAGCCTGGCCAAGATGGTGAAACCCCAACTCTACTAAAAATACAAAAAATTAGCCAGGCATGGTGGCAGGCTACTGTAATCCCAACTACTCAGGAGGCTGAGGCAGAGAATTGCTTGAATTTGGGAGGTGGAGGTTGCAGTTAGCTGAGATTGCGCCACTGCATTCTAGGCTGGGCAACAGAGTGAGACTCCATCTCAAAAAAAAATAATAATAAATAAGAAACCAGTACACTGAGTTTAAAATACTAACATTAATATTACCTCTAATAAAACTAAATAAAATATTGAATGAACTCTTTAAAAGAAAATTTTGCCTCATAGATATGATAGAGAAAGAAACTCAATGCATGAGAATGTGTGGTTGAATTTTCCTTTAGAAATATGTAAGTAGTACAAAAATACCTATTTTGTATAAATTACATCTTGAGATAAAGTCTTTTAGGTAGCTCTGTCCAAGGAACCATTAACTCTGAATGCCAGTTCACTTTTTTTTTTTTTTCCTGAGATGGAGTTTCGCCCTTGTTACCCAGGCTGGAGTGCAATGGTGCGATCTCAGCTCACCGCAACCTCCGCCTCCTGGGTTCAGGCAATTCTCCTGCCTCAGCCTCCTGAGAAGCTGGGATTACAGGCACATGCCACCATGCCCAGCTAATTTTTTGTATTTTTTAGTAGAGACGGGGTTTCACCATGTTGACCAGGATGGTCTCAATCTCTTGACCTCATGATCCACCTGCCACGGCTTCCAATCACTTTTAAACTTATAAGGATTTAAATTTTTTTAGTTTAAACTAATAAGATTTTATAACAAAATAGGATTATAGCAGTTTTTATACAGTATAAAGTCATAATCTGTACTAAGCAATATTTGCAATATTGCCTCCCAAAGTGCTGGGATTATAGGCATGAGCCACTGTGCTTGGCCAAGTATTGACTTTGGCTTCACAAAGTGAGTAAGTGGGGACAGACACATTCTGGGCAGCATGTGCAAAGGCATAGAAGTATAAAAGAGCATCATTGCTGAAGAACTCTAAGTAATTTTATGTTTTTATAAGTAAATAGATGTAGTGGGAGATGAGATAAGAAAGACAGGCTGGATCCAGACTGTGTTATACCAGTCTGAATCCTTTTTGTGTTATACCAAAGGATTCGTATTTTAACCTGGAGAGCATAAATAGCCAATTGAGATTTTTAGGTAGCAGTATGACATGAAGATTCTTAGAGCTTTCTGAAGAACTCAAATGAATATTGACTTTCTGCTATGGTCTGAATGTGTCCCCCGAATTTTTTGTATTGGAAACTTATTCCCAATGCAACACTGTTGGGATGTGGGGCATTTAGAAGATACTTAGGTCACAAGGACTCGGCTTTCATGAATGGATTAATGCCATTATAAGAGGGCTTGACAGAGGGAGTTTGTCGCTTTTTGCGTTTCTGCTATGAGAATATAGTGTTCCTCCTCCTTGGAGGATGTGGCATTCAAGGCACCATTTTGGAAGCAGACTGATTAGGCCCTGCAACCTGTCAGTGCCTTGATTTTGGACTTCCAAGCCTCCAGAACTATGAGGTACATTTCTGTTTTTTATAAACTACCCAGACTATGGTATTTGTTCTAGCAGCACAAATGGACTAAAACACATTCTGAATTTGAAAGATCAAAACCTTTGCAAGGACAATTTTTTCTTGGTAGAGAAGGTTAATCATAATAGATTAAAAAGCCAATGTAAAGGGAGAGATTGTTTAGCTTAATGCTGTTTGTAAGAGATTACCTAAAACATAAAGGACCCAGGAAAATTGAAAGCAGGCTGGGTATGGTGACTAACACCTGTAATCCTAGCACTTTGTGGGGACCAAGATGGGCAGATCACTTGAACTCATGAGTTCAGGACCAGCCCGGGCAACATGGCAAAACCTCGTCTCTACAAAAAATATAAAAATTAGCCAGGTGTGGTGGTGCACGTCTGTAGTCCCAGCTACTTGGAGGTTACGGTGGAAGGGATTACATGAGCCCAGGAGGCAGAGATTGCAATGAGCCAAGATTGTGCCACTGCACTCTAGCCTGAGTGACAGAGTGAGACCCTGTCTCAAAAAAGAAAAAAGGATGGAAAGAAATGTTTCAGACAAATATTCACCAAAGCAAAGTTGATATTACTATATTAGGATCACACAGAATAGACTTCAGTGCAGCAAGCATTACTGACATTAAAATGACTCATAATGTTTAAATAATACTTAACCAAGAAGATATAGAGACTTTAAACCAGCAGGATTTAAAGACACTAAACTTATATGTATCTAATAATTTAGTTGCAAAATATCTAAGAAAAATAACACAATTTCAAGGAGAAATGAGCAAATCTGTGATCATATGGGGAAAATTCTTTATATATTTATCAGGAATTGTTAAATAACAAAAAATTAAGACAAAGTTTTGAATAAGACAATTAATAATCTTGATCTAATGGATGTATATATGGAATCCTGTAGTCAACAGTTTGGGATTGACATTCTTTCAAGCAGATGTAATCCATTACCTCACTATGCCAGAAAGCATGAATTTGAACAAATTCCTAAAGATTTATGTCATGTATATTCTCCAACCAGTTCAGTTAAGTTAGAATATAACTTCTCGAAATCCTGTATGTTTGGAAATGTAAAAAGACTTACTGGTGTTCATTGACCATTGAATAAATTAGAAAACCTTTAGAACTGAGTGATACTAAAAAAATGTTGCACATCACTGCTTGCAGGGTGTACCTAAAGACAATCTTAGAGGAAAAAATTTCACATTTGAAAGTTAATGAACTAAAATAGCTGATTTTGTGGTTAGGAAAAGGACATCAGAAGAAAGAATGAACATCAAAAGAAAATAGAAGGAAATAATAAAGATAAGGATGAAATGGATGAATAGAAAACAAAAGGATTACCAAAACCTAAATGTGATTATTTTCACAATGATCAATAATGTGGGCATCAGACAAGATTAATCAAGGAGAAAGGCACACGTGTTGGGATTGACAAGGGACTCCCAAATTACAGATTTAGCTATAAATTGGTAAGAAATAAGACCAATAATCAAATCATTTTAAAGATGATACGTTTGAAAACTTAGACTAAATAAGTTTCTCAGCAAAATATAATTTAGCAAAACTAACTTTAAAATAAATGGGGAGGCCAGGTGCGGTGGCTCACTTCTATAACCTCAGCACTTTGGGAGGCCAAGGTGGTTGGATCACGAGGTCAGGAGTTCAAGACAAGCCTGACCAAGATGATAAAACCCCATCTCTACTAAAAATAAAATTAGCTGAGTATGGTGATGGGTGCCTGTAATCCTAGCTACTCAGGAGGCTGAGGCAGGAGAATCGCTTGAACCCGGGTGGCAGAGATTGTAGTGAGCCAAGATTGCACCACTGCACTCCAGCATGGGCAACAGAGTGTGACTCTGTAAATGAATTAATGAATGAAGCCAGGCACAGTGGCTCACACCTGTAATCCTAGCACTTTGGGAGGCTGAGGCAGGTGGATCACCTGAGGTCAGGAGTTCAAGACAGCCTGAACAATGTGGTGAAACCCCGTCTTTTAAAAAAAAAAAAAAAGAATGAATGAAAGAATGGAAAGTTTGTGTGTGTGTGTGTGTGTAGCCATTAGGCATATCAAATTAGTAATTAAAAATCTGCCCACAAATAACTAGTCAAAACAATGATGACCAAAAAAACAACAGGCCCACTATGGCCCATAATGACTAAAATGGAAAAGACTCACAAAAACAAGTGTTGGCAAGGATGTGGAATTGAAACTCTCCTGCATTTCTAATGGAAGTGTAAATTGGTAAAACCACTTTGGAAAACTGTCAATAGCTGCTAAAGGTAAACATTAGCCTGCCTTATGATCCAGCATTCATTTCAATAAAACTTAGTCCCTACATTAAAAGACATGTACAAGAATGTTAAAGTAATTTTACTTGTAATTGCTAAATGTTCATCAATAGTGTAATCAATAAATAAATTGTGTTATGTTCACATAATTAATTGTACACATCAGTGAAAAAGAGTAACTACAACTATGTAACAACATGGGTTAATATCACACATACAATGCTTAGCAGAAGAAGCCAGACACAAAAGAATACTGTATAATTCCATAGGAAAGGAAGGATAGGCAAAATTAACATATGTTGTTAAGAGTCCAAACAGTGCTTACCTTTTTGAGTAAGAATATTAGAATATTCACTGCGAAGGTACACAGGGGAGCTGGAAGTGTCTTCTATTTGATTGGGGCATTAGTTAAGTAAGTATACAGATTATTTAAAAATTCACTCATTTAGGATTTCTGTACTTTACTCAATAAAAAATTAAAATCAAATAAGAAAAACTATAAGAAAAAACCTACAGAGGATATGTATAGTCTTAATTTTTTTTTTTAAAGAGATACGGTATCACTCTGTTATCCAGACTGGAGTGCAATGCTGTAATACAGGGCTCACCGTAGCTCCCAACTCCTGGACTCAAGTGATCCTCCTACCTCAGCCTTCCAGATAGTTAGGACTATAGGCTTTGCCCCGCCATCCCTGGCTAATTTTTAAATTTTTTTCTAAGCATAGTCTCATTGTGTTGCCCAGGCTGATCTTGAACTCCTGGGCTCAAGTGATCTTCCTGCCTTGGCCTCCTAAAGTGCAAGTATTATAGGCATGAGCCACTATGCCTGGCTTTAATGGATATTTTTAAATGTATTCAGGGTCTGTTTTAATCAGGTATGGTAAGATACAGACACATGACTGACATGAAGGAAGAAATTTTTATACTTACAGATTGCTAGAAGCAGGAGGCACATTATGCTGTTTTGGGATCCTTGGGGTGTTGCTTCACCAGCCAGAAATCTCTGTGGCTAGTGGCAACTTTACCCAAGTTTTGAGCTCATTCCACCCACTCAGCTTGGCAGGCTGCGCTCAGCTCGTGCTACCACTCTGGATCCCACACCTGCCAAGGGTGAGCTAGGTGCAGAATAACATGGGTGTATGAACGAGTGTAGGATCTGGCCACTGCTCATAGCCAGGCACACCGTCTTTGGCAGTGTGGGCAGCTCCAGGCACCAGCATGGGCTCCAATTCCCTGTGAGGCTGTGGCTAGACCAGGCGTACCATAAGCAGCTTCCATGGCTGACACCAGGGAATGTGGTGGTATGCAGAAGCTTGGAGACACCAGGACCCACAGAGCCCTAGAGGGTGTCACAGCCCTGGCTCAGGAAGCTCATAGGTTTGGGCTTGCTGAAGGGCTGCAGCTCTTCTCTCCTCTTGTCTCTCTTTGTTGCCTGCAACATGGCGAGCAAGGGGTATGTATCAGCCATTTTTGTTACAGCATTTTTAGCCCCACCATTTGGTGGGTCCTGAATTCTTATCCTGCATCCAGGAAGAATGAGGTACACAAACAAATGGAGGATGAGCAAGACAAAGAAAAGCTCTATTGAGCGACAGAACAACTCAGAGGTGACCCGCAGTGGATAGTTCCTCTGACTGGCCAACCCACCTCATTCTGGTACATGTGGACACAGTCAATGTGGTGGTACCCGATGTTGATCGCCACCTTCACAGCTTCAGTTACCTGGCCTGAGGGGGATTTGCAGGTGCTCAGCCTCAGGATTGGCATCTTGGCACTGTTGTTGAGCTTGAGGTAGCTGACCATTGCTATTGCACTTTATAGATCCTTGCCTGGAACTGTCTTATTTTACTTTTTTAGAGTCAGGGTCTTACTCTGTCACCCAGGCTAGAATGTAGTGTTGCAATCATGGCTCACTGCAGCCTTAAACCCCTGGGCTCAAGGGATCCTCCTGCCTCAGCCTCTAGAGTAATGGGACTACAGGTGTGCACCACAACTCCCAGTTAACTTTTTGTAGAGATGATCTTACTATGTTTTCCAGGCTGCTCTCTAACTTCTGGCTTCAAGCAATCCTCTTAGCTTAGCCTTCTAAAGTGTTTGGAATACAGATATGAACCACCATACTCAGCACATAACAATTTTAGAGATGTTAAAAATGTGAAAACATGATATGCCTACAGGTGGCTATTAAAAACAAAAACAGGCTGGGCACAGTGGCTTACTCCAGTAATTCAAGCACTTGGGGAGGCAAAAGTGGAAGTATTACTTGAGGCCAGGAATTCATAACCAACCTGGGCAAAATAGCAAGACCCCCATTTCTACACACACAACAAAAAGTGAAAACAATGTGCCTCTCAGAATAGATGAACTATGATATATACCATTTGTAGGTGTAGTTAACATATGAATGTACAAAATAAAAAACACCAAAATCAGGTTAGGGTTGCCTCTGTGGAAGAAGTCAGGGGAATAGGATTTGAAACGGACACATATGGACCTCAACTTTATTTGCAACATTTTGTTTGTCTTCTGTAGCCTTTTCAGACAAAGAGTGAAGATTCATTAAAACAGGATTGGGAGTACATGGTAATATTTATCCACACTTTTTTGTGTGTCTGAAATAGGTCATGACTTTTTAAAAAATTGGAAGTGAGGAAGAGTAGATAAGTGTAAAGTAGGTAAGTCTGGCTTGAAAAGAAGGATGATAGAGGAAAGCACAATATGTGGGAAGGTTTTTGTTTGTTTAAGTGAGAAATACAGGTATCCTTTGCTCTGAACTGTACCTGTTCACATTCAAAAATTGATTATATTCTTACAGATTTTCAGAGAAATCCTTTGTTGTCCTTGCCTTCCTTTATCTGAAACTTTGGAGTCAAATAGACATACTTAACCACATAGATTTAGGAAGTTAGGAGTACTTTTACTTGAACTTGTTCATACTTAGGGCAAAATAACCAACAGAGAGAATGAAAATACAGAAGTTAGAGTGCATTTCTGAAGGGCTAAGAGTTTAGATCCAGACTATAAATAATTTACCCTGGATAAGAGGAGGGTCATTAACCTCACTTACATTAGAAAGAGTTGTATGGGAATAGGTTTAAATATTAAAATATTTTTAGGTGTGAGTGTGATATTGACCCAAGTATTCTCAATGTATTGTGCCCCAGATTTTCATTTCATCGTGAGAAGCATGAGGAACTAAGAGATGAGGGAACAAGGTTGGGCTTAAACAATGCTTGATGGTGTTTGTGTTTTTTGGTTGTCTAGATTTTTATATCTGGTATCAATAGAAGTTACCATTTTTTGAAATACCTGTTTGAAATTTATTTGACCTTTGCAAAGGACACAGAATTTACTGAGTGTATTTAATATTCTAGATAATAGACTTATTCTATAATACCTAACCTTTGAAAATTTATCATCCAGCCTTGGCTATTTCCCCAATCTGTCTTTTCCAGATAGGGAAAAAGAATTGCCAACACATAAGAATTTATATATATTTCAACATTTATGTTTATAATTGTTTTGTATTATATTTTATTTTTCATATTGATAGAGTGAGAAAATTTTTGTAGTATGATCTACATTCTTCATTTTATACTTTAAGCCTAATATCCTCTTTAGTACAGAGAAATTTGTTTTTCTCTAATTATTCCATATAATTAAAGATTACTTTGGAACTTAACTATTTAAATGCATAGCATTCTTCACTTTATTTTCTCTTTATATTTTAGAGCTGAACGACAAAGGAATGAAGCACTATATAATGCTGAAGAGCTGAGTAAAGCTTTCCAACAATATAAAGAAAAAGTGGCTGCAAAACTGGAAAAGGTAAGAGACACTTGTGCAAATTCAGTGTTTTATATTGCTGTCTATATTCCAACAATAAAGGTAGGAATAATTATTATATGTTTATGGTTGAGACAGAGAGTAACTTTTATGATCTTATAAAATCATTTAAATAAAGAATTTATAAATGTTAAGGATGATGTTCACTAATCCTTTTATTATCAGCAGAAACTTTTTTATCCAAAGAGGGAAAAGAGTAGAGAGAGGAGAAGGAACAAAATATAGAGAAGGATGGAATGTGTGAGCAAAGATTGGAGCTAGAGAAGTAGAAGAAAGAAATTCATTTTTATCACTTCAGTGAAAACGAAGACAGATTAGGTAGCCTTCAACTGGTCTTCCTCAATCTGCTACTCTGAGAGGGCCTTGCTTCTACCTCTGAGAGGGAAAGTTTCTTGAACTGATTCTATCTAGAAATATAATGAGTTTATTGCATTCATTTATTATATTAATTTAGTATCTTTAAGTAAAGATACCATGTGATAACATGGTAATAAAATATGTATGGAGGAACACCACAGTTGCATATTCAGATATTGAACTCAACAGAGAGGTCTGGTAAAGAGATGCTAATATGGGAGACTTCCATCTTGAGATAACAATTAAAGCAGAGGAAGTTTATAATTCTGTTTAAAGAAAGGTATAAAGGCAGAGGAAAGGATGTTTAGGTAGAAGGGTAGAATAAGAATATGGGTGTTCATTTATTAAACAATTATGAAATTCCTTTTACATGCCAGGTACTATACCAGTATCTGGGAGATTCAGTGATACGTAACACGTGATACCTACCCTAGAGAGCTCACTGTCTAGTAAGAGTGACAAGTATATAAACAAATAATTTCAGTATTTTGGAATAAGAAGTATAATATTATAGAAATAAGAGGTAGGTATGGTAGGTCAGGATGAAGGTGGGGGCCGTTAATAAACTCTGGTGGGCCCAAAGAAAGCTTCACAGAGTAGGCAGTGCTTGAGCTGCTAGGGTATATCCAAGATTGTGGTATATCACCGAATAGTGTTAAGCAGGGAAAATGATCAAAATCTATGTTGTAGGAAGCTCACTCTGATGTCATATGAAGATGCATTTGAGAGGTGACAAGGAAGCTCACTCTGATGTCATGTGAAGATGCATCTGAGAGACAAGTCAAGGAGACTTTAAAAGACAAGGCAAGAGATATTGAAGATGAAGGAGCTGAGTAGATAGATATGAGGGATGTTAAAGTTGGAGAATCTGGGATCTAGTAACTTGAATGCATTAGAAGTGGGCAGTATGAGAAAGAAAAATACAGGCTATTTTTAGGTTGCTGGTTTGAGTGACTGCTGGATGATTGCATTATGAATCAAAATTGACAATTTAGGAAAAAAACTTAATGAGTTCCATTTTGGAAATGTCGTAGAATATCCAGGTATAGGTTTCTGGTAGGCTTTGTATCTATAGGTCTGGATTTAGACATTGAAATCCATACTAGGGCTGTAGTTTTGAGAATTGACAGTACTAATTAAGGTGTACAAACCCTGTACATTGACAGAGTTTATATAGAGTGAGAACCAGATGAAAGATACCTTGGAGATAAAGAACAGATAGATTAGCTTTTGAAAGATATCAAGCAGTGATTTAAAAAATATTAGAGAATCAGGAAAGTATAGTAAGAAAAGCCAAGGCAATAGAACATTTTATATTTTATTTTATTAATTAATTAATTTATTTTGAGATGGAGTTTTGCTCTTATTGCCCAGGCTGGAGTGCAATGGCGCTATCTTGGCTCACTGCAACCTCCGTCTCCCAAGTTCAAGTGACTCTCCTGCCTCAGCCTCCCGAGTTGCTGTGATTACAGGCATGCACCACTACGCCCAACTAATTTTGTATTTTTAGTAGAGTCGGGGTTTCTCTATGTTGGTCAGGCTGGTCCCAAACTCCTGACCTCAAG
This sequence comes from Callithrix jacchus, assembly GCF_049354715.1. Classification (NCBI taxonomy): domain Eukaryota; kingdom Metazoa; phylum Chordata; class Mammalia; order Primates; family Cebidae; genus Callithrix; species Callithrix jacchus. The sequence goes on from NC_133508.1 coordinate 131,106,244, forward strand.
TGATCCACCTACCTCAGCCTCCCTAAGTGCTGAGATTACAGGAGTGAGCCACTGTGCCTGGCTGAACATTTTAAAAAGAAGGTGGTGACCTTCAGTGCCAGCTGTTGCAAATTGGTCAAGAAGAATGGGGACTGAACCAGGTATGGTGGCTCACGCCTGTTAATCCAACTACTCAGGAGGTGAGGTAGAAGGATTGCTTGAACTCAGGAGTTAGAGGCTGCATTAAGCCATGATAATGCCACTGTACTCAGGCCTAAGTGAAAGAGCAAGACCCTGCCTGTAAAAAATTAGAAAAAAAGTTTAGAAAGATGAGGAACAAGACAGGGCTATTGTTTTTTATAATCAAGGAGTTACTGGATACTTTGTAGGGAGCAACTTACTAGAAGGCGCAATCTCTGAGATGGGAGAAATGGAAAGGGAGGCAGTAGAGGTAGCTAACAGATAATTATTTACATATAGTAGGTGAAGAGGAAATAAGTGTGTGTGGCAGGTTTGGGGAGGCAGCAAATAGAAGGGTAGAAAGAAGCTAAGGTAAGGTGAAGAAGCTGTGGTAAAGTACCTAAGAGTATCCTCAACATATTAGTAGGGGGAGATGGAAGGTGCTAGTATTATAGGGAATAAAAGATGGCACAAGAATCTGAACTATATTAAGGAAGATCAGAAGTGAGATTTTTTTTTTTTTTTAATAGGGCATTTCTTTTCCTTATGGGAAAAAAGTAGATAAAAAATACAGAAAAAAGTTTTAGGTGGAAGGAAATTGAAAGATTTTGAATTAAATATCTTTGGTCTCATAAGTTAAGATGTTGCTTAAGTAATTTTCATAGCATAAGGAAGATAGGAGGGATTTTGGAAACTTGAGGTGAGTGTTTCTCATAATGTAGCTGCAATAAGGAAAGTCAAGAAATTTGTAAACTTTTAAGAGAATATATTAAAAGAATAAAGCAGTCAGGAATAATGAGTTAATAAAAGGAAGCAAAGAAAACAAGAGTAGCCAGAGACAAGTATAATATTGTCATGATAGCTAAATGATAAAATATTTTAGAGGAGAAATTACCAACAGTATTAAATACCAAGATCAAGGAAAAGGTCTGCAGTTGATTACAAAGAGATCATTCCTTTGCAGTAAAACTGTGAATATCACTTGGCAGTGTAAAATATTGTCTCATTAGGTACTGAAATCTTAAGTGTGAATTAGTTAATCAGATCACTGTTTTGAAAACCTTGGAGAAGGTCCTTGTGGGAATGAAATATCTTAGAAGGGATTTTTAATGAGTTAATCTGTAAGGGAAGGTAGAAGACCTAATAGGAGGAATATTCTTGGGGAGAAGGAGGACTTTATGGAGAAAAGAGGGAAAAATGTAAGAGAGAGGTTTTTTTGTTTTTGTTTTTGTTTTTTACACTTAGGATTATCAGTTGCAAACTATGCTCAGCAAAGCCCTATAGTTAGGTGGATGTAACTTAGGGTAACAAAGGAATTGGGGCAGATCTACCCAATCTTCTCCTCTCAACACTGTATCCTGGGTGCTTTTATCTTCTGCATTTGGCGCTGTGGTTTCATTGGTAAATTTTGTGGCTAAAATTTCAAAAATAACTCCTCTGGAACATTTGTACTGAAATAAACCTTTAGAAACTCAAACACAGCAGCCCCAGGTGAATTGCTTGCCTTGTCCACATGAGGTCAGAGCACTTTTGCTTTCAGCTGATGTGATTGCCTATCTGTTACAGGTTTTCTGGACAGACAGTAGCATCCTTTTCTCTGTCCTTTGTTACTGCTCAGGAACTTCACTTTGCTTCTTTTTACTGCTGGGGACTTAAATGTATGAAATCCTTAGTCTATTTTCCTGCTTATTTCTGGAATCACTACTTACATTTTTAGCTTGAAACACCTAAAACTTACAACCACATTAGTATGTCCACTTAAATTATTGTTTTAGGTTCAAGCTGAAGAAGAAGTATTAGAGAGAAATCTAATTAACTGTGAAAAAGAAAATAAAAGGCTACAAGAAAAATGTGGTCTATATAAAAGTGAACTTGAAATTCTGAAAGAGAAATTAAGGTACAGTATGCTGTTGCAGAACAGGATTTTTGTGTGGAAATTAAAAAAATCTTAAAACAATATTTTATATGTTGTAATTATGGGCTTACATTATATAGAAGGATAGGCTTCATGACTGAAACTGTTTTCTAGGTATAGAATTAGAAATGAAGTAAAATGTGTTAATGCTAATATACTTGTAAATACGGAGAGATACTGATCAACGTATTTGCTTGGCATATATTTAGAGAAAATTAATAGACATAATGTCCTTGATAGATGACCATATTAGCTGGCTAGTAAAATGTGTATAATATCCGATGTTCTAATAAAAATGTTTTTCAAATCATAAAAAATTACCTAGTCCAAACTTCTCATTTTATAAGTAAAGAAACAGAAGCCTCGAGAGTAGCCAGAATTTACTACGGTCAGAAAGATAAAGTCTTTTGATTCCTATACTCTCTCTAGTATATCACATTGTCCTCTCAAAACTAATACCCATCAACTTTCAGAGGTTAATGTTAATCAGTCTTTATCGCTTCAAACTGTTAATTTTTTTAAAAGGAGGAGTGGGAAGTGATCAGAGTAACTGGTTTGTCTAATTTTGCCATACTTCCCTTAAGGTAGTGTGTTTAGTATTTTTGCCAAGGAGGAAGGAGTAAAGATACTTTTTCTAGAATATTTTCTAGAATCTATTGTTATCGATTGCAAAATCTACTTTTAAGAAAGAAAAATGCTGCCGATTATACTATGATGGAATCCCCTATCACTTAAAATTTTTGTACTTATTGAAAGAATTCTTGTATACTTAATTAGATATGATTTTTTAAGTCACGTTATTTTCATATTTTTCAAAAAAATGTTATTTTCATATTCAAATATAAGTGAAATAAATTGGTTTAGATATTTTTAAAACTTCACATTTGGAGTCTGACCTTTCTAAAATGTCTGTGTTTTTCAACACAGTATTTCGCTCTGTGCCATTAAGAGTTGCTGGGCTCAGTGCGGTGTCTCACACCTGTAACCCCAGCACTTTGGGAGGCTGAGGCAGATGGATCATATGAGATCAGGAGATAGAGATCAGCCTAGCCAACATGGTGAAACCCCATCTCTATTAAAAATATACAAAAATTAGCCGGATGTGGCGGCATGTGCTTGTAATCCTAGCTACTCAGGAGGCTGTGGCAGGAGAATCATATGAACCTGGGAGGCGGTGGTTGCAGTGAGCCGAGATTGCACCACTGCACTGCAGTCTGGGAAACAAGTGAAATTCCGTCTCAAAAGAGTTTCTGATGCAGTATTTCTTAACAGAATCCTTGTAAGAACAGAAAGTCACTGATGCTGACCTCTTAAGCCGATTGTACAATTATGTAGAGCCAGTTTACTTTTCCTTCCTGTTTTACAAATAGAGCCAGTTTACTTTTCTCTCCTGTTTTAGGAATCCAAAACTTTGTTGGTTATACAAAATCCCTACTATGTCAGGGATTTTGGAGTTAGATATCCTGTCTTATACAATTAAACTGGGAGCACAAATACTTTCAAGATTTCAGCCCACCATTTACTGTGAGACACTGGGAAAGTTATAGCCTTTTTGTGCCTCAGTTACCTCATCTGTAAATAAGAAGTAATAATAGTGCCACGCACATAAAGTTAAGTACTTGGCATGCAGAAGTAGGTATTTAATAAATGTGAGCAGGTATTATTTTAGAATTAAGCTTTAAAAAACTTTTAATGTGTTAAATAAATAAATGAAAATGAATGCATATATATTTTATTTCATTTTTATTCTTTTTTCATCATAGGCAGTTAAAAGAAGAAAATAGCAACGGAAAAGAAAAATTAAGGACCATGGCAGTGAAAAATGCAGACGTCATAGCACAATTAACTGAATCTAGACAAAGTATTTTGAAGCTAGAGAGTGAGTTAGAGAACAAAGATGAAATACTTAGAGACAAGTTTTGTTTAATGAATGAAAACCGAGAATTAAAGGTTCGTGTTGCTGCACAGAATGAGCGACTAGATTTGTGTCAACAAGAAATTGAAAGTTCAAGAATAGAACTAAGAAGTTTGGAAAAAATTATATCCCAGTTGCCAGTAAGTATGTGATTACCTAACGGAAAAAAAGAATTTTACCAAAGTGTTTTAGAAAAAACTGTCATTTAATTTTTTCTTTCCTCTATACTTTTAGTCATGAATTTTTCTTCTATCTAATCTCTATTTTTTTTCCTGCACTTACCATTTTACACTTTCAGGTGCCATATATAAGAATGGCAAAAAATTTTTTTAAACAGCTTTCTTGAAGTATCATTTACATACCATAAATTTGCCTGTTTTTAGTGTACTAATCTATGATTTTTAGTAAATTTACAAGTTTTGGAACAATCACCACAGTCCAGCTTTGAAACACTTTTTTCATCCTCAAAAGATATTTTGTACCCATTTATAATTAGTCCCTGTACTCACTCCTACCCCTAGGAAGACACTAATAGTTTTTGTGTCGATAGATTTGTCTTTTCTGGACATTTCACATAAATGAACTCATCCAGTATGTGCTCTTTTATATCTGTTTTTTTGCATCCTTAATGTTTTGAGAGTCATTCATGTTGTGATATCAGTATTTCATTTCTTTTTATTGCTAAATAGTATTTCGTTATCTAGATATGTTACATTTTATCCATTCACTGGTTGATGGACATTTGGATTGTTTCCACTTTTGGATATTAGGAATAATGCTGCTATGAACATTTGCATACAAGTATTTAGACTTGTTTTCTTTCTCTTGGATAGAATCTACTCTCTAGGAGTAGAATTGTTGGGTCATATGGTGAATTTATGCCAAACTGCTTTCAAAAATGTCTACACTATTTTACATTCTCACCAGCAATGTATGAGGGTTCCTGTTTCTCTATTTCCTTCCCAACACTTGTTCTTGTCTGTCTATCTTTATTATAACCATCTTAGTGAGTGTAAAGTGGTATCACATTGTGGTTTTATTTTACATTTCTTTAATGGCTCATGATGAGCAACTTTTCATGTACTTACTAGAATGGCATAGAACTTTAAAATGTTTTTATAACAATAGTCTACCACCTCTTTGCTTTGAGTTACATTTGTGACCATATATATAAGTAAGATTAGGGAGAAGGTAAGTAAACCTATTCAGGAATTTGTAATCAATAGGTATAAAATGAAGGAAGGATCGGGGGAACTATAGGTAAATATATTTTGGTTGATTTCACATATGTATGGATGGTAAACTAGATGGTAGACTTACCCATGTTAAACTATTACAAACTATGGAATTATGAACCAAAAAGAATATTAGAAATCATCTGATGCAATATCATCATTTTATTGGTGAAGAAACCTAGACCCAAGGAAGTAAATATTGCCCAACTGATAAGTAGCCTAATTTAAACTAGACCATAAGATCTTTTTTTTTGAGACGGAGTTTCACTCTTATTACCTAGGCTGGAGTGCAATGGCAACCTCCACCTCCTGGGTTCAAGCAATTCTCCTGCCTCAGCCTGGGTTCAAGCAGTTCTCCTGCCTCAGCCTCCCAAGTAGCTGGGACTATAGGCGTGTGCCACCATGCCCAGCTAATTTTTGTATTTTTAGTAAAGACGGGGTTTCACCATGTTGTCCAGGATGGTCTTGATCTCTTGACCTCGTGATCCACCCACCTCGGCCTCCTAAAGTGCTGGGATTACAGGCATGAGCCACCACGAAGATCTTTTTTTTTTTAATTGTACTTTAGGTTCTGCGGTACATGTGCAGATCATGCAGGATTGTTGCACAGGTACACACATGGCAATTTGGTTTGCTGCCTTCATCCCCCCGTCACCTACATCAGGCATTTCTCCCCATGTTATCCCTCTTTGACCTCCCCACCTCTGCGATGTCCCTCCCTTAGCCCCTGACAACAGACCCCAGTGTGTGATGCTCCCCTCCCTGTGTCCATGTGTTCTCATTGTTCATCATCTGCCTATGAGTGAGAACATGTGGTGTTTGATTTTCTATTCTTGTGTCAGTTTGCTGAGAATTATGGTTTCCAGATTCATCCAAGTCCCTCAAAGGACACAAACTCATCATTTTTTATGGCTGCATAGTATTCCATGTTATATATGTGCCACATTTTTTGTCCAGTCTGTCATTGATGGGCATTTGGGTTGGTTCCGGGTCTTTGCTATTGTAAACAGTGCTGCTATGAACATACATGTGCATGTGTCTTTGTAATAGAATGATTTATAATCCTTTAGGTATATCCCCAGTAATGGGATTGCTGGGTCAAATGGAATTTCTATTTCTAGGTCCTTGAGGAAGTGCCACACTGTCTTCCACAATGGTTGAACTAGTTTACACTCCCACCAACAGTTTAAAAGTGTTCCTATTTCTCCACATCCTCTCCAGCATCTGTTGTCTCCAGATTTTTTAATGATTGCCGTTCTAACTGGCGTGAGGTGGTATCTCAATGTGGTTTTGATTTGCATTTCTCTAATAATGAGTGATGATGAGCATTTTTTCAGTTTGTTGGCCTCATATATGTCTTCTTTTGAAAAGTGTCTTTTCATATCCTTTGCCTGCTTTTGGATGGATTTGTTTGTTTTTCTTGTAAATCTGTTTTAGTTCTTTGTAGATTCTGGATATTAGCCCTTTGTCAGATGTGTAGATTGCAAAAATTTTTTTCCCATTCTTTTGGTTGCCAGTTCACTCTAATGATTGTTTCTTTTGCTGTACAGAAGCCCTGGAATTTAATCAGGTCCCATTTGTCTGTTTTGACTTTTGTTGCCAATGCTTTTTGTGTTTTAGTCATGAAGTCCTTGCCTATGCCTATGTCCTGAATGGTTTTGCCTAGGTTTTCTTCTAGGGTTTTTATGGTGTTAGGTCTTATGTTTAAGTCTTTAATCCATCTGGAGTTAATTTTAGTGTAAGGTGTCAGGAAGGGGTCCATTTTCTGCTTTCTGCACATAGCTAGCCAGTTTTCCCAACACCATTTGTTAAACAGGGAATCCTTTCCCCATTGCTTGTTTTTGTCAGGTTTGTCGAAGATCAGATGGTTGTAGATGTGTGGCATTGCCTCCAGGGCCTCTGTTCTGTTCCATTGGTCTATATCTCTGTTTTGGTTCCAGTACCATGCTGTTTTGATTACTGTGCCCTTGTAGTATAGTTTGAAATCAGGTAGCATAATGCCTCCAGCTTTTTTCTTTTTGCTTGGGATTGTCTTGGCCATGCAGTCTCTTTTGGTTCCATACGAAGTCTAAAGTGTTTTTTTTTCCAGTTCATTGGTAACTTGCTTAGGATAGCATTGAATCTATAAATTACTTTGGGCAGTATGACCATTTTCACAATAATAATTCTTCCTAACCATGAGCATGGAATGTTTCTCCATCTGTTTGTGTCCTCTCTTATTTTGTTGAGCAGTGGTTTGTAGTTCTCCTTAAAGAGGTCCTTTACATCCTTTGTTAGTTGTATTCCTAGGTATTTTATTCTCTTTGTAGCAATTGTGAATGGGAGTTTGCTCATGATTTGGCTCTCTGTTAGTCTATTATTGGTGTATAGAAATGCTTGTGATTTCTGCACATTGATTTTATATCCTGAGACTTTGCTGAAGTTGCTTATCAGTTTAAGGAGGTTTTGGGCTGAGATGATAGGATCTTCTAAATATACAATCATGTTGTCTGCAAATAGAGACAATTTGACTTCCTCCTTTCCTAACTGAGTATCTTTTTTTTTTTCTTGCCTAATTGCTCTGGCTAGAACTTCCAATACTATATTGAACAGGAATGGTGAGAGAGGGCATCCTTGTCTAGTGCCGGATTTCAAAGGGAATGCTTCCAGTTTTTGCCCATTGAGTATGATATTGGCTGTAGGTTTGTCATAAATAGCTTTTATTATTTTGCGATATGTTCGTTCAATACCTAGTTTATTGAGAGTTTTTAGCATAAAGGGATGTTGAATTTTGTCAAAGGCCTTCTCTGCATCAATTGAGATAATCATGTAGTTTTTGTCTTTGGTTCTGTTTATATGGTGGATTACATTTATAGATTTGTGTATGTTGAACCAGCCTTGCATCCCCAGGATGAAGCCTACTTGATTGTGGTGGATAAACTTTTTGATGTGCTGTTGCAGTTGGTTTGCCAGTATTTTATTGAAGATTTTTGCATCTATGTTCATCATGGATATTGGCCTGGAGTTTTCTTTTCTTGCTGAGTCTCTGCTAGGTTTTGGTATCAGGATGATGTTGGTCTCATAAAATGATTTGGGAAGGATTCCCTCTTTTTGTATTGTTTGAAGCAATTTCAGAAAGAATGGTACCAGCTCCTCTATGTATGTCTGGTAGAATTCAGCTGTGAACCCATCTGGACCTGGACTTTTTTTGGTGTAGGCTATTAATTGTTGCGTCAACTTCAGCCCTTGTTATTGGTCTATTCAAGGTTTCAACTTCTTTAGGTTTGGGAGGATGCAAATGTCCAGGAATTTATCAATTTCTTCCAGGTTTACTGGTTTGTGTGCCTAGAGTTATTTGTAGTAATCTCTGATTGCAGTTCGTATTTCTGTGGAATCTGTGGTGATATCCCCTTTATCATACTTTATTGCATCCTATTTGATTCTTCTCCCTTTTCTTTTTTATTAATCTGGCTAGTGGTCTGTCTATTTTGTTGATCTTTTCAAAAAACCAGCTCCTGGATTTATTGATTTTTTTGAAGGGTTTATTATGTCTCTATCTCCTTCAGTTCTATTCTGATCTTTGTTATTTTTTGTCTTCTGCTAACTTTTGAGTTTCTTTAATCTTGCTTCTCTAGCTCTTTCAATTTTGATGATAGGGTGTCGATTTTAGATCTTTCCTCACTTCTCATATGGGCATTTATTGCTATAAATTGCTCTCTAGTCACTGCTTTAAATGTGTCCCAGAGATTCTGGTACGTTGCATCTTCATTCTCTTTGGTTTTAAAGAACATCTTTATTTCTGTATTCATTTCATTGTTTATCCAGTCGACATTCAGGAGCCAGTTGTTCAGTTTCCATGAAGCTGTGTGGTTCTGAGTTAGTTTCTTAATTCTGAGTTCTAATTTGATTGCCCTGTGGTCTGAGAGACTTATGATTTCCCTTCTTTTGCATTTGCTGAGGAGTGATTTACTTCCAATTATGCGGTCAATTTTAGAGTATGTCCAACGCGGTGCTGAGAAGGATGTATATTCTGTGAATTTGGGGTGGAGATTTCTGTAGATGTCTATTAGATCTGCTTGGTCCAGATTTGAGTTCAAGTCCTGGATATCCTTGTTAATATTCAGTCTCGTTGATCTGTCTGATATTGACAGTGGAGTGTTAAAGTCTCCCACTATTATTGTGTGGGAGTTTAAGTCTCTTTGTAGGGTATTAAGAACTTGGTTTATGTACCTGGGTGCTCCTGTATTGGATGCGTATGTATTAAGGATCATTAGCTCTTCTTGATGTATTGATCCTTTTACCATTACGTAATGGCTCTTTTGATCTTTGTTGGTTTAAAGTTCATTTTATCAGAGAGTAGAATTGCAACTCCTGCTTTTTTTTTGTTCTCTATTTGCTTGATAAATTTTCCTCCATTCCTTTATTTTGAGCCTATGTCTGTCCTTGCATGTGATATGGATTTCCTGAACACAGCACACCAATGGGTCTTGACTTTTTATCCAATTTGCCAATCTGTATATTTCAATTGTGGCATTTAGCCCATTTACATTTAAAGTTAATATTGTTATGTATGAATTTGATCCTATCATTTTGATGCTAGCTGGATGTTTTGCCCATTAGTTGACGCATTTTTTTCATCATGTCGATGGTCTTTACCATTTGGTACATTTTTGGAGTGGCTGGTACTGGTTGTTCCTCTCCTTGTTTAGTGCTTCTTTCAGGAGCTCTTGTAAGGCAGGTCTGGTGGTGACAAAAATCTCTCAGCAATTGCTTGTCCATAAAGGGTTTTCTTTCTTCTTCACTTATGAAGCTTAGTTTGGCTGAATATGAAATTCTGGGTTGAAAGTTCTTTAAGGATCTTGAATATTTTCCCCCACTCTCTTCTGCCTTGTTGGGTTTCTGCCAAGAGATCCACTGTGAGTCTGATGGGCTTCCCTTTGTGGGTAACCCAACTTTTCTCTCTGGCTGCCCTTAGCATTTTTTCCTTCATATCAACCCTGGTGAATCTGCCAATTATGTGCCTTGGGGTTGCTCTTCTTGAAGAATCTCTTTGTGGTGTTCTCTGTATTTCCTGGACTTGAATGGTGGCCTGCCTTTCTAGGTTGGGGAAGTTCTCCTGGATAATATCCTGAAGAGTGTTTTCCAGCTTAGATTCATTCTCTTTGTCACATTCAGGTATAGCTATCAAAGGTAGATTAGGTCTTTTCATATAATCCCATATTTCTTGGAGGCTTTGTTCATTTCTTTTCACTCTTTTTTCTCTATTCTTGCCTTCGCATTTTATTTCATTGAGTTGATCTTCAATCTCTGATATCCTTTCTTCTGCTTGTTTGATTTGGCTATTGAAACTTGTGTGTGCTTCACGAAGTTCTCATGCTGTGTTTTTCAGCTCCATGAAATCGTCTGTATTCTTCTCTAAGCTGTTTTTTCTAGTTAGCATTTCATCTAACCTTTTTTCTAGGTTCTTAGTTTCTTTACATTGGGTTAGCACATGTTCTTTTTGCTCTGAGAAGTTTGTTATTACCCACCTTCTGAAGCCTGTTTCTGTCAATTCATCGGATTCATTCTCTATCCATCTTTGATCCCTAGCTGGTGAGGAGTTCTGATTTTTTGGAGGAGGAGAGATGTTCTGGTTTTTGGTGTTTTCCTCCTTTTTGTGCTGGTTTCTTCCCATCTTAGTGGCTTTATATACCTGTGGTCTTTGTAGTTGGTGACTTTCGGATGGGTTCTCAGAGTGGACGTCATTTTTGTTGATGATGAAGTTATTTCTTTCTGTTTCTTAGTTTTCCTTCTAACATCACAGGCCCCTCTGCTGCAGGACCGCTGGAGGTCCACTGCAGACCCTGCTTGCCTGGGGATCACCCATGGGGGCTGCAGAACAGTAAGGGTTGCTGCCGGTTTCTTCTTCTGTTATCTTTGACCCAGAAGGGTACCTGTCAGATGTCGGCTTGGTGTCTCTTTGGGTATATGGGGTCGGGGAGCTGCTTGAGGATACAGTCTGTCCCTTATAGGAGCTCAAGTACTGAGTTGGGAGCTCCATTTTTCCATGCAGAGATGCTGGGCAGGTACTTTTAAGTCTGCTGCAGCAGAACTCATAACCACCTCTTTTCCCAGGTGCTCTTTCCTAGGAAGATCAGCTTTATTTATAAGTTCCTGACGTGCTGCCACAGGCTCTGCCCAGCTGCTGTGTGAACTGCCTCGGTAGTGGTTGTCGCCCTTCCCCCAACTGAGCTGGACCATCCTGGGTCCAGCTGTGCTTGCTGCAAAACTCTCAATCCAGAGTGTTTCAGATTGCTTGTTTTGTGGGGTGGTACCAGCCGAGCCAGATAACCTAGCTCCCTTTCTCTGCCCCCTCCCTTTCAGTTGAATGGGCAGCTCTGTCTCCCAGGCATTCCAGGTGCCAGTTGCAATGGCCACCCAGATTTGTGTTAGTTTCTGTGCACCAACCCAGCACCGGCTGAAGCCACTATGCTGAAAACTTGTTGCGCTTTTTGGCCTGGGAATCTCCTGGTCGGTGGGCAGTGAAAATCTGTTTGGAAATGCAGTGGACACTCACCACCCTCTGCGTTGTTCTTGCTGGGAACTGCACTCCGGAGCTGTTCCTATTCGGCCATCTTCTAGAACATAAGCTCTTAACTCCTCTGTTATGTCTGCTTTCCCAGGATGCTGTTTATTTGCTTAGATTTTTAATAGACTATTTGCCTTTGAAATTAGAAAGTAGTCATATACAGATAACAATTTTATTTATTTTATTTTTATTATATTCTTTTTTCTTTTTTTCTCTTTGTTTTCTGTGTGAACTTAGTATCCCCGATATTATTTTATTTTTTTGTTATTTTTGAGACAGTGTTTCACTCTTGTTGCCCAGTTTGGTTGTGCTCACCACAACCTCCACCTCCCAGATTCAAGCGATTTTCCTGCCTCAGCCTCCCAAGTAGCTGGGATTACAGGTATGCGCTACCACTCCTGGCTAAGTTTTTTGTATTTTTAGTAGAGACAGGGTTTCTGCCTATTGGTCAGGCTGGTGTCAAATTCCCGACCTCAGGTGATCCACCTGTCTCGGCCTCCCAAAGTGCTGGGATTACAGACGTGAGCCATTGCGCCTGGCCCAGATGACAATTTTAAATTGGCATTCTCATTTGTGTATCAAGAATTATTTCATATATGGCTAAGCACAGTGGCACATGCTTGTAATCTTAGCACTTTGGCAGGCCAAAGTGAGAGGATCTCTTGAAGCTAAGCGTTTAAGACCAGCCTGAGCAAAATAGCAAGACCCCGACACTACAAAAATACAAAAATCAGCTGGGCATGATGTGTATGCCTGTGGTCCCAGCTACTCAAGAAGCAGAGGTAGGAGGATTGCTTGCATCCAGGAATTTGAGACTACAGTGAGCTATGATCATAGCTCCAGCCTGGGTGACAGAATGAGACCCTGTCTCTTAAAAAAAAAAATCTAAAAAAAGAATCATTTGAGATATGATTCCAAATGTGGTAATGTATGCTTGATTGTATGTTTCATGTAGTGCTACGAATGATATGATTAGAAAAAATGGTATGATTTGGTTATAGTTTGAAGGTAGAAGTCATTAAGTGCTTACCTTGCTCCTTTTTATAGTAACTGTCTTTTAAAATTCTGTATTATCCAAACATACAAAAAGGTCCATATGCCAGTATATCACCATATTTGTAAAATCTGGGACACATGTTGCCTTCTCAACTTTATATTTTTTTAGAATAAAATTTTACAGGTAAAGCTTCTTTATGTACCTTGTCAGATCCCAATTCTCTTCTTCTCTCCTCTCTGCCATTCAGAAATGGCAATTATTCTGAAATTTCATGTGTATCCTTCTCATCTATGTTTTAAATATTGTCACATATAGATGCGTTTAGAAATATATATATATAGGCCGGGTGCAGTGGCTCAAGCCTGTAATTCCAGCACTTTGGGAGGCCGAGGCAGGTGGATCACGAGGTCAAGAGATCGAGACCATCCTGGTCAACAAGGTGAAACCCTGTCTCTACTAAAAATACAAAAAATTAGCTGGGCATGGTATCACGTGCCTGTAATCCCAGCTACTCAGGAGGCCGAGGCAGGATAATTGTCTGAACCCAGGAGGCAGAGGTTGCAGTGAGCCGAGATTGCGCCATTGCATTCCAGCCTGGGTAACGAGCGAAACTCCGTCTCAAAAAAACAAAAAACAGAAATATATATATATATATTGCTTAGCATTTTTATGAAAATACTGTTTGCAACTGTAATTTGTTTTTCACTCAATATTGTCATGAGATGTGTCCATATTGATTTATGTGACTCAGGCTTATTTCTTTTAACTATTATAGTTTTCCAATTATCTTAATTTTCCTTTTTTTCTCTCTTAATATTTCTTAATGTATTTATATATTCTATTGATGGACATTAAGTTGTTTCCATTAAATTCATACAGTTTTTAAAATTCGGAGTTCTAAATAAAAAAGCAGTTGTATCCCATGTACATAAGTTTACATGTGTTTGTTTTTAAACTTGCAGTTAAAAAGAGAAATATTTGGCTTTAAGTCATCTCTTTCTAAATACCAGATGAGTAGCTTGTCAAACAAGGAAGACACTTGCATTGGCTGCTGTGAGGGAAGTAAATTGGTGATTTCGGAATTGAGGTACAGTTTTCAGATTCTGCAGTTATAGCATATAGAATGTTTTTTATTGGTGATTAAAACCCTTAATTGAGGACTTAAAAAAATATACAGAAAAGCTCAGAGAGTATTTTAATAGATATCTGTGATTCCACAACTAAGAATTAAATCTCGTTAACTAGCATTGATTCTCCCTAAAATTTGTAGTATTTGTTTTAAATCTGTTTCTCTAAATAAAAAATAAAACATTACAGGATGGATAATACCCTCTGATCCTTATGACTATTCCCACTTTTCCCCTAAGTATCCACTATCATGAATTGGATATGTATTTCTCTATTTATTTTTGTCTGTTTATACTCATATACACAAATATAAGTGTACTGTATATTGTGTGCCATTTTACTTTTTCACTCAGCAGTATTTTAAAAAGTCACTCATATTGAGATTGATTAATGAATGGATTTATGTGGTTAGTTACTTTTTTTTTTTTTGAGACCGAGTTTCGCTCTTGTTACCCAAGCTGGAGTGCAAATGGTGTGATCTCGGCTCACTGCAACCTCCGCCTCCTGGGTTCAGGCAATTCTCCTGCCTCAGCCTCCTGAGTAGCTGGGATTACAGGCATGCGCCACCATGCCCAGCTAATTTTTTGTATTTTTAGTAGAGACAGGGTTTCATCATGTTGACCAAGATGGTCTCGATCTCTTGACCTCGTGATCCACCTGCCCCAGCCTCCCAAAGTGCTGGGATTACAGGCGTGAGCCACCGTGCTCAGCCAGTTAGTTACTTTTAATATAGGATTTTGTCCTATAACAATGTCGTAATTTATCCATTCCTTTATAGGTATCTTGTTTCTATTTTCTGTTACAGTCCTGCAAAGAACATCCTTATGCATGTTTTCTTCTACATACATATGAGAGTTTCTGCATTATATATTCCTAATAGTGAAATTGCTGGGTTATAGAGTATGTACATTTTCAGTTTTACTAGATAACATCAAGTTTGTAAAGTAGCTAAACCAATTTATAATCCTACAGTGGTATATAGGAGTTTTCATATCCTACCTAAAGAGCTGATGAATATCAGAATTCTAACTTTTTTAATCAACTTAAAAGGTGAAAAATAGTACAGTATGAGATATTTTTATAGAATCTTTTAATAACTTTTCACTTCTTTTCTTTC
Source organism: Callithrix jacchus (assembly GCF_049354715.1). Classification (NCBI taxonomy): domain Eukaryota; kingdom Metazoa; phylum Chordata; class Mammalia; order Primates; family Cebidae; genus Callithrix; species Callithrix jacchus. Next base: position 131,121,257 of record NC_133508.1, read on the forward strand.
GTGCCAGGATTAAGCTTGCAATAAAAGAGGCAGAAATTCAAAAGCTTCATGCAAACCTGACTGCAAATCAGTTATCTCAGAGTCTTATTACTTGTAATGACAGCCAAGAAAGTAGCAAATTAAGTAGTTTAGAAACAGAACCTGTAAAGCTAGGTGGTCATCAAGTAGGTAAGTATATTATATTGAGTTATTTTAATAAATTATATTCAGAGTTTTGGATGATAGTTTTTTTAAAAAAACTTTATTTAAAAAAAAATTTTTTTTAATTTAACTTAAGTTCAGGGATACATGTGCAGATTTGTTACATAGGTAAGCCTGTGTCCTGGAAGTTTGTTTTACAGATTATTTTATCACCCAGGCATTAAGCCTAGTACCCCTTAATTATTTTTCCTGATCCACTCCCTCCTTCCACTCTCCACCCTCTGATAGACCCCAGTGTGTGTTGTTCCCCTCTATGTGTCCATATGTTCTCAGATGATAGTTTTTAAAGAACAGATTTATCAACTGTTTGGTTTCCATTATCAAACATACTTACGATAATCTGTTACTAGTTGTGGTATAAGACAGCAAAAGTTATTTAAGAATTATTAGATTTTGTATTATTCTTTAATGAAGTAAATTTGACATCCAATAAGACAGTGGTCCCCAACCTTTTTGGCACCAGGGCCTGGTTTTGTGGAAGACCATTTTTCCATGGACCAGGGGTGGGGACAGGGGTGGTTTCAGGATGATTCAAATGCATGACATTTATTGTGCACTTTATATTATTATTACATTGTAATATATGACGAAATAATTATACAACTCATCGTAATATAGAATCAGTGGGAGCCCTGACCTTGATTTCCTGCGACTAGACCGTTCCGTCTCGGGGTCATGGGAAACAGTGACAGATCATCTTATGCCACACTCCTTATGGCAGGAGATTCTCATAAGGAGAGTGCAATCTCAATCCTGTGCATATGCAGTTCATAATAAGGTTTGTGTTCCTGTGAGAATCTAATGCTGCCGCTAATCTGACAGGAGGTAGAGCTCAAGCAGTCATGTGAGCAATTGGGAGTGCGTGTAAATACAGATTAAGCTTTGCTGATTTGCCCACCACTCACCTCTTGCTATGTGGCCTGGTTCCTAATAGGCCATGGACTGGTACCAGTCTGTGGCCCAGGGGTTGGGGACCCTTGCAATTAAGATGCACCAATTTTAATATACAGTTTGATAAGTTTTGTCAGGTGTTTGTGTTTTAATGTTTAACTCTTGTTACCATCACCACAATCAAGACATAAGACATTTCCATCAAGATCCCTTGTACTCCTACCCAGTTTACTTTTAGGTTTAATTTTCTCTTCTTTTTTCTCTGAAACAAAAACAAAAACACCTTTTCTTAAAGTAACAGTTAGATTATTGATCTTAGACCTGTTTTCTTTTTTCATCTAGGTGTTTAAGGATAGAAACTTCCCCTTAAGCAGTGCTGTGTCTATATTCCACTGCTTTTTAAAATGTGTTGTATTTTCATTTTCATTCAGTTCAAAATATATTTATCTCTTATGATTTTCTGTTTGACTCATGCCATGTGTGTGTTATTTCTAAATATTTGGAAATTTTTCCAGATATTTTTGTGTCATTAGTGATGATCAGAGAACATACACTATAGGACTTCATTATTTTTTTCTTTTTTTTTTGAAATGAAGTCTTGCTCTGTTGCCCAGGCTGGAATGCAGTGATGCACTCTTGGCTCAACACAATCTCCACCTCCTGAGTTCAAGCAACTCTCCTGCCTCAGCCTCCTAAGTAGCTAGTATTACAGGTGTGCACCACCATGCCTGGCTAACTTTTGTATTTTTAAGGAGAGATGGGGTTTCACTATGTTGGTCAAGCTGGTCTCAAACCCCTGACCTTGTGTGACCTGCCTGCCTCAGCCTCCCAAAGTTCTGGGATTACAGGCATGAGCCACCGTGCCTGGCTAGGATTTCATTTTTAAGAGTGTTTGGAGACTTGGTTTATTGACCAGCATGTGATCTATCTTGGTGAATGTTCCAAATTGAGAATAGTAGTAATTAGAGGTAGTAACAAATATAATACGTTATAGATTCTCTTACCTCAAGAACAGAGCCAATAAAAGATAGATAGCCTAGAAAGTAAAATATTATGGATGTAGAGAATTTATTAGAAATCGCCACTTATACAAATCTTGAAGGCAAAGTGTATCTTTTCTTGTTTCTACATCTATGTGTGTTCTCATGTAATCATCTATATTATGCTTTTTAAAAGCACTCCTGAAGGCTTACTTACCTTGGAGTGAGAGATGTGTATGTTTATAGTGGAGAAGGAGCATGGGCACACAACTACTTCTGATAACGCTCAGTAGTTATTTTGAGACAGGATCTTGCTGTGTTGTCCAGGATGGTCTTGAATTCCTGGGTTCAAGTGATCCTCCCACCTCTGCCTGGGGATAGTTCAGATTACAGGTGCATGCCACTGTGCCTGGCTACCCTCAGTAGTTTTTTTAAAAAGCATCACTGAATTCTCATCAGCTAGTTTGAAGAGGAGCAAAGTGGTGTCAGGAAGGATTCACTCTTTGTAGCTTTTGAAATTGCATCTATATATGTAGTACATAAAAATGTTCTTAATGATCTCAAATTGTTCAAATAAATTTTATGATTAACTTCAGTTTAAGGAAACAGGGCAACTTAAAATCTTTTTTTTACAATGATTTCTATTAAAAATTGGAATTTAAAAGGCAGAGAAAGACTCTTGGCATCTCTGGTACAAATGAATAGTCTTAGCTATCTAGAAAAGTTAGTGATTCAGAACTCTTTTCCTCTTTGTTATGTTTTTAATTTAGAAAGTACTTATTCATTGATTTCCTGATTGAGCGTCTTATTCATCGTTCATTTTAGTACTGTTTAGATCAGAAACTGAACTTTGTTTATGATTAAGTCTTTCAACTATTTAAGTGGGTTTTTATTCTTGAAGTCTTATTCAGAACAATTTTCCTTTTATGTGTATTAGTGGAAAGTATAAAAGATCAAAATCAACATACTGTGAACAAGCAATATGAAAAAGAGAGGCAAAGACTTTTTACTACAATAGAAGAACTACGTACTAAACTGATACAAATAGAAGCTGAAAACTCTGATTTGAGGGTTAACATGGCTCACAGAACTAGTCAATTTCAGCTGATTCAAGAGGAGCTACTAGAGAAAGCTTCGAACTCCAGCACACTGGAAAGTGAAGTAAGCTTGGAATTAGCTGGATATATGTATTAACTTTTGAGCTAGAGCAAAGGGTATTATTTTAGGGTTTTATAAAAATTATGTGTTTACATACAGATTTAAAGTTTTTATAAAATGGTACCATGTAAGTTATAAATTCTTTTAAAATTATATTTGGAAACCTTTGTGTTTTAACTTAGGTTAAAAGTAGGAAATACTCTGTAGTGGGTAAAAGATCTCAAATTTGGTGGAAATAATATTGCATTGCAGCCTATTATTTCTTCCATAGGATAAGTTAATATATATTTACAATTAAAATCTTTGGATTATGCAGTTGGAAGAAAAGGAGCGATAATAAAGGATTTAAAATTATAGCAAACCCCAGACTTTCTAGGAAGCCTGTTTAATATACATATTTCTGGGTCCTGTTCCAACAAGTCTGATTCAGTATAGATGGGTACAAGAGTCTGCTTTTTTCTTCCTTTTTCTTTTTTTTGTTAGAGACAGGATCTTGTTCTGTTGCCCAGTCTGGAGTACAGTGTTGTGATCATATCTCACTGTAAGTTTGAACTTCTGGGCTGAAGCCATTCTCCCACCTTAGTCTTCCAAGTAGCTGGGACTGCAGGCATGTGTCACTATGTCCAGCTTTTTTTTTTTTGTAGAGACAGTTTCACTGTGTTGCCCAGGCTGGTCTCAAACTCCTGGTCTCAGGCAATCCCCATCTCAGTAGCCCAAAATGCTGGGATTACAGGTGTGAGCCACCACACCTAGCCAGAATCTGTTTTATTTTTTGTATATTTCTACTGTTTAAAGAATCTGTATTTTTAAGTAACTGCATGTAAACCTGATAGAAGTAAGCAAGGAAATTACATTCTGAAAAGGGGATAATGAGTGGTTTGTGAATATCTTGGCTTCATTTTCACTGAGGACAGGATGAGAGTGTCTCATTAGGATAAGGGTGCCCAGGACCACATGTGTGTATCTTCTGCTCAACCTTCAAACCAGAGGCTGCAGTCATCTATAGGTATACTTTTTAATACTGCTTTCTCAGCTAAAAGTCTGTAGTCAAGGCTGAGGAAGAGAGCTGTAAGATAGGAACTTGTGTTAATAATGCAGATGGAGATTTAGACAGTCTACAATTATAGCTACCGTTTTACTTAGGAAATTGCAAAATATTGGGATTAATAACTTTTAAATTATAAAAATTGCACAGTCTTGTTAATATAAAAGGAGAAAAGAAGAAAATGAACCATTGATAATTCTACCACCAGAAATAACTGCTGATAACATTCTACTATACTTATTTCAGTCTTTAACAGCTACTTAAAAAATTAGATTAGGGTATTGTCCTTTTTGGATATAGGGGTCTGAATTAAATTACTTATATTTTACATAGATATTAGAAGTGATTTTTTTCTTCTAAATTGTGTATTTTTTTAAGTACTTATAATTATGTGGATTACAAAGTTATTCACTTTGCATCCTAAATGTTTGTAACTTTAAGTTTGCCCAATTTATCTAGACACAATGTATTTGAACTTTGAAAAGAGGAGCAGGTATTTGATTTTAGGATGCAAAGGCATTACCTTTAAAAAATAATTTTGCATTTATTTCAATGTGTTTTCAGATGACAAAGAAATGTTCTCAACTTTTAACTCTTGAGAAACAGCTGGAAGAAAAAATAGTTGCTTATTCCTCTATTGCTGCAAAAAATGCAGAACTAGAACAGGAGCTTATGGTAAAACTTATCTTTGTTACTACAAATTTACTGTGACTTTTAAGCACTTAATTTGTGACAGCATATTTGTTTTTAGCATTGTTATTATTAAATCCTATATAAGAAAGTATAAATTCTACTAAACTCTTCTGATCATTTCTTGTTTATATTTTTAAGTTAATAGGCTTATATGGCAAGTCGTTATTCAAGTTTTCTCATTTTTGTCCTAATAGAATTGAAGATAATGGTAGTTCTTTAATATGCTTCTTCATATTTAAAATAGTTTAATCTTCTCATCTCAATAAAATACTTTTAACTATTTTGTTAAAGTTTGAAATATAAACTACTGTGGTCTTTGAAGAATGCATTATGACATATTTAATGCTTGACTAATGTACTTTTATTTAAAACTGCTTTTCAGTTCTGCTTTTTTTTTTTGAGACAAAGTCTCACTCTATTGTTCAGGCTGCAGTGCAGTGGCACAATCATGGCTCACTGCAACCTTGGCCTCCAAGGCTCCCACCTGAGCTTCCCCAGAAGCTATGACCACAGGCACATGCCACCACACCTAACTAGCTAATTTTTTGTGAGATGGGGTCTTCGCCATGTTGCCCAGGCTGGTCTTGAACTCCTTGGCTCAAGCGATCTACCTGCCTTGGCCTTTCAAATCAATTACATTCTTTTAAAGTGTTTTGTGTTTCTAGGAAAAGAATGAAAAGATAAGAAGTCTAGAAACCAATATCAATACTGAGCATGAGAAAATTTGTTTAGCCTTTGAAAAAGCAAAGAAAATTCACTTGGAACAGCATAAAGAAATGGAAAAGCAGATTGAAAGAGTAAGTAATACATATTTAGAATATGAGTACTGAAATGAAACTCAAACATTACTAGCCTAGCACTTTTTATTTTGTAGATGAGGATACAAAGACACACAAAAGTAGTGGTAATAGCTGTAATTAGGATCCCAGTCTTTCTGAATAATTTTTCAATGCTTTAAAGAAATATAGTATGCCTTCTGTTTCAGCTGTTACCATTATTTTTGACATTATTAAAGTAAGAGTAATTCTGTAGTCTCCATTTCCCTAAAAATATCAGTTGCTTGAAGATTGATTGAGAGGAAAAAGCAAAATAATAGAAACACTCTTGACCTTGGCTTAAATGTAGAAAAGAAAACGTAAAACCAAAAATGCAAGACTAAGTAAAAGAAAAAAATAAATAAATACAGTAGTCCCCAGTTATCCATGGGAGGTACATTCCAAGACCTTCATTGGCTGCCTGAAACCATAGATAGTACTGAATTCTATATATTTTTTCCTATATATACATACCTATTATAAAGCTTAATTTTAGGCTCAGTAAGAGATTAGAAACAATAACTGATAATAAAATAGAACAATTATAACAAAATACTGTCATAAAAGTTATGTGAAAACTTGTTCTTATAAAAATGTGTTCTCTCTCATGCCCTAGTGCCGCCTCTGCACGTTTATGATTGTAGGTTCTATGAGTCATCTTCTTTTAGAACAGCCTAGTTTCACTCCAATTGAAGACTTGCTTTGGATGGTATCCTTTCTCCTTAGTCAGTTTCTTCATCTCTGCTGGAAATGTGGCAGCAGCTGCCTCATGAACAGATACAGCTTCTCCAGTAATTTTAATATTTTTCAGTCTATACCTGTTCTTGAGTCTGTGTAATCATCCCGTATTTGCAGTAAATGACTTGGTATCACTTGTTTCAGGGGATCCTTGCTGAAGTCTTAATATTTACTCAATTTTATATACTCAATGTGTTTTATATACTCAATGTGTTTATGGTGTAACACATTGTAGTCAGTTGTAACATGTTTTCTGTTAATGTCTTCTACCTACAAATTTAATGCCTTTTCTATTTTACCTAAACACTTATTATGCATTGTGGTTGCAATTTTTGTAGTGTGAGGTGCAACTGCCATACTTGCATGAATTTATTTTTCTTTCTTCACAGTTTCATGGATAGATTTGTTCTTATTGTAGATCTTAGCAACTTCAGCATGCAGTTTTTTTCTTTCCTTATTAAGTCAAGAACCTTCACCTTTTCACTTAAAGGAAGCATGCTATGTCTTCTCTTTGGCATATCCAAATTGACAGCATTACTATTCTTTTGCTTTGGGGCCATTATTAAGTAAAATAAGAGTTTCTTGAACACAGCACTATGATACCATGGCAGTTGATCTGATAACCAAGATGGCTACTAAGAGACTAACAAGCCAAGTAGCTTATATACAGCATTGATACACTGGAAAATGGATCATTGTTGTTCAGAGCTGGACATAGTGGGACGTCATGAGATTTCATCATACTACTCAGAACAGCATGCAATTCAAAATGTATGAATTGTTTATTCATGGAATTTTCCACTTAGTATTTTCAGACCAGGGTCGACTGTAGGTAGCTGAACTGTGGAAAGTGAAACCACAAATACCACGGGGGCTGCTGTAATTTGGATGGGCTTAACAGAGAATGGAATAGACAAGAGGAAAAAGACAGTGAACTTGAATGTAGATTAATAGATATTACTCAGTCTGAAAACAGAAAAAAAAAATATTTATTTCCAAGAAATAAAAAGATTTATAAAAAAAATTGAGCAAAGCCTCAGGGACATATGGGGAAGGACCTATCAGAAGGTCTGATATTCTTGTCTTCAGAGTCAAAGGAGAGAATGAGATTAGCGCAGGGAAATATTTGAAGGAATAATGTCTGAAAATTTTGCAAATTTGATGAAGGAACTAAACTTACAAATTTAAGGAAATCAACAGAATATAAAAAAAGAAAATCTAAGATGATAACGTGGAAGAAAACTACTTCTAGACACATCAAAATCCTTGCCAAAAACTAAAATGAAAATCTTTGAAAGCACCCAGAGATAAATGACCCCACATTTAAGTAATTTGAACATTTGTTTAAATTACTACAGATTTCTCATCAAAAAGTATGGACATAAGAAGACAGAACAACATTTTTTAAATGCTGAAAGAGAAAAAACCTGTCTATTTTATATCCAGCAAAAATATTCTCTAGGAATGAAGGTCAAATAAAGACATTCTTAGATGAAGGACATCATGGAGAATTTGTCACCAGCAGACTTGTTCTAAAAGAAATGCTACAGAAAGTTCCTCACGGGGGAAAAAAAAAACAACTAATACCTGGGTAACTTGGGACCTCAGGAATAAAGGAAGAGCAACAAAAACAGTAAACATTTGGCAAATATAGGATTTTTATAATATCTATGGGAGTTGAAAGAAGAAATTTATAAAATTTACTGGTGAGGTATGTTGATGTCATACATGTGACAACTACAGAGTAAAGGGGGAGGGGTAAAGGGGCCTATATTCTTAGTTTTTACATTTTGGTTTTTTTCTTCAGCTTTTAACTTAAGGGGTACATGTGCAGGTTTGTTACATAGATAAACGTGTGCCATGGTGGTTTGCTGCACAGATCATCCATTCCTTCACTTAGGTATTGAGCCTAGCATCCATTAGCTATTCTTCCTGATGCACCCCCTCTCTCATCCCACTCCCTGATAGGCCTCAGTGTGTGTTGTTCCTCCCATGTGTTCACATGTTCTCATCATTCATCTCCCACTTATAAGTGAGAACATGTGGTATTTGGTTTTCTGTTCCTGTGTTAGTCTGCTGAGGATAGTGGCTTCTAACGCCATCTGTGTCACTGTAAAGGACATTATCTCATTCCTTTTTGTGGCTACATAGTACTCTATAGTATGTATGTACCACATTTTATTTATCCAGCCTACCAGTGATGGGCATTTAGGTTGATTCCATATCTTTGCTATTGTGAGTAGTGCTGCAGTGAACATCCACATGCATGTATCTTTATAATAGAACGATATACATTCCTTTGAGTATATACCCAGTTATGGGATTGCTGGGTCAAATTGTATTTCTGCCTCTAGGTCTTTGAGGAAACACCACACTGTCTTCGACAATGGTTGAACGAATTTATACTTCCATCAGCAGTGGTAAAAATGTACCTTTTCTCTGTAACCTCTCCATTGTCTGTTGTTTTTTGAGATGGTATCTCATTGTGGTTTCAATTTGCATTTCTTGAATGATCAGCGTTGTTGAGCTTTTTTTTTTTTTTGTATGTTTGTTGTCCACATATATGTCTTCTTTAGAGAAGTATCTGTACTTATCCTTTGCTCACTTTTCAATGGGATTGTTTGTTTTTTTCTTGTGAATTTGTTTAAGTTCATTGTAGACTCTTGATTTAGTTCTGTTTATGTGATGAATCACATTTATTGATTTGTGTATGTTGAACCAACCTGCATCCTGGGGATGAAGTCAACTTGATTGTGGTGGACAAGCTTTTTGATGTGCTGCTAGATTTGGTTTGCCAGTATTTTATTGAAGATTTTTGCATTGATGTTCATCAAGGATACTGGCCTGAAGTTTTCTCTTTTTGTTGGATGATGCTGGCATCTTAGAATGAGTTAGGGAGGAATCCCACCTTTTCAATTTTTTGGAATGGTTTCAGTAGAAATGATACCAACTCTTCTTTGTACCTCTGGTAGAGTTCAGCTGTCATTGGTCTGGTCTTGGGCTTTTTTTTTTTGGTTGGTAGGCTATTTATAACTGCCTTTATTTTAGAACTAATTATTGGTCTATTCAGAGATTAAATTTCTTCCTGGTTCAGTCTTGGGAGGGTGTCTGTGTCCAGGAATTTATCCATTTATTTTAGATTTTCTAGTTTATGTTCATAGAGGTGTTTATAAGTATCCTCTGGTGGTTGTTTGTATTTCTGTGGGGTCAGTGGTGATATCCCCCTTATTTCTGATTGTGTTGTTTGATTCTTCTCTCTTTTCTTCTTTATTAGTCAAGCTAGTGGTCTGTTTTATTAATTTTTTCAAAAAAACAGCTCCTGGATTCATTGAGTTTTTATTGTAGGGTTTTTCATGTCTTTGTCTCCTTCAGTTAATCTCTGATCTTGATTATTTCTTGTCTTTTGCTAGCTTTGGGGTTTGTTTGCTCTTGGTTCTCTTGTCAACCCAACTGCAGAGATGGCAGCCATCCCTTCCCTGGGCAACTCAGTCTCAGGTAGACTCCAACCCTCTGCCTTTGGCTTGGGTCTTAACTTGTGAGATGCCAGCGGAACTGGGGCCCATAGAATGACACGGCTTGGCTCCCTGGATTCAGCCCCCTTCCAAGGGATACGTATGGATGGATTTCCCATTTTAGCAGTGATCCTAGGACTGGAATATATAAAACTCCTGGGTCTCTGTATGTACCAGAGTGGCTGTTCTCCTGAGACTCCACACAGCACTGTATATCAGACCCAAGGCCCTGATGGCATGGGCTCACAGAGGATCTTCTGGTCCGTGATTTGAATAGAACTGTGGAAGAAGTGTGTTTTCCCCAGCAAGGTTCCATAATCACTCACCACTTCCCTTGACTTAATTTGTCAGATGTCATTAGCATCAAAAATTCCCAGATTAAAGGCCAGGTACCCATCATTTTTCAGTTACACAAGTCCCCTCCCCTCCGCCCCCGTCCCCTCTTTTCAAGACAGAGTCTCACTCTGTGGCCCAGACTGGAGTGTAATGGCGTGATCTCAACTCACTACAACTTCTGCCTCCCAAGTTCAAGTTATTCTCCTGCCTCAGCCTCTGGAGTAGCTGGGACTATAGGTGTGTGCCACTACACCTGGCTATTTTTTTGTATTTTTATTAGAGATGGGGTTTCCTCATATTGACCAGGCTAGTCTCAAACTCCTGACCTCGTGATCCATCCACCTCGGCCTCCCAAAGTGCTGGGATTACAGGCCTGAGCCACCTCTCCCAGCCATAGATAGTCTTTCAACCAGTGGTGCTGGAACAGTTTGGCATCCATATGCAGAAAGATGGATTCTCAATGTAAACCTTATATGAAAATTAACTCAAAATGGGTCTCTGATTTCAGTATAAAAATTTTTAAATTCTGAAACTGTTAGACAAAAATGGAGAAAATTTCCATGATTTTAGAGTTCTCAGATATGACACCAAAAACACTAAAAGGAAAAAAATTGATAAACTGGAATTCATCAATATTCAAAACTTTTGTTCTGTGAAAGACACTGTTAACAGCTGGAGTGTGAGAAAATATTTGTGAATCATATATCCAACAACTTAATACACAGCGTATATAACCCACAAAATATATCAACAAGGAAACAATTCAGTTTTTTAAATGGGCAAAAGATTTGAACAGATACTTCACCAAAAAAGATATATGAATAGGAAATAAGCATGTGAAAATATGATAAACGTGCATGATCATTTGGGAAATGCAATTTGGAAGCACAATGAAATACCACTACATTCCTATTAGAACACTGAGACAGAGACTAGGAATAGCGAAAGTTGGCCAGGATGCAAATCAATTGGAATTCTCATAAACTTCCAGGAATGCAAAATGGTACAACTACTCTAGAAAACAATTTGATGTTTTCTTATAAAGTTAAACATACACTTAGCATATGGCCCATTAATTCCAGATATTTATTCTAGAGAGATGAAACTTAGTTTGCACTAAAACTCATATGCAAATGTTTGTAGTAGCATTTCTCATAATTGCCAATAACTGGATACAACCTAGTGTTCTTCAGTTGGTGAGTGGATAAACAAGCTATGGTACTTTTGTACAATGGAATACTGCTCAGTAATAACAAGGAATTTGTTGATACAGGCAAAAACATGGGTGAATCTCCAAGGTATGCCAAGTGAAAGAAAGCCAATTTGAAAATATTATATACTATATAGCTGTCCATTTTATACTGTTCATTTCTGTGACATTCTGAAAAAGTTAAAAGCCATCATTTGGAGATCAGAAGAAAAAGAAAAAACATGTACTGTATATAAATTAATTTTTTTAAAACCCTGCAACCTAGAATTATTGTTAAAATTCTGGTATATATCTTCCAGTTTCCCACTATCTTTGCAGTTTTACATGTATATAGTACACATATATCCACAAACAAACAAACATAATTTTTAGTAGCTGATTTTCACAGATGGTTATCATTTGAGTTACTCCTGTTTTTCAGAATAATGACTAATTTTTTGTAAATTTTATAAAGGTATTTTTTCATATTTTAGATTATTTTATGATAGACTCTCAAAAGTGATATTACTGATTTATAAGATAAAAATTTTTTTTCAACTGAGTTTTTTCCTGATTAATTCTACCAGGATTAATGAGAGTGGCAGAAATTCTAGGAAGATACTGTATTTGAAATGTCAAATATTGAAGACCTGCAGAGAATTGGCAAGATGTGTCTGTCAAAGGACCTCCCTGATAATTGATGAGTCAGATCCTATGAAAATCTATGGTTATAACATAATTTAATCTTGTTTACTAATAAAATTTCTTTTAATGTAGTCATGTCTTCGGAGAAATTTCTGAAGTTACTAAACAGTCTTTTAAATAATTTTTTCTATTGGACTTCATCTCCATACCTTAAATTTTTTTCCTTTGTTTAATAGAACTCAGAATTCCAAAATTTATTTTTTTCATATGGTGGAAAGGTTAACTTGCAAATGTTCCTTTTTCTAGAATATCTTAAGTTGCTTTAAAGGCCTCTAATTTTTGATGTGTTATTTGATTGTTTTCAGAGTTCCTTTCTTTTAATACATATAAATATTTTTTGAGACAGGGTCTTGCTCTGTCACCCAGGCTAGAGGGCAGTGGCACTGTTACGGCTCACTACAGCCTCAACCTCCCAAGCCAAGTGATCCTCCTACCTCAGCTACCCAAGTAGTTGTCGCTACTTTGTAGTAACAGGGTTTCGCCATGTTGCCCAGGCTAGTGTCAAATTCCTGTGCTGAAGTGATCCACCTGCCTTAGCTCCCAAAGTATTAAGATTACAGGCATGAGCCTGCACCCTGCCTATTTTAATATTTTTTAGTTAATCCTGTTGCTGTCTTATTATAAGGGAGTACGTATGTGTGATATAGATCAAAAGATAAAACATTAATTTTATACTTCTGTTTATATAATATATACATACATACTCAGTAATTTCCTATTTTGTCTTCACAAACCTTTTTTGACAGTGTCAGCACCAACTATTGGTGAAGTTGTGAGGAATGAGAATTCTTTTATTTCTAATGGGCACTTTGAAGAAAAATACCTAACGAAGTTGGAAATGTACATATCCTACAACTAGGAAGTCTACTTCTAGGTGGTCTGTTTTAGAGAAATTCTTACACATGTACATAAAGAGACATATATAAAGGATATGACTATAGCATTATTGTAATAGTATGTAGTTGTAGTATCTAACTGTTCGTGAGTAGAAGAGTAGACACTTTATTTTTACAATAGGATAATATACTTAAAGTAAATGAACTAGATCCACATATATCAACATGGATGAATGTCTATAACAATATCGATTGGAAAAAGCAGATTGTCAAAACTTAGAGGTGTTGATATCTATGTAAAACTTCAAGATGGAAAACTACATATTGTTCAAGAATATTTTGTAAAAGCACACAAAACATGTATGAGGATGCTACAGACTAATTTCAGCAAAGCATGGGTGAGGGAGGAAAGGGAGAAGAAATAGGCATGTGATTTCATTTCTTCCTTAAAAAGAGAGAGAAGCTGAAGACAATTTGGCAAAATACAGAAATTACATAATTTCTGTTGTAGTTTCACATGTATTTAGTAAATTGTTTCAGATTTTTAAAATATTTAATATGAAAATTCTGTTTTCATGTTTAGCTTGAAGCTCAACTAGAGAAAAAGGACCAACAATTTAAAGAACAAGAAAAGACCATGTCCATGTTGCAACAAGATATGATATGCAAACAGCATCATCTTGAATCACTAGATAGACTCTTGACGGAAAGCAAAGGGGTAAAATCATGCTTATAAATGTGCTATTTAGAAGTTGACTAATATTTTATATTTCTATAACTTGCCTTTAAGTCTAATCACATCAGTTAACAGTCTGTTACTAATGCTAATATTTGCATACTTACATTTTTCTTACTGATCTGTATGTTGTCAGGAAATGGAAAAGGAAAATACGAAGAAAGATGAAGCTTTAAAAGCATTACAGAATCAAGTATCTGAAGAAACAATCAAGGCTAGTATGCTAATATTTTAATTTACTTTTCTTTATTTCCTTTTTTTTTTTAACAGACAGAATCTCTCATTTGCCTAGGCTGGAGTGTAGTAGCATGACAGTAGCTCACTGCAGCCTTGAACTCTTGAGCTCAAGTAATCCTCCCACATCAGCCTCCTGAGTAGCTAGGACAAGCGTGCTCCCACATGCCTGGTTAATTATTTTTTTCTTTTTGGAGACATTTTTGTGATGTTTATCTGTATGAGATTCAGACTTTCAAACTCTGTTCAAATAAGAAATTGAACAGAGTAGTGGATGCTTATCTGTATGAGATTCAGACTTTCAAGCTCTTTTCGAATAAGTAATTCAATAGAGTAGTGGATGCTTTGGGTTTTTATTAATTGTTTATTAGCTATAATTGATTAATTTCTAATTTATTTTTTAAAATTTCAGGCCCAAAAATATTGAAAGAATAGTGTACTCCTCACCTAGTTTCACTCTCTGTTAAATTCTAGGTACACTTATGTTATCTCTCTCTCTACACATACACATGCATACATGCTTATGTGTATACCTACCAACCTACTTCCTTTTTCCCAAACCACCTGAGAGAAGGTTACTGTTGTCATAATGCTTGACCCCTTTAATACTTAATATGTATCTCCTTTGAACAGAAAATTTCTCCTCTGTGGCCACACCACCACTACACTACAGAAAAGTCAACATTAATTCAGTAATATCATTCAACACTGTCCATACTATGATTTCCCTGGTTACTTTAAAATGTCCTTTATAGCCTTGCTATTCAAAGCATGGTCTGTGAACTAGCAACATCAGCATCACCAGAAGCTTGTCACATTTGCACAATATCTAGCCATACCCCAGAACTGGGACTAAAGTGAACCAAGTAAGATGACACAAAATTTAAGGAGATACCCAATATGAGATACCTTATCTCATTATTTTAAGGGCATATATTTTCATTGATCATTAGCAAACAAACTTAAGGGTGAGTCTTTGAGGCCATGTGAATGTACTGTCCCTCAATAACCTTATAATAAATGGTTTTAATATCTAAATGATGAATCTTGCCTGAATGAGTTATTATATATTAACTATCAGGTAGTGATATTCTGACAGAACCATAGATTTTTATATTTTTTTTTCTCTGTGTGAAGGATGATACAAGTCTCAATGCCCATTCTGTTTCATAAAAAAGAGAATTTACAAGTATTTATAATTTTCACAAAACAAATGTTAATTAAAAATTATTACTAAGACAGTTTATTAACAAAGATAACCATTCAGAGTTACAGATTTTTTAGCTGTTATTGGTTTCATACACAGACTAAAAGGGTATTCAAAAACTATGTATCTTATAAGATTTCCTTCTTAGAAATAAGAGTGGCAAAGATAATTTCAGGATGTAGAATAGAATCTGCAAGAGGGAATGTTTTTCTCATTTTTTCATCTGCTAAGAAATCTAAGATTTCTTTCACTTTTTCAAGACTGCCTACTAGAACATTATTAAAAGGAAAAACACCATTGAGAAGCTCAAATTTACAATAAAGAAAACAAGGAGCAAGACAAGAATCTTATTAATAGATGGAATGTGGAGCATGTATGCAATATGTGGGCCATGAACTAAAAGTACCAAATTTGAGTTGTTCTTTGGTATTAAGGTAGTAAAGCAGTGGCAACTATATGAACACTTGGACCAAGTTAAATTGCTGCCTTTCTGAAAATATTTTCACAGTTTGAAAGCAAAGAAGGTTGCACTCCTCTTTTCCTAGCTGACAAAAAGTTCTCTTTTCTTAGTAACTTCAGCATTTAAAAATATTCTCACTTAAGGCCAGTCACTATGGCTTATGCCTGTAATTCCAGCACTTTGAGAAGCCAAGGTGGGTAGATAGGAGTTCAAGACCAGCCTGGCCAACATGGCAAAACCCAGTCACTACTAAAAATACAAAAATTAGCCAGGTGTGGTGGTACAAACGTGTAATCCCAGCTGCTCAGGAGGCAGGAGAATCACCTAAACCTGGGAGGCGGAGGTTGGAGTGAGCCAAGATCACACCATGTACTCCAGCATAGGTGACAGAGCAAGACTTTGTCTCCAAGAAAAAAGAATTCTCACATCAGCATCATTAACAGTATGCTAGTTTGTACTCACTTTCCTATTTTTCCTATTCAAGGAGGCTTAAGAAGTAGGCGTAAATAGTACTTCCTTTTAAAGAAAAGGTTTTAGAGTGTTTGGCCTACAGTTGGTCCCAGTTTGTCTTGTCTGTTCTGGCTCCCAAATAACTATTTCCTACAAATTCATCTTCTTACTACCCTAAGCTCTTGCCAACTTCTCACCATTCCCTTTTACAGGGACTTGTTTCTGAGCATACTCCCTGTTCTGGGAATCCCTTCTCAACTTGTCCAACTTTTGTTTATTCTTCAGGATTCTATCCCCTGGTTTTTTCTTTCGTTTCCTCATTTGCAATGAAGAATTAGTTTTCTCAATAAATATCTTCTATAATGGCATTTTATGTCTTAAATAGGACTGCATATTCACTCTTTGAAGAAGTGAGGTAACATTAGGAGATAATCTGTAAAATATTGAGTATATTGGTTTGTTTTTTTGTGTGTGTGTCCTTTTTTTCCTGCTTAGGTTAGACAACTAGATTCAGCATTGGAAATTTGTAAGGAGGAACTTGTCTTGCATTTGAATCAATTGGAAGAAAATAAGGAAAAGTTTGAAAAACAGTTAAAGAAGAAATCTGAAGAGGTAAATTAACATTTACTTTATATATAGTATATATTTCAAGTGATTTCTTTTTCTTTTTAAGAAGCATGAAACCTAGGACGAATATATATATATATGTTTTTGTTTTTGTTTTCTTTCTTTTGAGACAGTCTCCCTCTGTCACCCAGGCTGAAGGGAAGTGTCACAATCTTGGCTCACTTGAACCTCTTTGCCTCCTGAGTTCAAGTAATTCTCGTGCCTCAGCCTCCTGCATAGCTAGAACTACAGGTGTGCACTACCATGCCTGACTAATTTTTGTATTTTTAGTAGAGACAAGGTTTCATTTTGTTGGCCAGGCTAGCCTTGAACTCCTGGCCTCAAGTGATCCACCCACCTGGGCCTCCCAAAATGCTGGGATTACAGGTGTGAGCCACTGTGCCTGGGCAAAAGTGTATCTTTTATGTATCTGATATAAAAAAGTATTTCCAATAAAATGTAAATTCCAGTTCTATTTTCTTTAAGGAGCAAACATTATTTCAGTGCAAAATAAGATATGCCTTAAAATTCTAATTCTTTTATTTATTTTTAGGGAATCAGAAGAATGAATTATTAATATTACAGTCATTCCAATATAAAATTACATAACACCTCAAACATTGTTTTAGATTAGAGGTTTAAATTCTTCAATAATTTTTCATTTTGTTTTTGTTCTTTTTAGTTATCTGTAGGATTGAGAATTAACTTTAGAATTTCAACTTTTTTGAGATAAGTTTCTCAAATACTGGATTGAAAACTTTACTTGAACATCTAACTCATCTCTGTATGCTCAATTTGTAGCACTTTGATTAGGCACTCACTAAACATTTGCTCAAATGGATAATTGTAATGAAGAATTTATTTATTTCTTTGTTAGAATTTATCATGTGTGTATTTTAAGCTTAAAATTTATTTTTAGAAATGGTTTCCAGTGAATCTTAATCAAAGTTGACTTTTGGCCACTTGTTGCTCATGCCTGTAAGCCCAGCACTTTGGGAGACCGAAGTGGGTGGATTACTTGATGCTGGGATTTCAAGACCAGTTTGGGCAACATGGCACAACCCCACCTCTACAAAAAAAAAATAAAAACATTAGCTAGGTGTGGTGGTGCTTGCTCGTGGTCCCAGCTACTCAGGAAGCTGAGGTGGGAGTATCACTTGAGTCTAGGAGGTTGAGAATGCAGTGAGCCATGATTGTACCACTGCACTCCAGCCTGGGCAACACAGTGAGACCCTGTCTCAAAAAATAAATAAATATCAAGATTGATTTGAATGTATCAGAAAGATTCAATGAGAAAAGCAGAAGACCTTATATCTTTTAAATAGAGTGAATTTATACAGAGAATTAGATACACAGGTGATGAAAGGGTAGAGAAGCCAAACAGTATACCACAGCGACTCAGAGATTATTATAAGCCAGGAACTGCTACCTTTTCAAGGTTAGAGGAACATCAGGGAAAGAAGATGTGATCATAGTCTAGAAGCAGGGCTGCCTATCTGGAGCTGAGGCCAAAGAAAAAGGGTCTTTCTAATAGGACCTGGGGCAATAGAGGAGGAGTGCTGCAGCTACCGGCCATTCCTATTGGCCAAACCTATTTGTGATCTAGAGGGCAAAGGAGGCCAAAAAATGCAGTTTCCTGCGATACACAGAGCAGAGCAGGGGAAAGGTACAGGTAGATCTAAGAGTAAATATGTAGTTGACCAGCACTCCAGACTTAGGTGACCAAGTAATTATATAGTCTTAGAAGTTGAAAAAAAAAAAAAGAACTTCAGATTTTATATAGTCATGTCTTCTTCCCTCCACCTTTCCTTACAAAGGTTTTTATAGCATCTTTGACAGGCATATATTTTTTTACTCCAATACATAGAAAGTAAATCATCTAAACTGTATGCAATTTGATTTTTTAAAATAGGAATGTCAGTTTTTTTACTATGATCTTCTTTAAAGTAGTGTACAAAATACGTTATTTTGGCATTTATTCTACTGTCCCTGCTCACATTCCACTTCAGAGTAAATAGACTCGGCAGAGATGGGATCTACCTAGAGGTAGGCAACATTCGTAATAGGAGAATTTGTTGAGCTTTAGACTTTGCATTCATAGAAACATCAGAGACTATGGTGGATAACAGATATTTACACACACAATAAATAGAACAATTCTTTTTTTTTTCTTCTTTTCTTTTTTTTTGAGATGGGATCTTGCTTTGTTGCCCAGGCTAGAGTGCAGTGGTGTGATCTTGGCTCACTGCAACCTCAGCCTCCCAGGTTCAAACAATTCTTGTGCCTCAGCCTTTCCAGCAGCTAGGATTACAGGCATGTGCCATCATGCCTGGCTCATTTAGAACGATTTTTAAAACAGCTGGAAATATATATCTAGGCTCAAATTGAATTAGAAACCAGAAGCAGTAATCAGGTATATTTGTCCAGACTACAGAGTAAGTAATTTTAAAAGATTTGCAAGCTCATTTATTGCCACTCAATCATTAGCTCAACTGCACATGCATAGGCTTGCTTACTTAAAAGGTCATGTGTCACATGCTCATGTGTATTGATAAAAAACATGGAGAAGAATCCAAGTACTACTTACTATTGACTTATTTGCCTTTACAGCAAATTATGTCTTACAGAGAAAATTCTTTCTAATGTTGGTTAATATAATTAACACCTTATAACAGCAGAGTTGTGAAGTTTTCATTATATATAGCTATATTTTAGAAACTCATTTGATTAATAGTGCATCCATTCTGTTAATAATAGGTGATGTTACAAAGATATTTTTATCTTTTAAATCAGGGAATATGCTGCAATCATATAACTCACTGAATGATTACGTGACCCAATGGTATATTGGTAGTAATTTAGCCATTTGCAAAAACTACATGTTGATTACCTGTTGCAAAAAGCTAATATATATTCCTCTGAGCTTTCGCCTCAGCCACATACTCTTTTCCAGATGCTTAAATATATTTGTGATGAAAATAATACTTTGGGATTCTGAATTTTTGAAAGATATTTAATTTCATATTAAAATGTTTTTAACAGTGCTTTTAAAATGATAAAGTCATATGTTCATGCAAAATTACATTGTCAACATGATGAAAGTAGATACAAAGTAGATGCAAATAAGCCGTGTTTTCTGCATACAGAATTTATTCAATAAAATCAGTTACTTCATTGATAAATATCTTCATTTAAATGGATGGACTTAGATTTTGAGAAGCTGACATATATTTCTGCATTATATTTTACTTTTAAACAACAACTCTGCATTATATTTTACTTTTAAGCAACAATTAAGCAACGATTATCTAGTGATCCTAGATAAAGTTAAGTGTAAGGTATATTTTATCTAAATTTTACTTATTTACTCCAATCATAAAATAGTAAGTACTCTGGGAATATAATCATACATTAGTAGAGAATATAATGTGGAGATTGATCCAAGATGGCCGACCACTAACAGCTCAGGATTGTAGCTCCCAGTGAAAGCTCAGAGAACGAGACAACGCCACATCTTTAGACGAATTTTCGTCACTCACCGATTAGCCGATTCCCAGTGGAGGAGCCCCACGGGTCACCAGCGCGACTCTTGTGGCCGCCACAGTGGTTTTGCCGCGTCTCGGCGCAGCAGCTCTTAATGCAGAGCCAACGGGACTGCTTCCCCTACTGACCAGAGTTTGGAGCTCCAGGAAGTCAGAGCCGCTTGTTGCGGACTCAAGAGGGAAGCCAGACCAGAGATTTCCGGGCAGAAGAGCACCATCAGTCTTACCGCTGCTATTTAGGCTGCCACAGTGGGTTGCTTGGATCCCAGCACTGGGAATCAATAAGTCGGCTGTCGACTCAGAAACCTAATTAGAAAGGCGGTTCATCTACAATGAAGGGAAAAAAACAGCCTAAGAAGGCGGAGTATACTCAAAATCAGAACCCATCAGCAACGGAACAAGCCCTGGTGGAAAAGGACTCATCAGCAACCGAACAAGCCCTGATGGAAAAGGACTCATCAGTAACGGAACAAGCCCTGATGGGAAAGGACTGTGTTCCATTATCTGAAGTAGGCTTTAAAAGGTGGATGATAAGAAACTTCTGGGAGTTAAAGGAACTTGTTCTAACCCAATGTAAAGAAACTAAGAACTTGGAAAAAAGGTCAGATGAAATGTTGAAAAGAATAGACAATATAGAGAGGAATACAAATGAACTTACGGAGTTGAAAAATACAACACGAGAACTTAGTGAAATATGTACAAGCTTAAACAGCCGAATGGATCAAGCAGAAGAAAGGGTATCAGAGGTCGAAGACCAACTTAATGAAACAAAACGACAAGACAAGAACAGAGAAAAAAGGATAAAAAGGAATGAGCAAAGTCTCCAAGCAATATGGGACTATGTGAAAAGACCTAATATATGCTTGATTGGTGTACCTGAATGTGACAGAGAGAATGAATTCAAGCTGGAAAATACTCTCCAGGACATTATCCGGGGAAATTTTCCTAATTTAGCAAAGCAGGACACTATTCAACCCCAGGCAATACAGAGAACACCACAAAAATATTCCTCAAGAAGACCAACCCCAAGGCACATAATCGTTAGATTCACCAAGATCGAAACGAAGGAGAAAATATTAAGGGCAGGCAGAGAGAAAGATCAAGTTACCCATAAAGGGAAGCCTATTAGGCTTACAGCATATCTCTCAACGGAAACCCTACAAGCTAGAAGAGAGTGGGGCCCAATATTCAATATACTTAATCAACAGAACTTTCAGCCCAGAATTTCATATCCTGCCAATTTAAGCTTTACATTTGAAGGAAAAATAAAATCTTTTAGGAACAAGCAAGTACTCAGACATTTTATTACCACCAGGCCTGCTTTACAAGAACTTCTAAAAGAAGCATTGTACACAGAAAGGAACAACCAGTATGACCCTTTCAAAAAATACACCAAAAAGTAAAGAGCATTAACATAAAGAAGAATTTTTATCAATGAAAGGACAAAATAGCCAGTTAATAGCAAATGGCAGCAACCCTAAATTTAAATCGACCAAATCTCCCAATCAAAAGATACAGACAAAATCTAATGGTATATCCAAAGATATACATAGACTCAAAATAAAGGGTTGGAAAAAAAAAAGTACCAACCAAATGGAGAGCAAAAATAAATAAATAAAAAGCAGGAGTTGCAATTTTCACATTTGACAAAATAGATTTCAAAGCTACAAGGATACAAGGGCAAAAGGATTAATGTAATAATAAGAGATCTTAACACCCAGATACATAAGACCCATAATGAGATTTAGATACAACGAGACAGAAAATTGATAACGATATCTGGGACTGGAACTAAGATCCAGAACAAATAAACTCAGTAGAGCTCTCCATTTTAAACACACAAAATATACATTATCCACAAAATCTAACGATATATCTAAAGATATACAAAGACTCAAAACAAGGGGATGGAAAAAAACTCACCAACCAAATGGAGAGCAAAAATAAATAAATAAAAAGCAGGAGTTGCAATTCTCATACTTAATAAAATAGATTTCAAAGCTGCAAGGATGCAAGGGTAAAAGGATTAATGTAACAATAAGAGATCTTAACACCCAGATACATAAGACACATAATGAGATTTAGATTCAAGGAGACAACAAATTGATAACGATATCCAGGACTTGAACTCAGAGCCAGAACAAATAAACACAATAGAGGTCTCCATTTTAAACACATAAAATATGCATTAACCACTTTAAACATTCAAAATATTGATCGGCCATTATTGAAACCCATTTTAGGAATGAAGTAATATTCCTTTTTCCCTCTTTTTCTTTTTTTCCCCTTCTTTTTCTCTTTTTCCCCTCTAAAAAAAAAAAAAGAAAGAAAGAAAGAAAGGAAAGAAAAGAAAGAAAGAAAAAAAAAGAGAATATAATGTAAAAACAATTTGTTCTATATTTACTTTTAAACTAAAGCCAACTGGAAGTTAAAGGACAGTGCACTGAAATGTCAGTATAAGTTTGATAGATATAGGTTATATTTTGTAAATATTTGTGATAACTAATATTAGATATTTCAATATATGTAATTGAAATTTTGTCAGTGGCTAGATTACTGAAATAAAATTTTGTTGTTATTATGTGGTAAGGCTTTGAGTTTTGGTTAGATCTTATGTTTTTCTTCTATTTTGTCTTATTTTAATGTCTTGTTCATTTTTTTTCTCTGAATAGGTAAGTATGAGACAGGATGTTCCAATAAAGAAAAAAATACTATTTAAACATATCTTGCAGGCAAGTCAGTTCTATATAAAATAAACCACTACATAAGTGTGATCTGCAGGTTTTTTCAGGAGCTAAGAGAGAAAACAGAACAGATGATACTGATACATATTTACACTAAATTATTTTCATACAGACAGAATTAAGCAAAACAGATTTGCATGTAAAGGGATTATAATAACAGGATTAGAGATCAGTTAGTTGCCTGTTATATCCAGGGTTACTTCAAGTTTGCATCATCATCATATAATGAAGAAATCAGAAATGTAGGAGCTTCTCATCATGAGCAAAGAATATTTGGCTCTGAAGGCCTTAATGTTCACCTGCTGGATAGTTAGAAAAAAAAAAAGCAAATCATAATTCTCTTCCACTATTTACTATAATGAGTTTAAAATGAGTTTAAAATTCCTTTTGGAATGATAATTATTGGAAAGATTCTTTGCTTTAAAGGAACGGCTTTATTTTCCTTCATTTAAAAAATTTATTACATAAGCAACTAGAAGAAAAGTTTTAAAGAACATTTACCTACAGCCCATTCTCTAATACTTCAGTTTTCATTTTTCCATTTACATTTATATTTTTCAAAATTATATTAATGAAGTGTGATTTTTTAACTATAAATTTTTATGTGTTAACTGTCTTTTTAATTATTTAAATGGTTGCATCATTTTTAATCACATTGACAATCATCACTTATTAAATCTTCCATTCACTGTGGTAGATGAAGAATTATAAAATATATTTTAAATTGTGTTTTATTGTTGATACTATTTTAAAAATAAATATTTTTATTTTTTAGAGGACATCAACACAGGCTACTCTCCACAGGTATAATGATGTATTTTTTTTTTTTTTTTTTTTTTTGAGACAGAGTTTCACTCTTGTTGCCCAGGCTTGAGTGCCATGGCACAATCTCAGCTCACTGCAACTTCTGCCTCTCGGATTCAAGCAATTCTCCAGTCTCAGCCTCCCGAGTAGCTGGGATGACAGGCATATGCCACCATGCCGGCTAATTTTGTATTTTTAGTAGAGACAGGGTTTCTTCATGTTGATCAGGCTGGTCTTGAACTCCTGACCTCAGGTGATCCACCTACCTTAGCATCCCAGAGTATTGGGATTACAGGTGTAAGCCACCTTGCCCAGCCTATTTTACTCTTAATAGGTGCTCTTGGATAACTTTAAAAGTATCTTTTAAAGCAATTTTGGACACCATCATATTCAAGTCCTAAATATTTTGAATAATTAGTGAAATTTCTTTAGTAACTAGTGTCATTCCTTTATGTGTTTTTTGGGGCATAAATATTCAGCAGTGCTTTGCTGGGATATTATTTTATAAACAATAACAATAAATAGCACCAAACATCATATAGTGCTTTTATGACTATATAAATAATAAATAGTTTATCATTAGTAAGTATGAAAGAATCAGGTGGAGTGCAGATAAAACCATGGCTGCCTATGCTCTTCGCTACTTCTGGGAGAGATCAAACAGAACATGCTCCTTTTTATACTTTTTATAGCAATGAAATGTGGCAACATCTGTGTCTACCTCGGGAAGCCTATTTGTGACTAAAAGTTCAGGATTTTTTTTTTTTTTTTTTTTTTTTTTGCGATGGAGTCTTTCTGTAACCCAGACTGGAGTACAGTGGCACAATCTCAGCTCACTGCAACCTCCACCTCCCTGGTTCTAGCAATTCCCCTGCCTCAGCCTTTCAAGTAGCTGGGATTACAGGTGCATGCCACCATGACTGGCTAATTTTTTTGTATTTTTAGTAGAGACCAGGTTTCACCATGCTGGCCAAACTGGTCTCAAACTCCTGACCTCAGGGAATCCACCCGCCTGGGCCTCCCAAAGTGCTGGGATTACAGCTGTGAGCCACCACGCCTGGTTTTTTCTGTTTGTTTGATTTTTGAGTTGAAGTTACACTCCTGTTGCCCAGACTGGAGTGCAATGGCACGATCTCAGCTCAGTGCAACCTCTGCCTCCTGGGTTCAAGTGATTCTCCTGCCTCAGCCTCCCGAGTAGCTAGGATTACAGATGCATGCCACCACGCCCAGCTAATTTTGTATTTTTAGTAGAGACGAGGTTTCTCTATGTTGGTCAGGCTGGTCTTGAACTCCTGACCTCAGGTGATTTGCCTGTGTGGGCCTCCCAAAGTGCTGGTATTACAGGTATGAGCCACCACACCTGGCCAGTTCAGAGTTTTTAATGGGGGCTTGTTGCACAGGAACAATGACCAGCCTACAAGTATCAAAAGTTTCAGTTCAGCCGGGAGCGGTGGCTCACGCCTGTAATCCCAGCACTTTGGGAGGCCGAGGTGGGTGGATCACGAGGTCAAGAGATCGAGACCATCCTGGTCAACATGGTGAAACCCCGTCTCTACTAAAAATACAAAAAAATTAGCTGGGCATGGTGGCGCGTGCCTGTAATCCCAGCTACTCAGGAGGCTGAGGCAGGAGAATTGCCTGAACCCAGGAGGGAGGTTGCGGTGAGCCGAGATCGGGCCATTGCACTCCAGCCTGGGTAACAAGAGCGAAACTCCGTCTCAAAAAAAAAAAAAAAAAAAAAAAAAAGTTTCAGTTCCCCAGGCAGGCAAAACAACCTCATCCATTAGGAAAATTTTAAAAGCCAAATTTCCTATAAGCAGGTTCTTCTAATACATCTCCCCATCAGAAAAATGAAGACTGCCCTTCCAATGACAAACTATAGACATGAATACAATTGTTCCATATGACAAGGATCATTATCTGATGATGAAGACAGCTTTGACATTTTATTGCCTTTTATTTGAAACATTGCATTGTATTGAGATATACACACACATATATATATATATGTGTGTGTGTGTGTGTTTGTAGGTATATTGTTTACAGAAAGAGCTAAAGATAAAAAATCACAGTCTTCAGGAGACTTCGGAGCAAAACAGTATTCTACAGTATACTCTACAGCAACAGCAGCAAATGTTACAACAAGAGACAATTAGAAATGGAGAGCTAGAAGATATTCAAACTAAACTTGAAAAACAGGTATATATAATTAGCCCAAGATTGTTTTACTTGTGTGAAAGAGAAATTTTTAAATTTCGGTTAGTTTTTTAAATTGCTGTTTGTTTGGATACTATGACTCGTGCCTATAATTCCAACACTTTGGGAGGCCGAGGCAGGCGGATCACCTGAGATCAGTAGTTTGAGACCAGCATGGCCAAACCTCATTTCTACTAAAAATACAAAAATCAGCCAGCTATGGTGGCACATGCCTGTAACCCCAGCTACTTGAGAGACTGAGACATGAGAATTGCTTGAACCCAGGAGGCGGAGGTTGCAGTGAGCCAAGATGACACCACTGTACTCCAGCATGGGTGACAGTGTGAGACTCCGTCTGAAAAAAACAGAAAACAAAAAACTGCTGTTTAACCTCTAGGATTTTGCCTTTTAAGAAGTATTCTATATTAATATTGTAAAATAAAATTCTATTCCTATGTAATCTGACCTCCAACTCTTATAACAACTCTTATATGTTTGCCATTACATACAATTTATAATTCATACTTCTTTATTCAGTCTGTCTTCTTGTCTTCTTTTACCTAATCTGAATACCTATAATTTTTCCTTTTTGGATCAAGACATGGTGTATGATATTCCTTAGAGAAATGGCAAAGCGGTGCACTAAAAGAAAAATCCCAAGGGGAAATACCCCTGAAAGTTGTAAAACGAAAAATTATTACTTACTTGAATGTAAGAATCCTCGATAATTTTATACTAGAATCTAATCTTTTTTCTTTAATTCATTACTGAATTTATCTGAATTCTTTAGATATTTTACATTTTTATTTTGTTTTTCTCTTTCTCTTTCAAAAGAAATCAAATTTACAGTAATGTTTAAATTAGAAAATGATCATCCCCTGTAATCTTACTGTATTTTCCTTTTTTGTCATTTGTGTGATCTTTTATTTACTTGTTCTGAATTCATCCTCAGCCTTTCCAGTGGAACTGAAGAATCTTCCTTTCACTGCATTTAAACACCTCAGGCAGGTATTCTGTATTTTTTTTTTAGGAGACATCTTGTGACTCTCCATCCCTTTTGTTAAAATTTAGACCTGCTTACTGTGCCTGCTATACAGCTAAATGCTTCATCCTGAAGCGTTTCTTCTCTCATCTATGTTTGATTCCCACTTCCTACATCTTTTGTCATTGACTCTGTTTCTTGCAGGATTGATTATGATTATTGGTCCTTTTAAGGTGGTTTTCATTTCTATAATGGTTGTATTTTTTTTCTGTTTTTTCTTTTCCTTTTTTTTTCTGTCACCAGTTCATTTGTATTTTTTATTTGGTGATTTTATTTCTTTGTGATCTTTGTTTTAAAAGATTTTGTGTTCTCGTTAGCTTCATTGATGTCTACGGAAGTTTATATCTAAAAATTTCTTCATTATTTGAAGTAAATTTTTTGACTGCGTTTTCTCTTTCTGCCTTTCATTCATATTCCGCTATGTATAGGTTCCATTTTGCATCTTTAGATTTCTTTATTTAATTAATAATTGAGTAGGTAGATTTTCCTTGGTTCCTTTCTGTTTTTACCTGGGTAGTGTTTTAATTTTATTCTTGGAACTTGAGGTGGAGGGGTGGATATTAATGGGGTTTTTTTGTTTTGTTTTGTTTTGTTTGAGATAGGGTCTTACTGTGTCACCTGGGCTGGAGTGCAGTGACATGATCACAGCTGAGTACAGCCTCGACTTCCCTGGGCTCAGGTGATTCTCCCATTTCAGCCTTCCGAGTGTGTACCACCATGCCCAGCTAATTTTTTTTATTTTGTAAAGACAAAGTTTCACCATGTTGCCCAGGCTGGTCTCAAACTTTTGGGCTTAAGTGATCCACCCTCCTTGGCCTCCCAAAGTACTGGAATTACAGGCATGAACTACCACACCTGGCAAGATATTAATGGCTTATAATGTATATTTAGTTCTATAGTGAGGGATTTTAGAAGAGCAGGAGGAATATTCAGGTTAGAATTGAGAGCTTAACTTTGAGACCACAGCCATATAAATATTCATGAAGACATGGAGTGACTGAGATTACCTAGGGAGAGAATACAGAATGAGAAGCAAGAAGATTGACTTGGGCAGATCCCAGAGGGATGTGATACATGGAAGCCAAAGTAAGTATTTCATTAAGGAAGGAAGGAATGCTGATGTCATTGGCTGTTGGAATTAATGTCAAGTAAAATGAGGGTTGGGAAATGTCCATTGGAATTAGCAACTTGGAAGTCACTGATGATGTAATCCCTATTTCTCTGGAATGGCCTCTGGCTATGGGTTGAAGAATGAGAAGTGAGACAGTGATACAACAAGCATAGAAAACTTTGAGAAGTTGGACTATACATGGGAGGAAATAAAGGATGGTAGGTAGAGGGAGGCTGAGGTCCGAAGAAAAGCTTTTTACAGTGGGAAAGTCTTGAACATAAACATGTTCAATATGTTCAATAAGTGCTAATATAAAAAAACAGTAGAGAGATTGAAGATAGATGGAAAGAGGAGATAGTAGTAGGAAGTTCCTGAAAAAATTGGTAGCAATTAAATCCAGAACACCTATGAAGCAGTTTGACTTACATAGGAGGAAGAATACCCCCTATATTGTAGTAGAATAGAGGAAGAATGAATAGGAACAAATTCGAGTTATGATGGCGGCAAATACAAGTTGTAGCATTTGAGATCATGTGGAAATCTAGGAATCTGTTGAATGAGCCAATTTGTGAAGAAAAGAAAGGAGCAGTTTGATAAGAGAAGAAAGAGCATTTCAAATGGGGATAACGAAAAGAGGAACATTTACTGTCATTTTGTTCAATTATTATAACACTTTAGTGTTAGGTTGTGGCTACTTCCCTAAATAGTAATATGTATGAGAAGTATCTATTTTTAGAAAGTAAGCCTTGCTTTTATATTTTCAAAATATTACTTCTTGATCTGTTTGTTGATTTTTATGATAGATACATCTTGATACTGATAAGTTAGGTTACATATTTATAAAGGTATTTTTCTTCTGAATTTAAAATGTTTACTGAAAACTGCTTTAAAAGGTGTCAAAACTGGAACAAGAACTTCAAAAACAAAGGGAAACTTCAGCTGAAAAGTTGAGAAAAATGGAGGAGAAATGTGAATCAGCTGCGCATGAAGCAGATTTGAAAAGGCAAAAAGTGATTGAGCTTACTGGCACTGCCCGGTAAAATGTCAATATGTTTTATTTACCTTCCCATTTCAATTCAGTGGTATCTCAGTTTCAAAATCAGATAATGTTCAGTGGAGCATTTGTTTGAGGAATTAATGTCTCCATAGTCTGTGTTCCTATTGTATTTTGTTTGTATTTCCCTCACATCTCTCATTACGCTTTTTCTGTATTATAGTTTAGTACTTTAACCTTCCTACTATAGGTTTCTTAAGACAAGGATCATATCTGGTTTATTTTAGGGTCTTATACAACAACTGGCACAGTTCTTTATACCTCATAGGCACTCAGCAACTGTTAATTGTGAATATCATTAAAAGTTGTAAGCAAAAATGTAAATGTACTCACATAGAGGAAACTTTTAGGTGATGCAATTATATAGGGGAAGAGTGACAATATAAAAGTGGTTCTCAGCCTTTACTGAATATTAAAATCACCTCAGGAGTTTGTAAAAAACAAAAAAAAATACTGATGCCTGGCTCCCACTTTTAGATTAAATAAAACCTAAAGATTCTGATTTAATTTGGCTAGGCTGGTCTCAGGCATCAATATTTAATTGATCAAGAGAGGAACTCATGAGCTGAAAGCAGTATCCAGCCTCTTCAGATCTCTTCTACTTTGTCATGAAGAATTGACATAATTTATAATATAATCAGCCCACCCTTCTACCAACAGGGGTCAAGAGTGAACTTTTGCACTGGAGCTAAAACCACATGTCCCCAGGTTCCCTATCCTCCATTGACAGGGGTCCTTTGTATTCAAAGGACCAACTTGCTTCCTCAGATGTCCGTCACTCTCAACAGAGTTGAGGGCATCCCATGTTTAAGGCTAAAACCAAAATTTTTCAGACCTTCTTTCTTCCATTGACAGATGTTCTGTTCACTAACATGGCCTCAACACTAATGTCCACCTTGAGTTTGTGAAGACTGATTATATTATCACTTTATCCGTGTTTATGCCAGATATCACAAGAAGCCCTAGATTTCCAGATCAGCCCTCATATCTCACACTGATTCCCAAAAGGCTCTCCACACATTCTGTTTCTTTCTCCAACCCCATCCCAACTTCTGAAAGACTTGTACTGTGCCTTTTGAACTTCATAATTCATACTCCATATTTACTACTTTTTCTTTTTTCTTGCTGTAATAGAAACCTGACCCTCCCTTAAGGACATTGCTTCTTCCCTTGTAAATTTCTAAAGTAAAAAACTTTTCCCTATATAGCTCTTGTACCACAGGGTTCAGGCTAGGTGTGAAGTATATACTATTCTCTGTGAACCTCATGCCATCAGAACCCTCTCTTGTGCTGATTTCTGTAGACCACCTGACTTACTGTTGCTTTCTCCAGCATCACTTCTGTCAGTCTTCTTGGGTATTTCAATATACATCTGAAGCTTGATCCTTCCGACACCTTGGCTTCTCCTTTTTAACAGTTTCTGTACTCTAATGATCCTGATCTTTAACATAACCTCAGCGACTTTCTCCCATGGGATTATCAAGTACTGAAAATTGAAATCAAAACCAAACAAAAAACTTTTTTTTGGTGGAAAATTTCTAAAATACATATTTTCTTGGCATTTTTACTTTTCCTGGGTATCTCAGGGTTATCATTATATATATCATGCTAAAATGTAGTCATACCCTAATGAAACTTTTGAGGCATATACAGTTCTATTTTTTATAAAATGTCTGTAGGCTACTAATGCTTTTTGAGTCCTTGTATATATTTTCTATAATTTTCCCCTAACTTCTTTGCTGACAAGCTGTTCAGAGCTCTGTATGCCAACTTCTTTTGATTATTCTTTTATAATCTGTTTTACATCTACTTTAATATTAGAGCTAATCGGTCAAGGTAAAAATTTTTTACTTGGGATTTTAGAAATGTAAAACTGTCATTAGCACTTGTCTAATCTAGTAGTTCTTAAGTTAGTTGGTCTATGGACATATTCGAGAATCTGGTGAAAAGCTATAGCTTGTCCTCTGTACATAGATGTATACATGTACATTATACATGTATAATTTTGCATATTATTTCAGGAGTTTTATAGTTTTTCTTAAGTTGACTCATGGACTTCTGATTAAAAAACTCTTGAACAAATCCAAATTTGTTGAAGTTTTATTTAGAAAAGAAATGCTCCTAGTTGCAAACTCAATTTAGAAATTTCAAAGATCAACAGAAACAGTGTTGACACAAAGAAAAATGAACTCTTCCTACTGTTGAGGATAACATTAACAATTGTTTAATTAGTGAATATCACTTTGGAATTACCAACAAAGGGACTCAAAACTGGCTCTTAGTATGTTGATTTGTCTGTAGAGGAGCTGCCATATTAGAATAAGCTCAAGACTGACAGAATTAGTAAACATGGCCCTATCACTATGAACAACTAGTTGTATTTTCTCAGACAATTCACCTAGTCTTCCAGTTTTCTATTCTGTTAAACAGGGTAGTTGCGCTAGTCTAGGAATCTCTAGTCCCTTTTAAAGCTAAAAAAAGGATAGAACGAATAAACTCTGAGTAAAAACAACTGACTTGGCTCTCCTGTGAGTAGTATGGTTTTTATGATGAATAATTTTTTGGCTTATTTATTGTCTTTGTTGCTAATAACAAAAATTTTAGATGAATGAGGTCCTTGGCTGTTTTCAATACATGCAGAGCTAAAGTTAAATGGAGTTAGACTGAAAAGAATACTAGGCTTGTTAAATATTACCAGGTAGTAGTAAAGTTGTATTTAGTGGTATGTAAAGTATAAAGGAATAGTTTTTAGTTGGCGAATTTTTAAATATAGGCGATTTTAAATTCTGACTAGATACTTTGCTGATTATTTATCCTCATATAACTTTCAGGCTTTCTTTAGTCAGTCACAAATCAGTTAGTTTTTTAAGTTTCTAATTTACCTGTTTTATTGTTTTTAATTAGGCAAGTAAAACTTGAGATGGATCAGTACAAAGAAGAGCTGTCTAAAATGGAAAAAGAAATAATGCACCTAAAACGAGATGGAGAAAATAAAGCAATGCGCCTCTCTCAATTAGATATGATCTTAGATCAGACAAAGACAGAGCTAGAAAAGAAAACAAATGCTGGTAAGCAAGAGGTTACATGAGTTTAGCTGCTTATGTATTTGTACTTACGAAGTGAAATAATGTGAGAATTTGAGATGGTGGGGCTGGAAGGGACAATAAATGGTATTTTGCCCCATGTAGGTGAATAAAATTGAATATTATAAATAAAATTTGTAATGAGA
Source organism: Callithrix jacchus (assembly GCF_049354715.1). Classification (NCBI taxonomy): domain Eukaryota; kingdom Metazoa; phylum Chordata; class Mammalia; order Primates; family Cebidae; genus Callithrix; species Callithrix jacchus. Next base: position 131,153,771 of record NC_133508.1, read on the forward strand.
AATGGTGTATGTATAGTTATAAAATCATTCTCTCCTCTTAATAGTAAAGGAGTTAGAAAAGTTGCAGCATAATACCGAAACTGAACTAACAGAAGCCTTGCAAAAAAGGGAAGCAATAGAGACTGAACTACAAAATGCTCATGGAGAGTTAAAAAGTACTTTAAGGCAACTCCAGGAATTGAGAGATGTACTACAGAAGGCTCAGTTATCATTAGAGGAAAAATACACTACAATAAAGGATCTCACAGCTGAACTTAGGTGAGTTAATAATAATAAATGATATTACAGTTATTAGTACTTCATTTTATTACTGCGTCCTTGAATCATAGAGTTAAATGTGTCATTGTGTTCTAGATGTCTAAACTTCTCATGACTTTGACTCACTTTGGCTCTTCCCAGCCAGCCTATCCCATGTCTTATCTAACTAATTCAGCTGTTGTAGGCTGCCAAAACTTGCATCCTCAGTCTTCAGACTATTTTATACTGGCCCTAACGGTAAAAAAAAAAATGATGGAGCCAGCATACAGCAGTGGCTAACAGCAGAAGGATATAGTATTAGTAATATTGTTCTTTGTATTAAGCCCTATTTTATGCCAGGACTCTACCAGGGACTTCACATATTATCTCACTCATTTCCTTGCAACACACCTAATAGATACATATTATCTCCTTTTTAATAGTTGAGAAACCTGAGGCCTTGAGAAAAATAAAATGCTCCAAGTAATACAGGTAGTAGAGTCTAGAGAAGGAAGTTAAAACACAAGTCCAACTCTAAAGTCTGGGATCTTAGATTAGCAGTATAGCATAAACTGCTATGCCAACACACATGTATAGTGAGTGGAGGTGGACAGCCAGATCAGAGCCAAAGTATGGGAAATAGATTCAGAAAAGGAAAACAGTTACAAATTATGATGTAAAATGTGAAATGAACAGGATAAGGAGCAGAAAGATAACCTAGAAACTTAGGTGTTATACCACAGAATTCAGTGTAGGGCCCCCTTTTCTTCTGTATCCACAAACTCCAGTATTTACCTTTTCCTATAATTCCAGATTCAATATCCAACCACTTACTTGTTGTCTCCATTTGGATATTTTTAAGAGGCATCTCAAACTTGGCCAAAATAGGACTCATATATTTCCTCATAACCCTGCCCTTCCTCTAACTCAGCATCATGCAGTTGCTCAAACCAAAAATATATAAGATTTTTCTTGTTCTCTCATTCCATCCCTTTTTTCATCCAGTGTATTAGCAAGCCATGTCAACTTTATTTCCAAAACATATTCTTTTTTTTTTTTTTTTTTGAGACAGAGTCTCGCTCTGTTACACAGGCTGGAGTGCAGTGTCATGATCTCAGCTCATTGCACCTCTGCCTCCCGGGTTCAAGCAGTTCTGCCTCAGCCACCAAGTAGCTGGGATTACAGGCGCCCACCATCATGCCCAGCTAATTTTTGTATTGTGAGTAGAGGTGGGGTTTTGCCATATTGGCCAGACTGGTCTTGAACTCTTGACCTCAGGTGCTCCACCATCCTGAGCCTCCCAAAGTGCTGGGATTACAGGCATCAGCCACTACACCCAGTCCCAAAACATATTCCTAAATCTATTGATTTCCTGGCCTCTTTTCTGTTATCTTTAGCACAAAGCGTCATTTCTCACCTGATCTATTGCTGTAGCTTCCTAACCAGGCTCTCTGCTTACGTTCTTGACCCTGTCCCAACAATCCATTTTTCCGAAAATAGATTTAAGTTTATTATTTAAGACATAAATAAGGCCAGGAGTGGTGGCTTATCCCAGGGGCGGAATGATATAGTTTGGCTGTGTCCCCACCTAAATCTCATCTTGAATTTCCATGTGTTGTGGGAGAGACCCAGTGTGGGAGGTAACTGAATCACGGGGGCAGGTCTTTCCTATGCTGTTCTCATGATAGTGAATAGGTCTTTAGGAAATACTGAGTAATTTGTAATCACTGCATTGTTACTATATTAAGTTCATTCGCAAGGTTGTATTTTTTGACACTGGTGTTTGTTATATAGCCACAGTCCTGTCTAGATTTGTAATCCCAGCACTTTGGGAGGTCGAGGCAGGCAGATCACAAGGTGAGGAGTTTGAGACCACCCTGACCAATATGGTGAAACACCATCTCTTCTCAAAATATGAAATTAGCCAGGCATGGTAGCAGGCATCTGTAGTCCTGGCTACTCAGGAGGCTGAGTCAGGAGAATTGCTTGAATCTGGGAGGTGAAGGTTGAAGTGAGCCAAGATCACACCACTGTACTCCAGTGTGGACAACAGAACAAGCAAGACTCCGTCAAAAAAAAAATCATATTACTTCACTACTTACACTTTCTAATGGCTTTCTAAAACCTTCAGAATAAAATGCAAACTCCTTCAGAAATGAAAATAAAAGCTACATTGATATATCATTTTATACCCACTAAGGATGGTCATTTTTTAAAAACAGAAAATAGCAAGTGTTAGCAAGTGTGGAGAAAATGGAACCCTCATTCATTGCTGGTAGGAATCTAAAATGTTGCAGCCACTGTAGAAAATAGTTTAGCATTCCCCAATAAGTTGAATATAGAATTACCATATGACCCAGTAATTCCATTCCTAGTTTGGTACCCAAAAGGGTTGAAAACAAGTATCTAAACAGAAATTGTATACAAATGTTTACAAAGTAAACCAAAACGTGAAAACAACCCAAATGTTCATCAACAGATGAATGGATAAACAAAATATAGTGTATTAGTCCATTTCATGCTTCTGATAAAAACATACGTGAGACTGGGCAATTTACAAAAGAGGACTCAATAGTTCCACATGGCTGGGGAGGCCTCACAGTCATGGCAGAAGGTGAAAGACACATGTCACATGGTGGCAGACCAGAGAAGAGAGCTTGCCAGGAAACTCCCCTTTATGAAACCATCAGATCTCTTGAGACCTATTCACTATCATGAGAACAGCATAGGAAAGACCTGCCCCCGTGATTCAGTTACCTCCCACTGGGTCTCTCCCACAACACATGGGAATTCAAGATGAGATTTAGGTGGGGACACAGCCAAACTATATCATTCCACCCCTGACCCCTCCCAAATCTCATGTCCTCACATTTCAAAACAAATCATGCCTTACCAACAGTCCCCCAAAATCTTAATTCATTTGAACATTAACTCAGAAATCCACACTCCAAAGTCTCGTCTGAGACAAGGTAAATCCCTTCTGCCTATAAGCCTGTAAAATCAAAACCAAGTTAGTTGCTTCCTCGATACAATGGGGATACAGACATTGGGTAAATACACCCATTCCAAATGGTAGAAATTGGCCAAAACAAGGGGGCTATAGGCCCCATGCAAGTCTGAAATCTAGCAGGGCAGTCAAATCTTAAAGCTCCAAAATGATCTCCTTTGACTCCGTGTCTCACATCCAGGTCACACTGATATAAGAGATAGGTTTCCACGGTCTTGGGCAGCTCTGTCCTGTGACTTTTTAGGGTACAACCTTTCTCATGGCTGCATTCACAGCTGGTGGTGTCTGTGGCTTTTCCAGGCACACAATGCAAGCTATCAGTGCATCTGTTATTCTGGAGTCTGGAGGATGGTGGCCCTCCCTCTTCTCAAGGCTCTACCAGGCAGTGTCCTAGTCAGGGACTCTGTGAGGGAGTGCCCACCTCACATTTCCCTTCTGCACTGCTCTAGTAGAGGTTCTCCATGAAGGCTCTGCCTCAACAGCAAACTTCTGTCTGGACAGCCAGGCCTTCCCATACATCCTCTGAAATCTAGGTGGAGGTTCCCAAACCATGACTTCTCTGTACCCCACAGGCTCAACACTGGGTAGAAGCTGCCAAGGCTTGGGGCTAGCACCATCTGAAGCCACAGCCCGAGCTCTCTGTTGACGTTTTTTAGCCACAGCTGAAGTGGCTGGGATGCAGGGTACCAAGTCCCTAGGCTGCACATAGCACAGTGACCCTGAACCCTGCCCATAAAACATTTTTTCCTCCTAGGCCTCAGAGCCTATGATAGGAGAGGCTGTTGCAAAGACCTCTGACATGCCCTTGAGATATTCTCCCCATTGTCTTGGGGATTACCATTCGACTCTCTGTTACTTATGCAAATTTCTGCGGCCAGCTTGAATTTCTCCTCAGAAAATGGGATTTTCTTTTCTATTGCATTGTCAGTCTGCAAATTTTCCAGATTTTTATATTCTACTTCCCTTAGAAAATTGAATGCCTTTAACAGCACCCAAGTCACGTCTTGAGTGCTTTGTTGCTTAGAAATTTCTTCCACCAGATAACCTAAATCATCTCTTTCAAGTTCAAAGTTCCCCAAATCTCTAGGGCAGGGACAAAATGCCACCAGTCTCTTTGCTAAAACTTAACAAAAGTCACCTTTGCGCTGGTAACCAACAAGTTCCCCACTTCTCTCCAAAACCACCTCATTCTGGACTTTATTGTCCATATTGCTATCAGCATTTTGGTCAAAGCCACTGAACAAGTCTCTAGGAAGTTCCAAACTTTGCCACATTTTCCTGTATTCTAAGTTCTCCAAACTGTTCCAGCCCTTGGCTGTTACCCAGTTCTAAAGTCGGTTTCACTTTTTTGGCTCTCTACAGTAGCACCTCACTCTACTGGTACCAATTTACTGTATTAGTGAGTTTTCACGCTTCTGATAAAGACATACCCAATACTGGGCAATTTAGAATGAGGTTTATTGGGCTTACAGTTCCACATGGCTGGGGAGACCTCACCTGGAAGGTCAAAGGCATGTCTCACATGGCAGCAGATAAGAGAAGAGAGCTTGTGCGGGAAACTTCCATTTTTAAAACCATCAGATCTCATGAGACTTACTCACTGTCACAAGAATAGCACAGAAAAGACCTGTCCCCATGATTCAGTTACCTCCCTCTGGGTCTCTCCCACAACACGTGGTAATTCAAGATGAGATTTGGGTGGGAACACAGCCAAACTGTATTATATAGTGTATCCATACAAAGAATATTATTCAGTCATAAAAGGAATAAAATACTGATAAATGGTACAATGTGCATGAATCTTGAAAACATTGTGCTAAGTGAAATAAGCCAGATACATGATGCATAATTCAATTTATGAAATATTCAGAATTGGGAAATTCATAGAGAAAGAAAGATTAGTGGTTGCCAGGGACTAGGGGAAGGGAGAATGGAAAATAAGTGCTAATTCGTATGACATTCTGTGGGGGACCAATGAAAAAATACTGGACATAGTGGTGATGATTACACAACATTATGAATATACTTAATGCCTCAGAACTGTACACTTTAAAATGGTTGAAGTGGTAAATTTTATGTTATATATAGTTTACCATAGTTAAAAAAGAATCCAAGCTCCTCATCTTGGAATACAAAGCCTTATGTGGTCAACTCCCTATCTACTTCTCTGGACTCTTTTTATACAACTCTCCTTGCTCCTGGCTTTTTTTTTTTATATTTCACACTTACCAAGTTTGCTTCTACCATGGAACCTTGAGCATAGCTGTTTCTTTTGATTGGGATGACAGATAAATGGTCAGCTTCTTCTTGTCTTTTATTATTATTATTATTGTCTGCCTGAGCAACAAAGATTCTATTTCTTATCAGAGTAATTTCCTGTGCTTTATATTGACTTTAGCATGTTCTTGATTATTTAAGATGACTGAGTCTCTTCAGTTTTAAAAAGAATGAAAGTTAAATTTTTTATGATTATTTTCCTCCTATATTTCCTTTTTATATTTTATTTTTTTGTTTTATTTTTTAAAAGAAAAAAAAAGAATGAAAGAAAGAAAGAGGGAGAGGGAACGGGAGTATTGCTTCATTGCCCAGGCTAGAATGCAGTCTAAAAATGGATATTGAAAACCTCTTTTATGCCAATAATTGTGCTTAACAATGGAGACAGGAAGGAATAAGGGAGGAAAATAACAAACAAGCAGCCAACCAATATTTCATTTAAACCTGTGAAATGCTATGCAATTACTGAGGAGTGATTTACTTCCAATTATGTAGTCACTTTTAGAGTAGGTGTGATGTGGTACTGATAAGAATGTATGTTTTCTATATTTGGGGTGGAGAGTTCTATAAATGTTTATTAAGTTTACTTGTTCAGGGTCTGAGTTCAAGTCCTGGATGTCTTTGTTAATTTTCTGTCTCGTTGATCTGTCTGATATTGACAATGTGATGTTAAAGTCTCCCACTGTTATTGTGTGGGAGTCTAAGTCTCTTTATAAGTCATTAAGAACTTGTCTTATATATCTGGCTGCTCCTGTATTGGGCGCATATATATTTAGGATGGTTAGCTCTTCTTGTTGCATTGATCCTTTTATCATTATATAATGTCCTTCTTCGCCTCTTTTAATCTTTGTTGCTTTAAAGTCTATTTTATCAGAGGCGAGAATTGCAACTCCTGCTTTTTATTTATTTATTTATTTATTTTTGCTCTCCATTTGGTTGGCAAATCTTCCTCCATCCCTTTGTTTTGAGACTGTGTATCCTTGCATGTGAGATGGGTTTAGATGCAGGATACCGATGGGTTTTGGCTTTTTGTCCAACTTGCCTGTTGTGTCTTTTGATTGGGGGATTTAGTCAATTTAAATTTAGGATTAATAATAATATATGTGAGTTTAATACTGCTATTTGATGTTAGCTGGCTGTTTTGCCCATTAGTTGATGTAAATTCTTCATTATGTTGATGCTCTTTACTTTTTGGTATATTTTTGGAAAGGCTAATACTAATTGTTCCTTTCTATGTGTAGCACTTTTTTCAGAAGCTCTTGTAAAGCAGGCCTGGTGGTGATGAAATCTCTAAGTACTTGCTTGTTCACAAAAGATTTTATTTTTCCTTCACTTGTAAAGCTTAGTTTGGCTGGATATAAAATTCTGGGTTGAAAGTTCTTTTCTTTAAGGATGTCGAATATTGGCCCTCACTCTCCTCTGGCTTGTAGGGTTTCTGCTGAGAGATCTACTGTGAGTCTGATAGGCTTCCCTTTGTGGGTAACCTGACCTTTCTCTCTGGCTGCCCTTAGCATTTTCTCCTTCATTTCAACCCTGGTGAATCTGATGATTATGTGCCTTGGAGTTGCTCTTCTTGAGGAATATCTTTGTGATGTTCTCTGTATTACCTGGAGTTGAATATTGTACTGCCTTGCTAGGTTGGGAAAGTTTTCCTGAATAATATCCTGAAGAGTATTTTCCAGCTTGGATTCATTCTCTTCGTCACATTCAGGTACACCTATCAAATGTAGATTAGGTCTTTTCACATAGTCCCATGTATCTTGGAGACTTTGCTCATTCCTTTTTGTCCTTTTTTCTCTAATCTTGTCTTCTCATTTTATTTCATTGAGTTGGTCTTCAACCTCTGATATCCTTTCTTCTGCTTGATCAATTTGACTGTTAAAACTTGTGCATACTTCGCGGTGTTCTCGTGTTGTGTTTTTCAGCTCCATTAATCCATCTGTTCCTCTCTAAATTGTCTATTCTCATAAGCATTTTGTCAAACCTTTTTTCAAGGTTCTTAGTTTCTTTGCATTGGGTTGGAACATGTTCTTTTAGCTCACAGAAGTTTCTTATTATTTGCCTTCTGAAGCCTGATTCTGACAATTCATCACACTCATTCTCCATCAGGTCTTGTTCCCTTGCTGATGAGGATCTGCGATCCCCTGAAGGAGGAGAGGCATTCTGATTTTGGATGTTTTCAGCCTTTTTGCGCTGGTTTCTTCCCATCTTTGTGGATTTATCCACCTGTCGTCTTTGTAATTGCTGACTTTCTGATTGGGTCTCTGAGTGGACATCCAGATTATTGGTGGTAATGTTATTTCTGTTTCTTTGTTTTCCTTCAGTGGATGCCCCTCCGCCACAGAGCTGGACCTTCCCGGGTTCAGCTGTGCTTGCTGTGAAACTCTCAACCATAAGGGTTTCCAGTTGCTTTTTTTTGTGGGGGCGGGATCAGCTGAGCCTGATCACCTGGCTCCCTGCCTCGGAGCCCCCTTTTTTTCTTTTCCTAATTAAGCAGTCGATTCTCTCCCAGGTGCCCTAGTCGCCCACTCTATACAATTTCCCGTGCAGCAACCGTGCTGGCTGAAACGGCGGTGCTGAGATTCGTGACGCTTTTCTGCCTGGGAATCTCCCGGTCTCGCTCCTGGCTTCAGTCCCCCTCCCAATCAGCTGAATGGGTGACTCTGCCTTCTCAGAGCTCCAAACGCCAACCATAGGGTACCAGTCCCGCATACTCCACACTGAGAACCGCTGTGCCGGGATGCCGGCAAAACAGCCACACCAGCCAAAAGAGTCACGCTGGTGACCCGTGGGTCTCCTCCTCTGGGAATCTCCTGGTCCCTAAGCAACAAAAATTGGTCTGGAAGTCTGGCGTCCACTCACTCCCTGCATCTTCACTGGGAGCTGCAACCCTGAGCTGCTGCTAGATGGCCATCTTGGAGGATCTCTCTCCTCCTTTTGATTTTTTAAATCTCTTCTTGTCTTTCATATTACTTCAGAGAGAACACTTCTCTGACTACCAACTCTAAAGTAGCCACCCCATCACTACCTCATCATGCAATTAATGCTGTAACTTAGCACTTATTATGTATTTTTTAACTTAGGTGTTTATAGTCTGTCTTTTCTCCTGGTCCTATTAGAATGTAAACTCAGATCAGGGACATTTATCTTTTTTACTATTAAGTCCACAGGGCTTAGAACCCTGGCATATAGGAAACATTAGTAAATATTTGCTAAATCAATAAGTGAATGAATAAATTAAATGAATAACTTTTACCTTTTTAGAATACCCTTTATTAAAATAATTGTATTGATGTCAATCTTTTTCTTTTTGGAGATGGAGTCCTACTCTGTTGCCCAGGCTGGAGTGCAATGGCACGATCTTGGCTCACTGCAACCTCCACCTCCTGGGTTCAAATGATTCTCCTGCCTCAGCCTCCTGAGCAGCTGGGACTACAGGCACCCACCACCACACCCAGCTAATTTTTATATTTTTAGTAGAGATGGTGTTTCACCATATTGGCCAGGCTGGTCTCGAACTCCTGATCTTGTGATCTGCCTACCTCGGCCTCCCAAAGTGCTGTGATTACAGGCATGAGCCACTGTACCCGGCCTATCTTTTTCTTGATTATTCCTTTAGTTTGACCCTTTCAATCTGAGTTAATTGCACATATTCTTTTGCTTTTAATTTATAGAAAAGATAACCTGGTCGACCTAACTTTTTAAAATTGTAATATTCCTACTATCTGCTTTGATCTTTTTCCTTTGATAAATTGTAGAGAATGCAAGATGGAGATTGAAGACAAAAAGCAGGAGCTCCTTGAAATGGACCAGGCACTTAAGGAGAGAAATTGGGAACTAAAGCAAAGAGCAGCTCAGGTTGATTTTTCTTAATTATATTAAATGAAGTTTTCTATTATGACACAGTCACACAGGATTTGAGAGGTCACCAATTTTTGGTAAAATGGGTATTTTTATAGCATATCTTTTCTCTGCACATAGGGTTTAATAAATTAGAGATATGTCATTTCTCTTTACCTTGATATTTTTCTAGCAAGTAGATTTTGAAAATGAGGATTAGCTTAGTATCTGAGTCTTTTGATCTCTTATTACCCCATATCAGAAGAAGCTAAGTTTTAGAGGAACAAAAATATTTGGAAGGCATTATTTAGCACTTTTTATCCAGCATAAAATGAGTCTGAATTCTTTCATTTGTTATTTATTAACACAACTATATTTTGTTAAGTTTCTATAATGTATATGGGATTGAATGTCATTATGTATTTTTTAAAAATGTATATGAGGCTCATGAATCATTAGTAAACGATTATTTTACCCATTTAAAAAATAATTTGAGATGCATTTTTACTTGTTATACTTGCTATAAACAATGACAATGCCTATTCTAAGCACACAAGTTTTTATATCAGAATAAAATTGAACAACAGTTATTTTTTAGGTTACACATTTGGATATGACTATTCGTGAGCACAGAGGAGAAATGGAACAAAAAATAATTAAATTAGAAGGTACTCTGGAGAAATCAGAATTGGAACTTAAAGAATGTAACAAACAGGTAAATTATTTTAAAATTACATATTTTAAATTATTTTTTTAATTCAGACTATAAAAACACCCATTTCATAGTGGGTGTTTTTGTTTGTTTGTTTTGGAGGCAGAGTCTCACTCTGTTGCCCAGGCTGGAGTGCAGTGGCATGTGATCATACCTCCCTACAGCCTCGAGTTCCTGGGCTCAAGCAATCCTCCTGCCTTGGTCTACCAAAGCATTGGGATTACAGGTGTGAGCTACCACACTCTGTGGATCTTTTGCTTCTTTGATTAAATTTCTTCCTATTTTTTTTGTAGCTGCTTTAAATAGGATTGCTTTCTTGATTGATTGATTTTAGTGTATAGAAATGCACTAAATGAGCTACCACACTCTGTGGATCTTTTGCTTCTTTGATTAAATTTCTTCCTATTTTTTTTGTAGCTGCTTTAAATAGGATTGCTTTCTTGATTGATTGATTTTAGTGTATAGAAATGCTATTGATTTTTGTATGTTAATTTTGTATCATGCAACTTGACTGAATTTATCATTTCTTTTTTGTTTTGTTTTTTTCTTCTGTTTTGAGACAAGATCTCACTCTGTCATCCAGGCTAGAGTGCAGTGTTGTGATAGCTCACTATAGCCTCAACATCCCAAGCTCGGGTGATCCTCCCACCTCAGTCTCCCAGGTAGCTGGGACTACAGGCATGCACCACTGTGCTTGGGTAATTTTTAAATTTTATGTAGAGATGGGGTTTCGCCATGTTGTCCAGGTAGGTCTCAAACTCCTGGGCTCAAGCTATCTGACCGCCTTAGCCTCCCAAATTGCTGGGAATACAGGTTATGTTACGTCATGCCCAGCCTTATTTATCAGTTCTAATAGTTTTATTCATGGAGTTTTCAGGTTTTTCTGAATATAATATTATATCATCTGCAAACAAGGATAATTTAACTTCTCTCTTCCAATTTGATGCCCTTTCTTTCCCTTTTCTAGTTGCTGTATTCAGGAATAAAAGTACTATATTGAATAATGGTGGTGAAAGTGGGCATACTTGTCTTATTATATATCTTAGTGGAAAGACTTTCAGTTTTTCCCTAGTCCTTCATAGGAATAATATTAACTATGGGTTTGTTATAAATGGTCTTTATTGTGTTATTTTCCTTCTATACCCAATTTGTTGAGAGATTTTATCATGAAGGGATATTGAATTTTATCTGATGCTTTTCAATAATGCTTTTAATTTTAATATGAAATTGGTTTTTTTGGTCCTTGATTCTGTTGATGTGATGTATCATGTTTAATGATTTGTGTGTATTGGACCATCTTTTCATCCCTAGCATGAATTCCACTTGGTGATGGTGAATTCCATTTGGTTATGGTAAATGATCTTTTAAACAATGTTTTTGAATTCAGTTTCATGGTATTTTGTGTGGATTCTACATCTGTGTTCATCAGGGATATTAACCTGTTGTTTTCTGTTTCTGTTGTGTCCTTGTCTGTTTTTGGTATTAGGACAATGCTGGCCTTGTAGAATGAGTTTAGAAGTGGGCCAGGCACAGTGGCGCATGCCTGTAATCCCAGCACTTTGGGAGGTCGAGGTGGGCGGATTGCTTGAGCTCAGTTCATGACCAGCCTGGGCAACCTGGTGAGATCCCGCCTCTACAGAAAATACAAAAATTAGCCAGGCGTGGTGGCATATGTGTATAGTCCCAGCTACTCAGGATGTTAAGATGGAAGGATTGCTTGAGCCTGGGAAGTAGATGCTGCTGCATTGAACCATGAGTGTGCAACTGCACTCCAGCCTGGGCACCACAGTGAAACTCTATCTCAAAAATCCCCCCTCTTCAGTTTTTTTAAGTCATTTGAGTAGAATGAGTATTCTTTTTTCTTTAAATGTTTGGTAGAATTCAGCAGTGAATCCATCAGGTCCTAGGTTTTTCTTTGATGGGAAACTTTTTATTACTGCTTTTATCTCATTACTTGTTATTGTTCTATTCAAGTTTTCTCTTTCTTCATGGTTCAGTCTCAGTAGGTTGTGTGGGCCCAGAAGTTTATCTGTTTCTTCTAGGTTTTCCAATGTGTGGGTGTATAGCTGTTCATAATAGTCTCTAATGAGCCTTTGTATTTTTGTGGTATCAGTTGTAATATTTCTTTTTTCATCTCATTTTATTTATTTGGGTCTTCTCTCTTCTTACTCATCTAAAAGCGTTTGTCAATTTTGTTTATCTTTTCAAGAAATCAACTCATTGTTTCATTTATTTTCTGTATTGTTTTGTAATCTCGATTTCATTTATTTTTTGCTCTGATCTTTATTATTTCTTCCCTTCTAATAATATCAGGTTTGGCTGTTCCTATTCTAGGGTGGGAAAAGCAGTTCAAGACCCCTTTGTTGCTCAGGCTTATATTCTTACCAACACATGGAATTATTCAGAATACATAAAAGTATGACATATTATTCAGAATATATGTTAGGCCACAAAATAAAACTCATCAAATTTTTAAAGGTAGAAATCCTATCAAATATATTCTCAATGCAATTCTAAAAACATTATTTTCAGTAATATTATTTAATATCAGTGTTAATATCAGTAATAATATTTTCTTTTTGTATTGCATTTTAGGTTTGGGGGTACATGTGAAGAACATGCAAGATAGTTGCATAGGTACACATGTGGCAGTGTGATTTACTACCTTCCTCCCCTTCACCTGTATCTGGCATTTCTCCCTCTGCTATCTCTCCCCAACTCCCTACCCACTGCTGTCCCTCCCCTATTCCCCTCAACAGACCCCAGTCCCCAGTGTGTAGTGCTCCCCTCCCTGTGTCCATGTGTTCTCATTGTTCAACACCCACCTATGAGTGAGAACATGCGGTATTTCATTTTCTGTTCTTGTGTCAGTTTGCTGAGAATGATGGTCTCTAGGTTCATCCATGTCCCTACAAAGGACACAAACTCATCGTTTTTGATTGCTGCATAATATTCCATCGTGTATATGTGCCACATTTTCCCTGTCCAGTCTATCATTGATGGGCATTTGGGTTGTTCCCAGTTCTTTGCTATTATAAACAGTGCTGCAATGAACATTCGTGTGCATGTGTCCTTATAGTAGAATGATTTATCATCCTTTGGATATATACCCAGTAATGGGATTGCTGGGTCAAGTGGAATTTCTATGTCTAGGTCCTTGAGGAATCACCACATTGTCTTCCACAATGATTCAACTAATTTACACTCCCACCAAAAGTGTTCCTATTTCTCCACATCCTCTCCAGCATCTGTTGTCTCCAGATTTTTTAATGATTGCCATTCTAACTGGCGTGAGATGGTATCTCAATGTAGTTTTGATCTGCATTTCTCTCATGACCAGCGATGATGAGCATTTTTTCATATGTTTGTTGGCCTCATGTATGTCTTCTTTTGTAAAGTGTCTGTTTATATCCTTTGCCCACTTTTGAATGGGCTTGTTTATTTTTTTTCTTGTAAATCTGTTTTAGTTCTTTGTAGATTCTGGATATCAGCCATTTGTCAGATGGGTAGACTGCAAACATTTTTTTCCTATTCTTTTGGTTGCCGATTCACTCTAATGACTGTATCTTTTGCCGTGCAGAAGCTGTGGAGTTTGATTAGGTCCCATTTGTCTATTTTGGCTTTTGTTGCCAATGCTTTTGGTGTTTCGGTCATGAAGTCCTTGCCTACTCCTATGTCCTGAATGGTTTAGCCTAGATTTTCTTCTAGGGTTTTTATGGTGTTAGGTCTTCTGTTTAAGTCTTTAATCCACTTGGAGTTAATTTTAGTGTAAGGTGTCAGGAAGGGGTCCAGTTTCTGCTTTCTGCACATGGCTAGCCAGTTTTCCCAACACCATTTGTTAAACAGGGAATCCTTTCCCCATTGCTTGTTTTTGTTGGGTTTATCAAAGATCATATGGTTGTAGATATGTTGTGTTGCCTCCAATGCCTCTGTTCTGTTCCATTGGTCTATATCTCTGTTTTGGTACCAGTACCATGCTGTTTTGATTACTGTATCCTTGTAGTATAGTTTGAAGTTCGGTAGTGTGATGCCTCCTGCTGTGTTCTTTTTGCTTAGATTTGAGTAATAATATTTTCAGTAATGCTTTTAATTTTATATGCACCTTTAGGTGTATATTTTATTTGTTTGAAGACATTATATTTTTTAAAATTCTTCACCTTTTGTTCATTCAGGTGAATGTTGTTTAAATTTCATGTATTTGTATAATTTCCAAAGTTCCTCTTGTTATTGATTTCTAGTTTTATTCCATAGTGGTTAGATAATAAACTTGATAGGTTCTCTATCTTTTAAAATTTGATGAGACTTATTTTGTGGCCGAACATATTTATGTATTCTGAATAATATTCCATATGCTGATAAGAATGTGAGCCTGGGCAACATAGTGGGACTTTGTCTTTACAAAAAGTGAAAAGAAAAAAATAGCCAGGTGTGATGATATGCTCTTGTGGTCCCAGATACTTGGGAGGCTAAGGTGGGAGGATCACTTGAACCCAGGAGGTCAAGGCCACAGTGAGCTATGATTGTGCCCCTGCACTCCAGCCTGGGCAACAGAGTGAGACCCTGTCAAAAAAGAAAGAAAGAAAATAATGTGTATTCAGTGACAGGTGGATGAAGTGTTCTGTAAATGTCAGTTGCAAAATGCCTCTTTGGCCTAGTATGTAGTTGAACTCTGACGTTTCTTTGTTGATTTTTTAAATCTGGACTATCTGTCCATTACTGAGAGTGGAGTATTGAAGTCCCATACTATTGTTTTATTGCAACCACCTATTTGTTGCTTTAGATCTGTTCATGATTGCTCTATATTCTTGGGAGCTCTATATGTCTGCGTGCATAGGTATTTATAATTTTCATATCCTCTTATATAATGATAATATATATAATCTTATATAATACTGTTATATAATAACATGACATTTATCATTATATATTGGCCTTCTTTGTCTCTTTTTACTGTCTTTGATCTAAAGTCTGTTTTGTCTAAGTATAGCTATTTCTACTCTTTTTTGATTTCCAATTTGAACGGAGTATCTATTTACATTCTTTTACTTTCAGTCTATGTGTGTCTTTATGAAGTGAATTTATTTTAGGAAGCATATAGTTGGATTTGTTTTTTAATCCATTCACCTGCTCTATATGTTTTAAATGGAAATTTTAGTCTGGTTACATTCAGTGTTGTTATTGATAGGTAAGGATCTGTGCCTTTTTGTTACTTGTCTTTTAGATGTTTTTTAACTCCCCCTTTTTTTCCCACTTACTGTCTTTCATTGTGGTTAAATGATTTTTTTCTGGTAGTATGATTAATTGGTTACTTTTTATTTTTAGTATATCTCTCACAGGTTTTTGCTTTGTGGTGAGACACATACAAAACATCCTATTGTTATTAACAAGTTATTGAAAACTGATATCAACTTAACTTTGATAACAAAAAAAAAAACAATTAAAAACCTGTATACTTTAATCTCCTTCTCCTTCCACATTTTGAATTTTTGGTGTTCCAGTTAAATTTTTATATTGCCTATCTCTGAATAAATTGTTGTAATTATTATTTAATAATTTTCTTTTAGTCTTCTTACTAAAGATATAAGTGGTTTGCACACCATGATTTCAATATTAGTATAACAGTCACATTAGTGTCTTTTTCTTTGAGTTTGAAGTACTCCCTTTAGCATTTCTTGTAGTATAGGTCTAGTAGTGATTTCCTCAGCTTTTGTTTGGGAAAGTATCTTTTCATTTCTGAAGGATAACTCTGCTTGGCACAGTATTCATGGTTGACAGGTTTTTTTTGTTCAACACTGAGTATACCATCTTACTTCTTCCTGGTCTGTAAGATTTCTGCTGAGAAGTCTGCTGCCAGGCATATTGGATCTTCCTCATATATTATTTGCTTCTTTTCTCTCACTGCTTTCAGGATCCTGTCTTTGTCTTTGATCTTTGAGAGTTTTATTATAATAAGTCTTAGGGTGTTATTATTTGGGTTGAATCTATTAGCAATCTTTGACCTCCTTATACCTGCGTACTTATATCTTTCTTCAGGTTTGGAAAATTTTCTGTTGTTTCTTTAAAAAAGCTTTCTACCCCTTTGTTTTTCTCAGTTCCTTCTTTAACTCCAATAATTCAAATATTTGCTCTTTTGATGTTGTCTCAAAGATCCTATATGCTTTGTTCATTCCTTTTTATTCTTTCTTTTCTCCTCTCACTGTATATTCTATTTATTTATTATTTATCAAACATGGGGTCTCTGTTACCCAGAGATGGAGTGAGGTGGCACAATTATAGCTAAGTGTAGCCTGGACCACGTGGGCTCAAAGGATCCTCACACTTCCACCTCATGAGTAGCTGGGACTACAGATGCATGCCACCACACCTGGTTAGTTGAAAATAATATTTTTTTTTAGTGATGGAGTTTCACTATGTTATTCAGTCTGGTCACATATTCCTGGGCTCAAGCAATCCTTCCAGCCTACTGAGTACCTGGACTACAGGTGTGAGCCACCATCCTCAGCTCTGACTATATACTTTCAAATAGTCCATCTTCAAGCTGACTGATTCTGTTTGACCCATTCCGCTGTTGATGCTCTTTATTTCATTTTTTACTTCATTTGTTATATTTTTCAGCTCCAAAATTTTTGTTTGATTTTTAAAAAATTATTTTATTCACTGTTAAATTTCTCAATTGATTCTCTGTGTCTTCTTGTAGTTTGTTGAACTCCCTTAAAATAGCTATTTTAGTTCTTTGAGAGATCACATATCTTCATCACTTTAGGGTTACTCTCTGGTGCCTTATTTTGTTCATCTGGTGAGGTTGCATTTCCTTGAATGTTCTTGATGCTTATAGACATGCCATGACATCTGCATATTCAGGGACTGGGTATTTATTTTAGTCTTTGCAGTCTGGCTTTGTTTGTGCTTATCCTTTTTGGGAGGCCCTCAGGAATTCTAAGCAAACTGGCTTTTGTGTTCCCTGAGGCTGTGATCACTGCAGCTGTTGAGTGAGCACTAGAGGATGATCTACATCCAGGCTTGCTGCAAGTCTTATGAGGGCTCCAAGGTTGACATGGCTTTCCAGCCCACATGGACTTGGGAAAGACTCAAGCTGCATACTAAGGCTGTGGGAATGCTTGCCAGGGATGTAGGGCCAGAAGGCTGTCCTAGTGGCCCAGAAGGGTATGTTTCCCAGCAGATCATTTTACATGTGGGATGAGTCTCTAGTTACAATGAGAGGGACTGGAGTTGAGACTGGCCATCTTGGGATATATTGTGGAGTGGACCCTGGAGAACCCAGTCTCAGCTTAGAGGGATACACATAGCCCACCAAGTTTCTTCACAGGATATTTCCCCAACTACAGTGTGAAGAGCTAGAATTGAGACTGGGCCTCCTTGGCATCTGCTGTGGGATGGAGGCTGGAGAACCTGTCTTGTTGGCCCAGACAGGGCCAGCAGTCTCAGCCTACATGGAATAGTTCCCTGTCTGCAGTGGCAGCTGCTGGAGCTGAGATTGTATCCCCTTAGCATCTGCTGTGGGACAGAGGCTGGAGAGCCTGTCTCCTTATTTCAGAGGGGCATGTGTCTCCCAGCAAGTCCCTGCATAGATGGGGATAGTTCCCTGATTGCAGCAGGAGAGTCGGAGCTGAGACTGGGTCCCCTTGGGATCTGCTGTGGGTCAGAGGTTGGCAAGCCTTTCAAGGAGGCTTAGACTCCTAGGCTGCAGGATTAGGACAAGTCTCCCTTTGGGTCTGTGTGTGAGCAGCTCTAAGCTGAGACCTCAGCTGATGAAAGTTGGAGCAGAGTTGCCAGGCAACTTTCCAGTTCACTGGTGAGACATGTCAGCAGGCAGAGCCTTTCTGCTAAAGCACTAGTATGCACGATTCCTTATGGACCCCTTTGCAGATGGTTGTGCTTATAGGCTCAAGGCCAAATGGAGCTGTAGCCAAGTCCCTTGGGGAACTGGGCTGTTTCCAGGCTTGAACCCAGAAGCAAGCTTGGCATATCAGCCACCTAGCAGCTTTCTGTCTGTGCTCTCAAAATAACCCTCCTAGGTCTTCATCTCTACCAGGTTTTCACAAACTCCTACTTGAATCCTGAGGCTTCTGCAAAGAGACTTTTGACAATGGATAGGTGCAGGATTCTTTATTTTTTTTTTTTTTATTTTAAATTAACAGTGTTTATTTATCTCTAGGTATTATTGAGAGCCTAGAGTGAAGACACAATTTTCATTTTGTAATTTACACACTTCTATAAGCTAAAACAAACAAAAAAAAGTCTTCTCTATTTAATATAATGGTAGAATACAACTTCTACTGTAATATTTAAAATTTCAATCACTTTTGGGGTACAGCTAGTTTTTGGTTACATAGATACATTGTATAGTGGTGAAGTCTGAGAGGGTGTAAGATTCTTGTTGTGGAGGAATATGAGTGGGTTACCTTCTATTCCGCCATCCTGGTAGTGTCCAAGAACAAAAATTCCTGTGCTTATTTCCAAGATATAATTATCTTAAGAAAAATACATGTTTGTATTTTGCTTTTAGATATGAGTGTTTAAAACTTGACTTACTTGGAGCACAGCTATGATTAAATTATTTTTCATTAGTTTTACTAATACTGCTTATCTGTTTAAAATTCAGATGGAAAGTTTGAATGACAAATTACAAAATGCTAAAGAACAGCTTCGAGAAAAAGAGTTTATAATGCTACAAAATGAACAGGAGATAAGTCGACTGAAAAAAGAAATTGAAAGAACGCAACAAAGAATGAAAGAAACCGAGAGTGTAAGCAAATTATTTTCACCTAAGAAACAAGTGGTAGTCTCTGTTGAGTGAAATGAATCTTTATGTTGTAAACTGTTTGGTTTTAAAATATACAGAAACTGTGCCATAACTGTTTTTAGTCTAGTTATTTGTGCCAGAAACCTGTTAGTTTCTTTGACCTTTTAAAATATTTTTCTCAAAAAAAAAAAAACAATAAATAAATAAAATAAAATATTTTTCTGATGGTCTAAGTATAGGCAAGGACAATGTCTTATTTATCTCTATATACAGGCCTCTGGTATCTCTCATATAGTAAATCTACAACATACGCTTATTTGGTTGACAAGTATTTATTGAGAACCTACTATGTAATAGAATCGAAGAGTCAGCTATCAATAAGATACAGTGTTTTGCCTATTAGGAACTCCATCAAAAAAATGATGGTAAATAAATAATTGTACGTTATTGAGACCAAGTCCATTGAATTGCCAGATGAAGTTTGATGACTTCTTATCATTAGTATGCATGTGTGTTGACTGGTGAATTCATTCTACCACTTGCCTTTTTAAAAAGTGAATTTAGGGTCAGGCATGGTGCCTCACACCTCTAATCCCAGCACTTTAGGAGGCTGAGTTGGCAGGATCACTTGAGCCCAGAAATTCAAGATCAGCCTGGGCAACATAGCAATGAAACCCGTGTCTCTACAAAAACATTAAAAAACTAGCTAGGTGTGGTGATGCATGCCTGTGGTCCCAGCTACTTGGGAGGCTGAGGTGAGGGGATTGCTTGCGCCTGAGAGGTCAAGGCTGCAGTGATTTGTGATCACACCACTGCACTCCAATTTATGCAACAGAGCAAGAGCCTGTATCAAAAAAAAGGAGGGGCGGTGG
Organism: Callithrix jacchus; assembly: GCF_049354715.1. Taxonomy (NCBI): domain Eukaryota; kingdom Metazoa; phylum Chordata; class Mammalia; order Primates; family Cebidae; genus Callithrix; species Callithrix jacchus. Next base: position 131,173,477 of record NC_133508.1, read on the forward strand.
GGGGAGGAGGAGGAAAAATATATCTACATCAATATATTCTCTGTCTTTCACATAGATAATTATGTTACCTTCTTTTTTCTCTTTTTCTTTTCTGTCATGTTACATTCAAAATGATAAAAGATTATATGGCTTGTATATGTTATAGTCATGTAATATATATCAATAAGAGTCCCAATTTTATTACGGTATTTTTGTCATTTTCTTATTAGAATTTTTTTTTTTAGTATCAGTTTCACAGTGTGTGATACTCATTGTATGTTAAATTTTATAAGAATTTAGTTGGAAAGGGGGAATTTACTTATTAAATCAGAATAAGAAATAGGTAATCTGCATATTTCATTCTGAAACCTACAAATACCTTGTGCTTTTCAGGTTATGAAAGAGCAGGAACAGTACATTGCTACTCAGTACAAGGAGACTATAGATTTGGGGCAAGAATTGAGGCTAACCCGGGAGCAGATGCAGAACTCTCAGACAGAATTGGTGGAGGCTCGTCGTCAACAAGTCCAAGCACAGAGAGAAATAGAAAGGCTCTCTAGTGAACTGGAGGATATAAAGCAACTCTCTAAAGAGAAAGTAATCCCTATTTTAAATAATCTTATGTTTCTGAAATCTACAACTTTTAGCATTCACTTTTTTGAACCATAGAATATAGTACTTGCAAAATGAACTGTTGCACAACAGTGTGAATGTACTTAATCCCACTGAATTATACACTTAAAATGGGTCAATTTTGTGTATATTTTACCACAATTTTAGAAAATAATGAACTGTGCTACATATATAGATAACTTTGTAATATAACTAGGAAGTCATTCAGATCTGAGTTTTGGCCAACTGGTTCTCAATAAATTGAGTTATAGAGGACTTTCAGACTTTTAAGTGAGTTTGAGCTCTTACTTGAAAAAATAAAGCAAATCTCTTTTGAGTAAAAATTAGTGACTTTTAAAAATGAGAACTATCTAAATTTGTACCTTTTAGGAAACCTGTAGTTCAGAATTATTGGGAGGTAAAGTGCTTTTAAAAAGCAAGAGTACTAATGTAAATTTTACCTTCCCAGTATTTGGTAGGAAGTTAACTACTTGGCTTAAAACTGTTTAGATTGGTATACTTGGGTTAATTATTTAGGCTTTAAGAAAAATGTGTTTATGCATTTTGCAAAAATATTCTGCTTTCCATTGGGGTTACTAATTTAGCATAGGAATTGAGTTAAAAATTTTTACCTTTAATTTTGGTTAAACCTACCTATGTTGGTATTCACATTTCTGGATGGTTAGACCAGTAAAGCATACATAGAGAATGTTTACTAGAGATAGATTGTACATTTCTGGTTCTACTAGGAAAAGGGAACCTATCTACTTTTATCTCGTTTCTGCCTTTATCTATAGTATCTAAGTATATAGTACAATTGGTTGTTATTTGATAAGCTAAGCTCACTTTTAAAAGTGAGTTAAAGTGAGGAATTTTTTAATTGACAGTGTTTTAAACATTTTAACCCAAAACTTATATATAGATAGATAGATAGATATGTTTCTCCTTTGATGTAGGGCCAAACCTTCGTTCTTTTTGTATGAGTCATTTGATTAGAATTCTACCTAGTCTTTCTCATATAACTAGAATCCTACCTGGTCTTTTACCACACTAGATCATCTGTAGTTTCCAATATTGCTTTCTTTAAAGTGAAGGAAGAATTAATTAAAAGACATTTATAAGTGAATCAGAATATAGCATGTTATATTTTTATGGGACCTCCTACAATATTTCATAACTATTTTGAGTGTTTCTAATTGGATAGCAAAATGTTCATGACTTATTCACTGAGCTATTTCAAAACATACAACTTAGTTTTTGGATAAAAACTTTGCATTTGCTTATTTTATCATGTTCATAATCTATAATAAAATTACTAATTAAAATTGCAAGCACAGTTAGCTAAATTAGTACAAATAAGTTTGAATAAAAACACAACTGATTCTTGATAAACAGAAAATATATATAGTGAGCAAAAATGTATAGGCATACCTAATAGTAGACTGTTACTGGCCAGAGTTTAGTGTCCTGTGGTTATTATTAATAATTCATTTTATAGAAAGCATTGGTTAGTGAACATCTATTTTATTATGACAGTAAACAATTACATTAATACTCTCCCATTAGTAGTCTCTGAAATGTCTAGATTTTAAAGCATACCATTTAATAAATTAACTTTGTGTCTGTGTTTATATAATATAAAAATTAAACTACTTTCATTAATGCACTGGATTGGTTTAGCTATAATAACCAAGTAAACAAGTTTTATAGCTTTTACTCAATATGTTATTTTTTAGGATGCTCATGGGAACCATTTAGCTGAGGAATTGGGGGCTTCTAAAGTACGTGAAGCTCATTTAGAAGCAAGAATGCAAGCAGAAATCAAGAAATTGTCAGCAGAAGTAGAATCTCTCAAAGAAGCTTATCATATGGAGGTGAAGAAAAATTTAGTTTGTTTTGGTGTAATGCCCACTAAAGTGGAGCTTGACCTATCAGGACAAAAGTATGAGTCCAGCTCTTAAGTGTTCATTGTTGAATAATACATTGTGGTCTTCATTTCTGGTATCCTAAACATACAACTTTCACTTTACTATTCTGTGGGGTTAAGAGCTTGAATTCCTGCCAGGCAACCTGGTTCCAAACCCTAGCTCACCATGAGGCCACCTGTATCACCCTGGGTAAGTTACTTAATCTCTGTCCAAAATGGATATAATAACAGTATCTACCTTATAGAACTGTGGCGAATATTAAATGAATTAATATTTAAATTACAAATTAGCATTTGTAAAAGACTAACTGGAGATATTTAATAACTGATGAAAACAGTTTCATGTGATGTGAATCAATAATGCTTTACAATTTTCAACATTTCTTCTTATAGTAACTTAGCTAGAGAGTTAATACTAGAGCCTTTTTATCTGTCGGCATGTCTTGAGCCTTCATAGAAATGGGCAGTATTATTAACTAGAATATCACATCTTTTTAAAAACTACCCTTGAAGATATTACCCAAAGTCTTTGTATATGATTTAAATAAATTACTTATTGTGTTTAGTGCTAATAAAGCATTTTTCGAATATGGCAAGGTTGCAAATACATTTACATTAAACTCCATTCAAGAGAGTTTGTTAACATTTTTGTAGGTGATTGGTGTGGCTTGTGGGGACCATGTCTTGCTTAAATACATTTAGAATCATAGCTCTTTGGAAGCATTGTACCTGCCAAACAAAGCTTATTTGCAAGCTGAATCTAATCCTAAGACCAAGAATTTGCAACTTTTGATCCTTAGAGACAAACGTAAATGAATGTTGTTGGACTTAGCATAATTATCTAATTGTTATTAGCAGCTCAACTTAGTAACAGTCAGTAATAATTAGGCCATCTCAAGTGTTTGCCCTTAACTACTCATTATGCTTTCATTATATGGCCTCTGTTCTGTTTTTAAGTATAATTATCCAATTTTTTATTTTAGTTTTATAAGCCACATGAAATTATAAATAGATAGCACATAAAATAAATTGTAAATGAGTTGAGTATTGCTATCTTTTTAAAAAAGAGATGGGGTCTCTCTGTGTTGCTCAAATTCCAGAGCTCAGATAACCCTCCCTCCTCAGCCTCCAGGTAGCTGGGAGTAAAAGCACATGCCAGCCAGGGCAGTGGCTCAAGCCTGTGATCCCAGCATTTTGGGAGGCTGAGGCAGGTGGATAACTTGAGGTTAGGAGTTCAAGACCAGCCTGACCAATATGCCAATCACCATCTCTACTAAAAATACAAAAATTAGTCAGGTGTTATGGCACGTACCTGTAATCACAGCTACTCGGGAGGCTGAGGCAGGAGAATTGCTTGAACCCAGATGGCAGAGGTTGCAGTGAGCCAAGATGGCACCATTGCAATCCAGATTGCGTAAGAAGCGTGAAACTTGTCTCAAAAAAAGTAAAATAAGTACATGTTGCTGCATGTTAATATTTAATATTGCTATTTAATATTTGATACTAATATTTTTGTATAATATTGAAGTATATATTTTCACCTCTTTGGAGTTGACAAAAATTTACTTTTAAAGTATATATGTTGTTTGAATATAAAAATGAGAGCATATGGCATTAAAGTAATAGAGAGCTAGAAAATAGGATCAATAATTTTTAACAGTATTTTTTAATATACAGGTTTCTAAATTGTCAGAAAAGTCACTTAATAGGGACGTGCAAAGCTCCTGATTTTTTGGATGAGAATGAGATTGTTTTAACAATTGTGAAAATTTTAAATATATTTAAAAATAGAACAGTATAAATAGTATACATCCTCTTATATTTATTTTTGAACATTAATAATTATCAATGCATAGTCAATTTATTTCATCCACAAATACATTGATCATTTTCTTTTATCTAAAAGAGAATACTTTTGAGAATGAAAAGTAATCATATAGTAGTACATGAGGACACCAGGCATAAAACCCAGACAGTCGTAAGCATACTTGGAAGTGTGTCAACATACCTTTAACCTTTGAAAACACAATGCTTTCAAAGTGGTATGATTCTAAATGTATTTAAGCAAAACATGGCCTCCACAAGCCCCACCAATCACCCACAAAAACGTTACAAACTCCCTTGAATGGAGTTTAACATAAATGTTAAACTCATTCCCAACCTGTCCCCATATTCACATGATATTTGAAGCAAATTTTAGACATCATTATTTCATCTGTACACATTTCAATAAGTATTTTGTATTAGTTCATTTTCACACTGCTGTAAAGAAATACCAGAGATTAGGTAATTTGTAAAGAAAAGAGATTTAATTAATTCACAGTTTCATATGGCTGGGGATGCCTCAGGAAACTTACAATCATGGCAGAAGGTTAAGGGAAAGCAAGGCATGTCTTACATGGCAGCAGGAGAGAGAGAGTGTGTGGAAATGCCATCTTTATCTCATGAGAACAAACTCACTGTCACAAGAACAACATGCAGAACCAACCCCATGATCTGGTCAGCTCCCACCATGTACCTTCCTCAACACGTGGAGATTACAATTCAAGATGAGATTTGGGTGGGGACACAGAGCCAAACCATATTGCAGCTCTGGCCCCTCCCAGATCTCATGTTCTTCTCACATTTCAAAACACAATTATGCCTTCCCAACAGTCCCCCAGAGTCTTAACTCATTCCAGTATTAACCCAAAAGTTCAAGTTCAAAGTCTCATCTGAGACAAGCCAACTTGCTTCTGCCTATAAGTCTGTAAAATCAAAAACAAGTTAGTTAATTCCAAGATACAATGGGGGTACAGGCACTGGGTAAATGCTCCCCTTCCAAGGGGAGAAATTGACCAAAACAAAGAAGCTGCAGAGCCCATGCAAATCTGAAACCAGTGAGGCAGTCATTAAATCTTAAAGCTCCAAAATAATCTCCCTTGACTCCATGTCTCACATCCAGGGCACGTTGATGCAAGGGTGGGCTCCCAGAGCTTGGGGAAGCTCCACCCCTGTAGCTCTGCAGGGTACAGCCCTAGGCTGGCGTTGAGTGCCTGGGGCTCTTCCAGGTACATGGTACAAGCTGTTGGTGGATCTACCATTCTGGGATCTGGAGAATGGTGACCCTCTTCTCACAGCTCCACTACACAGTGCCCCAGTGGGGACTCTGTGTGGGGGCTCCAACCCCACATTTCTCCTCTCGATTGCCTTAATAGAGGTTCTCTACGAGGGCTCCACCTCTGTAGCAGACTTTTACTTAGGCATCGAGTGATTTCCACACATCCTCTGAAATCTAGGCAGAGACTCCCAAAACCCAACTCTTGTCTTCTGTGCACCTGCAGGCCCAACACCACATGGAGGCTGTCAAGGCTTTGGGCTTGCACCCTCTGAAGCATCAGTCTGAGCTGTACTTTGACCCGTTTTAGCCATGGGTAGAGCTGAAGCGACTAGGATGCAGGTCACCATGTCTTGAGGCTGCACAGAGCAGTGGGACTCTGGACCTGGCCCACAAAGCCATTTTTTTCTTCCTAGGCATCCAGGCCTGTAATGGGAGGTGCTGCCTTGAAGATCTCTGAAATGCCCTGGAGACATTTTCCTCATTTTCTTGGCAATTAACATTTAGCTCCTCATTACTTAAGAAAATTTCTGCAGCCAGCTTGAACATCTCCCCATAAAATGGATTTTTCTTTTCTACCACATGGTCAACCTGCAATTTTTTTTTAACTTTTATGCTCTGCTTCCCTTTTAAACATAAGTTCCAATTTCAGATCATCTCTTTGTGAATGGATGTGACTGTACACTTTCAGAGAAGCCAGATCACCTCTTGAATCCTTAGAAATTTCTTCTTCCAGACACCCTAAATCATCTCTCTCAAAGTTCCACAGATCTCTAGGGTGGGGGCAAAATGCCACCCATCTCTCTGCTAAAACATAGCAAGAGTGACCTTTACTCTAGTTTCCAGTAAGTTTCTCATCGCCATCTGAAACCACCTCTGCTTGGACTTCATTGTCCATATCACTATCAACATTTTGGTCGGAATCGTTCGACAAGTCTCTAGGAAGTTCCAAACTTTCTCACATCTTTCTGTCTTCTGATTCTTCCAAACTGTTCTAACCTCTGCCCATTACCCAGTTCCAAAGTTGCTTCTACATTTTCAGGTTATCTTTATAGTAGTACTCCACTACTTTGATACCAGTTTTCTGTATTAGTCCATTTTCACACTGCTATATACAACTGTGAGCCAATTAAACCTCTTTTCTTTATAAATTACACAATCCTAAGGCTGGCATGAGTGCCTGAGGCTTTTCCGGGTACAGGTGCAAGCTGTCACTGGATCTACCCTTCTGGTGTCTGAAGAATGGCAACAGTTTCAGGGTAGTTTATAAAGAAAAGAGGTTTAATTGACTTACAGTTCCACATGGCTGGGGAGGCCTCAGGAAACTTCGAATTATGACAGAAGGGGAAGCAAGGCATGTCTTACATGGTGGTTGGAAAGAAAGCAAGCAAGAGGGGAAGTGTCACACTTTTAAACCATCTTGAGAATTCACTATTATGAGAACAGCATGGGGAAAATCATCCCCATGACTCAATCACCTCCCACCGGGTTGCTTCTTCAATATGTGGGGATTACAATTCAAGAGGAAGCCTGCGTAGGGATATGGAACCAAACCATATCATAGCTCTAAAAGAAAAGGGCTATTTTTTGGAACAGAACCATAATACCATTATCACACCTAAAAATTGACAGTAACACCTTAATATCAAATATCCAGTCATTGTTCACATTTCCCCAATTGTCTCAAAAAATGTCTTTATAGTTTATTTGGTCACATCGATACCCAAATAGAGACCATTGCATTTAGTTAAGTTCTTAAGTAAATTGAAGATTATAGATTCCTTTTATCCCTTTCTCCTCTAATATTTTATTTGTTAAGAAAGCAGATGTTTGTCACTATAAACAGAATTTACTTTTTTTTAAAGAAAAAATAAATAGAAGTAGAAAGTATTAGATTGTTGTTGAATCCAGTTCCATTCTATTTTTTGTTTATTTTACTTTTTCCAATTCTGGGGCTATATAGATGATTTCGCATCAAGAGAACCATGCAAAGTGGAAGATTTCTGCTGACTCTCAAAAGACTTCTGTTCAGCAACTAAATGAACAATTAGAGAAGGCAAAATTGGAATTAGAAGAAGCTCAGGATACTGTAAGCAATTTGCATCAGCAAGTCCAAGATAGGAATGAAGTAATTGAAGCTGCAAATGAAGCATTACTTATTAAAGTAAGTAAGCATATAAAAGTAATAAAGTATACCTATGAAAAAGTACTTACTGTCCTTGTAGTTTATAGAGGACCATATGGCCAAATATTGGCCTGTTTGAATAAAAAGCATTTTATTTAGAAGATGCTGAATTTAGGAAATTATTTATGTGATGTACATCTGATATAATTTTTACATGTTCAAATATAAACTCATCTAATCATAATGTTTACACTAGAGGGTTTTATACTCGATGTACCTTAAAAAAAAAGGAGAAGCATTTTTCAAAATCAGTAAAGTTTTTTTTTTTTTTTTTTAAATCATAGAGTAGGCTGGGCACAGTGGCTCACTCCTGTAATCCCAGCACTTTGGGAGGCCGCGGCAGGTGGATCACTTGAGGTTAGAAGTTTGAGACCAGCCTGGCCAACGTGGTGAAACCCTGTTTCTACTCAAAATACAAAAATTGGTGGGATGTAGTGGCCAGTGCCTGCAATCCCAGTTACTCAGGAAGCTGAGGCAGGAGAATTGCTTGAGCCCAGGAGGTGGAGGTTGCAGTGAGCCAAGATCACACCACTGCACTCCAGCCTGTGTGACAGAGTGAGACTCCATCTCAAAAAAAGAAAAAACCATAAAGTAGAAAATCCAAGATTATAGTCAGAGTTTTTTTCTAGATTTGAATATAGACATCATTTAAAAAATTATCCCAGTTCTTTGGCCAAGGCGGGAGAATGATTGAGCCCAGGAGTTCAAGTCCAGCCTGGACAACATAGCAAAACCCTGTCTCTGCAAATTTTTTTTTTTTTAAATAGCTTTTGCTTCTTAATCATCTTCATTAATCATGGCAGTTTCTTCTGGAATTTGAAATTAATATCAGTATTGATGCATAGAGATTAAAAAATTTACATTGGTTCAAACCTTCCAATATGTAGGGTAAAATTCTTAGTGAAGGTCTTAAAAAAGAACATACTGATAGTTATGAAGCAATAAATGATTTTATAGCAAAATGAAAGTTACTGAAAAGGAAAAACCCTCAGCCAAATAATACCTTAGTAATATTTCTAGTTACTAATCTGAATACTTAATTACATTTATAGCAGAGTTGATACTCACAGTACTAGAGGAAAGCTGAACAGACATAATCTAAAATATAAAACAATATTTAGGTTGAACACTCTATTAATGCTTTTGTTAATATTCCTAATGTTCTGTAATACACACTTATACAGAATTACTAGCTTCATTATGAGAAATTGACCCTAAAAAATTTGTGTTGTTTTGCTTGTCACAGTATTATCCCTGCAGCTCATTACTATTACCAGTGAGATAAATACAATTAGATTGCATATATCAGTTATTCAGATGATTTTAAGTTCAACTGTTTAGGAAGTTACCAAAATATTGGCTATGTAGCAACATTTTTTTTTTTTTTTGAGACAAAGTTTTGCTCCATTGCCCAGGCTGGAGTGCAGTGGCACGATCACAGCTCACTTCAGCCTTGACCTACTGGCCTCAAGCAATTTTCCCACCTCAGCTCCCAAGTAGCTTGGACTACAGGAATATGCCACCATGCCCAGCTAATGTTTAAGTTTTTTTCTGTAGAGTCAGAATCTCCTTATGTTGCCCAGGCTTTTCTCAAACTCCTGAGCTCAAGTGATAGTCTCACATCAGCCTCCCAAAGTTATAGGGTTAAAGACATGACCTGCCACGCCTGACCAACAATTCTTAAATGAGCCATAGATATAGAGCTCTTAGAATATGTACTGTGATTAGTCAGTATACCAGTCAGAAAAATAAAATTCCCATGTTGGCTGACAGTAGCTCTCAAAATCAACCTCAGCATGCTCTAAAGTCTAGACTGAAGAGACGTTGAGAATAAAACTAAGAAATAAAGAAGGAAGTCTAATAGAAGGGCAGAAGCAGGCATAACTGTAACTAAAAATAATAGAAAGCTGTTCCATTGACAACATCAGTAAATGACAGGGAAGAAAATCAGAAGTGAGGGAGAAGAAAAGAAAGATCAGTGTTTGAGGCAACTGGTCTTTCCAGCTCACTTTCTCTAGTATCCTAACTAGTACCCTAATATTTGAGGGCAATTATAACAAGGGCAAAGAGGATTTTTTGAGAGCCATGAAGGCATCATTATATTATGGCTCACTACGATTATGTTCACAACAGTGACCTTCTTTGAGTCTTAAGAAAAAGTTGAACTAATTTAATGTATTCAGTGCACTGTATTTAATTGTAAAAGTTATGTGTTAAACTGTAAGTTAAATGAAATCCTACTTATCTGAGATACCACATATCTCAATAATGGCTAGATAATGCAGAAGAGGAAAAAGAAAAAACCTCCAGCTGTGTGCAGTCCTATTCTGTGCCAACTCTACAACTGTTTTGTTAATTATAAGAATGTGAATGTTAGATTTACAACAAAAAATTGGCACTCTAACCACTTAAAAATCATATAAATCAATTTTAGATAAAGTAGTAGGAAAGAACAGAAATATGCATGTTAAACTTTTGCTGATTATGACAGTTTTAGTTATGAACGCCGTATTTTTAGAAAGCTAATTTAAGAATAGAAACTATCAGATTAAAACTGACAAGATTTAAAAAAATATATCTTATGGATACCTTTAAGAAAAGGAGAATATATTTGAAAAGGAGACTACTATACTTATATTATTAATCTTTTGAAATTAAAATATCATCTCTTTTTTTAGGCTTTTTGGTTTTTTAGTGATGTAGTCTCATTCCTAGGATCCCAAAGTTCATTCAGAATACCCAAATGAAAGAAATGAAAAAAATAGAAATGAAAAGTTTATTTAACAAGAATAGATTTATTAAAAATGATTAATCACCTTAAGTTTTTGAAAGATTTCTAGTGTAATAAAGCTTTCTTTTAATGAGAACACAAAAAGCAGAATAGCTTATATCTATTTATTCCCTATTAGAAATTCTGAAAGGAGTGTTTTTGTGTCATAAACTAGCGAAAGATAGTGTACCTTACACCTTTGCACATAAATTTTTAGGCGTAAGATTTCAATCTTGAATAGAAATTGATATTGTCATTAACAAAAATTATATAAGGATAATCTGGTTTTAATGGAATTTCTTAGAATAAGCATATTTCAAATGAACATATGTAATTTCCCCAAAGTGAATCTATCTTAAATAAGTAAAGGGCTTAAACAGAGGTTGGAAAACTCTCAAAAAGTATAAACAGAATTCCTATACTGGGACAAAGGTTGCCTTTTTTAAAGTCTTTGATTTGCTAAGTAGTTCATTCATATAACAAAAATGTATTGAGCACCTACTAGTACCAAATTTTTCTGCAGGAATCAGAATTAACCAGATTACAAGCCAAAATTTCTGGACATGAAAAGGCAGAAGACATCAAGTTTCTACCAGCCTCATTTGCATCTCCAACAGAAATTATGCCTGATGTTCAAGATCCAAAATTTGCTAAACATTTTCACACATCTTTTTCCAAGCGTACAAAACTACGTCGCTCTATTAGTGCCAGTGATCTTACTTTCAAAACTCACGGTGATGAAAATCTTTCTGAAGAATTACTATTAAAGAAAATGCAGTTAGAACAGCCTGCAACATTAGAAGAAAGCCATAAGAATCTGACTTACACCCAGCCAGATTCATTTAAACCTCTCACGTATAACCTAGAAGATGATAGTTCTGAGAGTAATGACTTTAGCACACTTAGTGGGATGCTAAGATACATAAACAAAGAAGCAAGACTATTAAAAAAGTCTTCTATGCAAACAGGTTTAACTCAGGTACGTATTTCAGACATTGTAAGTTGTAATGATTTGTCTCCAGAGAATATCATTTTATTACTTGGAAAAAAATTCATATATTTAAATGAAAAACTACTAATTGAAAAAGGAAGATTTTACATTTTATACGTTAAGTAAAGTTAATACGAAAAGAAATTTTCTCTAGGTCATAGTGTGAGATAATAGGGGGAAAACAGAGGGAGACAGAAAAGGAGGTAGAATGAAAAGTAGGAAGATAGACATGAAAGTGCTTAAAAATAAAAAAAGAAAAATGACAAGAAGAAATATACAATAAGAGGAATCCAGAGGAAGTAGGTTCCGAGGTGAATGTTCTCATAACTTCATCATAATTTACTGTTCACTTGGTCTCTTACGTCAGAATAAGTTATTACTGGCTATCACTGATCTTTGGAAAGTTGATTTACTGACTAGGAATTATTAAGCATGAATAAGGCCAACTGCCCTCATCCTTTTTTCGCCCTAAGATATTTATATTAATCTTTCCTTTATTCCTTTTCTCTAAAAGAAAGATATGTCCCTCTTCTTTTTTAGAGAGAACCTCTTAAACATGTACCTTCAAGCCTTTAATATTCTTGTCTGTTTTGCTTCTCTACTTCCTGATTTAATCTGTATCTTCAGGCTTCTTTATTTCCCTCTTCCTTTCATTTCCTGACATCTTAAATTCATACCCATTCTAAACCGGGCACAGTGGCACATGCCTGCAATCCCAGCTACTCGGGAAGCTGAGGCAGGAAGATTATTTGAGCCCAGGAGTTTGAGACCAGTATGAACAACATGGCGAGACCCCATCTCAAAAAAAAAATTTTTTTTAATTAATTCTATTTGTCCATTGTTGCTACCTCCTTACTACCCTTCCCACTCTGTAACTTAATGTATTTGTCTCTTGAATATTACATTTATTGTTTTCTTGAAAGTCACAAAAAAATTCTTATATAATAAACAAATTTAGTGTCCTCTTTTTCTTCAGCCTTTATAGATTTAACTGTCGATTCCCCCTTCTTAATATTTTCTCCTCTCTTGATTTTTATGATTTAACATTTTTCTGGTCCTCCTCTTACTTTGAAAGAACTACTTTGTCACTTTTCTGCTCCTCATATTCCTTATGTTCCACACTATAGGATTTAATCTGTAGTTTGCGTATGGATATAAGGAATCTCCTTTAGATAATGTCAGCTTTTTTCTTCTTTATTTATTTATTTTATTTATTTTTGATAATGTCAGCTTTTTAAAGCGCCTAACATCATTTTCAAACACATCAGGATACCTTTGGTGGCCTGAATGAACAGTTAAAAAAAATTTTCAGAGTAGATCAAAACAAAGAAACTTGTTGAATGAGTTTTTCTTCATAACACTTGTTTTTGCCTGGCATTCAAGTATATGTCTATCTGCTTGTTTATTGATTGTCTCTCCCACTAAACTGTAAGTTCTGTGTGGGTAGAGTATTGGTCATTTTGCTTATTTCTATATTTCCAGTGCCTGGTATATAGTAGATGCTGAATAAATATAAATGAATCAAATGGCTAATAAATTCTATACAGTAAACACCACTGTAGTTTTTTTTTTTTTTTTTTTTTTTTTTTGAGACAGAGTTTCGCTCTTGTTACCCAGGCTGGAGTGCAATGGCACGATCTCGGCTCACCGCAACCTCCGCCTCCTGAGTTCAGGCAATTCTCCTGCCTCAGCCTCCTGAGTAGCTGGGACTACAGGCACGCGCCACCATGCCCAGCTAATTTTTTTTTGTATCTTTAGTAGAGACGGGGTTTCACCATGTTGACCAGGATGGTCTCAATCTCTTGACCTCGTGATCCGCCCGCCTCGGCCTCCCAAAGTGCTGGGATTACAGGCTTGAGCCACCACGTCCAGCCCACTGTAGTTTTAAATGCTAGCTTTTATCAGTCTGTGCTGGCAAAAATTTTAGTTTTAGCATATTATTTTTAGTACCCAAGAAGTTAAAGATTCAGTAAAGGTAACTGAGAAGTAATCAATGAAATAGAGGAGAAATGAGAAAAGTGTAATATTTTACAATGTATTTCAAGGAGGGTGAGATCAATTGTATCCGATGTTGCTAAATAAAGTTAAGATTGATAATTGACTATCATATTTGGTAATGTTGAGGCCTTTGTGACCTTCTTAAGACTGGCTTTAGGTAACAATGGGAATGAAAGCCTGATGTAGAGTGGGTTTAGCATAGAATGGAAAAGGAGGAAATAGAAACACCAAGAATAGGCAACTCTTTGGATAAAGACTAAAGCAGAGAAGTGAGGGAGATGTGATATCAAGGGAGAGTTTTTCGTTTGCTTTTTAACATAAGGGAGAAAACAGCTGTTGGATATTGATGGGAATAATCCAGTAGACAGGGAAACAGCAATTCAAGACAGGGAGTAGAAGGAGTCAAATCCTTAAAGTAGGCTTAAGGAGATGGGATACAGGACAGCAGTAGAGGAGTTGGTCTTGGATAAAAGAAGGGGCAGTTCATTCACTGTAGTGGGAAGGAAGGCAGAATATGGGAGCACAGAAACACATGGAAGAAAAGTTTAGTAGGGAGAGAGAATTTTCTTTATTGATTGCTTTTAGTTTCTTAGTGAAATAAGAAGCAGGGTTATTAGCTAAGGCATAATAATATTGGAAATTTAAGAACAGGGAAGGTATATGAAATTGTTACCTTGGAGAGTAGGAAAGCATAAATAGACTAGCAAAGTCTAGTAGAATTGCCAGCCAGATAGCTCTGTCATGTAGAACAACTGTACAACATATAGGACATCTGGCATCATTTGTCCCTGCCTGTTGTATGTCAGCAGTCAGCATGTCCCTTTCTCCCCTATCACAGTAACAACCAAAAAGTACCCTCACAAATTTCTAGAATGTTCTGTGGAGGATGGTACTGCACCCTTTAAGAACTCTGCTCTACTCCAGTGACTCTTGCAGTCATAGATGTGCAAGCCCCCCTCCCCGCCTTTTTTTTTTTTTTTGTAAAAATAGCTCCTAATCTATGCAGAATAAATCTTATAAGTACAGTGAAAGACTTTGATCATAACAATACATAGCCTTTACTGTATGTCAAGCAAGTGCTTTACGTAAATTAACTCATTTAATCCTATAACAACCCTCTGATAGATACTATCATCTGAATAGTACCAAATAATGGTACCTAATAGTTCTATTGTAGTGGTACTGTTACCCTTATAGTAGATGCGGAAACTGAATCCCTGCTCTTAACCACTATATATAATATTTACATAATTGTGTTTGTATTTTCTTCAGTACTGTCTAATTACATAGTTTGGTCTTACAGTTGCTTAGTCAGTTAAGGATTAAGAGTAGGAGTTAAGGGCCGGGTGTGGTGGCTCACGCCTGTAATCCTAGCACTTTGGGAGACCGAGGCGGGTGGATCACGAGGTCAACAGATTGAGACCATCCTGATCAACATGGTGAAACCCTGTCTCTACTAAAAATACAAAAAATTAGCTGGGCATGGTGGCGCACGCCTGTAATCCCAGCTACTCAGGAGGCTGAGGTGGGAGAATTGCCTGAACCCAGGAGGTGGAGGTTGCAGTGAGCCGGGATCGCGCCATTGCACTTCAGCCTGGGTAACAAGAGCGAAACTTGGTCTCAAAAAAAAAAAAAAGAGTAGGAGTTAAAAGTTACTACATAACTGATAGAATGATTTCTTACTCTGTAGGTTTTTACAATATATATTTGAATTTTTCAAGTCATCTCACTTATTCAATTATCATTGAAGATCAATACCAAGTTAAAATATTCAAAATACTAGCTGGGCAAGGTGCCTCACTCCTTTAATCCCAACACTTTGGGAGGCCAAACAGGAGGATTACTTGAGACTAGGATTTCAAGGCCAACCTGGGCAACATAGCAAGACCCTATCTCTACAGAAAAATTAAATAAAAAATTAGCTAGGCATGGTGGTACATATCTGTAGTCCTAGCTACTTGGAGGCTGAGGTGGGAGGATTGCTTGAGCCCAGTTTGAGGCTGCAGTGACCTATTATAATCCACTGTAGCCTAGGTAGCAGAGCAAGAACCCATCTCTAAGCAAAACAAACACAAAAATGCTGTAGGCTATTGTTAAACTTAAAAGACTGGATTCTTACAATCCTGTCAAAGTTATATTCTGTACACACATAGTTTTCTTGATTGTCAGTGATACTCGACTGAGTTTTAAATGCATTGACCACAATCAATACTCATAACTTTAAGCTCACAGGGAACTCTTACAGCTCATGAGCCTCAGTTGCATTACCTGTGGTACTGACCACCTCAGAGTCATTTACATTTTGTTGCATTAGTAAATGTGTCCTACTCTGTGAAATTTAATGAAAAAGATATTTATATTTTTGAGATAAAGTCTCGCTCTGTCACCCATGCTGGAGTACAGTGGCATGATCTCAGCTCACTACAACCTCCCCTTCCCAGGTTCAAGCAGTTCTTGTACCTTGGCCACTCAAGTAGCTGGGATTACAGGCATGTGTCACCACACCTGGATAATTTTTGTATTTTTTAGTACAGACGGGGTTTCATTATGTTGGCCAGACTGGTCTCAAACTCCTGGCCCCAGATGATCTACCCACTTCCCAAAGTGCTGAGATTATAGGCAGTGAGCCACCACACCTAACCTGAAAGAGATATTTTAAATTGGGGCGTAGAGCCTTGCTTTGTAGCATAGTTCAGTTCCTCAGCTTATTTTTCACTCACCACTTAATTATGACATTGCATTGGTCTGCAATTTAAAAGCAGGATTTTTAACCTCTTTTAAGCCAACGAAATTATTATTTAAATTAAAAATGTTACAAAGAAATCCAGGCCAGGCATGGTGGCTCATGCCTGTAATCCCAGTACTTTGGGAAGTTGAGGTGGGTAGATCATGAGTTCAGGAGTTCGAGACCAGCCTGACCAGTATGGTGAAACCCCATCTCTACTAAAAATACAAAAATTAGCTGTGCATGGTAGTGTGCACCTGAAGCTCCAGCTATTCAGGAGGCTGAGGCAGAGGAATCGCTTGAACCTGGGAGGCGGAGGTTGCGGTGAGCCAAGATCGTGCCACTGCACACCAGCCTGGGCTATAGAGCAAGACTCCATCTGAAAAAGAAAAAGAGAAATCCAGTATGTCAAAAAGATACAGAGGTAGTTTATCTGACTGTGGTTAGGAGAAGTCTGACTTCTACCCAGTTACTTAAATCGTCTCATGGCTGCTCATGCAAAAGCTCCAGAGCAGCAATGGATTAACCACTAAAGAAAATAAGCAGGAACATAGGGGACTAAGGGAAGGGGAATGTCATAGAGTTGTTTGCCCTAGCTATCATGCCCTTAATTTGTTCACTGCTACATTTGACTTTAGTAGAATTTTAATAACTGTCTTTATCTGCCATGTTCAAATTTAAACTGCACTGTTAAATAATCATTTTCTATGGTATGGTAAGTGACTAAAGTTTAAAAGTTTGATTTGAAAGTGTCATCAGATATTACATTTGTTTCTTTACATGTGGTGTAAGTTTCAAAACCAGCTAGCTGGGTGTGGATAGCATTTGACTCATCAGCTGATTTGTCTAAAAGATTCTTAAGCAATTTTTTAAAGCAGTGGTAGGGCCAAGGAGCACCATTGTTGGGCTGTGCAAAGGGTATCAGCTGGCCTAAATCCAGCTCTATTCCATAAAGTGCAGTCTTAGTCCACTGGTACAATGAAAAGAATGTGGAAATTGATACATAAGAAGTGTTATAATAAGTGTTAGCTCCAAGTGCAGTCTTAGTCCACTGGTACAATGAAAAGAATGTGGAAATTGATACATAAGAAGTGTTATAATAAGTGTTAGCTCCCTTTCTTGTGTTGCAGCCCAAATACTATTTTCCTAATGGTTAACTACGTTGGCACTTTCTTTGAGAGTAAAGCCTTCTTAACACAGCAGTGTTCTGCTTTTAGACTTAACAAAAGCTTCAGAACTCAAAAAATTACACGTGTACACAATTTAGAACACAATATCAGGGAGTTCAGAGACTTCATATTAACTCTTGCTCTAATCCTGTTTTGGATTAGAGCAATGGAAATGCTGTGAATACTGATTAATGAGCTAATTCATGGTTTATTAGGAATTTATAAGAAGTTATTCTATCCCTCTTATTTGTATTTTTCAATATAGTGTACATATATCATGCTGTAAGATAAAAATAATTTAGGAAATTAGCTATAGGGAAAACAAAGATGGAAAAAAACAATATTAAACAGGAGAACAGGTAATACCTAGAGACATAATATTTTCAAATTCACACCCCCAGTAAAGTTGAAGGTATGACAAGAAAATTTGGCCCATATTTTTTTAAATCCCTGGGCTTTTTCCCTCTATTTTTCTTCTTTATGTTGAACTGCTTTTATATGTAAATAGTTCTCTTTTGTCTTTTTCCTTTTTTGGTATTTTTTGCTTCTTTTCATTGACTTTTTTCACATAGCTAGTCATCCTTGTTTATTGTGCTCTCAATCAAACCATAATGTGACACTGATGTCTAAATATGTTATTTTTATGTTCCTTTTTTTGAGTTTTAAAATTAGTTTAACCTCACATTCACACCCACCTCACCAAGCCAGAATTTTTTTTTTTTTTTTTTTTGAGATGGAGTTTCATTCTTGTCACCCAGGCTGGAATGCAGTGGCACATTCTCGGCTCACTGCAACCTCCCCCTCCCAGATTCAAGTGATTCTCCTGCCTCAGCCTCCCGAGTAGCTGGAATTACAGGTGCTCACCACCATGCCCAACTATTTTTTTTATTTTTTAGTAGAGACAGAGTTTCACCATGTTGGTCAGACTGGTCTTGAACTCCTAACCTCAGCCTCCCAAAGTGCTGGGATTACAGGTGTGAGCCACTGCACTTGGCCTGCTTTTTATATTCATTTGGTTCATTATTGACTCTTTGTGATTCATGTTTTTCAGTAGACTAAATATTTCTCTCTCTTGCTTTAAGTGCTCCTGTTATTATAGTAGACTTTTAATGCTAAATCAGTTTAGGAATATTTCAGATATTAATCTATTATTTGCCTTATTCCAGGGAGAAAATGTGTAATTAAAAGAAGATACTGATGTGATGAAAAAAATGGAATTTTTGGTACTGTGCTGTGTTTACTTATATGTAGCTCTTGCTTCATAGAAGCTGTTATTTTGCTTTTGAATAAATTTTATATTTCAGTATTTTAAAAGAAAGCCCTTCTAAAACTTAATTATATTTTTAGAGAAAATTGATTATTTTATTTATTATTTTTTGGCTTAAACTTGCTGCTTTCCTTTGCTTTTTATATAAAAATCATTGTTAAAATGCTTAAGTACATAGAGGAATGTGAATTCTTTTTTTTTTCCTTTTTTTGGAAATGAAAGGTCTCACATATTTATTACTAAACCCAGTCAACCAATGCATTCATAACAGATTCAGAGAGAAAAAATATAATCCCAATAAAACATGTCCAACTCTCCAAATAGTGGTGACATTTTCAGCTTGATATGGTAACATGATTGTGACCTTCAGATGGCATAAATATGCATGCCATCTCGTGGAATTCCCTATTGAATCAACTTGGTTCTTTTCCATTGTCTCCTTTTGGAGTTATACCTGATTTTATTACCAGTTTTCATCCTAATCCACTGGGGAATGAGACGATTTTGCTTTTTGGCTGGGAATTGTTTAATCCTGAAAGTCTTTTGAGATGACATGCTGAGAAGTGGAGTCAAGAACACACCATGATGGTGGAGAAAGGAAGAGGGGCGAGGAATGTCTGTTCTTAATCAGACTATTATTTGCTGTTTTTTCTAGTAATACTTAATTTTTAAAATTAATATGAATTTGTAAGTAATTCTGCCACAGGTTTATAGTTATACTAATAATGGCTGACTTTCATTGAGTGTTTAGTGTTTATCAGTGACTATTCTAGGCACTTGTATTAGTCTGTTCTCATGCTGCCAATAAAGACATACCCCAATAAAGACATAAGCTGGGTAATTTGTAAAGGAAAAGAGGGGTTTTGTTTTTGTTTTTTTTCAGACAGAGTTTCACTTTTGTCACCCAGGCTGGAGTTCAATGGCATGATCTTGGCTCACTGCAACCTGCACCTCCTGGGTTCAAGCGATTCTCCTGCCTCAGCCTCCTGAGTAGTTGGGATTAAAGGTATCTACCACCACACCCAGCTAATATTTTGTATTTTTTTGTAGAGACGGATTTTACCGTGTTGGCCAGGCTGGTCTCAAACTGCTGACCTCAGGTGATTTACCCACCTTAGCCTTCCAAAGTGTTGGGATTACAGGCATGAGGCACTGCACCTGACCGGAAAAGAGGCATAATTGACTCTCAGTTCCACATGGCTGGGGAGGCCTCACAGTCAATCATAGCAGAAGGCAAAGGAGGAGCAAAGTCAAATCTTGCATGGTACCAGACAAGAGAGAGCGTATGTAGGGGAACTCCCCTTTATAAAGCCTCAGATCCCAAGAGACTTATTCACTATCACGAAAACAGCATGGGAAATACCCACCGATTCAATTACCTCCCACGTGGTCCCTCTCACAACATGTAGGAATTATGGCAGCTATAATTCAAGATTTGGGTGGGGACACAGCCAAACCATATCCTTCCACCCCTGGCCCCTCCCAAATCTCATATCCTCACATCTCAAAACAAATTATGCCTTCCCAACAGTCCCCCAAAGTCTTAACTCATTTCAGCATTAACTCAAAAGTCCATGAAGTCTCATCTGAGACAAGGCAAATCCCTTCTCCCTATGAGCCTGTAAAATCAAAAGCAAGGTAGTTACTTCCTAGATACAATGGGGGTAAGGTATTGGGTAAATATACCCATTTTAAATGGGAGAAATTATCCAAAACAAAAGGGCTGCAGGCCCCATGCAGATCTGAAATCCAGTGAAGCAGCCAAACCTTAAAGCTCCGAAATGATCTCCTTTGACTCCATGTCCCACATCCAGGTCACGCTGATGCAAGAGGTGGGTTCCCATGATGTTGGGCAACTCTGCCCCTGCAGGGCACAGTGCCCCTCCTGGCTGCATTCATGGATTGACGTTAAGTGTCTATGGCTTTTCCAGGTGCACGGTGCCGGTTGTCAGTGGATCTACCATACCAGGATCTGGAGGATGGTGACCCTCTTCTCACATCTCCATTACACAGTGCCCTAGTGGGGATTCTGTGTGTGCGCTTCAACTCCAAATTTCTCTTTCACTGCCCTAGGAGAGCTTCTTCATGAGGGCCATACCCCTGCAGCAAACTTCTGCCTAGAAATCTAGGCATTTTCATACATCCTCTGAAATCTAGACTAAGGTTACCAAACCTCAGTTACTGACTTCTATGCACAGGCTCAACACCACATAAAAGCTGCCAAGGCTTGGGGCTTGCACCCTCTGAAGTCATGGCCCAAGCTGTACCTTCGTCCTTTTAGCCACAGCTAGAGCTACTGGGAGACAGGGCACCAACTCCCTAGGCTGCGCAGAGCAGGGTCTTCCCACAAAACCATTTTTTCCTTGTAGGCCTCTGGGCCTGTGATGGGAGAGACTACAGTGAAGGTCTCCAACATGCCCTGGAGACATTTTCGCCATTGTCTTGGTGAATAACACTTGCTTCCTCCTTACTTATGCAAATTTCTGCAGCCATTTGAATTTGTCCTCAGGAAATGGGTTTTTCTTTTCTACTGCATTGTCAGGCTGCAAATTTTCCAAACTTTTATGCTCTGTTACCTCTTGAATGCTTTGCTGCTTAGAAATTTCTCCCACTAGGTACTTTAATCTCTTTCAAGTTCAAAGTTCCACAGATGTCTAGGGCAGGGCAAAATGCCACCAGTCTCTTTTTATAGCAAGAGTGACCTTTACTCCAGTTTCCAACATGTTTCTCATCTCCATCTGAGACCATCTCAGCCTGGATCTTATTGTCCATATCACTATCAGCATTTCGGTCAAAGTCATTCAACAAGTCTCTTGGAAGTTCTAAACTTTCCCACATTTTTCTCTCTTCTTCTGAGACCTCTAAACTGTTCCAGCCTCTGCCTGTTACCCAGTTTTAAAGTTGCTTCAACGTTTTCAGGTATCCTTACAGCAGTGTCCCACTACCTGGTACCAATTTACTGTGTCAATCTGTTCTAATGCTGCTAACAAAGACTTAACCCAGACTAGGTAATTTATTTAAAAAAAAAAAAAAAAAGAGGTTTAATTGACTTACAGTTCCACTTGTTTTAGGAGGCCTCACAATCATGTGGAAGGCAAAGGAGAAGCAAAGTCACATTTTGCATGGCAGCTGGCAGGCAGAGAATATGCAGGGGAACTCCCCTTTATAAAACTATCAGACCTTGTGAGACTCACTATCATGAAAACAGCATGGGAGAGACTCATCCTTATTATTCAATTACCTCCCAGCAGGTCCTTTCCATGGCACATGGGAGTTATGGGAGCTACAATTTGAGACTTAGCTGGGGACACAGCCCAACCATATCAGCACTTGTTATTGATTAACTCCTTTAATCCTCATAACATCCCTATGAAGAAGATACTATTATTCCTGTTTTACAGGTAGAATTATTCAATATAATGATATATGTTCTACTTATAAGTAGAACATATATCATTATATTGAATAATTGATTTGTTGTAAAGAAATTGATTTGTTGTTAGTATCAATAGATGGACTTTGGGTTAGGGATTCCATTTAAAATGGTAGCTCTGTGGTGGAATAAAAATAAGGCAGCTTTTATCAATGTATATCTTGTACTCCTAAAATATATATACCTCCTACATACTGTTAAAAATTCAAAAAGTGAAAAAAAGGCAGCATTATTAACGTGACATATTTAGGCCTTCAAATTATAAAAGCTCTCAACAGTTCAGATTTAATGTCTTTACACTATATATTAAATTTATGAGATATAAATGTATCCTTAGAAAGTAGTAGTATGGAGTTCATCTTTCCTGATGATTAAACATTAAAGACATTGATACATTCATAGTTCAATTTGAACACTAATTCAGATTTCTAATTTGTTAGGATTAAAATAAAGTTTATCTTTATACTTCTACTTATTAGTGACTTGACCCTAAGAGTTAAATTACTGATTCAGTCTTTCCAACCAACACTCTTACTTCCTTTGCTCCTGTCCTTCTACCATATGCCTTGTAAATTCTTATTCATGGATAGCTGGCCATTAATGAATAGAGTCACTGTACATCTGACACCTTTATAAATTTATAGTTTCCAATCTGAGTCAGCTCTTAATAATTCTTGACAGACTAACTTCTTCCTGTTAGCTTCCTTTCCCTTTCTCGCTACAAATATATTAGCATTTATTAGTCTTTCAGCCACTCTCTTTGCTCCATACCCAACACTCAAGAAATAACTTAGATTTTCAGGTACAGTCTCCCTCAATTTCCTTCATCTTTCTAGATCTACCTATGGGAGTGTGCACACTTTGGAAAGCTGAGGTAGGAGCATTGCTTGAGCCCAGCAGTTCAAGACTAGCAAAGACAACATAGCGAGACTGCACATGGTGATGTGGCCTTTGGTCCCAGCTACTCAGGTTGCTGAGGTGGGGGAATCACTTGAGCCTGAGCATTCAAGGCTGCAGTGAGCCATGATCACTCTACTGCACTTCAAGCTAGGCAAGAGAGCAAGACCCTGTCTTGACAGCAACAGCAGCAACAAAAAGCAGATTGCTTTTAAATATGAGGGTCATCAGTGCCTGCAGACTGCCTAAATTAAAAGGCCTGACAAAAGCTACAAATCAACACTTTTAAAATATTGGACATGAAGCAACAAAAGATGATGATTTCTGAGAGAGGGCTGAGCCCTTTATTTTCCCCAGCTTATTACCTGGGCTATATTAATAAGTTTCCGCGCTGTGACCTTGAGTTGAAGAGACAGAGCTAAAAATCTAGGGAGGCTAAGAAGGCTATAATTCACAGGGCACAGAACTAGAGAGGAGAGAGCTACACAGAGAACTCTGGAAATTAAAGAATTTCCCTTAAATTTTCAGATGAGAAATTATCAGTGACTATGTGAGGAAACTACTTGCAAGGGAAAGAACCACTTGAATAATTGGAACAATCCTCCATGCTCAGAAAGCTCTGAAAATATTTTTTGTTTCCATGACTAGGGGTGAGAAAATCTCATCATTTCCAGGCAATCAGGTAGAATTCACAAGAATGTTGACTCAATAATGGGGAAATAAACCCTAGACTAAATGCCTCTTGGGTAACAGTTAAGAGTCCTTTAAAGCAAAATCTGAAAGGATAAAACTCCTTTAAAGCAAAACCTGAAAGGATAAAACTGTTTCCAAATAACCATGCCAAAGAATAAAACCTCAAGGATATTTACAGGAATAAACCATCTAATAATACAAAATTCAGAGTGCCTTCAATCAAAAGTTATCATGACTGGGAATAGTGGTGTACAGCTGTAGTCCCAGCTATTCAGAAAGCTGGGGCAGGAGGATCACTTGAGCCCAGGAGTTCAAAGCTGCAGTGTGCTATGGTCACACCTGTGGATATGCACTGTACTCCAGCCTGGGCAACATAGCAAGACCCCATCTCTTAAAAAAAAAAATTACCAGGAATGCAGAGAGGCAGGAACGTATGACACAACAATGAGAAAAAGCAATCTTAACCAACCAAGGAAGACATAGATGATCAAATTAGTAGTCAGGGCCACTAAATTATTATAACTGTGAGAACAGACTAATACAGTAAATTGGTACCAGTAGAATGGGGTGCTGCTATAAGGATACCTGGAAATATGGAAGTGACTTTGGAACTGGGTAACTGGCAGAGGTTGAAACAGTTTGGAGAGCTCAAAAGAAGACAGGAAAATTTAGGAAAGTTTGGAACTTCCTAAAGACTTGGAGGGCTCAGAAGGCAGGAAGATGTGGGGAAGTTTGGAACTTCATAGAGATTTGTTGAATTGCTTTGACCAAAATGCTGATAATGATTTGGACAATGGAGTCAGGCTGAGGTGGTCTCAGATGGAAATGAGGAACTTATTGGGAACTGAAGCAAAGGTCACTCTTGATATGCGTCTGCAGAGACTGGTGGCATTTTGTCCCTGCCCTAGAAATCTGTGGAACTTTGAACTTCAGAGAGATGAGTTAGGGTATCTGGTGGAAGAAATTTTTAAGTGCAAAGTATTCAAGAGGAAGCAGAGCATAAACGTTTGGAAAATTTGCAACTTGACCATCCAGTAGGAAAGAAAAACCCATTTTCTGGGGAGAGATTGAAGCCTGGTACAGAAATTTGCGTAAGTAGCAAGTTGCTGAATGTTAATCACCTTGACAATGGGGAAATGTCTCCAGGGCATGTCAAAGACCTTCCCATAACAGGCCCAGAGGCCTAGGAGGAAAAAATCGTTTCGTGGGCTAGACCCCCCTTCTCTGTGCAGCTAGAGACTTGGTGCCCTGCCTCCCAGCTGCTCTAGTCATGGCTAAAAGGAGCCACAGTACAGCTTGGGCCATGGCTTCAGAGGGTGTAAGCCCCAAGTCTTCGCAGCTCCCATGTGGTGTTGAGCCTGCAGGTACACAGAAGTCAAGAATTGAGGTTTGGGAACCTCCACTTAGATTTCAGAGAAGGTATGGAAACGCCTGGCTTTCCAGGCAGAAGTTCGCTGCAGGGGTGGGGCCGTCATGGAGAACCTCTGCTAGGGTAATGTGGAAAGGAAATGGGGGGTCAGAACCCCCACACAGATTCCTGATAGGAACACTGCCTAGTGGAGCTGTGAAAAGAGGGTCACCATTTTCCAGACCCCAGAATGGAAGATCCACTGACAGCTTGCATCATGCTCCCAGGAAAGCCACAGATGCTCAACACTAGCATCAGCATGACCTGGATGTGGGGCATGGAGTTAAAGTAGATCATTTTGGAACTCTTGAGTGTTAATGACTGCCCTATTGGATTTCAAACTTTCAGGGGGCCTGTAGCCCCTTTGTTTTAGCCAATTTATCCCATTTGGAACAGGTATATTTACCCAATGCCTGCCCTCCCATTGTATCTAGGAAGTAACTAACTTTTCTTTTTTTTTTTTTTTTTTTTTTTTTTTTTTTTTTTTTTGCCAATCAGTTTGAGCTTATGAGGTTGCTTAGGTTAGCCTTGAACTGATGACCTCGCCTTTGCAAGCGCCATGACCTCCAGCGGGAGCCACTTTGGACCCCAACTAACTTTCTTTGAAGTTTACAAGCTCATAGGCAGAAAGGATTTGCCTTGTCTTGGATAAGACTTTGGAATTGGACTTTTGGGTTAATGCTGGAATGAGTTAAAATTTTGGGAATGTTAGTAAGGCATGATAGGTTTTGAAATATGAGAACATAAGATTTGAGAGGAGCCAGTGGCAGAATGATGGTTTGGCTGTGTCCCCAACCAAATCTCATTTTGAATTGTAGTTCCTGTAGTTCACATGTAATGGGAGGGGTCTGGTGGAAGGTAATTGAATCATGGGGATGGTTGCCCCCATGCTACTATTCTCATGATAGTGAGTTCTCATGAGATCTGATGGTTTTATAATGGGCTTTCCCTTTTTTGCTCCTTCTCCTTCTGGCTGCCATGTGAAGATGAATGTGTTTCCTTCCCCTTCTGCCATGATTGTAAGCTTCCTGAGGCCTCCTCAGCCATGGTGAACTGTAAGTCAGTTAAACCTCTTTCCTTTATAAATTACCCATTCTTGGGCATGTCTTTATTAGCAAAATGAGAATGGGCTAATACACTGAGTTTCAGCAGTCCTCACCATTGCAAGGTAACACTCTGGTATCCTAAATGCACTTCAAAGGCAGTCTAGGCCACAAGGATTGTAATTATTGGGCAAGTCCTGGTACTGTGCTGTGGGCCAATGGACTAGGAGTTCACACTGCCCAGTGAGATTCCATGGTGACCAAGGAATTGTTTGCATCACCCCTCTCCCAACCCCAGTCAGCACAGCTCACAGCTCCAGGAGAGACTCCTTCCTTTCACTTGAGAGGAAAGGGAAGAATAAGGAAGACTTATAACTTGGATACCAGCAATAAGACAGTGAACCAAGTAGTGAAATGAGGCCCCCCCATTCCCACCCCAGCTTCCATATGACATTTCTGGATACACCCTTCACAAGAAGGGCACCTGCTGCCTTGAAGGGAAGGACCCAGTCCTGTTGAGATTCATTTTAGCTAAAATGTAATGACCAACAGTGGTGACCAGGTAGAATGTGCTAGCTTCAAGTGTGACCCAGTACATTTTCAACTGTGGTGGCTACAAGGAGATACTACTAATACTCAAGAAAAACAGATGGGAGAGTAAAGAGGACTTGTATTGGAGATTAGGTACCAGCTTAGCCACTGTGGAGTAGAGCACCAACCAAGCTCTTGGTCCTGATTCCAGGGCTTGATTCATGGATGTCATTTATGTACCTAACCTGGCCCAGAGGGGAGCCCACTGCCCTAAAGGGTGAGTCCCAGACCTGGAAGCATTCACTAAAAGCTAACTGAAGATCCCTTGAGCCTTGAGTGAACATCAGTGGAAACCTGGCATTACTTTCATGGACCTATGTTGGTGGTCAATATGAGGAGCAACTTCTCTCTGAAGAAATGGAAAGGAAAAGTGGGAAGGAGTTTGTCTTGTGGTTTGGGTGCCAGCATAGTCACAGTGGAATAGAGCACTAGGTAGATTCCGAAGGTATCCAAATCCAGGCCTTTGTTCCTGGGTGGCATCTTTTGACCCACCCAGAGCCTAGGGGAACTCGCTGCCCCAAAGGGAAGGACACAAGTTTGGCTGGTTTTGCATTTGCTGATTGTAGAGCCCTAGGGCTGAGAGTGGACATAGGCAGTAGCCAGGCAGCAGTTACTGTGGGTCTTGGGCAAGACCAAGTGCTTTGCTGGTTTCAGGTCTGACACAGCATTGTCCCAGTGGTGGTTGTCGCCAGGGTGCTTATGTCATCCCTCATCCAGCTCCAAGCAGCTCAGCACAAAGGGAGATACTCCATTTGTTTGGGAGAAATGAAGGGAAGAGAATAAGAGTCTCAGCTTAGTAATCCAGAGAATTCTGGATTTTATCTAGGACCACCAAGGCAGTGCCTCTATGAATCTGCAAGAAGCATGGCATCAGTGTGCTTGAGGTGTCCTCTAATGTTGGCTACAGTGACCAAAAATTTAAATCACAAAACTGAAGGTCTTCTAAATACCTGGAAAATCTTCCCAAGATGGGTAGATACAAACAAGCCCAGACTGTGGAGGCTGCAATAAATACCTAACTCTTCAATGCCCTGACACCAACAAACATCCACAAGGATTGAGACTATCCAGGAAAACATAACCTCACCAAATGAACTCAGTAAAGTACCAGGGACTAATCCTGGAGAACAGAGATATGTCTCCTTTCAGAGAATTGAAAATAGCTGTTTTGAGAAAACTCAATGAACTTTAAGATAAAGGAATTCAGAATTCTATCAGATAAAATATAACAAAGAAATTGAAATAATTTAAAAGAATCAAGCAGAATTTCTGAAGTTGAAAAATGCAGCTGACATACTGCAGAATGCCCCAGAGTCAACAGCACAATTGATCAAGCAGAAGAAATTGTGTTCTTGAAGACAGGCTCTTTGAAAATACCCAGTCAGAGGAGACAAAGAAAAAAGAATAAAAAAGAATGAAGCACACCAATAAGACCTAGAAAATAGCACCAAAGGGGCAAATCTAAGATCTATTATCCTTAAAGGTGGTAGAAAGAGAGACAGAGGTAGAAAGTTTATTTAAAGGGATAATAATAGAGAACTTCCCAAATCTCTTAGAGAAATATCAGTATTCGTGTATAAGAAGATTATAGAACACCAGGAAGATTTAACCCAAAAAAGACTACCTCAAGACATTTAATATTCAAACTCCCCATGGTCAAGGGCAAAGAATGAATCATAAAAGCATCAAGAGAAAAGAAATACACAATGCAGCTTCAGTATGGTTCCAGCAGACTTTTCAGTGGAAAACTAATAGGCCAGGAGAGAGGGGCATGACACATTTAAAGTGCTGAAGTGGAAAAAAACCCTTCTAACCTACAGTAGTATATTCAGCAAAAATATCCTTCAAATGTGAAGGGAAAAAAAGATATTCCCAGACAAGAGCTGAGGGATTGCCTCAACAGCAGATCTGCCCTACAAGAAATACCAAACAGAATACCTCAGTCTGAAATAAAATGACATTATTGAGCAATTAAAAAATCATCTGAAGGTACAAAACTCACTGGTAATAGTAGGTACACAGAAAAACACAATATTATAACACTGTACGTTGTGGTGTGTAAACTATCCATATGTTAAATAGACAAGAAGATGAGCCAATAACTAATAATAACTACAACTTTTCTGAGATGTAGACTGTACCATAAAATATACATAGAAGCAACAAAAAGTTAAGCAGAGAGACAAAAAGTGTAGAGTTTTTATTAGTTTTTGTTTATGTAATCAGTGTTGTCAATTTAAAATTGTGGGTTATCAGATATTTGCAAGCCTTATGATAACCTCAAATCAGAAATCATATAACAGGTCAGGCACAGTGGCTGTAAGTTCCAAAACTTTGGGAAGCCAAGATGAGTGGATTACTTCAGCTCAGGAGTTTGAGATCAGCCTGGGCAGTGTGGCTAAATCTCATCTCTATAAAAAATGCAAAAATTATCTGGGCCTGGTGGCATGTGTCTGTACTCCCAGCTATACTAGAGGCTAAGATGGAAGGATCACTTGATCTTGGAAGATTGAGGCTGTAGTGTAGCATGATTATGCCACTGCACTACAGCCTGGGTGACAGAGCAAGACACTATCTCAAAAAAAAAATGCAAAAGGTAAAGAAAAAATAAAAAGCAGGAAATTAAATCATACCACTGAAGCAGTGTCATTTGTCTGGATAATAACCAAGATTTGTTGTCCCATGGCCACATGAAACTATGACATGGGGCCAGGCACGGTGGCTTAGGCTTGTAATCCCAGCATTTTGGGAATCTGAGGTGGGCAGATCATGAGATCAGGAAATGGAGACCATCCTGGCTAATGCAGTGAAACTCTGTCTTTAAATTTAAAAAAGAAAAGAAAAGAAAAAACTATGACCTGGACACACCAGAGTGAGGTTAAGAGCAGAAGTTTAATAGGTGAAAGAAAGAGAAGAGCTCTCTGCCCAGAGATGGGTCCTGGAGAAAAATGGGATGAGATTTCTGTGGTAAAATGCAGGAAGTTTTATAGGTGAACTTGAAGAACCAGTATCTGATTTACATAGGGCATGAAAGATTGGTCAGAACAGGTGTTCCATTTGCATACCATGCAAAGAAGCTGGCCAGCCCACACCTAATCTTTTATTATTCAGATGGTCAGTGTCACGTTGCCTGCACCTGATTGTACACATAGTGACAAAAGAGAAGATGAAGCCTCCACATTGAACATACCTAACTTCCTTGTAGGCCCTTCCTATTGGCACAACTGCCAGCATTCACACTTACAAGCCTCCAGCTTGCTTATCTATGTCTGCAGCTTAATTTATCTATGTCTGCAGGCTGCTCTTTGTTAGAATAGAAATGATTTGGGGACTGCTTTTTCTTAAAAGGTAAGTCTTGCCAAGGACTGACTCCTTTTACCCTCACTATCTGCCTAAATAATTTCATTCTAGCTCCTATATCATATTTCTTCCCCCAGGAGTTGTAATTCTAACTGCTGTTAGGGGATGTTGGGTGATTATTCTTTCTGGCTACTTCCTGCTGAAGCAGGGTGTTGTGTGGGGAACAGCAGCTAGGACTCCTCCTGGGGTTGATCTAAGGGTCCTCGGAGGAAAGGCATGTCTATGCATCGTTCCGTCTGCAGCACCATTTGGAGTTTAATAGCTTCTCCCTTAGAAGCAATACATTTTACAAGAAGGTTTGGAATATATGGTTTGAATATGAGTATTAAGATTACTGCTTAATCTTGGGGATTAAGTGGGGATACTATAGTCCATAACCATGACAGTAGAGTTTCTTTGATATTTGTTAAATACTGGTTGGCTTCCACCAGATGTTGCTGAAACTTTACCAGAAACATATAAAAGTAACTTTTTTTGAATAGTGGCATTGAATTGGGTGGCTTGAGTATAACTGGCTAAATCTTTCCTTCAATGATTAATGCTTTCATGACTTACACAGACCATTTATGACATGCTTAAACTTTCTGACTTGTCCTAAATATCCCTCTTTTTAAATAACCAATTATTTCTTTTAGGACAAGAATTTACTATACAAGATCCTTTATTATATAAAATCTATTTTCTTTGTAACCATTTTTGCATAGCTAGGGTGCACTGTTGATATTGTAGGAGCTAAAGGGTGTTACATATTACCAAATCCAATAAAATGTCCTAGCAGACTCAGTGATAGTAAAATTTTCATGCTGCTTCTTGGTAACTATTATCCCTGCTATAAGGATAATAATTAAGCAAAATATTACAGGGGTGCTATGGTATATAGTCCTACTGTAAATAATTCCCACAAGGGTGGTGTAGTCGATAACTTCAATCTAAAATTTGCTCACCAAGATTTAGAATTTCCCTTTGGGGGGGTCTATGTAGTTAAAAATGTAATCCCATGGATAATAAAAATCACCCTGCAAGTATGAATCAAAAAGAAGTTATAATATTTGACAGTAAATCTCAGGAGGAAAAGTAGAAATGACTGAAACTATCTGGTAAGGTAAAGGTGGGACTGAGTAGGATGAGTAGCTCTCAGTCATTTACTTATCTTTTATAATTTTCACCTTAAAATCTTCTGTTTCTTCACATTGATATCTAAAATGTTCCTCTGGGCTGTCCAGGTTTGCTCCCTCAGCTTTCCAGGCTTTGACAAAAGAATGATGTATCCAGGAGTTGATTCCAGTAACTTTTACTACCAAGGAAGTTGAAAGGAGAATGGTGTAAGGCACTTCCCAGCTTGGACTTAGAGAGAGAAAGAGAGAAGGGAGAACTTTTACCAATACCAGAAATCTCCTGGGTTAAATAAAGGTAATCCTATTTAGTAGGATTGGGCTTCTACTAGTTGAGTTAATTCCTTTTGAAAGTGAGCCAGAGAAATTACATGCCTAATTAATTCAGAGGTCTCCTAGTCTAATAAGAAATCATTAGTAAGGAAAGGCCATCCATACAGCATTTTGAAAGGGCTCAGACCTAACTTTGAAGGGGTATTTCTTACTCACAGTAAAGTCATTGGAAGAAGAGTGACCCAAGGAAGGTGAGTTTCTTGGGACAGTTTTCCGAGGTGTCTTTTGATAATATTGTTTGTCTTCTCTACCTTTCCTGGAGTCTTCAAGTGCAATGGAGATGATACTTTATGCCTAGTGCCTTTGAGTCCTTCCATGTGGTGGGTGGTGGTTGCCTTAAACAAGGGGCTGTTGTCACTTTGGAGGTGCTTACGTAGACCAAAGCAGAAAGTTATTCCATTAACTAATGCTCTTAATACCTCAAAGGCCTTTTCTGTATGGCATGGAAATGCTTCTGCCCAGTTAGTGACAGTATCTACCCATATCAGGAGGTATTGGCTGCTCTTCATCTTTGGCATATGGGTAAAGTCTATCTGCCAGTCCTCCCCTGGATAGCTTCCCATCCTTTAGGTTTGAGGAAGAAGAAGCCACCTGTTGAGTGGATTATTTTTAAGACAGGCTTCAGAAGCACTAGCAACCTGTTTAAGTTCTCTCCTGAAAACAATTTCTGGGCACACTGGTAAGTTTTATGCTTTCCCAAGTGAAAAGCTTGGTGAAGGATCCTAAGGGCTTTCCACTGGCTAGAGGCTGACAAGTGGAGTTTGACATCCTCTGACCATAGCCATCCTGAGGGCTGGAAAGTGTACCCTCAAGAGATGGTCCATCCTATCTCTGCAGGCAAGTACTGAGACTTAATTTCTCCATGGAGCCTTTCCAGATTAGAGGGGCCTCAAATGTCTTGATGCCCTGAGGTTTCCTTGCCACTGCCTTGGCTGCATGATCAGCTAACTTGTTTCCTTCAGCAATTTTATCTGTTCTCTTCTGACATCCCTTGGAATGCATCACTGCTACCTTTTGTGGAAGGAAAACCGAAGATAATAACCTGCTAATTTCCTGTTGGTATTTTATAGGGGATCCATTAGCAGTAAGAAAGTGTCTTTCTTTCCAAATGGCAGCATGAGCATGAAGAACAAAGAAAGCATACTTGGAATTAATGTAAATGTTAGCTACGTTTCTCTTGTTTCATTCAAGTGATCTTGTAAGAGCTATCAGTTCAGTTAGTTGAGTGCTTGTGCCTGGAACGAGGGGCACACCTTCAGTAACATCATTCAGAGTGACTACTTGTGACTACTTGCCTTATGGACTGCTTGTTCTGTGAAGGAACTTCCTTCTGAGAAGAGGGCCCAGTCCAGATTTTCTGGGGGAGTTTCCCTGAGATTCTCCCTGGTTGCATGTGTTTGTACCACAACTTGCTCACATTGATGTTCAGCTTCCCCAGTTTCCTCGGGGAGGAAAGTGGCTAGGTTTAGTTGAAAACAAGTTTTTAACTGAACTGCTGACTCTTCTAACAGCAGAGCCTGATACTTAAGAAGCCAGCTGTCTGTTAGCCAAAGGCTCACCCTAGAAGACAGCAATCCTGCTACTTATATGGGATATAAACAGTTAAGCTATTTCCCAGGGTTAATTTGGAGGCCTCTGGTCTCAGAAGGGCCACCATAGCAACTATTTGGAAGCATGCTGGCCATCCTTCAGCCACCAAATCAAGTTTCTTACTCAGGTAGCCTACTAGTTGAGCTGTCCTTGGGCTTGAGTTAAAACTCCCAGGGCCATTCCATTTTTTTCTGATAATGTTTGAAGCCCCTCCTTATGAGAATACTTAAGTAAGACTTGCTTTAGCTGATTAAAGGCCTTCTGGGCTTCAGGTTCCCAGGTTAGGAGATAAGTTTTAGCCACTTGAGTTCTTTTATGAGATGACATAATGAGAGAGCTATCTCACCATACCCAGGTATACATAGTCTGCAAAATCCTGTAATGCCCAAATATCCTCTTAGTTGCTTGAGGGCTTTAGGGAGGGGGAAGGAGGAAATGGGCTTAATCCTTTCTTCCCCTAATGCTCTGGTCCCTTCAGACAGCTCTAAACCTAGGTACTTCACTGAGGTTTTGCAAAGCTGGGATTTAGATTTTAGTCTTATATTCACTAAAAAAATAAGTGAATATTTTTTTAGTTCACTTATTTTTGGCTAAGAAATTAAGAAGAGCTTCATGCTGGGCATGGTGGCTCATGCCTGTAATCCCAACACTTTGGGAGGCTGAGGCAGGTGAATCACCTGAGGTCAGGAGTCCCTGACCAGCCTGGCCAACATGGTGAAACCCCATCCCTACTGAAAATACAAAAATTAGCTGGACATGGTGGCATGGACCTGTAATCCCAGCTACTTAGGAGGCTGAGGCAGGAGAATCACTTGAACCCAGAGGCCAATGTTGCAGTGAGCCGAGATCACCCCTTGGCACTCCAGCCTTGGTGACAAGAATGAAATCCATCAAGAAAGAGAGAGAGGGTGGAAGGAAGGAAGGGAGGGAAGGAGGGAGGAAGGGACACTCAGGATGTAACAGTATACAGAAAAAGACATCCTCTAAATCTAGGACTGTGAGCAGTTTAGTTCTCTCAGATATTTGAGTCAGTATGGTATAGGGATTAGGGACCACTGGATGAATTGGGACTATAACCTCATTAATGAGGTGGAGGTCCTGAACTTGTCACCATTCCCTGTTGGGTTTTTCGACTCCTAATATTGGGGTACTGCAGGGCTGTTACAGGGTTTGAGGAGCCCCTGCATCCTCAGGTTATTAATAACAGCTTCTAGCCCTTTCTTGCTTCTGACTTTAGGGGTTATTGTCTCTAGTTAGGAAAATAACTGGGATCCTTGAGATGGATCTGGATTGACCTAGCAGTTACAGCTCAACCTATTCCTTTAATTGCCCACACTTCTGGATTAATATTAGCTTCCACCAGGGGGAGACAAAGAGTTTGTCCCAGGGCTAAAAGGATGCTGGCCCCCAAATGAGCTAAACTGGGGATGGGGCTTTCAGGCATAATTAAGAAGGCATGTGTAAATAATAGGTCCCCCACAACTACAATTAAGGGATTGAGAAAAATATCAGGTTAGAACCTTTCCTGAGCTGTCCCTTATGGTCATGCTATGGGAAGAGGGGAGGCCTGGATTAGAGAGAAGAGAGAAGCTGGGTCCAATGTCCAGAAGGAGGTCAACCTTCCTTCCTTCAATTTCCAGCATCACCCAGGGCTCCTGTGCAGTAATGGCAGTTTGAGCCAATGGAGCTGGGGTTTGAGTTCCAGAACCTGTTAGTCCTGTTGGACCACCTGTGCGACTGGTTCTGAACCTGGTGACCTCTGTCTCCAGGGGCAGTCCAATCTCCAGTGGTCCCCACCACTGGCTGGACAGCATCAAGATGGCTTTATCTTATTACCTGGACACTCATAAAGTGCCCTGACTTGCCACATTGGTAGCAACTAGCAGATGCACCTCAGGGATCCTGAATTTTGCAAGCTTGCAAAGCAGCTACTTGAGCCTCTGTCCTTGTGTTTCTTCGCTTTCTCTTGGCCCTCCTCTTGGTATCTATTATAAAAGGCAGAGGTGGCCGCCCTCAGGAGGTTTTCCAAGGTGCTATCTAGTTCTGTAGCCTTCTTTTGCAGTTTCATTCTAATATCAGGAGCTGCCAGTATAATAAACTTGTCATTTAGCATTAGCTTTCCCTGGACTGAATCAGGAAATAAGATGTGTTTTATTAGTGCCTCTCTCAGCCTTTCCATAAAGGTTTCTGGATTCTCATCTGGCTTTTGGTCTATCATGGACAGCTTAGAGTAATTAAAAGGCTTGGGGATAGTTCTTCATAGGCCCTCCAATATGCACATTAAAAAGTGTTTCCTAGGCCAGGTGTGGTGGCTCACGCCTGTATTCCCAGCACTTTGGAAGGTCGATGGGTGGATCACAAGGTCAGAGTTTTGAGATTAGCCTGGCCAACATGGTGAAACCCCATCTCTACTAAAAATATAAAAATTAGCTGGGCATGGTGGCATGGACCTGTAATCCCAGCTACTTAGGAGGCTGAGGCAGGAGAATCACTTGAACCCAGGAGGCGGAGGTTACAATGAGCCAAGACAATCCCATTGTACTCCAACCTGGGCAACAGAATAAGACTCCATCAAATAAAGAAAGTGTTTCCTTTTCCATTCATCTGTGGCATCACTGGGGTTCCAATCAGGGTTGTCAACAGGTACTGCCTCTCTTCCTATTATTGGGAATAATGGTTTCCCTATTTCTTCACTTTCTCCATCTTCTCTTTTCTTTTTTGGCTTGTAATGGGAGACATATTGCTCATATCCAAATTTTTCTGCTGCCTACAGAATTATCTGTTTTTCAGCTGTGTTTAGGGTTTGGTTTATGAGCTGCATAATATTCCTCCATGTTTTGGTAAACTTCTATATACCTATCAGGGTCATCAGAAAATTGGCCTTAGTCTCCCTTTATTTGCCTAATGTCCTGCAATGAGAAGAGAACTTGAATCCTAGTGGTATCACCTCTATGGCCATTTTCTGTAGGGGTAATAGTGAAGATGAGGGAGTGGGGAGTTTTGGAGATGGTGGAGCTGGAAGAGCTGAGGACATGTTTGAAGAGGGCCCCAAATAATGGGAACAAGAAGAGCCTGGACAGTCAATAGCTGCCTCAGATGGTTCTCCTGGGAGTTGCTTCTCTAGTTTTGGGGAATCATTTCCTTTGTGCCTGCCGGATATGACTGCTAAAAGAGCTGAGTCAGTTGTGCAAGGCTTGCAAAGGTCTGGGTTGTCTTGCAGGGCAAAGAAAGCCTGTACATAGGGGACTTTGGACCATTTGCCCTCCTGCCTAAAGAAAAGATCTAATTGTTGGATAGTATTAAAATCAAGGCTCCCCTCTGCAGGCAAGGCTGGTTTATGATGGTAAGAATACCATACCCTTATGCAAAAGAAAATGAGCTGTTTTTTCTTCAAAATCTTGGGATCAAAAGAGTCCCAGGCTTCAGAATGCATTCCAGAGGAGTGTAGGCTGAAAATAGTCTGTTAATCATCTAGAAAGAGAAGCAAGAAAGAAGTGTCCCTTTAGGCTTTTTTTCCTTCCTTGGAATGGCCCAGAGTGGGGGGAAAGACAGTAGGAGCATCCCCCCAACTATTTTTCCTCCTTGGGTCTCTGAGCCCCAACATCTGTTAAAGGAGTTGCCCATGGTTGCAGGCATGACCCTCAGCCATGGAACCGGAGGAACTAAGCAATGGGGATTAGTCACACTTACCAATATGACTCTAGTCCTCTGCTTGTGATTTCCCTTTGACTTCTTAGACTTGTATGATCTGCATGGCTCCCCAGTAGATGGATCTCAGGAAAGACTATGTAACAGTTACATTTGGATAAGGTCCCTTAATGGAGGGAGTTTGCTAGTTTGAGCTCTTTAACTTGCTATTATGGCCTATACTAAAGTATCTGTTCTTAGGTAGTGGCTTTTGTTAACTTCTGGACTTAAAATCCCCTTACTATTTAAGTATTGTTTTAATTGGAGCCAGAGTAGGTGCCTCAAAAGAATGTAGGGACAGAACGGCAGTTTTCCTGCTGATGGGACAGTATTGAGACTAAAATTTGGTTTCAGAGGACATTTTCCTCTTCATTGTTGAGTTTTCACATTCACAGAAGGGGCATAAAGCTTTTGTGCCCCCATCTAGTAGAGGGGCACAAAAAGGGAGGAGAATTGGGAAGCTAGAGTGTTTCAGCAAAGGGTCAACAATGTGCCTGATGGAGAAGATTCCTACTCTACTAGACGATGCTGTTGACCCTGAAATACCACATGCTCTCCAGACCAAGTGTAGAGAGATGCTTACTGCAGGGGACAGTCGTGGGGGAGCCCTCTGTTCCTAGAAAATTACAAAATTGGCAATCCCTTGAGCTGTATTCCCAATTACTATAGCATTTCCTGATCTTGCTTAACATGATTACTTCCCTATACTGTAAAAATTCCTGCAGCATTGCATACAGAGAATGGATAGGAGAAATAATGGCCAAGAAAGAAAGAAAATTATAATAGAAAAAGACTGAAGATCCTGTTTCCATCACCCTTTGGGCTGTCAGAGGCTGGAGTTAGTCCAGAAGCCTTCGGGTGACAGGGTGTTGCCCTGAGCAGAAGCCCTCAGTTGCCTCTCGACCTCTTTTAGCCCATGCAATGGCTAGGCTCTCCATGAAAGGAAACCAGTTCAAAACAAAGCCAACATTCCTAGCACCCTGAGGACACTGGGTGATTTGCTAAGTTCCCCCTGTCAAGCCTGTCCCTGAGTCTTATAAGGTTGGCAGCAATGCTAACTATTTTTTAAATGGCTGACAGGATCCCTGTGTTTGGTTTGATTTTAAAATGGATAGCAGAAGGCCTCGAAA
Source organism: Callithrix jacchus (assembly GCF_049354715.1). NCBI lineage: Eukaryota > Metazoa > Chordata > Mammalia > Primates > Cebidae > Callithrix > Callithrix jacchus. The sequence continues at coordinate 131,211,474 of NC_133508.1, forward strand.
TGAAAGAAAAGATTTGGGGTCTGATCCTATACTCACCCTTCTGATGAATCTACCTCAAATTATTAGGATCAGCGTTGGCTCACTCCTGTAATCCCAGCACTTTGGGAGGCCGAGGCGGGTGGATCACAAGGTCAAGAGATTGAGACCATCCTGGTCAACATGGTGAAACCCTGTCTCTACTCAAAATACAAAAAATTAGCTGGGCATGGTGGCGCGTGCCTGTAATCCCAGCTACTCAGGAGGCTGAGGCAGGAGAATTGCCTGAACCCAGGAGGCGGAGGTTGCAGTGAGCCGAGATCGCGCCATTGCACTCCAGCCTGGGTAACGAGCAAAACTCTGTCTCAAAAATAAATAAATAAGTAAATAAAGAGTTGGAGTCTCTCACTTTGTTGCCAAGCTCGAGTGCAGTGGTACAATCTCAGCTCACTGCAACCCTCACCTCTCAGGTTCAAGCAATTCTCCTACCTCAGCCTCTGGAGTAGCTGGGATTACAGGTGCCCACCACCACTCTCAGCTAACTTTAGTATTTTTTGTAGAGACAGAGTTTTGCCATGTTGGCCAGGCTGTTCTCACAGTTCTGACCTCAAGTGATCCATCTTATAGGCATGAGCCACTGCACCTAGTCACTGCTGAGTAATTCTACTAAATATTTAAAGAAGTACTAATACCCATCCTACCCATACTATTCCAAAAAAACAGAAAAGAGAATACTTCCAAATTCATTTAAAAAGCTGATATTACCCTTATATCAAAACCAGACTAAGACACATCAAACAACAGAACTACATGCCAGTATCACTGATAAACATCCATGCAAAAATCCTAAACAAAATACCAGCAAACTGAATTCAACAACACATTAAAAATATTATTCATCATAATCAACTGGGATTTATTGCCAGATGCAAGGATGGTTCACCTTATACAAATCAATGTGATACATCATATCAACAGAAAGAAGGACAAAAAATATACCACAATTTCAATTGATGCTGAAAAAGATTTTGATAAAATTTAACATACTTTCAAAATGAATCCCCTCAAAAAACTGTGTTTAGAAGGAATATACCTCAATACAATAAAAGTATGAATGACAGCCACAGCTAGTAACATGAATGAGGAAAAACTGAAAGCCTTTCCTCTAAGATCTGGAAAACAACAGGGATGCCCACTTTCATCACTATTATTTGACACAGTACTAGGACTAGCTAGAGCAATCAGACAAGAGAAAGAAAGAAAATGCACTCAAATTAGGAAGAAGTCAAGTTGTCCTTGTTTGCAGATGATATGATTTTAAATTTTAAAAAACCTAAGTACTTCCCTAAAAAACTATTAGAACTTATAAATTCAATAAAGTTCCAGGATACAATATCAACATACAAAAATCAGTAGCAGTTCCATATGCCAACAGTGAACAATCTGAAAAAGATACCAACCAAGTAATCACATTTATGATAGCCACAAATATATAGAAATACCTAGGAATTCACCAAGGAAGTAAAAAAGCTCTATAATAAAAACTATAAAACATTGATTAAAAAAACTGAAGAGGACACCAAAAAATGGAAACATGTTCCATGTTAATGGATTGGAAGGATCAATATTAAAATATCCATACAGCCCAAAGCAATCTACAGACTCAGTGCAGTCCTTATAAAAATACCAGTGACATTCTTCACAGAAATAGCAAAAACAATTCTAAAATTTATGTGGAACCACAAAAGACCCAGAATATCCAAAATTATCCTAAGAAAACAACAAAACTGGAAGAGTCCCATTACCTGAACTAAAATAATACTACAGAGCTATAGTAACCAAATGGCATGGTACTTGCATTAAAAAAACACACATAGACTAATGGGAACAGAATAGAGAATGCAGAAACAAATCCACACATCTATTGTGAACTCATTTCTGACGAAGATGCCAAGAACATACATTGGGGAAAAGACAGTCTCTTCAATAAATGGTGCTAGAAAAACTGCATATCAAAATGCAGAAGAATGAAACTAGTCCCCTGTCTCTCACCATATACAAAAATCAAATTAAAATGGATTAAAGACTTAAGTCTAAGACTTCAAACTATGAAACTCCTAAAAGAAAACATTGGGGAAACTCCTCAGGACATGAGACTAGGCAAAGATTTTTTGAATAATACCATACAAGCACAGTCAACCAAAGTAAAAATGGACAAATGGGATCACATCAAGTTGAAAAGCTTCTGCATAGCAAGGGAAATAATCAACAAAGTAAAGAGCCAACCCATAGAATGGGAGGAAATATTTTCAAACTATCCATCTGACAAGAGATTAATAACCAAAATATATAAGGAGCTCAAACAACTCAGGAAAAAAATTTAATAATTGATTTTAAAGTGTGCAAAAGATCTACATAGACATTTCTCAAAAGAATGCATGCAAATTGCAAGCAGGTATATTAAAAAGTGTTCAACATCATTGATTATTAGGGAAATGCAAATTAAAACTATATGATATCTCACCCCAGTTAAATTGGATTTTATCCAAAATACAGGCAATAATGAATACTAGCAAGGATGTGAAGAAAAGGGAACCCTTGAGCTGTTGATGGGCATGCAAATATGGCGAACAGTTTGGAGATTTCTAAAAAAACTAAAAATGGAACTTCCGTATGATCCAGCAATCCCACTGCTAGTTACATACCAAAAAGAAAGGAAATCAGTGTATTAAAGAAATATCTGCACCTTCATGTTTATTATAGTACTATTCACAATAGTCAAGATTTGTAAGCTACGTAAGTGTCCATGAACAGTCGAATGGGTAAAGAAAATGTGGTACTTATACACAGTGGAGTACTCTTTAGCCATGAAAAAGAATGAGATCTTGTCATTTGCAACAACATGAATGAACATTATGTTAAAGTTAAAGGAGCAAGGGACAGAAAGATAAACTTTGCATGTTCTCACTTATTTGCAAGAAGTAAAAATTAAAACAGTCACGTTCATGGAGATAGAGAGTAGAAAGATGGTTACCAGAAGCTGGGAAGAGTAGTGGTGGGGGTGCAGTGGAAAAGTGTGGATGGTTAATGGGTACAAAAATATAATTAGAATGAACAAGATCTGTTGTTGGACTAAACAATAGGGTGACTACAGTCAACAATAATTTATTGTACATTTTTAAATAACAGAAAGAGCATAATTGGATAGTTTGTGACACAAAGGATGAATGCTTGAGGTGATAGATACCCCATTTATACCAATGTGATCATTATACACTGTTTACTTGTATCAAAATAGCTCATACTGGTCTGGCAGGTTGACTCATGGCTGTAATTCTTGCAGGTTCAGTGGCCGAGGTGAAATGATCATTTGAGTCCAGCAGTTTGAGAGCGGCTGGGGCAACGTGAGACCCCATCTCTCTCTCAAAAAAAATAAGTCTCATATACCCCATAAATATATATACCTACTGTGTACTCCACAAAACTTAAAAGTTAAAAAAAACACACAGAGAAAATTAATGAAGCCATAAACTTAGTTCCTGGAGTTGATTAGTAAAATCTGTAAATGTTTAGCCAGACTCATAAAAATAGAAGATACATATTACCAATATCAAAAATAAAAGATAATGTCACTTCAGATTGTGTACTTATTAAAAGGATATAGAGTGTTATGAACAGTTATGCCAATAAGTTTGGCAACTCCAAATGCACAAATTTTTTCCAAGACACAAACTACCAAAGCTTCCTTAAGAAGAAACAGTTAACATGATTAGTCCTATATCTATTAAATAAATTTAACTGAAGTTTAAGAACTTTTTGCAAAGAAAATGTCAAATTATGAATGGAATATGCTAATTTTATTATATGAGCAATGGGGACTTCATACATGTTTTAAAAACAACTTTTGTTTTTTTTAATTTCAAATTTGCATTATAAGAAATTGAAAAACACAAAAAACAAAATCATCCACAATAACAAGCATCTTACAGTTGAATGTGTCCTTCGAGGTCCTGTGTGTGTCTGTATACAACATCCAATTTTATGTGGTTGAGATCATGCAGTATGTATCATGCTTTTTCACACACGATGAATATTTACCAATTCAAAATCTCAAGTATTTTGATGACTGAGAATATACTACACCAACTAAATCTGTTAAAAAAAAATATATATATATATATATATATAATCCTTTCTTTCCTGGGGGCAAAAATTTTATAGAAGCCAAATATACTACACCAACTCAATCTGTTAAAAAATATATATATATATAATCTTACCTTTCCTGGGGACAAAAATTTTATAGAAGGCAAATATGGCAGTAGGTGTCTAGAAAAAGGTATGGGCAAACAGTAAAAATAACTGCATTCCTTTAATGCTCTATTTAAAATGAGACATAAAGCAAGAGTATACTATCATAATGTTTCTAAGACAATTCAGTATCAGAACTATACTATTAGAATATTAGTGAAAAAGTACGTTTCCATTCAAATTACTGAATGTGTTACTATAGTACAGCCAAAAGAGATGCACACACATAAAGGCTGACAGCAAAATGTAAATATAAACACATCTACATAAATCTCTCCCTTTAAACTTCTTTCTGCCCTTTTGCTGCCAACCTAATAAGCAAATTCTGATATACACTACTCAGAGGTGGTTTAACAATTCCATGTCCAAGATGCGTGTTTTCTATCCATTTATAACAAATCAGTATTTACAAATTGATTTAGCTCTACTTTTTATCATCACCTCAGGGCACCTATAAAACTTAACTGTTACAAAATAAGAATGAACACTGCTGATGGGATGTAAATTTGTTTAGCACTTTTTCCTCTCTCAGGTGAAGGGAAGGAGTCTTTCCTGGGGCTTGTGCTGTTCTGACTGGAGTTGGGAAAGGAGCCGCATAAGCACTCCCTTGATTGCCCGAGCTGATGTCTCACTGTTGCATGCCCCCCACATCCACTGGTTCCCAGCACAGCACAGAACCAAGACTTGCCTAGGAATTGCAGTCCTGGCAGCCTAAACTGCCTTTCAAGTTTATTTGGGACCCCAGAGCACTTTAGCCTGTGTTGGTGATGCTAGCTGAAACTCAGATTCCACTGGAACGGGTGATTCCCCTCTGGCTAAGGCTGGTCTAGATGCTCCCTCCATGGGTGCCAGCTGAGTTCTGCCCAGTGTTGCATTCCACTGAGACAGGGCAGTACTGAGTTACAATTCAAAGTCCCACAATCACTGCACTCTTACTCCCTTAAATACACAGATTCTCTCTCTGCACTACACAACCACTGCTGGGAGATATGGAAGCAGTGGCATCTGCAATTCAAGACTTTTTTTCTTACTCTCTTCAGTGCCTCTTTCAGTGAAATGTTAAAATCTGGTACTGTGACTGCTGACCTGATTTTTTATTCTTATGGTGCTTTTTATGTAGATAATTGTTAAATTTAGTGTTCCTATAGAGAGGCTGATTAGTGGAGGCTTCTATTTAGCCATCTTGCTCCACTTCTTCCCATTCTGTTGTATGTATCTTTAACACACACACATACACACACACCCCCAACCATCTCAGGATAGAAGACTAACTCCCTTAATATGATAAAAGGCATCTATGAAGAACCTATAGTTGACACCATGCTTAATGGTGAAAAACTGAATGGTTTCATGCAAAGATTAGAAACAAGGTAACGTTGTCCATTCTCACCATTTCTTTTCAATATTTAATGGAGATTTTAGCCAGTGCAATAAGGTTAAAGAAATGGATAAAAGCCCTCCAGATTTAAAAAGAATAATATTTGTTATTTGCAGATGAAATCCCAATCAAAATCACAGCAGTATTTTTTGTAGAAACTCATAAGCTAATGAATTTTAGATTCATGCTGACACTTTAAAGACCTACAAAGCCAAAACAGTATTGAAAAACAAATACAAAATTAGAGGACTCAGTATTTGAATTCAAGATTAGTATCCAGAAATAGACCCACACATATGTGGTCAATTGATTTTCAAGAAAGTTCTAAAGGTAATTCACTAGAAGAAAAGACATCCTTTAATAAACTGTGCTGGTACAAGTCAATATCCATGTGGGAAAAAAATCTCAATCCATACCTCACATCATAAACATTAACTAACTAAAAAATGAATCCTATATTTAAATGTAAAATCTAAAACTTTGAAATGTAAAATCTAAAGCTTTAAGTGTTAAATATAAAATTTAAAACTTCTAGAAGAAAACAAAGGAGAAAAATCTTTGTGATCTTGGGTTAGGCAAAGATTTCTTTGATGTTACACCAAAATTATGATCCATAAAAGAAAAAAGTTTGTCATTTAGACATTATCAAAGTTAAGAACTTATGTTCACATATCTGAAGAGGACTTGTAATCCTAGTATATAAAGAACCCTTAAAACTCAAGAATACCAGCCGGGCGCAGTGGCTCAAGCCTTTAATCCCAGCACTTTGGGAGGCCTAGGTGGGTGGATCATGAGGTCCAGAGATTGATACCATCCTGGCCAAAATGGTGACACCCCGTCTCTACTAAAAATAAAAATTAAAAAAAATTGCTGGGCATGGTGGTGGGTGCCTGTAATCCCAGCTACTCAGGAGGCTGAGGCAGGAGAATTGCCTGAACCCAGGAGGCAGAGGTTTGCGGTGAGCCGAGATCATGCCATTGCACTCCAGCCTGGGTAACAAGAGTGAAACTCCGTCTCAAGAAAAAAAAAAAAAACAACTCAAGAATACCAAAACAGCTCAGTTGTTAAGAAAAGTGTCCAAAGATTTGGACTCTTCACCAAAGAAGATATATGCATAGCAAATAAATACATGAAAAGGTGCTCAATATCATCAAACATTAGCAGGAAAATGAAAATTCAAAGCTGGTCACAGTGGCTCATGCTTGCAATCTCAGCACTTTGGGAGGCCAAGGCCAGGGTATTGCTTCAGACTAGAAGTTCAAGACCAGCCTGGATAATATAGCAAGAACCTGTCTCTACACAAATTTTTAAAAAGTTTTTTTGGAAAAAAATTCAATCCACGATAAAATACTACTACATATCTATTAGAGTGTCTAAAATTAAAGACTGAGCATACCCAGGGTGTTCAGGATTCTCAAGAGAAGTAGAATGAATAGGATGTGTGTGTATAGAGAGATTTTTATTATAAGGAATTGGCTCATGATTATGGATGATGGCAAGTGTGCCAAAATCCACAGTGTGGACTGGCAAGGTGGAGACCCAGGAGAGTGAATGGTACAGATGAAGTCCAAAGGCAGTATGCTGGAGAATTCCCTATTGCTTGAGGAGGATGGCCTTTTGGTTCTAGGAAGGCCTTCGACTCACTGGGCGAACCCACCCACATTATGGAGGGCAATCTGCTTTTCTGAGTTCACTAATTTAAATATTAACCTCATCCAAAAACACATGTATGTTGACATATAAAAATAACCATCACCCCAAGTGTTGGCAATGACGTGGAACAACTGGAACTCTTATACCTTGCTCTTGGGAATGTACAATGGCACAGTCACTTTGGAAAATAGTTTGGCAATTTCTTCTAAAGTTAAATATACATGTATGTTATGACACAGCAGTTCCACAAATAAAAGGTAAATTTATGTTCCCTCCAAATATATATACACAGATGTATGTAGCAGTTTTATCCATAATAACCAAAAACTAGAAACAACACAAATTTCCTTGAATTGATGAATTTATAAGTAAATTCTGGAAGAGCCACACAATAGAATACTGCTCAGCAATAAGGAATGAACTGCTGATACATGCAGCAATACCGACAAATCTCAAATGCATAATGCTAAATGAAGTCGGATTCAAAAGGCTGTATATTATAGCATTCTATTCATGTAACTTTGGAGAAAAAGCAAAACAATTGGGAAAGAAATAGATCAGTGATTGCCAGACTGTGGAGGTGGGGGAAGTTGACTATTAAGGGACACAAAGGAATCTTGGGGGATATTGGAAATGGTCTATACCTTAATTGTGGTGGGGTTACAAATTGTACATATTTGTCAAAACTCTGAACTGTACTCTAAATCAGATAAATTTTATTCTATGTGAATTGTACCCTAGTAAAGCTGGCTTTTAAAAATAAAAAGATTGGTATAAATGGAAAAAACATTCAGCTTATTTTTTAGTCCCAGTTCTTCCCATACCCTTAGATGACATGAGGATACTAGTCTCATACCTCTGCAGGCCTCAGTTTCCTCATTTATGAGATGAAAAATGAGACAACATTTAAGTCCACTTTAAAATGAATACATTGAACTCCTTTGTAAAAGTTTTTAAAAAATAATTGAAAATTCCATGTGGATTAAACATCTAAATGTGAATGGCAAAATTATAAAACCTTTAGAAGATATTTACAAGAGAGTATTCTTATGATTTCAAAGTAGGAAAAGATTTTTAAACAAGACACACACAAAAAATAAACTATGAAGGAAAAGAGCAAACATTTAAATTAAGAACCTCTGATCATCAAAAGATACCAGTGGAAAACAATTACCATATACTAGAAAAATATATAACCACCAAAGAATACAAACCAAGAACAAAGAACTCCTATAAATCAATTTTTTTTTTTTTTTTTGAGATGGAGTTTAGCTCTTGTTACCCAGGCTGGAGTGCAATGGCACGATCTCGGCTCACCGCAACCTCCGCCTTCCGGGTTCAGGCAGTTCTCCTGCCTCAGCCTCCCGAATAGCTGGGATTACAGGCATGCGCCACCATACCCAGCTAATTTTTTGTATTTTTAGTAGAGACGGGGTTTCACCATGTTGACCAGGATGGTCTCGATCTCTTGACCTTGTGATCCACCCGCCTCGGCCTCCCAAAGTGCTGGGATTACAGGCTTGAGCCACCGCGCCCGGCCCTATAAATCTATTTTTTAAAAGGAAAATGTATGTCCACTTTGGAAAATAATTTGGCCTTACCTAGTTCAGATAAGTATACACCTACTGTATAGCTAATACTAGCTATATACCCTAAGAAGTTCTTTCACATGTACTTCAGGAGACATTCATCTTACTTCCAAGGTCCTTGGGTAGTTGTTAGAATTCAGTTCCTTGTGGTAGTAGGACTGAGGTTTCTATTTCCTTATTATGTGCTCCTCTCCATCTTCAAGCAAACAACACAGTGTCAGGTCCTCCTGATGCTTCAAAGTGACTTTCTCATCTGCTTTTTATTCTGCAGCATCTAGAGAACCTACTACTAAAACCTCATGTGATTAGATTAGCTCCACCTAATCTAATTTTCCTAAGGCAGGATCTCACTCTGTTGCCCAGGCCATAGTCCAGTGGCATGATCATGGCTCACTGCAGCCTTCTCCCACCTCAGCCCCCCGAGTAGCTGGGACTACATGTATGCACCACCACATCTGGCTAATTTTTTTATTTTTTGTTGAGACAGGGTTTCACCGTGTTGCCCAGGCTGGTCTCATACTTCTGAGCTCAAGAGATTCTCCCTCCTCAGCCTCCCAAAGTACTGGGATTACAGGCATGTGCCACCATACCTGGCCAGACCTTTGCTTAAGGTGAACTAATTAGTAACCTTAATTGCAAATGAAAAATCCCTTTATGGCAAAACTTAGAGTAGTGTTTGATTGAGTAACCAAGAACAGGAATCTTGGCAGGACATTTTTTAAAAGATCTTTTTCTGAGAAAGCATCTCGCTCTGTTGCCCAGGCTGGAGTGCAGTGGCATGATGTTGGCTCACTGTAGCCTTGAACTCCTGGGCTCAGGCAAGCCTCCGGGGTAGCTGGGACTACAGGCATGTGTCAATATGCTCGGCTAATTTTGTTTATTTTTTTGTAGAGACGGGGTCTCACTGTGTTGCCTAGGCTGGTCTTGAACTCCTGGGCTCAAGCAGTCCTCCCACCTCAACCTCCCAAAGTGCTGGGATTACAGGTGTGAACTGCTGCCCTGGCCTTGGTAGGACATCTTTAGAATTCTACTTATCGAAGTTACTATTTATGTCAACAAGGGTTTCAATAATTGAGGACTTGCTATTTTCATGACATCGAGCTGGTACCTGAAGATTTAAAACATGTAGTTAACCAACTTCAAAGAAAATAATCTAGTGTGCTATCAATACAAAAGAAGCATTTGTATAGAATGTGGTTCTGTGTAGAATTTGTTTTTAAATATTTTTCTAATTATTTCATCTGGGTTTAACCAATTCTTCAAAATTATTCTGTTGACTTTAGTTTTTTTAATAAACCCTTCCTATTGTCTGGATTTATTAATATTTATGTGCTAATATTGACAAACCGTAGATTAACAGTTTTCAAAAATCTCTTTTCAATAAGTAAAAACAATTCTTCTTGGGTAGGGCATGAAAACCTATAAAACAAAATTTGCCAAGCTGAGATTTAAGACTTGAGATAAATCTCTCTCGATGCCAATTGTATTACTGCAAGGCAGGCATTTCAGTCACCTCCTATACAATATGCCAATTTTCTCACCTTTAAGTGGACTAAAGAGAAATGTGCTACAACAGTAGAAGCATTTTAAGCTGATAACCAAATCAGCTAAGTGTTTAGTGATTTAAATGTATTTCTCAATCATCTTTTCCTAGTCTGACCATAATTCCATTCACTTTATTGAGTTTAGATATCCTCATATATTGTGATTCATTTGAGAAGTTAATGGACTCAACATTTTACAATAGTCATGCTGTTGAGAGTAGTTAGGAAGACAGAAGGCTTTTTGTTGAAGTCATTTTTCTTTAAATAGAGAGATCAATAAGCCATTTCCTCATGTTGAAAAAAAAGCAGTTTTCTGTTTATTACAGATTAAATTCTGGTCTAGAAAAGAGAGAGAGAGAGTATGTGTGTGTATAAAAGGAGCCATGCAAACAATTTTGATACATTAAACTTTAGTAAAATGAAAGAAGTTTGACAAGCTTTTAGGATTCGTTTTGGTTTATAATGTATTACCCTGATCAGTATATTACTTGCTTTCTGAGAGAAAGTTTGCCTGCTTTCAAATGTGAAGGTGATCAGAAGAAGCCTCCCCAGAATATGTCACTTTGGCATTAAGATTACTTTGAGCTGAAGGCAATTGAGGAACAGAAGATACAGGAAAAGCTCTACAAATAGAACATAAATTTCCATTGTTGTAAAGGCAATTTCTATTTATACAGATATCCTCCTCTCTGGTACCAGAAAGAGGATACTGACTCTGGAAGCAACTCTCGTCTCCTGAGATGACTTAAATCTGCATAAGTCACCTTCCCACACAACCTATCCCTTACCTCAAGTTCAAAACCCCTTTCTCCATACTTCGTTAAGATGATATGTAAGTCTTTGGGTCTTTTGGCCTTTTGGGGCTTTGACCACTTTTCTATGATGCTCCAATATGCTTACATAATAAACTTTTCACTCTTCTTCATTTGTCTTTTGCTAGTTTAATTCGTATGGCCCCAGGTACTGAACCTAAGAGGACAGGGGAACATTTTTTCCTCCCCTACAAGTGGTAGTTATTTTAACCTGTTGAATTCATGGCAAAATGGTTGCTTTTTTTTTCTGCAGTCTACTTGACTTTTCTGCTCTATTTGACACTGTAGACTATCATGCCTTGATGCCCTCTCGTCTGTGATCTCCTCAAATGCCATTTTCTAAGGCCCTCCCTAACTTTGATAATTCTTATTTTGGGCTCTCTCGCTGTCTCTAGATGTTGCAGTGCTTTCCTTGGACCTATTCCTTTTTCTGTGGCATGCTTCCTTGATGGCCTTATCTATTCTCCTAGCTTCATTTATTTATTCCCAAATCTGTTTCTCAAATGCCAACCTCAACCTTGAATTCCAAATTTGTATTTGTACAAATACAAATGATCTTATATTCCTGTTCTTAGTTAATGGTGTCATCATCCACCCATTTTCCCAAGCCAGAAATCTCAGAGTTATTCTTAATTCCTCCCCCTCGCACTCCTTTCATATTCAGTTACTAATTTTGAAATTCTCTTTCAGAAACACCTTCAGTCTAAGCCATCTTTTCCATCCTATCTGCAAAGGCTTTAGATTAGGTTTGCATCCTCTCTCCCTTGGACTAACAAAACAGCCAGCTAACTTTTTACTCACGCTGATCTAGTCCATCCTTTACAGTACCAGAAGTGCAACAGAATCTGTCAATACCACAGCTTGTTTTTGCCTACTGAATAATGCCTTAAGCTAGCTAGCAACTCACAATATGGTTAGTTATCTTACGATCAGTTTGGATTGTTGTAGCTATATCAAACATATTACTCTTTACTGATCACTAAAAACAATGTGAAAAAAAGAGGCTTTTTCTTAGGAATGTGAGCCCCTATAAATTCTCAGACCCCAAGAGGCATTATAATCAAACTGCAGTTACTTCACTTCCCCTTGAGCTAAATAATTGTCTCTCATTTTTTTTTTTTTTTTGTCATTCTGTCCAGGCTGGAGTTCAGTGGCATGATTGTTCTCGGCTCACTGCCACCTCCAACTCCCAGGTTCAAGAGAGTCTCATGCCTCAGCCTCTCTAGTAGCTGGGACTGCAGATGCATGCCATCATACCTGGCTAATTTTTATAGTTTCAGTAGAGGTAGAGTTTTTCCATCTTGGCCAGGCCAATCTCAAACGCCTGGCCTCGAGTGATCCACCTGCCTTGGCCTCCCAAAGTGCTGGGATTACAGGTCTGAGCCACTGCACTAAGCCAAGTAATTGTTTCTTGATGCCACCTGCTATGTGGCCCCAAGGCTGACACCAAGAAGCCATGAAATGCTACAGCTGGACACCAGAACTCATATCCTATTATTCAATAATGTACAGTCACTCACTTAATGATATCTCTGTAAACCGATGAGAATTCCTGTCAACATTTATTATTATTATTTTTTAGACAAGGTCTTTGTCCCCCAGGCTAGAGTACAGTGGCACAATCTCAGCTCACTGCTGCCTCGACCTCCTAGGTTCAAGCATTTCTCCCACATCAGCCGTCTGAGTAGCTGGTAATACAGGTAGGCACCACCATGCCCAGTTAATTTTTGTATATTTTTTATACGGGCAGCATCTCACTATGTTTCCCAGGCTGGTCTTGAAGTCTGCCACCTCATCCTCCCAAAATGCTGGGACTACAGGCATGAGCCACTACAGCAGCAAGCATGTCAAAAAACTTTCTATCAGTCCATTCCTGTTTTTTTTTTTTTTCCTTTAAAAACTTGCTTGTAACTGAGGCTGATGGAGCTCATATCTAAGGTAATTGGGTCTGAGTCTTTAGAACAACTGTCCTCATCTTGGCTCAAGTAAACTTTTTTTTTTTGTCCTGAGATAGGGGTCCTGCTATGTTGCCCAGGCTGGTCTCGAACTTCTGGGTTCAAGCAATTCTCTGCTTCAGCCTCCTGAATAGCTGGGATTAGAGGTATGTGCCACTGTGCCCAGCTCAAGTAAACTCTTTAAATTATATTTCGTGCCTTAATATCTACTTTTAGGTCAACGATAGTAAAGAATAAAAGTGAAGATTTTTAACACGGGATTAAGTAGTAAATTCATAAAAAATAATATCAAGCTCTGCAAAGAGCTATCTTAGTATAAATAAAAAGATGGTCTTTACATATAAACTGTAAGGAAAGGACTTCTAGTTGAATAATATTTTCCCAAGTATTAATATGTAAATAGCAATTAATAGTGTTATACCCGAGCGAGTTGAAGAAAGTGCCACACTCTGAGATTGAATCAGGAGTCCTTTATTTGCCAGCGACTGAGAGACGGCTAATGCTCAAAATTATCTCAGCCCTGAAGAAGGGTATTTTGCTTTCTTTTATACCTTGCTTAAAGGAGGGGAGGGGGCACCTAGCTAAAGCAGAACAAGCAAAAAGTTAAAAGGACATACTACTGCAGGAAGATATACAGTTGTAAATGTGGGCACATTTTAAGGAGCTGTTGATACCATCAGCAAACGCATCCCTGGGTGTGGCTGGTACAGCTTAACTCAGTATCTTATCAGTAAGGACATTCCTGGGTCTGCTTGGAGTCAGCTTAACCCTGCTACATGCTCAGGGGAAGGGACAAGAAGCCGGGGGCAAGTGAGGAAGCTAAAATGGAGTCTGACCAGCTCAAAAAGCTAAGAAAGAGAGAGTCTATTAGGCCAACAAAAGGTAGGTTATCACAATAGCATCATGTTGATTCATCTGCAGAGTTAAATTCCCGTGTGGAAATCCTGTAGAGTTGAATGAAGACAATGGCAAATGAGTAGAAAAAACTTCCCTTGAATGGACTTCTTGCTATTCTCTGGCTACCATTTCGTCAACAATGTAGCTCATTTTTAATAATTAAATTATGTTACACACAGATAATCTATCTTCCCCAATTTCTACACTTAGCTTTGATGCCAAAGCACACTGAAAAAAAAAAAAAAAGCTGTATGTCAGGACACATAACTTGAGTACTGAGATTTTTTTTCTAAAGGTCTTTCCCTCAAATTGCATTTAGAATCCACATACAGGAAATCTAAATAACCACTAGAGGGTGCCAGTCACATAATGACTGAGTAATATCCCCTCCTCTTTCTGAGCTATTTCTAAATTTGAAAAGGCAACTGTTCTTGGTAAAAGCCTTAGTAAATATATTATTTCTCATTTGTGATTTGTAATGACGTATAAACATAAAACCAGAGATAGCTATGGCCACAATTACTTCACCCCGGGATAAAAGTGATGTCTGTGGTCTTCATTACAAGACAAAATGACCACTCTTTCCTGCCCCTCTGTTTTTGTTTTTGTTTTTTTTCCTTAATCACATAGTTTATCCCTTCCTTTTATTGCTCAACTGAATGTCTGTAGGTATCCTGACTGACTTTAAAGTGGTCGGATTTATCTTTCCCCCCTTTCTCTGTTTCTGTTTTTCTACCTTTGTATATTTTCCCTTATATATTCCCAAGCATTGTTTCTTCTTTATATTCCTTTTTTCAAACATTTTATTCCCAGAACCAATGTTACAGGAAATGAGAAGGCCATGCCATACAAAACTCTAGCAATAAGAAAAGCCTAACTTAGAAATTAGATGGAGATACAATCTGCCTGCTTGGTATAACACACTTTTGGGGCTAGTCTTCCACGGCAGGCCCTGAATGAATGTGGACTTCATCAGCAGGACAGAAATGAAATCTCTCAGAGCCCTCCTAGAGGAGGAAGGGGATAAAGATAGGTGGTTCTAAGGCATCTGGGAATGTAGTTCACAGTAATGTATGGTGTTAGGCAAACAGGACAAAAATCTAGTACTACTATAGAGAAAAGATCCAAGAGTATATAAACTCATGCAAATATAAAAGTTGCCACACTAGTGAGACCCAAAATCATTTAGGTTATTTTTTCATTCTTGAAACAATGTCACAAAGAAAGTGTTGTGGAAATGCATCGTTGTATATTGTTACTCCCTTAAAAGGTCCTTAAAATATCTGTTTGTCTTTATAATCAATACAGTTTGGCTTTTCATCCCTGAAGTATTTAAATTCTTTTGGAGACTCTCCTATATCAGCCTGTAAATCCTTTGGAGATTACAAGTTCCATGTGATTATAGTCATTTATTTATTCAAAAAAGTATTATTGTCCCATGTGGTGGCTCATACCTGTAACCCTAACATGTTGGGAGGCAGAGGATTGCTTGAGTTTGAGATCAGCCTGGTCAACATAGTGAGACTCCTGTCTCTACAAACAATAAAAAAAAAATTAGCTGAGTATGGAATAGAAGAAATCAAACTGCCCTTGTTTGCCAATGATACGATCTTATATTTGAAAAAACTGAAAGAGTCCACCAAAAAACTATTATAAACAAATAAACAAATTATAAACAAATTCAGTAAAGTTCCAGGATACAAAATCAATATACAAAAATTAGTAGCATTTCTATATGCCAACAGTGAACAATCTGAAAAAGAGATTTAAATAGTAATCCCATTTACAGTAGCCACAAATAAAATTAAATACCTAGGAATTAACTTAACCCAAGAAGTGAAAGATCTCTGTAATGAAAACTATAAAAGACTGATGAAAGAAATTGAAGTGGACACCAAAAAATGGAAAGATATTCCATATTCATGGATTGGAAGAATCAATCTTGTTAAAATGTCCATACTACCCAAAGCAACCTACAGATTCAATGCAATCCCTATCAAAATACCAATGACATTCTTCACAGAAACAGAAAAAAAAAATTAGAAAATTTATATGAAACCACAAAAGACTCAGAATAGCCAAAGCTATCCTAATACCACAAAACTGGAGTAATCACATGACCCAGTTTCAAATTATAGTATGGAGCTATGGTAACTAAAATGATATGGTACTGGCATAAAAACAAACACATAGACCAGCTGAACAGATTAGAGAACCCAGAAACAAATCCACACACCTTCAATGAACTGTCATTTTCAATGACGGTGCACAGAACATACACTGCAGAAAAGACAGTCTCTTTAATAAATGGTGCTGGGAAAACTGGGTATCCATAAGCAGAAGATAGCTAAGCAACCTGTTAAGAGATAGACAATATAAAAATATGTAACTAGAGAAAGCATAAAGTTAAGAGGTAGGGGGGATGGAGTTATATTATTGAGGTTTTGTTTTTCTTTTTTTTTGGTCTATTTGTATTTTTTGTGACTTAAGATAAATTATAATCTCTTTAAAATAACTTTTGCTGTATCTACAAGATGTTTTCTTGGAAGCCTCTTGGTAGCCACAAGACACAAGCCTGTAATAGATTCATTAAAAATAAAAGGCAACAAATTAAAACATGTTACCAGAGAAAATCATTTACCCACAGAGGAAAACCATAAGAAAGGAAGAGAGGGTTTGCAAAACAATAAATTGGCATTAGTAAATATTTATCGATAATAACACTGACTATAAATGGACTTAATTCTCCAATTAAAAGGCATAGAGTGGCTGAATGGATAAAGAAACAAGCCCCAAATATATTCTGCCTAAAATAAACACACTTCACCTATAAAGACACACATAAACTGAAAGTGAAGGGGTGGAAAAGAGATATTCCATGTAAATGAAAACCAACAAAGGGCAGGAGCAGCTATACTTAAAAGATAAAATAGACTACAAATCAAAGACTGTAAAAAGAGATAAATCAAGTCACTATACAATGATAAAGGGGTCCATTCAGCAAGAGGATATAACAGTTACAAATATCTATATACCTATCATTGAAGCTCCCAAGTATATAAAGCAAACATTAAGAGATCTAAATCCCTTTAGAGAGAGAGAGACTGCAATTCAATAATAATAAGGGACATCGACACCCCACTCTCAGTAATGGACACATCATGCATACAGAAAATCAACAAAGAAACGTCAGAGTTAAATTACACACCAGACCAAACAGGCTTAACATTTACAAAACATTTCACTCAATTACTACAGAATACACATTCTTTTCATCAGCACATGGAACATTCTCCAGATTAGAATATATCTTAGCCCACAAAACAAGTCTCAACAAATTCAAAATAGATTAAATTATATCAAGGTTTTTTGTTTGTTTGTTTGATTTTGAGAGAGTCTTACTCTGTTGCCCAGGCTGGAGTGTAGTGGCATGATCATGGCTCAGTGCAGCCTCCGCCTCCCAGGTTCAAGCAATTCCTGTGCCTCAGCGTCCTGAGTAGCTGAGACTACAGGCATGCGCTACCATGCCCAGCTAATTTTTTGTATTTTTAGTAGAGACAGGGTTTCACCATGTTGTCCAAGCTGGTCTCAAACTCCTGACCTCAAGTGATCTACCCACCTCAGCCTTCCCAAGTGTTTAGATTAGCAGCATGAGCCACTGCTCTCAGCCTTCAAGTATTTGTTCTAACCACAGTGGAATAAAACTAGAAACCAGTAACAAGAGGAACCTTGAAAATACATAAACACGTGAAAATTAAACATGTTCCTGAACAATGAGTCAATGAAGAAATTAAGAAAGAAATTTTAAAATTTCTTGAAGCAATGAAAATGGAAATTCAACATATTAAAATCTACAGCAGTACAAAGAGATAAATTTATAGCAACAAACAAATATATCAGAAAAATAGAAAGACTTCAAATAAACAACCTAAATATGCTTCTCAAAGAACTTCTCAAAATAAAATTGACAAACCTTTAGTTAGACTAAGGAAAAAAGAGAAAAGACTCAAATAAGTAAACTCAGAAATTAAAAAAGAGACATAAGAACTGAGACCACAGAAATACAAAGAATCATTAGAGACTATAATGAACAACTGTATGCTAACAAATTGGAATTTTAGACAAAATGGGATAAATTTTTGGATGCAATCTACCAAGATTGTACACAAAGAAATAGAAATCTTTAACAGACCAATAAGTAATGAGATCAAAGCAGTAATAAAGTCTCCCAGCAAAGAAAAGCCCAAGAGCTGAAGGATTCACTGCTGAATTTCACCAAACAGTTAAAGAACAACTAATACCAGGTCTACTCAAAGTATTTAGAAAAACTGAAGAGGAGGAAATACTTTCAAATTTATTCTATAAGACCTGCATTTCTCTGATACCAAAACTAGACAAGGACATAACAAAGAAAACAACAGGCCAATATCCCTGATCAACACAGATGCAAAAATCCTCAACAAACTATTATAGTATTATAGTAAACTGAATTCACCAACACATTTAGAAGGTAATTCATCATGATCAACTCAGATTTATTCCAGGGATGCAATATGCAACATATGCATATCTACAGACATGGTAAATCACATGAACAGACCCAAGAACAAAAACCATATGATTAATTGAGTGGTTGAGACAGGGTCTTACTCTGTTGCCCAGGCTGAAGTGCAGTGGTGTGATCAAAGCTCACTGTAACCTCAAACTCTTGGGCTCAACTGATCCTCCTGCCTTAGCCTCCTGAGTAGCTAGGACTACAGATGTACATCACCACCCCTAGCTAATTTTAAAATTTTTTGTAGAGATAGAGTCTCACTATGTTGCCCAGGCTGATCTTGAATTCCTGGCCTCAAGCAATCCTTCTGCCTCCCAAAATGCTGGGATTACAAGTATGAGCAACCACACCCAACCTCTGATCATTTCAATAGATACCCAAAAAAAGCATTCAATAAAATTCAACATTGCTTCATGATAAAAGCCCTCAACAACTTCAGTATAGAAAGAACATACCTCAGCTGGGCACAGTGGCTCACATCTGTAATCCCAGCACTTTGGGAAGCCAAGGTAGGTGAATCACCCGAGGTTAAGAGATCAAGACCAGCCTAGCCAACATGGTTAAACCCCGTCTCTATTAAAAATATAAAAATTAGCCAGGCATGGTGGTGTATGCCTGTATTCCCAGCTATTCAGGAGGCTGTGGCAGGAGTATCACTTGAACCTGGGAGGCAGAGGTTGCAGTGAGCCAATATTGTTCCACTGCAGCCTGGGTGACAGAACAAGACCCTATCTCAAAAAAAAAAAGAACATACTTCAAAATAATTAAGGCCATATGTGACAAGCTAACACTGTATTGAACAAGCAAAAATTGAATGTGTTTCCTCTAAGAATTGGAGGAAAAACAAGGATGCCCATTTTCACCATTTTCATTTGATAGAATCCTGGAAGTCCTGGCTAGACCAATTAGACAAGAGGAAGAAAGGACATTTATGTTGGAAAAGAATAAGTCAAATTAGCCTTGTTCACAGATGACATGAACTTATACTTAGAAAAACCTAAAGAAAGACTTTACCAAAAAAACTCTTAGAACTGATCAACAAAATCAGTAAAGTTGCAGGATGCAAAATCAACATACAAAAATCAGTAGCATTTATATATGCCAGCAGCAAAAAAATATGAAAAAGAAATCAAGAAAGCAATCCCGTTTACAATGGCTACAAAGAACATAAAATCCCTAGGAAACAATTTAACCAAAGCAGGAAAATAACAATATAAGGAAAACTTACAAAACACTGATGAAAGAAAGTAAAGAGGACACAAAAAATGGAAAGATATTCTTTGCTCATGGATTGGAAGAATTAATGCTGTTAAAATGACAATACTACCTAAAGCAATATACAGATTCAATGTAATCTCTACCAAAATACCAATAATATTCTTCCCAGAAATAGAAAAACCAATCCTAAAATTCATATGGAACCACAAAAGAGCCTGAATAGCCAAAGCAATCCTGAGCAAAAAGAACAAAGCTGGAGGTATCACACTACCTGACTACAAAATATACTACAAAGTTTTAGCAATCAAAACAGCATGGTACTAATATAAAAACAGACACAGACCAATTAGAGAGCCAAAAGCCAGGCACAGTGGCTCATACCTATAATCCCAGCTATTTGGGAGGACAAGGCAAGCGGATCACTTGAGGTCAGGAGTTTGAAATCAGCCTGACCAACATAGTGAAACCCCGTCTGTACTACAAATTCAAAAAATTAGCTGGGCCAGGTGTCATGCACCTGTAATTCTAGCTACTCAGGAGACTGAGGCAGGAGAATCACTGGAACCAGGGAGGTGGAGGTTGCAGTGAGCCGAGATCACACCACTGCATTCCAGCCTGGGAGACAGGACAAGAGTCCATCTCAAAAAAGGGCTAGAGAGCCGAGATATAAATTCACACATTTACAGCTGACCTTTTCCCACAAAGGCACCAAGAACATACAATGTGGAGAGTGTGGAGAGGGTAGTCTCTTTAATAAATGGTGCTGGTAGACCCTTTGGCTGAACCCTTGACACTAACAGTGTTTTGGTCCTCAGTTCTCACTGTTCCCTCTGGTCATGGAGCCTTTGAATAAAAATGCACATAGCTATGGAGTGGGGTTTCGCTGGAAAAGGTGACCTTCCAACTTCATGTGAACTTCTAGCTCCTCAAACAGTAGGTTGGCAGTAAGGCAGGGAAGTTGTTTTCTCATTTCCCACTGAGCAGATTGTGAATATTTCCATATGGATTTTCTATTGTTAATGTTACTCTGATTCTTTGTTTTAAAATAAAAATTCTGAATATACATGACAAAAAATAAATAAATGGTGCTGAGAAAACTTGATAATCACATGCAAAAGAATGAAACTAGACCCCTATCTCTTACCATATACAAAATCCAATCAAATTGGATTAAATACTTACATGTAAAACATGAAACTATGAAAGTACTAAAATAAAACATTGGGGAAATGCTCCAAGATATTGGTGTGGGAGATTTTTGTGGCCTCAAAAGCACAAGGAACCAAAGCAAAATTGTCAAATCAGATTACATCAAGCTAAAAAGCTTCTGCACAGCAAAGGAGACAAACAATGATGTGAAGTGATCACCCACAGAATGGGAGAAAAGATTTGCAAACTACCCATAATAAAGAATTGCTAATTCTTTATAATTTACTTAATCCTAACTGGTTTTCCTGACTGCCAGGAAACTCAGAGCCTAATTTGTGGTTCATCTTTAAAAACTGAGCATGCCTTGTGGTTGTGGTTATTATATATATTAACCTTATACATCTCTGCTCCCAACAAACCCAGCTTTATCTTATTTTTTTCTTCTGGTATTTTCTCTGGTATTTCACCTGTATGGCTCCTTAATGAACCACATCTCACAGTGTTCCCACACTTGTACAGTGCTTTTCCTTTAAATATGGGCTAGGCCTGTGACTTGCTTCAACAAGTAGCATGTAGCGAAAGTGACACAATGCCAATTCCAGGCCTCAGCTTTAAAGAGGCCTTGCAGATTCCATTTTTGTACTATTTGAAGCTCTGAGCCACATGTAGGAAGTTTGGCTACTCTGCTGCAAAGACCACATGGAAAATACCACACATGGAGGTCATATAAAGAGGGAGAAGCCTTGAAAATACATGGAGAAAGAGAGAAACTCAGTTCAGCTCCCGACTCTTCCAGCTGAGCCCAGCATAGATTTAGAATCATGAGCAAACTAATAAGTTAACTAATCAGGTAAAGCAGAAATGACCAAATGGTATCATTCCAGAATGCCCTAGCCAAGCCCTTTCTTTCTTTAGAATGATGTTTCTCAAAGTCTGGCCTGAAGACCACCTGTATCAGAATGACCTGTGTTGTTTATTTGAAAGAAAAATTGTCAATCCAACCCCAAAATTTTTTGGGCAAGGCAGGACAATCAGTATCTTTAACAAAACTTTTCCAGTTGATTCATAAGGAAAATAAAGTTTAAGAACCTGGTTAAAGGCTTTCTCCTGACTGTTCTTCACACTAACTTAAGCCTACCCTTCTTTTTGATAGTCTATTACTCTATTTTCAGGAGTCTGATCCTGCTATTTCTCAAATGCTGGACCAAAATCATAGATCAAGGAATTTCTCATGGTTGGTATTTTCCTCTCTCCTATCCCGCTCTGTTCTACCTGGTCCATTGACCTCTGTATCCACCTTGTCTTCAGGAAATCTCTGATTTTGAGGTGCTTCTCATGTCTCAGCTAAAGAAATTCACACCTAAAAGAAATGAAGTCCCTGACTGTGCATACTGGTTCTGGTTCTCACCTTATTTCTCAGATCACATCAGCTCTCCTCATCCTTAAAATATCATGATGAGAACTTTTGAAACTTAAATATAAGGACAGAAAATATCTGATGGCTTTGTCAATTAGATGCTGGTGAACTCAGTGAGATCGATTTTAGGGATATGTTAAAGGAAAAAGATTTTGCATTAGGTTGAAGAATAAATGGGAGTTGAAGGTTAAAGAAAGTTTTTAAGAAGATGGAAAAGACTGAGCATGCTTGCAGGTGGAGAATAAAGAACCAGGAAAGAAGGAAAAGTTGGTAATAAAATGATATGTGTGTTGAAAAGGTAGCATGAACCAGAAGGGATTAGAATTGATTGTAAAAAGGGAGAAGGTGTTTTCAGTTTTCTATTGCTATATAACAAATTATCTCAAACTAAACCATTTTATTATATCTCATGATTTGAGGGGCCAGAGATTTGGGCAGGGCTCAGCTGGGCAATTTCTCTGCCCCACGTGATATCCTATGTGGTTACTTGCCAGGTTTGCTTCTTGGCAATTTGCTAGTTGAAAATTCCAAGATTGCTTCGTTCACATGTCTGATGTCTTGGCAGGAGTGACTGGAAAGTTGAGTTCAGCTAAGAATGTCAACAAGAGCACCTACAGATGGTCTTTCCAGGATAGTCTCAGGGTGACTGGCTTTCTTACATAACGGTTAAGGCTTCCAGAGGGAATATTCCAAATATCCTGGGCAGAAACTATTAGTATAAGTCTTCTTATTACCTCATCTCTTGGGTCCCAGAATGTCACTTCTGATTAATTCCGTTGGTCAAGTCACTGACTGGTCTTACTGACTCAGCCCAGATTCAAGAGAAAAGGAATTAGACCCCACCTCTTATTGATTATTTGATACTCCTACTCTTAGTAGGAGTATCAAAGAATTTATAGTCATTTTTAATCTGCTACAGAAGGGGTGAATTGGATAAGATCAGAGAATATAATAAAAGATTTTCCTTGGACATGAGGAGAGAATACTGCTAAATGTTGGAGTATGCAGAACTCTGGTCCTCAGCTCCTCTCTTTCTGTACAAGTGCAGGGAATGCCATGCAGCCCAGGATGGTTTTGAATGTAGCCCAAAACAAATCTGTGAACTTTCTTAAAACATTATGAGATAGTGTGTGTGTGTGTATGTGTGTGTGTGTTTAGCTCATCAGCTATTGTTAGTGTTAGTGTATTTTATGTAATGCCCAAGGCAATTATTCTTCCAACATGGCCCAAGGAAGCCAAAGATTGGATACCCTGCTACACTGTGTCCCTAGGTGATCTCATCTACTCCCATTGCTTCAAAGACCTTTATATACTGATACCTCTCAAGT
The DNA here is from genome assembly GCF_049354715.1 of Callithrix jacchus. NCBI lineage: Eukaryota > Metazoa > Chordata > Mammalia > Primates > Cebidae > Callithrix > Callithrix jacchus. The sequence continues at coordinate 131,235,256 of NC_133508.1, forward strand.
GTATATCTCTAGAGCCAATATCTTGCCTGAGCTCCAGAACTTGTATATCCATCTATCTACTCAGCATATCAGTTGCATGTCTAATAAGCATCTCAAATTTAACATGGCCCAAACCAAGCTATTGGATTTCTATCACACCCCAAGTCTGCTTCCCCTGAGCCTTTCCTGTCCTTGTAAATTGCACAAGTATACACTCAGTTTCTCAGGACAAATACCTCGTAGCTCTATTTGGTCTCTTCTCTTTTCCTCACACAGCACATTCAATCCATCAGTAAGTATCTACTTCCAATTCATCAACAGGTTCCATTAGCTCCAACTTCCAAAATGTATCCTAAACCTAACACTTCTTTCCATCTCTATTCTTCCAATCTAAGTCAATGCTACATCACTTCTCATTGATCTCTGTGGCTGCATTCTTGATTCCTCACTGCCCTTCCTCTACCCAGCAGCCAGAGTACTCTTTCTAAAGCATAAATCAAAGAACATAATTTCCCTGCTTAAAATTATCTAACGACTTCCCATTGCAATCAGAATAATCAATAAACTTCTCATCAAAGTCTATGAGGTTCTCTGAATCTTGCCCCATCTGTGTCTCTGACCTCATCTCTCTCCACTCTTCCCCTTGTTCATTGAGCTTCATCCACTCTGATGTTCTGTCCCATGAACACGTCAAGTTTGTTCATATTTCAGGCCATCCCACCTATTGCTCATTCTGCTTGGAGAGCTCCCCTGGATCTCATGTGCTTCCTTCTTTTTATCACTTGACTCAGCCATCCCCAACCTTTTTGGCATGAGGGAACAGTTTCATGGAAGATACTTTTTCCGTGGACGGGGTTGTGGGGATGTTTTTGGGATGATTCAAGTACATTACATTTATTGTTCCCTTTATTTATATTATTATTACGTTATAAAATATAATGAAATAATTATACAACCCACCATAATTTAGAATAAATGGAAGCCCTGAGACAGTTGCAACTAGAAAGTCCCATCGGGGGATGTTGGGAGACAGTGACAGATCATCAGCCATTTGATTCTCATAAGGATTGTACAACCTAGATCCCTTGAATGCACACTTCACAATAGGGTTTGCCTTCCTATGAGATCTAACGCCACTACTGATCTGACACAAGGCAGAGCTCAGGCTGTAATGCCAGCGGTGGAAAATGGCTGTAAATACAGATGAAACTTCGCGCTCACATGCTGCTAAACTCCTGCTGTGCAGCCTGGTTCCTCACAGGCCACAGACTTGTATGGGTCCATGGCCCAGGGGTTTAAGACCCGATTTAGGTGATACAAAGTGACTCAGATGTCATTTTCTCAGATAGGCCGTCCCTAACTATCACAGCTAATGTAGTATCATATCTCCCTGAGCCACTTTTCTCACAATACCCTATTATAGCTTCTTCATAATGTTGATCAGCACCTGAAATTCTTATTCATATTTTTCTGTTTATTGACTGTCATCCCTTATTAGAACGTCAACTCCTGGGGGCGCTGTTGCTGTCTTATTTACAGCTCATTCTCCAGTACCTTGAACAACATAGGGCACAAAATAGACACAACAGATGTTTGTTGAAATTGGCTATTTCTTTCTTCTGTGAGGAGGTTAAAAGAAGTTGGGAAAAAGAAAGAAGATCTCAAAGATGGCGCTGTGAGAACAACCCAGGATTGGAGCTCTTCTCGTTGAATCCGCAAACGGTGAGTCAGAGCGGCATTTCCAGACTGATCTTTGTTGCCCACAGAACGGGGAAACTCCCAAGTATAAAAAAGACACGGGACGCCAGGCAGTAGGTCTGCCTGGCGAAGCCGGCAGCCGGGGCAGCGGCGGCCGGCCCTACCCAGCAATCCCCACAGGGCGCGCTTGTCCGGGTGCCCTGTTGAACCGGCAACCTGAGACTTGAGAGGGCTGGACTTGAGACTGAACGAGACTTGGACAGTAGGCCAGCCCAGGGGATTGCAGGGATTGGGATACCCAGTGGGACGAACAAAACCGCGATTTCAAACTATCCGGAGCAGAAGGTCCGAGACGCTCTGTGGGGGAGGGGCACCCACCACTACCTAGGCAACCCGCCCCAACTGAGATACCCGCCCATTGCTGACGCAGCCAGCCGTTGCCGAGGCAACCCGTCCCTACTGAGATACACGCCCACTGCGGACGCAGCCTGCCGTTGCTGAGGCAACACACTACAACGAAGAGACTCCGCCGCAGGGAGTGGCGGAGACCACAGCAGAGCCGGCAGGAACAGCGCGAATCACACAAGAGCTGGGCGGAGCCTCGGCAGCCAAACAGTGGCTAGTCTGCCTTCTAGCTGGGCAGGACACCTGATTGGACATCCAAAAATAAAGCCCAAAGCCCTCAACACAGAGCATTTGAGAAAAAAAAAAGGGTTTTTTAATGAGCTCTGTTGCAGCAGAATAAAACATAGCAGCCTAACAGCCCTGAATGAAAAACAGAGTGCACAGCTCAGCAATTAAACCCCTATAAAGTACAAACTGTCTCCTCAAGCAGCTCCCTGACCCCTCTATATCCAAAAGACTGACATTAGGCAGGCATCATCCTGGGACAAAGAGAGCAGAAAAAGAAACTGGTAGCATCCCTCGCTGTGCCACAGCTACTAGAGGTGCACTCCAGACAAGCAGGGTCTGGAGCGGACCTCAGCAGTCATACAGCGAAGGGGCTAGACTGGTAGAAGGAAAACCAAGCAACAGAAATACTTTATCATCAACATTCTGGGTGTCCACTCAGAGACCCAAACGAAAAGTCAGCAACTACGCAGACGACCAGTGGACAAATCCACAAAGATGGGAAGAAACCAGCGCAAAAAGGAGGAAAACACCCGAAACCAGAACACCTCGCCTCCTAGAAAGGACCAAAACTCCTCACCAGCAAGGGAGCAAAGCTGGACGGAGAATGACTGTGACGAAATGACGGAATTAGACTTCAGAAGATGGATAATGAGAAACTTTTGTGAGCTAAAAGATCATGTATTAAATCAATGCAAAGAAACTAAGAACTTTGAAAAAAGATTTGAAAAAAGATTCGAGGAAATGATAACAAGAATGGATACCTTAGAGAGGAATATGAATGAATTAAAGGAGCTGAAAAACACAATACGAGAACTTCGTGAAGCAAACACAAGTTTCAATAGCCGAATTGACCAAGCAGAAGAAAGAATATCTGAAGTCGAAGACCAACTCAATGAAATAAAACGAGAAACCAAGATCAGAGAAAAAAGCACAAAAAGGAATGAACAAAGTCTCCAAGAAATGTGGGACTATGTGAAAAGACCTAACCTACGTTTGATAGGTGTACCAGAAGGGGACGAAGAGAATGAATCCAAGCTGGAAAATACTCTTCAGGACATCATCCAGGAAAATTTCCCCCACCTAGCAAGACAAGCCAACACTCAATTGCAGGAAATACAGAGAACACCACAAAGATATTCTGCAAGAAGAGCAACCCCAAGGCACATAATCGTCAGATTCAATAGGGTTGAAATAAAGGAGAGAATACTAAGGGCAGCCAGAGAGAAAGGTCGGGTCACCCACAAAGGGAAGCCCATTAGACTCCCAGCAGATCTCTCGGCAGAAACACTACAAGCCAGAAGAGAGTGGGGGCCAATATTCAACATTCTTAAAGAAAAGAACTTTCAACCCAGAATTTCATATCCAGCCAAACTGAGCTTCATAAGTGAAGGAAGAATAAAATCCTTTGCGAACAAGCAAGTACTCAGAGATTTTGTCACCACCAGGCCTGCTTTACAAGAGCTCCTAAAAGAGGCACTACACATAGAAAGGATCAATCAGTACCAGCCATTCCAAAATCACACTGAATGCTAAAGAGCTTCAACATAATGAAGAATCTACAACAACTAACAGGCAAAACAGCCACTTAGCATCAAAATGGCAGTATCAAATTCACACATAACAATATTAACCCTAAATGTAAATGGACTAAATGCACCAATCAAAAGACACAGACTGGCAAATTGGATAAAAATCCAAAACCCATCAGTGTGCTGTATTCAGGAAACCCATCTCACAGGCAAGGATACACAAAGGCTCAAAATAAAGGGATGGAGGAAGATTTACCAAGCTAATGGAAAGCAAAAAAAAGCAGGAGTTGCAATTCTCATCTCTGATAAAATAGATTTTAAAGCAACAAAGATCAAAAGAGACAAAGAAGGCCATTACATAATGGTAAAAGGATCGATACAACAAGAAGAGCTAACGATCCTAAACATATATGGACCCAACACAGGAGCACCCAGATACATAAGGCAAGTTCTTAATGACTTACAAAAGGACTTAGACTCCCACACAATAATAGTGGGAGACTTTAACACTCCACTGTCAATACTAGACAGATCAACCAGACAGAAAATCAACAAGGATACCTAGGGCTTGAACTCAGACCTGGAGCAAGCAAACCTGGTGGACATTTACAGAACTCTCCACCCCAAATCCACAGAATACACATTCTTCTCAGCACCACATCACACCTACTCTAAAATTGACCACATAATTGGAAGTAAAGCACTGCTCAACAAATGCAAAACAACTGAAATCATAACAAACAGCCTCTCAGACCATAGTGCAATCAAGTTAGAACTCAGAATTCAGAAACCGACCCAGAACCGCACAGCTTCATGGAAACTGAACAACTGGCTCTTGAATGTTGACTGGATAAGCAACGAAATGAAGGCAGAAATAAAGAAGTTCTTCGAAACCAATGAGAACGAAGACACAACGTGCCAGAACCTCTGGGACACATTTAAAGCAGTCTCTAGAGGAAAGTATATAGCAATAAGTGCCCATATGAGGAGAATGGAGAGATCCAAAATTGACACCCTATCGTCAAAACTGAAAGAGCTAGAGGAGCAAGATCAAAAAAACTCAAAACCCAGCAGAAGACAAGAAATTACTAAGATCAGAGCTGAGCTGAAGGAGATTGAGACATGAAAAACCCTTCAAAAAATCAATAAATCCAAGAGCTGGTTTTTTGAAAAGATCAACAAAATAGACAGATCACTAGCCAGATTGATTAAAAATAAAAGAGAGAACAACCAAATAGATGCAATAAAAAATGATAAAGGGGAAATCACCACAGATTCCACAGAAATTCAAACCATCATCAGAGAATATTACAAACAACTATATGCACATAAACTAGTAAACCTGGAAGAAATGGATAAATTCCTGGACTCCTGTGTCCTCCCAAGCCTAAACCAGGAGGAAGCTGAAACTATGAATAGACCAATAACAAGGTCTGAAGTTGAGGCAGCAATTAAGAGCCTACCACACAAAAAAAGCCCAGGTCCAGATGGGTTCACAGCAGAATTCTACCAGACACACAAGGAGGAGCTGGTACCATTCCTTCTAAAACTATTTCAAACAATCCAAAAAGAGGGAATCCTTCCCAAATCATTTTATGAGACCAACATCATCCTGATACCAAAACCCGGCAGAGACCCAACGAGAAAAGAAAAATTCAGGCCAATATCCATGATGAACATAGATGCAAAAATCTTCAATACAATATTGGCAAGCTGATTGCAACAGCAAATCAAAAAACTTATTCATCATGATCAAGTAGGATTCATCCCGGGGATGCAAGGCTGGTTCAACATACGCAAGTCTATCAACGTAATTCACCACATAAACAGAACCAAAAACAAAAACCAAATGATTATCTCAATTGATGCAGAGAAGGCATTTGACAAAATTCAACAGCCCTTTATGCTAAAAACCCTCAATAAACTCGGTATCGATGGAACGTATCTCAAAGTAATAAAAGCTATTTATGACAAACCAACAGCCAATATCATACTGAATGGGCAAAAACTGGAAGCATTCCCTTTGAAATCTGGCACTAGACAAGGATGCCCTCTCTCACCACTCCTATTCAATATAGTACTGGAAGTTCTAGCCAGAGCAATCAGGCAAGAAAAAGAAATAAAGGGTATTCAAATAGGAAAGGTGGAAGCCAAATTGTCTCTATTTGCAGACGACATGATAGTATACCTAGAAGACCCCATTGCCTCAGCCCAAAAACTCCTGAAACTGATAAACAACTTCAGCAAAGTCTCAGGATATAAAATCAATGTGCAAAAATCACAAGCATTCGTCTACACCAATAACAGACTTAAAGAAAGCCAAATCAAGAGCGAACTGCCATTTGCAATTGCTACAAAAAGAATAAAATACCTTGGAATACAACTCACAAGGAACGTAAGGGACCTCTTCAAGGAGAACTACAAACCACTGCTCAACGAAATCAGAGAGGACACAAACAGATGGAGAAACATTCCATGTTCATGGTTAGGAAGAATTAATATCGTGAAAATGGCTATACTGCCCAAAGTAATTTACAGAATCAATGCTATCCCCATCAAGCTACCATTGACTTTCTTCACAGAACTGGAAAAAACCACCATGAACTTCATATGAAACCAAAAGAGAGCCCGCATAGCCAAGTCAATTCTAAGCAAAAAGAACACAGCGGGGGGCATCACACTACCGGATTTCAAACTATACTACAAGGCTACAGTAATCAAAACAGCATGGTACTGGTACCAAAACAGAGATATAGACCAATGGAACAGAACAGAGGCACCAGAGGCAACACAACATACATACAACTATACAATCTTTGATAAACCTGACAAAAACAAGCAATGGGGCAAGGATTCCATGTTTAACAAATGGTGTTGGGAAAACTGGCTAGCCATGTGCAGAAAGCAGAAACTGGACCCCTTCCTGACACCTTACACTAAAATTAACTCCAGATGGATTAAAGACTTAAACATAAGACCTGGCACCATAAAAACCCTAGAAGAAAATCTAGGCAAAACTATCCAGGACATAGGAGTAGGCAAGGACTTCATGAACAAAACACCAAAAGCATTGGCAACAAAAGCCAAAATAGACAAATGGGACCTAATGAAACTCCACACTTCTGCACGGCAAAAGAAACAGTCACTAGAGTGGATCGGCAACCAACAGAATGGGAAAAAATTTTTGCAGTCTACCCATCTGACAAAGGGCTGATATCCAGAATTTACAAAGAACTCAAACAGATTTACAGGAAAAAAACAAACAAGCCGATTCAAAAGTGGGCAAAGGATATGAACAGATACTTTACGAAAGAAGACATATATGAGGCCAACAATCATATGAAAAAATGCTCATCGTCACTGGTCATCAGAGAGATGCAAATCAAAACCACATTGAGATACCATCTCACGCCAGTTAGAATGGCGATCATTAAAAAATCTGGAGACAACAGATGCTGGAGAGGATGTGGAGAAAAAGGAACATTTTTACACTGTTGGTGGGAGTGTAAATTAGTTCAACCATTGTGGAAGACAGTGTGGCGATTCCTCAAGGCCTTAGAAATAGAAATTCCATTTGACCCAGCAATCCCATTACTGGGTATATATCCAAAAGACTATAAATCGTTCTACTATAAGGACACATGTACACGAATGTTCATTGCAGCACTGTTTACAATAGCAAAGACCTGGAATCAACCCAAATGCCCATTGATAATAGACTGGATTGGAAAAATGTGGCACATATACACCATGGAATATTATGCAGCAATCAGAAATGATGAGTTCGTGTCGTTTGTAGGGACATGGATGAATCTGGAGAACATCATCCTCAGCAAACTGACACAAGAACAGAAAATGAAACACTGCATATTCTCACTCATAGGTGGGTGATGAAAAATGAGAACACATGGACACAGAAAGGGGAGTACTAAACACTGGGGTCTATTGGGGGGAAAAGGGGAGGGCCAGTTGGAGGGGGAGGTGGGGAGGGATAGCCTGGGGAGAAATGCCAAATGTGGGTGAAGGGGAGAAGAAAAGCAAAGCACACTGCCATGTGTGTACCTACGCAACTGTCTTGCATGCTCTGCTCATGTACCCCAAAACCTATAATCCAATAATAAATTAAAAAAAAAAAAAAAAAAAAAAAAAGAAAGAAGATCTCCTTTTCTCTGTGATTTGGGATGTAAAGTGGCTGAAAGTGAGAAACAGGTGGGACAGTGTTTTCAGAGGGTAATGAATTATTCTAGACTCCTCCTTCAAAAGTTGTGTTTGTAAAAAACCAGTAGTTGAGAGTTTTGTTTCAATTGTAATCCTCTTTCTCTTTCTCTCTCTCTCTCTCTCTCTCTCTCTCTCTCTCTCTCTCTCTCTCTCTCTCTCTCTCTCTCTCTCTCTCTCTCTCTCTCCCCTCTTGTTGTGCAGGCTAATTTTTGTATTTTTAGCAGAGATGGGGTTTCTCCAAATTGGTCAGGTTGGTCTCGAACTCCTGAATTCAAGTGATCCACTCACCTCAGCCTCCCAAAGTGCTGGAATTGCAGGCGTGAGCCACCACGCCCAGCCTCTAATGATCATTTCTTAAAAAGTAATGTTAGGCCAGGCGTGGTGGCTCACGCCTGTAATCCCAGCATTTTGGGAGGCCGAGGTGGTCTGATCACGAGGTCAAGAGGTAGAGACCATCCTGGCCAACGTAGTGAAACCCAGTCTCTACTAAAATACAAAAATTAGCTGGGCTTGGTGGTGTGTGACTGTAGTCCCAGCTACTTGGGAGGCTGAGGTGGGAGAATTGTCCAGCAGGTTGATCTGGCTTCCAAAAGCTGTTTGGCTATGTATTTGGCTGGTGCAAAAGTAATTGCGGTTTTTGTCATTACTTTCAATGCCATTACTTTTGCTCCAACCTAACATATTTGAGGCAGAAAATTAATTTGGCAGCACAGATATACCTTAGGTAGAACTTATTGTTCAAATACAGAAGGTGACCTCCGGGAGGCGGAGGTTGCCGTGAGCCGAGACCACGCCACTGCACTGCAGCCTGGCACCTGGAGAAAGAGCGAGACTCTGTCTCAAAAAAAAAAAAGAAAAAGCAATTTTATGGAAGAAACAATTTGAATTTTTACCCTTTTAGGTAGCATTGGCTTTCAAAAACACCAATCTCACATCTTTTACATTCTTGGCCTGATAACACAGGGTCAAGGCCAAGGAAAGCAAAATGCCAATGCTTTCTGTCCTCACAGCCCTTCATTATAGCCTTAGTGAGTCCCTTCATGCATCCATCTCTGTTTCTCATCAATAGAGCCTGCGTGTTTTGAAAGCATGCAATTTATGCCTTTATATCCACGCTTCTATATTTTTCCCATCAGCAAAATTTTTACATCTTTTGCAAGAATTAAATAAGTATATTTTTCCTGTATGTATTGGTCACTCTCTGTATTTGAACAATAAGTTCTACCCAAGGTATATCTGTGCTGCCAAATTAATTTTCTGCCTCAAATATGTTAGGTTGGTGCAAAAATAATGGCATTGAAAGTAACGACAAAAAACACAATTACTTTTACACCAGCCAAATACATAGCCAAATAGCTTTTGAAAGCCAGACCAACCTGCTGAACATGCTCAACCAGTTTTAGTATATTCTAAAGAGGAAGGCAACATGTATGATTCATTCCTGAGACATTTCAGAGAGCCAAATATGTTTCTATGTGATATAGCATGTCAATGTCTTCATGAAAGCTTTTGACTTGCCTTTTTACAAAAGCCTCTATGTTGTTTACAAATGTGGCTTAAGAACCAGAATGGACATGGACATGCATCAGTAATTGGTCAGCAACCAGGTAAATTCCTGTAGGGTCTTTGCATCTAGCCTACAAATGGGCTTTTTAAGAATAAGCCTCTCACCAAGAACTCACCAAGAGCACTAAGAAATGAAAACATTGCTCAGACCTCTTTTAGCCTGCTCCTGATCTGGAATCTTGGAGAACTTACTTTTAGAGTTGTCCACATTTGTTCAACTACATGCGTAGGAGGAAAGAACACACTATCACTCTGCATGTGTGTCTGTGACTGTTCTCTCGCAAACTGGGGGCTGGAAGTTTAGGAAAACTGTTTTCTCATCTCCAAGCAGAATCTGGATGTAAACCATTTTTAGACTGATATCACTTAAATTAATTCTTGTGAGTCTCCAAAGATTCAACAGCTTGTTTTGGGATACAGCAATTGTTACACCAACTTACCAATGTAACCTTCATTTTCTGAGGCCATACTTGGGGATTTTGAGTACATGGATGGCAAGTTCCCACCCTGTCCTTTCTTTATAAGGATAACCAACATCTGAGGTTTCTCCCATTTTCAGGGGTCCTGAGTGGCCTCACAGCCCTAGGATCTTTCTCAGCCTTCTGCCAAGGCTCCAGCCAGGACTCTGCACCAGTTCTCCACCTGCTCCTGCTGGGGCTCTCCTCAAAGGTGACAGGGGTGGAGTAGGGAGACGGATTCCTATCTCCTTCCTTCTGGTAATTATAACAGCTTTCTTAGCTGCTATATTCAATTTAATCCTCCAAGAGGCAGCCTTTTTCTTTCAGCTTTTCTTCAGTTCTTTGTTAAAGACTTAAGTTTTCTCAGAGACTAAGCCAGAGAAACATTAATCTGTATCATAACAAACAATTCATCACATGCAGACAGCTGCTGTCCTAAGACTAGCCACATATCTTAGTTTTCTGCTACCATAAGATGAATTGCCTGCCCTTCCAGACAGCCCCATTCATTTCCCCCCAAAATGGCTAGAAAAGGTCTCTTCTTATTTGGTTTAGGAAATATAATCATGTTATTCTAGGGTAATAATCATCACTCCAAATTCTTGTATCATTTCTTCCAAGAAGCTTTGAGACTCTCACGCAAATAATACTCTTATTCCGATATCTCTGACTTTCCAAAGTGAGCTTGTAGATTATATGTCTTTTTTCTTGCTATTTGACTAATGTGGGCCTTGTCCATATAGAAACTTTAACACTTTCCCAAGCTTCATAGAATTCCCAGGGAGCTATAGTATGCACCTATGCCCTATTCTGCACAGCAACTTGGCATCAGCTTCTTCTTTCCACTAGTCTCAACTTATTCCAGTCCCTCCACCCCAACCAACTCCTACACTCTCTTGATTACAGAGCTCTGGGATATTAAAAGAAACCACCACTAGCACACTGTGTGCAAAAAAAAAAAAAAGTTTGGAGCCCTTGGATTTAAATGCTTTAGCAAAGATGTAAAAAAACAATGTACGCTTTGGAGGCAAAATAAACAAGATTTTCAAGTCAATATTCAGAAATAATTTTTCATTGTCTATTAATTGCAAACAAAAAAGGATTTTAGAGTTTGTCACCACCATAATTCAAGCACCTATCATATCTTGCCTAGACTCCCGAAACAATTTCCCTACTTTTATTCTTCCTACCGCCAACACACTCTCCACATAATATCTGTGTTCTTTTAAAACTATATCATGTCATTTCCTTGTTTAAATCCTTTTGATGGTTGCCCATTTGACACAGAATAGAGTCAAACTCCTACCATAAGAGTAATGGCAGTAATTAATAATAACAATAGATAAGAACAGTAATAGGTTACCCCTATTATTCTCTATCATTGAACTTTGTTACTTCCTTTACAACATTAATTTCATTGCATTTCCTTATCTGTATGTTGTTTGTCTCCCCAGCTTGGATATGAGCTTTCCAAAAGCATCAGCACTGTTTGCCTTATTCACTGTTGGGTACTTATCTCCTAGCATAGTGCCTGGTATGTATTAAGCAATCAGTAAAAATGTATCGAGAGAATAGAGTTTTAGGATTTAAAAGCAACTAAGAAGCCCTGGAATCGATCTAGTCCCTTACCCCAATTCAGGGCTTAATTTTCAGCCCTCTGTAATGCAGAGGCTACTTGGATAGTGGTGTTTGCGCTGGTGGAGAACAAAAAAGAACAATAGGGAGGAGCTGTTTCCCTTCCCCTAATTGATTTTACCTTACTTGTTCTGACATCAGCTTTGCTTTTTACCACTTAGACAAACAGGTCATCTGAGTCATTTATTCATAGTCAAGCAGTCAAGTTTAATCATGCATGTGGACACTCCTTTTTGTGTGTATATGAAGGGTGGGGAGTTATAGTTGAGTGGGTTCCAAACTAATGTTCATCTAGCTATTTGTGGAATCTTAAAGATTTTGTCTATTAGAGGCATGGGCCACCTTGCCCGACCCATGCTCCTTTTAATTATTCTTTAATGTAGTATTTTCTAAATTATGAGCTTTTTGACTCATTATTGCATATCATAAAGATAACTATGGTCTAGTGAACTGTTCTTTCAGTCATAAATGTGACTGTGTTTGAAGTGTCTTGTTGTAAAATATATTTCTTATTGTGGGAAATAAACAAAATCTGAAAGCCACCGCCTAACTAAGCATTAGTATAATATCTTATTTTAGAAAGGAGACTATTTGGTAGTCCTAGGAGAGGATTTGGGTTGACCTTAGACCCCTCTTAGCCAGGGTTCTGAAGCTACTAAGGATTAAGGTGGTTAAGAATGGTAATTCTGTCTTTTATTTATTTAATTTTTTTTGAGATGGGGTTGCCCTGGCTGGAGAGCAGTGACAGGATCTCTGCTCACTGCAACCTTCAGCTCCCAGGTTCAAGCGATTCTCTTGCCTCAGCCTAAGTAGCCGGGATTACAGGTATGTGCTACCATGCCTGGCTAATTTTTGAACGTAGAGACAGGGTTTTGTCATGTTAGCCAGGCCGGTCATGAACTCCCGAACTCAAGTGATCCACCCACCCTCGACCTCTCAAAGTACTAGGATTACACGCCTGAGCCACCATGCCCGGCCTTTTCTAAGTGAAAGCATTATTTTATAGCCTGCAAACGCTGTTAGAAAACTCTTCTGGAAGCACACTATCAGTTATTTGGGATACATTACAAATACAACAAACTCATTATTATTTTCATTAGTCCTCCATTACTTTTTTCCTTTAACCCAACAGATTAACACCAAAATGGTCTGGGTAAGAGTTGGGAAACAGGGGAAATGAGTAGAAAGAATTAGGCCCAAAAAGAACATCATGGACTGTTCTTTTTGTGCCAGTTTTCTTCTTCTGTCTTCTCCTTTTACAGTGAAATAGGAAACAAGATCATCTGCTGAGAATGAGGATGAGGGAGGAGGTATTGAAGGCTTGAGGAAAGAAAAGGCAAGAGGCAGTGGAAGAGTGAATGGACTAAGGGAACATAGTCTGGCTATGGGCAGCATGAAGGGACATGTATTTAGAGCAGGTCCAGTGAGCACAGTTACCTGTTCAGCTGGGAGATGCAGTCGTTAGACAGTTGACTTTTACCAGAGATGAAACGAAATTCTATTTAGGGAAAGAGAAAAAGAGCATAAACAAAGTTTGAATACTTGAAATTACATGATGTATAAATATTTTTTTTAATCTTACAAATCAGAAACACTTCATTTGGCTTCAACCTCTACTCAGAGAGCTGGGAAGCAGCCTGGCACTCTCCTCTTGCAAGTGAAATATGTAGCTCACCAGACTGAAACAAGAAGGCTTAAAGAAGGCTGCTTCCATGGTTCTCCAACTCTCGGCTCCAGAATCCCAACCACAAAAGTCATTTAAGGTATATCTGATTCAACCACTTCTGTTCATGTATTTCAGAATCAGGAGGCCCTTTAATAACAACAATGACTGGTAATAGCTGAAAGAAGCTGAGCCCCTCTTTATGGAGTGAGAACTATAAACATTTCATAAGACAATTTCAGCAAAATTCTAGACTATATCAACAAACTATAATTGATACTCAGTGAGAGAGGGTCCGTCTTTTTCTGCAATGAGAAGCCAGTAAAGCTAGGGACTTACCTTTCATCTAGACTAATACAATTTTTTTTTTTTTTTTTTGAGACGGAGTCTCACTCTGTCTTCAGGCTGGAGTGAAGTGGCATGATCTCAGCTCACTGTAACCTCCGCATCCCGGGTTCAGGTGATCCTCTTGCCTTAGCCTCCTGAGTAGCTGGGACTACAGGCACTCGCTACCATGCACAGCTAATTTTTTGTATTTTTAGTAAAGATGGGGTTTCATTGTGTTAGCCAGGATGGTCTCAATCTTTTGACCTCATGTTCTCTTAAATAAGGAATCACTAGAAAATTTGGTAGGTGCTTAAAAAAGAAAAGATGAAATATAGGTAGGATTGTTAGATAAAATATAGGATGCTCAGTTAAATTTGAATTTCAGATAAAAAATGTATAATCCATTAATTACCATAACTATGTCCCCTACAATCTGGAAACTCAATGAAATTTCAGAGCAGGAGCTTCAAAGCTAGTCCAAGAAGATAACAAAAGGTTTCCTGGAGGAAGGGATATTTAAACTGAAACCTAAATTTTACCTTATGTGCCAAGTTATTATCAATGGCATTTCTGACTAGAATTTAATTCTTTCTGCAAAATGCCTTCTGCTTACTAGGGTGTGGCCTTTATCTCTCTCTCTCTCTCCCCGAAGTGTTCCTCTCATAATGTAAAGAGGAGAAAGGTCTTTAAAAGTCTTCTCTTTTTATATAAAAGAATGATTTTAAAATTACGGATGCTCCTCAACTTAGGGTAAGTCCCAATAAACCTGTTATGATTTGAAAATGTTCTTAAGCTGAAAGTATATTTAATACATCCAATTAAGCTGAAAGTATATTTAATACATCCAACTTACTGAACAGCATCGCTTAGTCTGGACTACCGTAAACATGCTTGGAACACTTATATTAGCCCACATTTAGGCAAAATCATCTAACACAGAGCCTATTTTATAATGAATTGTGAATATCTCATGTAATTTATTTAATTTTGTACTAAAAGTGAAAAACAAAATGATTGTGTGGTTACTAGAAGTATGGCTTCTACTGATTGCATTTTGCTTTTGCAAAATTGTAAATTCAAAAACTCCTCAATCAAACCATCCTAAATCGGGGACTGTCTGTAGAATCTAAGCTGAACACTCCCTCTCCCCATTGGACAGAAAATGGTTGCCACTTAACTTCCTGTGAAACATTATTACGTATCCTTCTGGATTACAGTATCTCAAGGTTTTAAGATTGTATTACTTTATGCCATACTAATTTAGGCCACACAAGCTATTAATTGTTGGTGTAATTTTCCAAATGAATTATTTTCGTGTATTCTCCAAATAGAGTACTTTTGAGATTTAATAAAAAGAACTGGCCTTATTTTGATATACTGGAAATGCTATCCCAACTTTGTCCCTGCCTCAGTCTTTTCTGTCCTTCTCTGCCTTTCTTCCAGTGTAATCTGTGGCTAATGTGCATTACAAGAAGGCCAGATGTTTCTGAGGAAAACAACAAACAAATAAATTCTTGCTACTTGTTAATAAGCAGTACTACAAATAACAGAATATGCATCTATATTTTTATGTTCTCAGTACATTATAAAATTATTTGAATCAGTCCATTTATAAGCATTTAAATGTGTTACCACCAAATCAATTGATGGGGTGTGAAGGGGATGAAATGTTAAGGGGTAAAATAAGTTCTTTTGAACAAACTTGGTCATTGTCACTTATAAAGATAATTGCTTATTTTTGTAGCAACTATTGTCACAGACAGAAACAAGAACGAATACTTCTCTCAATTCCGTTTTAGTCTGAGTTTCAAGGTCACGAGATGCATCAAGAAAGTATATCTGTGCAACTGCAGAAAAGCACATCCCTGACTGCCCCAGTGCAAGGCCCAGGCTGTTTCAGGCAGTTCCTCTCTAATGATACTGCTTTCCCAGCACATCGTAAAATTATTCTTGAGAACTACAAGCAAGAAATGGGGGGTGGAGTACTAGGTCAGCCCAGGGTCACATGGAGAATTGTCTAATAGATGCTTTTTGGAATATCTTGATGGCTCACAATGAACCCATTAACTGGTTCTCTCGCCTATGGCAGAACTATGTACAACATCCCCATCCTCCCTCTGGCCAGTGACTGAACTGGAAATAGGCTGCTGACTCAAGCTGAGCCAGAGTCCCTTCCCAAGGAATCTGGAATTGAGGATGGGAGCAGAGAGAGAATGTGTCTTTCCATGTAGTTGGAACTGTAAAAAGTAAATATGAAAGCTGTGGCTGCCATCTGCCAGCTGCTATATGGCTTGAATAACTGAGAAGCCAGATGCTGCAGAAAAAAACAGAGTGAGAAACAAAGTAAGCTCTCTCCGAGTTCCTGCTGATCTTTCCATTGCAATGTCAGCTCTTTTGACCCCTGGCTGCTTGCATTCCAGCCTTAGCTTCGTGAGATGCTCCTATTTTCTTATGTTTCCCCTTTTCTACCTAAAATAGTTGAAAGTTGGTTTCTACTCTTGATAAACATAAACACCTTGATGAATCCTGAGGGCTAGGCGTTGTCCCCACCAATCTCTCTGGTGAGGCCGTTGTTTCTCAAGGGTCGCCCTGTGATGTGCACAGAGCTTTCTCCTTAGCATCATGTTCCACTCAGTCCTGCTAGGCAAGACAAATGAGAAAAGATGCATGAAGCAGAGTGGGAAGAACTGGACTCAACTGAATTGAAAGCTAACCATATTACTTATTTGCTGTTTAACCTTAAACTAGTTCCTTAAGCTCTCTGAGCCTCTATTTATATATTTACATCTGCCTTGCAGGATTAATTAAATGAAATAATTTATGTTAAAATTCTAGAACAGGATAAGGCACATAGTAGGCACTCAACATCTGATGGCCATAGATAGAGCGTGGAATGGTCACCTATAAACAAACATTCGGGGATTATGGTTCTTGGACCAGTAACTGTAATGATATTGTCACTTGGTATCCATGGACACATTTAAGGCTGTCTTCCACAGAAAGCAATGAGATAAATATTTGGACAGTTTTCAGTTTTTCTGCTATTAACATAATTCTGCAGTGAACATCCTTATAACTAAATCTTCATGTACATTTTTTTTTTTTTTTGAGATGGAGTCTCGCTCTGTCCCCTAGCCTGGAATGCAATGGAGTGATCTTGGCTCACTATAACCTCTTCCCCCCAGGTTCAAGCGATTCTCTCACCTCGGCCTCCCAAGTAGTTGGGACTACAGGCACCTGCCACCACGCCTGTCTAATTTTGTTTGTATTTTTGTGGAGATGCAATTTCACCATATTGGCCACGCTGGTCTTGAACTCCTGACTTCACATGATCTGCCCGTCTCAGGGCATGAGCCACCGCACCCAGCCACATATTTTATTTTCTTAGTATAAACTTCTCTTAAGTCAAAGGTCATGTACATTGTTCTGGCTTTTGATAACTATTGACAAAATTCCTTCCAAAAAATTGAACTAAGTTACCTCCACAAGCAATGTATGCCTAACATATCAGTTAGCAGATGGCCAGTTGTCCTTGCAAATCCATTCTCCCTCTCTTCCACAACTGAGTTTTAGATGAGTACATAGCTGCCCAGGCTGACATTTCCCAGCTTCCCTTGCCACTAAGTGTAACCACAAAACTAAGTTCTTACGGTTGAATTACGAGGTGTGTACACCATTTACTTAAACTAAGTTGTGTTTTTTTGTTTTTGTTTTTGTTTTTTTAGACAGGGTCTCTCTCTGTCATCCAAGCTGGAGTGTAGTGGCATAATCATAGCTCACTGCAGCCTCCACCTCCTGGGCTAAAGCAATCATCCTGCCTCACTGTCCTGAATAGCTGGGACTACAGGCACACACCACCACACTCCAGCTAATTTTTGTATTTTTCCTTTTCTTTTATCGCATTTTAGGTTTGGGGGTACATGTGCAGAACATGCAAGATAGTTGCATAGGTACACACGTGGCAGTGTGTTTTGCTGCCTTCCTCCCCTTCACCCACATTTGGCATTTCTCCCCATGCTATCCCTCCCCAGCTCCTCTGCTGTCCCTCCCCTATTCCCCCCAATAGACCCCAGTGTGTAGTGCTCCCTTCCCTGTGTCCATGTGTTCTCATTGTTCATCACCCGCCTATGAGTGAGAATATGCAGTATTTCATTTTCTGTTCTTGTGTCAGTTTGCTGAGAATGATGTTCTCCAGATTCATCCATGTCCCTAAAAAGGACATGAACTCATCATTTTTGATTGCTGCATAATAGTCCATGGTGTATATGTGCTACATTTTCCCAGTCCAGTCTAACATCGATGGGCATTTGGGTTGGTTCCAGGTCTTTGCTATTGTAAACAGTGCTGCAATGAACATTCGTGTGCATGTGTCCTTATAGTAGACCGATTTATAGTCCTTTGGATATATACCCAGTAATGGGATTGCTGGGTCAAGTGGAATTTCTATTTCTAGGTCCTTGAGGAATCGCCACACTGTCTTCCACAATGGTTGAACTAATTTACACTCCCACCAGCAGTGTAAAAGTGTTCCTATTTCTCCACATCCTCTCCAGCATCTGTTGTCTCCAGATTTTTTAATGATTGCCATTCTAACTGGCGAGAGATGGTATCTCAATGTGGTTTTGATTTGCATCTCTCTGATGACCAGTGACGATGAGCATTTTTTCATATGATTGTTGGCCTCATATATGTCTTCTTTCGTAAAGTGTCTGTTCATATCCTTTGCTCATTTTTGAATGGGCTTGTTTGTTTTTTTCCTGTAAATCTGTTTGAGTTCTTTGTAAATTCTGGATATCAGCCCATTGTCAGATGGGTAAACTGCAAAAATTTTTTCCCATTCTGTTGGTTGCCGATTCACTCTAGTGACTGTTTCTTTTGCCGTGCAGAAGTGTGGAGTTTCATTAGGTCCCATTTGTCTATTTTGGCTTTTGTTGCCAATGCTTTTGATGTTTTGTTCATGAAGTCCTTGCCTACTCCTATGTCCTGGATGGTTTTGCCTAGATTTTCTTCTAGGGTTTTTATGGTGCCAGGTCTCATGTTTAAGTCTTTAATCCATCTGGAGTTAATTTTAGTGTAAGGTGTCAGGAAGGGGTCCAGTTTCTGCTTTCTGCACATGGCTAGCCAGTTTTCCCAACACCATTTGTTAAACAGGGAATCCTTTCCCCATTGCTTGTTTTTGTCAGGTTTATCAAAGATTGTATGGTTGTAGATATGTTGTGTTGCCTCTGATGCCTCTGTTCTGTTCCATTGGTCTATATCTCTGTTTTGGTACCAGTACCATGCTGTTTTGATTACTGTAGCCTTGTAGTATAGTTTGAAATCCGGTAGTGTGATGCCCCCCGCTGTGTTCTTTTTGCTTAGAATTGACTTGGCTATGTGGGCTCTCTTTTGGTTCCATATGAAGTTCACGGTGTTTTTTTCCAGTTGTGTGAAGAAAGTCAATGGTAGCTTGATGGGTATAGCGTTGATTCTGTAAATTACTTTGGGCAGTATAGCCATTTTCACGATATTAATTCTTCCTAACCATGAACATGGAATGTTTCTCCATCTGTTTGTGTCCTCTCTGATTTCGTTGAGCAGTGGTTTGTAGTTTTCCTTGAAGAGGTCCCTTACGTTCCTTGTGAGTTGTATTCCAAGGTATTTTATTCTTTTTGTAGCAATTGTGAATGGCAGTTTGTTCTTGATTTGGCTTTGTGTAAGACTGTTATTGGTGTAGAGGAAGGCTTGTGATTTTTGCACATTGATTTTATATCCTGAGACTTTGCTGAAGTTGCTTATCAGTTTCAGGAGCTTTTGGGCTGAGGCGATGGGGTGTTCTAGGTATACTATCATGTTGTCTGCAAATAAAGACAATTTGGCTTCCACCTTTCCTATTTGAATACCCTTTATTTCTTTTTCTTGCCTGACTGCTCTGGCTAGAACTTCCAGTACTATATTGAATAGGAGTGGTGAAAGAGGGCATCCTTGTCTAGTGCTGGATTTTAAAGGGAATTCTTCCAGTTTTTGCCCATTAAGTATGATATTGGCTGTTGGTTTGTTGTAAATAGCTTTTATTACTTTGAGATACCTTACATCGATACCGAGTTTGTTGAGGGTTTTTAGCATAAAGGGCTGTTGAATTTTGTCAAATGCCTTCTCTGCATCAATTGAGATAATAATGTGGTTTTTGTTTTTCGTTCTGTTTATGTGGTGAATTACGTTTATAGACTTGCATATGTTGAACCAGCCTTGCATCCCCAGGATGAATCCTACTTGATCATGATGAATAAGTTTTTTGATTTGCTGTTGCAATCGGCTTGCCAATATTGTATTGAAGATTTTTGCATCTATGTTCATCATGGATATTGGCCTGAAGTTTTCTTTTCTTGTTGGATCTCTGCCGGGTTTTGGTATCAGGATGATATTGGTCTCATAAAATGATTTGGGAAGGATTCCTTCTTTTTGGATTATTTGGAATAGTTTCAGAAGGAATGGTACCAGCTCCTCCTTGTGTGTCTGGTAGAATTCTGCTGTGAACCCATCTGGACCTGGGCTTTTTTTGTGTGGTAGGCTCTTAATTGCTGCCTCGACTTCTGCCCTTGTTACTGGTCTATTCATAGTTTCAGCTTCCTCCTGGTTTAGGCTTGGGAGGACACAGGAGTCCAGGAATTTATCCATTTCTTCCAGGTTTACTAGTTTATGTGCATAGAGTTGTTTGTAATATTCTCTGATGATGGTTTGAATTTCTGTGGAATCTGTGGTGATTTCCCCTTTATTATTTTTTATTGCATCTATTTGGTTGTTCTCTCTTTTATTTTTAATCAATCTGGCTAGCGGTTTGTCTATTTTGTTGATCTTTTCAAAAAACCAGCTCTTGGATTTATTGATTTTTTGAAGGGTTTTTCGTATCTCAATCTCCTTCAGTTCAGCTCTGATCTTAGTTATTTCTTGTCTTCTGCTGGGTTTTGAGTTTTTTTGATCTTGCTCCTCTAGCTCTTTCAATTTTGATGATAGGGTGTCAAATTTTGGATCTCTCCATTCTTCTCATATGGGCACTTATTGCTATATACTTTCCTCTAGAGACTGCTTTAAATGTGTCCCAGAGATTCTGGCATGTTTTGTCTTCGTTCTCATTGGTTTTGAAGAACTTCTTTATTTCTGCCTTCATTTCATTGTTTTCCCAGTCAACATTCAAGAGCCAGTTGTTCAGTTTCCATGAAGCTGTGCGGTTCTGGGTCGGTTTCTGAATTCTGAGTTCTAACTTGATTGCACTATGCTCTGAGAGGCTGTTTGTTATGATTTCAGTTGTTTTGCATTGGCTGAGGAGTGCTTTACTTTCAATTATGTGGTCAATTTTAGAGTAGGTGTGATGTGGTGCTGAGAAGAATGTATATTCTGTGGATTTGGGGTGGAGAGTTCTGTAAATGTCTATCAGCTTTGCTTGCTCCAGGTCTGAGTTCAAGCCCTGGATATCCTTGTTGATTTTCTGTCTGGGTGATCTGTCTAATATTGACAGTGGAGTGTTAAAGTCTCCCACTTTTATTGTGTGGGAGTCTAAGTCTCTTTGTAAGTCATTAAGAACTTGCCTTATGTATGTGGGTGCTCCTGTATTGGGACCATATATGTTTAGGATCGTTAGCTCTTCTTGTTGTATCAATCCTTTTACCATTATGTAATGACCTTCTTTGTCTCTTTTGATCTTTGTTGCTTTAAAGTCTATTTTATCAGAGATGAGAATTGCAACTCCTGCTTTTTTTTGCTCTCCATTTGCTTGGTAAATCTTCCTCCATCCCTTTATGTTGAGCCTTTGTGTATCCTTGCATATGAGATGGGTTTCCTGGATACAGCACACTGATGGGTTTTGGATTTTTATCCAATTTGCCAGTCTGTGTCTTTTGATTGGTGCATTTAGTCCATTTACATTTAGGGTTAATATTGTTATGTGTGAATTTGATACTGCCATTTTGATGCTAGCTGGCTGTTTTGCCCATTAGTTGTTGTAGATTCTTCATTATGTTGATGCTCTTTAGCATTTAGTGTGATTTGGAATGGCTGGTACTGGTTGTTCCTTTCTATGTGTAGTGCCTCTTTCAGGAGCTCTTGTAAAGCAGGCCTGGTGGTGACAAAATCTCTGAGTACTTGCTTGTATGCAAAGGATTTTATTCTTCCTTCACTTCTGAAGCTCAGTTTGGCTGGATATGAAATTCTGGGTTGAAAGTTCTTTTCTTTAAGAATGTTGAATATTGGCCCCCACTCTCTTCTGGCTTGTAGTGTTTCTGCCAAGAGATCTGCTGGGAGTCTGATGGGCTCCCCTTTGTGGGTGACCCGACTTTTCTCTCTGGCTGCCCTTAGTATTTTCTCCTTTATTTCAGCCTTGTTGAATCTGATGATTATGCGCCTTGGGGTTGCTCTTCTTGAGGAATATCTTTGTGATGTTCTCTGTATTTTCTGCATTTGAGTGTTGGCCTGTCTTGCTAGGTGGGGGATATTTTCCTGGATAATGTCCTGAAGAATATTTTCCAGCTTGGATTCATTCTCTTCGTCACATTCTGGTACGCCTATCAAACGTAGGTTAGGTCTCTTCACATAA
This sequence comes from Callithrix jacchus, assembly GCF_049354715.1. Taxonomy (NCBI): domain Eukaryota; kingdom Metazoa; phylum Chordata; class Mammalia; order Primates; family Cebidae; genus Callithrix; species Callithrix jacchus. Next base: position 131,257,531 of record NC_133508.1, read on the forward strand.
TCCCACATTTCTTGGAGACTTTGTTCATTCCTTTTTGCACTTTTTTCTCTGATCTTGGTTTCTCATTTTATTTCATTGAGTTGATCTTCGACTTCTGATATTCTTTCTTCTGCTTGGTCAATTCGGCTATTGAAACTTGTGCATGCTTCGCGAAGTTCTCGTATTGTGTTTTTCAGCTCCTTTAATTCATTCATATTCCTCTCTAAGTTATCCATTCTTGTTATCATTTCCTCGAATCTTTTTTCATATCTTTTTTCAAGGTTCTTAGTTTCTTTGCATTGAGTTAAAACATGTTCTTTTAGCTCTCAAAAGTTTCTCATTATCCACCTTCTGAAGTCTAATTCCGTCATTTCGTCACAGTCATTCTCCGTCCAGCTTTGTTCCGTTGCTGGTGAGGAGTTTTGGTCCTTTCTAGGAGGTGAGGTGTTCTGGTTTTGGGTGTTTTCCTCCTTTTTGTGCTGGTTTCTTCCCATCTTTGTGGATTTATCCACCTGTCGTCTGTGTAGTTGCTGACTTTTCGGTTGGGTCTGAGTGGACACCCAGATTATTGATGATGAAATGTTTCTGTTACTTGGTTTTCCTTCTACCAGTTTAGCCCCTTCACTGTACGACTGCTGAGGTCCACTCCAGACCCTGCTTGTCTGGGGTGCACCTATAGCAGCTGCGGAACAGTGAGGGATGCTACCAGTTTCTTTTTCTGCTGTCTTTGTCCCAGAATGATGCCTGCCAAATGTCAGTCTTTTGGATATAGAAGGGTCAGGGAGCTGATTGAGGAGACAGTCTGTACTTTATAGGAGCTCAATTGCTGAGCTGTGAGCTCTGATGTTTATTCAGGGCTGTTAGGCTGCTATGTTTAATTCTGCTGCAACAGAACTCATTTTAAAAAACCCTTTTTTTCTCAGATGCTCTGTCTGCGGGGTTGGGGCTTTATTTTTGAATGTCCGTTGCGCTGTCCTGCCCAACTAGGAGGCAGTCTAGTCACTATTTGCCTGCCGAGGCTCCGCCCTGCTGGTGTGAGGTTCTCCCTGTTGCTGAAGGCTCTGCCCTTCTGCTGCGGTCTCTGCCCTGCTGCCACGGGCTACGCCCTGCAGCGGAGTCTCTCTGTTGTAGCGGGTTGCCTCGGCAACAGCAGGCTGCGCCAGCAATGGGTGTGTACCTCAGTAGGGGCGGTTTGCCTCGGTAATGGCGAACGCCCCTCCCCCACGTAGCTGCGCCCTCAGGGACCCTCTCCACTGGGAGCGTTTGGAAGCGCCATTTTGTTTGTCCCACTGCGCTACTCCAAACACTGTGTCCCTGGAATCTCCTGGGCTGGCTCACTGTCCAAGTCCCGTTCAGTCTCAAGTTCAGCCCTCTCAAGTCTCAGGTTGCTGGTTCAACAGGGCACATGGACCAGCGCGCTTTGTGCGGAGCACTGTGTAGCGCCCCTACAGCGTGGGTTCCCGCCACACTGGGTGCCAGCTGCGCCAGCCAAATCCTCTGCCTGGCATCCCGCGTCTCTTTTATACCTGGGAATTTCCCCGTTCTGTGGGCAACTAAGATCCATCTGGAAATGCGGCCCTGACTCACCCTCTCCACGCATTGACCGTGAGCTTCAATCCTGGGTTGTTCTCACAGCGCCATCTTGAGTCCTCCCTCCTCTAATACTATTATCTTTAAAAATAATTCTTACCGATTAGATAGGCAAAATGGTATTTTAATGTTGCTTTGATTTGAATTTTTATTATTGATGGAAATTAAAAAATTATCCTTGCTGACCCTTTTTATTTCTTCTAATTTACCAGTAGAAGTCCTTTGCTCATTTTATGGTTAGGCTATTTATCTTTTCCTTACTGATATGTAAGAATTCCTAACTCCTAGTCCTTTTTTTCTGTCCTTTAATTTGACACTTGACCTTTTTCTTTTTTTCTTTTTTCTGAGACAGGGTCTCGGTTCTCACTCTGTTACCCAGGCTAGAGTGCAGTGACGCAATCATAGCTCACTGCAGCCTCCTGGGCTCAAGCAATCACCCCACCTCAGCCTCCTGAGTAGCTAGGACTACTGGCACATGTCATTATTCCAGGCTTTTGTTTTTTTTTTGAGAGATGAAGTTCTTGCAATTTTGCACAGGCTGGTCTCAGACTTCCCCACCTCAAGTGATCCTCCCATCTCAGCCTCCCAAAACTGGAATTTCAGGTGTAAGCCACCATACCCAGTCTGCCCTTTAATTTTTTGGTAATTTCTAAATGATAGTTTTTTGTTTTTTAATATTTAAAAAATAAATGTTTTACTTAGTGTTTCATGTAATATAATTCCCATTCCCAAGACTATGTGTTTTTTTATATTTTCTTCTAGTAAGTCCATGGTTTCATTTTTATATTAAAATCATTCAAGTGCATGAAAATTACAATAAATCACTAGAAATTTATTCTGGAAAATGATGTATTTTTTCCCTCCAAACAGTTACCCAATGACCCCTTCATTTATTGTATAGTTTATATTTTCCTCACCAATTATAAATGTAACATTTAAAAAAAAGGGATGGGGTCTTGCTATGTTGCTCAGGCTGAAGTCCAGTGGCTATTCACAGGTGCAATCACAGTGCAGTAAAACCTCAAACTCCTGTGCTCAAGTGATCCTCCCATTTCAGCCTCCTAAGTAGCTGAGACTACAGGCTTGTGCTACCATGCCCAGCTTGAATGCCACTTTTATTATCTGTTTACTTGAGTCTGAATAACGTTGACTTTTAATTTGAAAATACAAAGATGCCATGTAGATCTACCCATTTCCCCTCTGTGTGTGTTGCCTGGGACCTCTTCAAGAGCTGTTTTTAATCAGCTATTGTGAGGTGGGTAAATAAGGTTTCATTTCAAATGCCAAAAAGATACTGAATGAATCTCTGGCTTTTAAAAATTAAATCAGAAAGTGTTATAAATATTTTATAACAGTGTCATTGCTAATGCAGACTTGTATTGTGAGATACTATAATCTAAGTTTTTTTATTGCTATACATCTGGGCTATAATGGCATATATTTTATGATCTTATTTTGCTTATTAAGCCAATAAAACAGTGTTAATTAACTATGGGTGATAAATGCATAAATTATATATTTATTATCATTACTCAAGAGTTAAGTATTATTTGTGCATTTAAAATGATCAAACACATTTTGAATACACGGGTACCTGCAAGTGACCAGCTGGTAGATCTTAAAGCCAAATGTATTAGTTCATGTTTTTCTAATATAATCAATATAATTACACCAAAGAAATAGAAATTGATTTTGTTATCTTTTAAATTAAAGCTGCCAATACCTGGCAAAGCATCTATGTAGGAAATTGATTTATCTTTGTGCTTAAGTTGTTTCTTCCTCCCAAATACATGAAAATCACAAAGATACATATTTCTGTTCTAAATATAAACAGTAACCCTAATTTTTGTCTTAATAAAGATGATAGGTTTGATAGTGAATGCCATAAACTGGGATTTATTTGGGAACAGTGACTTTCTCAATCACTTTGCCTACAATTTAGCCACATGCCACTTGCCATTATGTGCTCCTTAAAATACTATAATTGGTCACTTAATCAATGTACTACCTTATTGTGGTAAATGTTGGCCTTAAACCATTTATGCTGGAGGTTGCAAAATTTTTTTGTGAAAAATCAGATGACTTTGAGCAGTAGAATGTAAATAACTCCCACAAGCTTAGTGTTCCAATAATGGAACACTAGGCATAAATGGGTTTTAATCAAAACAATAACTTAGGTCAGGTTACATAACCGAGCTTATAAAGGTGAATCTGCAGAATTTTATATTAGGTCATTCCAAAGATATGTGTAATTCACTTTTCTTCCCATATATACATTCCTATAAGACATTTTCAGGCATATTTTGGTGCATTTGATAGATGTTAAAAATAATACTTGCGTTGGGTTATAGATGTTACTGAGAAGAATAAGATGTAGTAAACTTTGCTCATTTCCTTTTATGGTAAATGCTCCTCATACAACCAGAAGATGAAAAATAATAATAATAATAATAATACTTGCTGTCACAAAACAGCATTAAATCCTGTGTGAGCTCAACTGAAAAAAGAGCTACAATGTGATTACCAAGAAAATTGTATGCGAATTGCTTGGGCAGAATCTCTAAAGCCTGTTTTTCCCAGTGCTCATTTACAGTTAAGAAAACAAATCAGGTGGCCGGGGAATTTAGCTTGAAAAGAGGCTTATTTTCCCCTCCCAAGAGACAAATTTGATTTTATCTCTTGGCTCATATTACAAAATGTGGCTGTTCTTCAAATTAGTTCTTGAAGATGATTTTTTAAAAATGTTTCTCACTTCCTTCCCCTTAGTCATGCTTTCTCCAGTGTATTGAGATTATCTACCTCTTCATTTCCTCAAGTCTCTCACAGATCATTTCTCATTTCACCTTCTTCTAACTTCCTGTTCTGTCACAAAAATCTCTTGATCAATTCTCTCCACCTTTTTTGTAAAATCCAAACTTATATGTGCTAGACTTAAAGCCACCACCATTTTTATACATCTGCTTATCGAATGATAAGCATCATGCCACCACAAAGGGTATCTCTATTTTATAATTGAAAAAGTCTGAGCTTAGAAAAATTCAGTAACTTTCTCACTCACAAGGCTAGTAAAAGCAGAAGAGGAATAGGAATACGTGACTTAATCCCAGGTTTAGAAGACCCAGGGCCTACATTTACTTTTCATACCAACAGTGCAGGGGCAATATAAAATAACTATGAAGAAGAGTTGTTCTGGAGCCAGACAGCATGAGCTTCAGTCCTGGCTTTGTCACGTAAGAGTTAATCTAAATTCTTTGCTTCAGTTTCATCATCTGTAAAATATAACCCAATACTGAACAACTATTCATTGGTTCCCAGTCATTCCACCTCAGAGTTGTTCTCTGATCTGCTGTATTACTTTTGTCTAATTTGTCACATTTTATGCTGATGATCACCAAGGGCTTAGATGTCTAAAAATGAAGGCTTAAATCACTCTATTAGGCAAAGCCCCCCAGTCAGTTGGAATGTTAACTGTAAGCAGGGAAACTTGGATGGGTAGTCATACATACCAGCTATGGCCTCATAAGCTATAGTAAGAATGAGTAGTCCACACATATTGCTGGAATGTCTGAAGACTGAAAAATTACTTTATTCCTCCTCCCTGCCTTTTTTTCCCGAAAAAGATAGATCTTGCTCTGATGGCCAGGCCGGAGTGCAATGGTATGATGATTGCTTACTGCAACCTCGAACTCCTGGGCTCAATCAATCCTCCCACCACAGCCTCCTGAGTAGCTAGAACTACAGGTGCATGCCACCATGCCTGACTAATTTTTTTTTGTTAGTACAGACAGGGTCTTGATATGCTACCCAGGCTGGTCTTAAACTTCTGGCCTCAAGAGAGCCTCCTGCCTTTTTTTTTTTCTTTTAAAATAAGAATTATCACTGTTTTCTTCTTCCTTTTTTTCTGTAGTGACTATTGCCACCCTGCCCCCAACAGTTATTTGTAGAGTACACTGGTAGTAATTATACTTACAATTTAGTCAATGGAGTGCAGGACCATGAGGAGCTACAGCTAGATAAGACTGTACCAGAATTAGAAGAATAGCCATTTTACTTCCAGAGATCAGGACTAAAAGAATATTAACCCCAAGATGCTCCTTCCATCAGCTGAATGTACTTTTGGGCTTGGAAAGATGGCAAGCTAGGAGTTGTACTGAATGGCTGGATCAAATAGATTGAAGGCATTTTAGTCATTGTACATGTAGGGAAAGGAAACCAAGTAATAAGACACAACAGATATCTCTTAAGGCAGCCACACAGCTCACAGTGACACCTCCCTCCCCAGCATAAGGGTGGAACAGTAGCAAAATATCCATACACATAACTTGCCGACGAGTCATACCTGAGTAACATGGAGGTGGAAATATGACCCATATTGGCCAAACAGACTTGTTTTCCCAAGAAACTGGAACTTTGATGTGAGACGCATAGAGGCTGAGTTGTTTACAGCCCACCAGGAGGACAGTTTATGGATTCCTATTAGTGAGTTCCCCAGAATTTCCCTAGTTATTCAAGGGTTCCAAAGATTCCATGAGATACTCCAGTATCCTTCCAATAAAGTCAACTTAACTAGCTGGAGTTGTTATTTGCAACGAGAACCTTAAATACTGTACTTCCCCAAATAGCTTTCTCTCATGTTATTTCTTAATGTGTTATGTGTTCCTTTCTCTCCACCAAAATAGCAAAATAGAAAACAAAAAACAAAAAAACTGGGCTTACCAACAATGCTGTGGTATTTTGACTCACAGCTATTGCTGTTCCTCTGCATAAAATTCTCTTCTTCCTCTTCCTCCTCCTCCTCCTTCTTCTTCCTCTTCTTCTTCTTCTTCCCTTGTTCAAGGATACTTCAACTACAATACTTACCAACGTCAACTCATACTTACTTGCTTTGATTTGAAGGTCTCCCACTGAGCCCTTAGGACCTGTCACATCACAATCATGGCACTTACCATCACTGTGTAGTCTTTGGTTTACTTGCCTTTCCCCCCCCAATTAGATGGCAAGTTCCTTGATAGTAGGGGCAACTTCCCATTTGACTTTATTTCTCCAGTTCTTTATTACAGTACCTAGTGTCCAGAGACCCAGGAAGTAAATAGATAAACAAGTAAACAAGTTTCTGCTTCAATATGAGAACATGATTAATCTTATCTACTGGAGGAATGTGAGGAAAACAGCCACAGCCTTTCTAGAGCTGATGACTGTCAATTGGTCCCAAATGTGGAAGTCCAGTGAAAAATCAATAGATGACTTAGAAAATATTTCCAGAAGAGCTATCTAACTAATGCAGAGACTCCTAAGGAAAAAAAATACATAGTTATTGTTTTAACCCACTGCCCTTTGGGACAGCTTCTTGGGCAGCATTTTTGTGGCAATAAATAACTGGTGCAATATCTGTGGGTTAGATTTTACCTGAGTATCACCAACTTGAGAGCTTTGTTTGCTAAAAAAAAAAAAGATTTTAAATCCAAGGATTGCTTTTACAAATCCCATTGTGAATGTGAAGAATGGACGTATTTATAAATCAGTAGAAATAATATTTCTCACTACTTACTAATGTTTAAGATTAGAAGACATTTTTAAAAAGAATAATTTAAAATTTAACAAATTCAATGAAAAATCAAAAGTAAAACCACCAATAACTTCTTTATTCTAACACACATTTGCATTTCTATTGAGCTGTGTACGGACACATTTTCACATTGTTCTAATAACAATGTTGTATTTTGTTTTCATATTAGAGGAAAATTGCCATATTCATATATAATCTTTGTAAGTATTTTCATGGCCACCTAAGAGTTATTCAAATAGATTTACTATAATTAATCATTTTTTCAATTGCTTTTAAAAGTTAATTTTTTTTTATTAGCAACAATATAGCAAATAGTTTTTTCTTCTTTTGGTATTACTTCTTCAGGCAATAAACATTGCCTTTCTTGTTTATTGCCATATCCTCCCATAACCCCAGTAACTAACAAAGTATATGGTAGACATCTAATAAACATTTATTGAATGAAAGCAATGCATGAATGAATAAATGGAACTTACAGAAATAGGCTTTCTACTTCCATCTGCTTCAAATGCTTTTTAAACAAAATTAGCAGGACTGAATTAGATTCAACATTCGCACCATTTGAAAGAAAAATTTATTTGCATCACAATTTAAACTTACCATCTGTAGACAAAGAGGTTTGTTATTCATCTCAAAATCTGAGTTAGTTGCATAGTTGACCCATGGGAATGTATCAGCTTTAACTGAATAGACCCCTCCCCACAAAAAGGAAATCTACAGGTTTTGTTTATGAACTGCTTGTACAAATATCACTGGATGTATACCATTTATTCCCACTTCTCATTCTCCTCTGCAATGCTTGACACTTTTGGCTACTTGTTACTTTTTCTCAAACTTGGCTGATTGTGTATCCATTTTTGTGACAGTGAATTTACACTTCTCTTGCTCTTTCTCTGACCACTCCTTTGTCCTTGACTGTGGTTCTTATCTAAATGACCTTAGTCTTCTACTCATCTCCCTTTGCAATCACTGTCTGTAACCACTCACCTATAGTTTTGCTTCAACCTGTCCTTTCTGTAAAACATGCTCAGATCTGTATATCTAATTCTGATCACTCTGTCTGTGCCTTTTCAATCTCATCCTCCTCCATTTCCATGAGCTTCATTTCGCTTGTCTTTTCAATTTACCTCTCTTCTCTGCCTTCTTTCCCTTGAGCTACACATGCCTTTGCAATTCCTCCTTGATCCTGTTTCTTCCTTAAGGTGTTTTCTCATTGCTCCCTTTTCCTTTACCACCAAACTTTTTGAAAGAGTACTCTCTGCTGCCTGGCTCCAGTTCTCCCCCTAATTCCTCTTCAGTTCTTCACATGTTGACTTCCACTCTCTCTTGACCTTTTATTTCAGTAACGCTATCTTTGATCCCCTTCCAACAATGCCTGTCTGTGACATCTCACACTCTCGTAACTCTCTCCCAATGACTTCCTTTACATAATGCTTCTCGGTTTCTATCAAGTCTTTCCTCAAACATGTTCTTCTTTTTGCTTTCTATCTTTGGACAATTTTCAAAAATTCTACCATCCTTAAAGTTCTTCATCCAAAGTTAACAAATATTTATAGAGTGCCAGGGCCTGTCCTGGCTCTGGGGATGCGGAAATAAACCAGACCCTCACTGGCTCTGTGGTACTTACAGTCTAGCTTGAGGGACTTGTTACACAGCCCTACTATATTATCCCACATGTCCACTGTCAAGCTCTTATGGGATATATCCATTTGGATGTCTCTTTCTTTCTCTCCATCCAAATCTACCTCTTCTTAACCATGATTCCCCCTACCTCCATTATTATTTAGGCATGGTCCTCCTGTCTCACTGTAGATGCAACATGGACTAACTCCTGTAAATTCCGTTTTCGAATGCCTCTAATTTGTTTCTTCTATCTTATTATCATGAAACTCTCTTTGTTCAGGTCTACATAATTACTCTTTTTACAATAGCTTAATAATTAATGTTCTTGTCTCTGTCCATTCCAGACCATCTCATATGCTCAGACTAATCTTTCCAAATATTAATGTTTATATCATCCCCCTTCTCAAAAATGTTCACTAACTCTTTCCACTGCTTACAAAAGAATCTCCAGACTTCTTAAAGGATGTTGGAAAGACCTGAGACTTTGTAGTCAGAAAGCTTGGGTTGCATTTCCAGTCTGCCACTTATTCACTCTGCAACCTTGAATAATCTCACTGGGCTTCAATTTTCCCAACTATAAATTGGGATTAATGACTTCAGATGTAACCAGTGACAGGAGCCAGGCTGCAGGGGTGTCCCCAAAACTCTCACTGTTCTCCAATGGGATGTGTTTTCCCAGGCCCTTGGGCCTCATTCACCCAAGAATGGGGAGACTGCCCTGGTGGCATGGTGAGCTCAATCAAGTAAGTTTTGGACCCAGAGAGTTTTGCAGAAAATGATATATTAGGCAGAGAGAGAGAGAGAGAGAGAGAGAGAGAGAGAGAGAGAGAGAGAGAGAGAGCGAGCGAGCGCGAGCGAGCGAGCAGGAGCAGGTTTGGAGAAAGCCAGGCACAGTGCCTTTTAATTTGGCCAGGCCACTTTCAGCAGACACCTCTGGGACTCCTGCGGTCCCACACAGGCCCGGCGGCCTCTGTGCCTGGCGCTTTCTCCTTGACGTATTTAGAAGAAGCAATAGGACAGATTTAGCAAGTGAGAAGGGTCTGATTCACTCACCACTCTGAAGTAACACAGTCTTTTATGACGTTTCTCCTGGCTGGCTCACCACAGATGTAACTAGGTGACAGGAGCCAGGCTGAGCGGGTGTCCCCAAAATGCTCACTGTTTCCTGATTGGATGTGTTTTCCCAGGTCCTTGGGCCTCACTCACCCAAGAATGGGGAGAGGGCCCTGGTGGTGCAGTGAGCTCATTCAAGTAAATATTGGACCCAAACAGCTTTACAGAAAAGCAATTTATTAGGCAGAGAGAAAGAAAGAGAAATAGAGAGAGAGAGAAAGAGAAAGAGCCCACGCTGTCATGGGAGGGGATCCAGAGATGGAGTCTGCACAGGTAAAGAGAGAGAGAGAGAAGTTTCCCATGCTGCTGTGGGAGGGGATCCCAGAGATGGAAATCCGTATAGGTAAGGGAGTAGGGGGAATTTAACCCTGGAGTCACTCCCTCCCCATTCAAGTTCTCATCCAGTGAGAGGAGCTTTTCCAAACTTTCTTTGGAATGACTGATCTTCGACTTTGATATAGGATTGGCTGCCTGGCCTGCAATCAAAGCCTCCTCCCTTGGAGCTTTTGGTGGGCTTTCTAAACAAAGGAAGCTCACTGGGGCTTTCTACACAGCCCATGCACGGGAAAAGTTAGACAAAGAACTCCAGACTCCCAGATGGGGAGGTAGATGGAAGCATGGTGCTAGGAAGTTCTTGCCTTTGAAACTACGCCTCTTGTGGACCTGGGAAGAGAAGTTAGTATAGTCCCTCAGTTATAACAACTAAATGCATCTGAAAGTGCTTTATATTTTTAAAGTCCTATAATGAATATAACCTTTTTTTAAATTAGAGATTGTTACCAAATTACAAATAGCTCCAGCTTTGGAGTTAAATAACAACCTGTTTTGAAATTTCAGCTCCATTACTTATTATCTGTGAGACTCTGAACAAATTAGCAAAACTCTCTAAGACTGTTCCCCACTTCCCCTCCCCTGCCTCCATGTTGAAATACCTGCTTTGCATGGCTATATGGAAATGAAATGAAATAGCAAATATGAAAACTTTTGGCACAGTGTATAATTCATATCAGGCATTGATATGTTTTGTTTTTGCCCTAACCTATTTTTCCTGCAGCATATATCACTACACCTCTTTACAAACCCTACTAACAGAGCCACTCCAAACTACTTTATTTTCCCAAGCAATACAATGTACTTTTATGTTTTTTCTTCAGCTACATGCTCTTTCCTTCTCTATCAAAATTGTACTCAATCTTCAAGCTCAGTTAAAATATTCAGTCCTCCATAAAACCCTTTGCACTTTACAACTGGTGTTTTAATCACTTCTTCCCATGCATATTCTTAGCCTGTATGTTTTATCACAGTATTTTGCTTCAATCTGGTTTATGTTCTGCATCTCCCACCAGATTATAGGGTCTTCAAGAACAAGGTGGGAGTTGTATTCATCTTTATTTCTCTCACATCATAGTCAGGAACTAGACAGTTATTGAATGAATATAGAAATCAGATGCTGTCTTCTCTTTCCACTTTCTATAGGACATCACTTCTATAAATGTCTGCTGCTGTCTGAAGCTTCTGTCATGCAAAAGCAAGCACATCTTCTCTAAACAGCTCCGTGCAAAAGCAAGCACATCTTCTCTAAACAGCTCCATTTCAACTCCACTGTTTTTGACAGTGACACTCCCCTAACTCTAGTCTGAGGCTAAACTTTTTTTTTCTTTTTTTTGAGAAAGGTCTCACTTTATCACCCAGGCTGGAGTGTAGTAGCATGATCATGGCTCACTGCAGCTTCAACCTCCTGGGCTCAAGTGATCATGCCACCTCAGCTTCCTAGGTAGCGAGGATCACAGGTGTGAACTACCACTCCTAGACAACATGACAAAAATAATGTTTCATAAATAGGCACTCTCTCTAAAACTCTTAAAGCTTAATAAGGAGATGTTCTCTTTGTCCTCAAAAGCCTATTTATAATATAACTACATATAGTGTACCATAAATAACTATTTAAATATGGGCTACAGATTAGCATATTTTATGACATATCACACTGGTATTTATATCCAATTAAATTTCTCTCAGCCATATATGTAATAAACTAGTTACATGGTTTATTACTAGTTGAAGACTGATCAAACCTGTTAAAGATGATAATAGACACTAACATTATATAACACTTCATACTATAAAAAGCACTTTCTATAGTATGAAAAATACTATAGAAAGTGACATAGAAGTCTCATTTGACTTTGAATCCTGTGTGTTATGTAATATTTCTATATCTAAATTGAAGAAAATGAGGCTTGGAGAGTGACTTGTCTAAGTAACAAAAAGCTGGGACTAGAACCTACATCTTTTTATTTCACATTAAATTCTATTTATGTTACCACAGAAGCCTGTAGTAATAAACTATTACTGAAACTATCACTCTACTCATCTATTTAGCATAAGTCTAAAGTATAAATGTTACATGAAAAAGCAAAGTTATTATACTTTTTTTGGGAGAGACAAGATATGGGTCAGTGACACTGTGACAACTTTGGGGACATTTTTTGCTAGCTAGTTTTTCCAGGTTGATAAACTTGATAAGGTCAAGATAAATTTAGGGACCATAATAAATCTTTAAATCAACAGTAAACTGACAAAAAAACCGCACCACTTCATAAAGATGGTACATCTGAGCCAACAGTTCACATTCCCATTTTGAAGAAATTTCTTTTGAGACAGAATCTTGTTCTGTTACCCAGGCTGGAGTGTAGTGGTGTGGTCTCAGCTCACTGCAACCTCTGCCTCCAGGGTTCAAGCGATTCTCCTGCCTCAGTCTCCCAACTAACTGAGATTACAGACACCCACCACCATGCCCAGATAATTTTTGTATTTTTAGTAGAGATGGGGTTTTACCATGTTGGCCAGGCTGGTCTCAAACTCCTGAGTCAGCCTCTCAAAAGTGCTGGTATAACAAGCGTGAGCCACAATGCCCAGCTTGAATACAATTTAAATACTGTTTTTATCAAAGAAATTTTGTTTGGACTAAATTTAGTAGCACTGAAAAACGAGTGTCTACACTTCAGAAATTAAAGAACTAGTAAGTGTCCTGGAGAAAATGCTAAATGAAAAAATAGAGTAATAGACTGTAATGTCTTCTTGAAAACAGGGGTCTCAAAGTAGATCATTTTGGAGAGAGAGTAAAAAAAGAAAGCAGAGGTCAGACAGAAAGTTTTAAGAAAACATTGCCAACAAGCCAGTTGCCATCCTATGTATCAAGAGCAATGAATCTGATGAACCAAAGTGACAAAATGGATTTAAATGGTGTCTTGTTAATTCCAACATCTCACTATTTAAAGTATTGCCTCTTCTTCCACATGATGGTATAACAAACAGTGTTTTTTCTTTTTGAGACAAAGAATCTTGCTCTGTCACCCAGGCTGGAAGTGTAGTGGCACGATCGCAGCTCACTGCAGCCTTGACTCCTTGGGCTCAATCGATCAGCCCACTCACTTCAGTCTCCAGAGTAACCGGGACTACAGATGCCTGCCACCAAGCCTCGTGGAAAAAAAAAAAACAAACAACTAAGTATGTCATACTGTCGTATGGAAGAGGCTATATTATAAACAGTGAGATGTTGGTACATGTATATATATACATACATATATATATATATATATATACACACACACACACACACACACACACACACACACACACACACAGTTTTTGTATATATATATGTAGGGACGGGTCTCCCTATGTTGCCCAGGCTGGTCTTGAAGTCCTGGGCTCAAGTGATCCCCCCTGCCTCAGCCTCCCAGTGTTGAGTTTACAGGCATGATGAGCCACAGCACCCAGCTGACACGCTTTAAAAAAATGCAATTTCTGTTTAGATCTTGACACCTGTTGTTATTACTAGTCGCTATGGAAAGAAGCAAAAACCAGTTGCTTAAGATGCTCTCACTTTTTTTTCCCCTGCAGAAGCCAACATGGAATACACCATGAAAACTGGCTAAATGGGAACATTCTAATATAGCTCACTGAACACCATGCATTTCCACTACGTTGGAACTGACTTCTACTTTCCTACTTAGCCATTAGGCGACTTAGTCTCCTCTGGACAAGTAACTTCTCTGAATGTTTCATTTCCCACGAAGCAAAAAATATATATACATACATATATAGGTGGAGGACTTTAGGGAGCTTAATCCGAATAAGGTCTATTAGACATCTTCAAAAGCTTTTTCTCCAGACGATGCAGAAACAGGCACACGGGGTGCTGCTTTCCCCACCCCACTCCCAAGCTCAGGCCCCATTCTTCTCACTTTCAATCCTCATTTGGGCTCCTAAAGAAATAGCAAAGAGAGCTATTTTATTAATACCAGCGCTCCTCTAACCCTAAATCCGGCCAGGGAAGGGTTCGGAGGCCTCAGCTGCTTGAAAGAAGGTAGAGACGATCCCTCCTCGCCCATCTACCCGGCCACCGACCCCTTCCCAGATCCACCGTCCCGGCCCCAGAACAAGCACGTGCTTGGATCTCCGGTACAGTGAGGCGCGCGCTTGCCTGGCTAGGGCCTCTGAAGGGACGAGGCGCTAGCCAGGACCGCAGCAGGCGGAAGCTGCTGGCAGGGCAAACGGGCTGCTGCAGCCGGCGTGGGTGGGGGAAGGGCTGCAGCCACACCCGGAAGTCGGTCCGGGAGGGAGGGGGAAATCTGAGGGATCAAGGCTTCCGGTGGCGCAAAGGGTGTCGGGAGCGGCTTCCAGCAAACCTTCCCTAGCCTCTGGAGGGACCACCGTTGCCGCCGCTCCGGCTTCCACGATCTACGTTCGGGCTACGCGGCCACGGCGGCCGCCAGTGCGACTCCCACTGTGCCTGGCTCTGTCCATATTAGTTCCCAGGCGGCCGTCGCCGTTCCAGCAGCGGTAGCGGCAGCGGCGGACATGTTGTGAGGCGGCGGCGCGGGTGTCTGAAGGATGGTTTGGCCAAGGCGGCGGCAACGGCTGCTGGCGGCGGCGGCGGCAGCAGCGGCGGCAGCGGCAGCGGCAGCGGGGCCTCGGGCTCTGTAGAGCCGAGCCCGCTGGGTACCCGCTTGGTACCGCGGTGAGGCCAGTGCCCCTGCATCTTGCCTCTGCTCCGACGCCGTTGGGGACCAGTTAGGCGACAGCGCCCGCCCCTCTGAAGAGACCCGAAGGTGGTTCCCCAGCCGCTCAAATTTCCGGACCACCGTGCTTTCCCCTCCTCAGCCGGGGCTGTTCTCTTTCTAGAATCCTCAGGCCCCCACTTTCCTCCCAAACTCATCCTAAATCTCTTACACACTCGGGTGTTCCCAACCCTCAGGCCAGCTCCTCCTCCGTTCATTTTCTGCACCCTCTTCGCAGAGCACCCCGCGGGATCACTCTCCGAGGGCGGCTTTTTCAGAAATATCCGTGGAGTAGTGGACCAGAGCTGGGGAGTTTTTAAAAGTCGAGGCGCGAGAAACAGGAAGGTACTATGGCTTCCTCGTCTGGCAACGATGATGATCTCACTATCCCCAGAGCTGCTATCAATAAAATGATCAAAGAGACTCTTCCTAATGTCCGAGTGGCCAACGATGCTCGAGAGCTGGTGGTGAACTGCTGCACTGAATTCATTCACCTTATATCTTCTGAAGCCAATGAGATTTGTAACAAATCGGAAAAGAAGACCATCTCACCAGAGCATGTCATACAAGGTAAGTCATGTGTGGGAATTGGTTAGAATGAGGGTCTAAGGGGACAGTCTGCTAATCGCGTGACCTGTTCATGTCAAAGCCTTCATTCCTCTTCACTGGTATGTAACTTCATGAAAAAGCCAGACTGGCATGTAGGCAGCCGGTGTTTTAGAACACTCCCTTTGTAGCATACTTGCCGTACTTTTCATCCAGCGAATACACAGAAGGAGTGCAAACATTTAGGTCAACGTCCCCAAAACATAAAGAATAAGAGTGATCTCATTTTACAACCAGGTAAGCTGAAGCAACAAGAATTGCTTGCCTGAAGTTGAACTTAGATAATAATTAAGGAATGCAGAAGTTCTCCCTTGGAAAGTTAAAATTCCGACAGAGGACCTTCAAGCTTGAGTGGAGACAGAGCATCCCTTCCCCACCTGACCTTTCACCAATGTAGAGGAAAAGATTTATCTTCTGAACACATGAGTTAAAAGATTCTTAACATGCGATGTGTTCAACGTTGTCAAGTTTATCGTTGTTGAATAAAATGAGTTATGTTTTCTGCTTTAAAAATGGTTTGATGGTACGTTCATGAATGAGTTACCAGAGCACTCACTCCTGTTCCATTCTGTAAAAGGGTGAACTTTAAATTTTTGTTTCTTCTTTTTGTTTGCTTTTATGTCGTTTGCTTTGTTCTGTTCTGTAGTGGTAAGTTTTAAAATCTTGGATTGAAAGTTTATGTAAGTTTCTTTTTTTTTTTTTTTTTTAACGGAAAATTTCCTTGTCCTTTCCTGCTGTCATTACCATTTGAATGTATACACTTAAGCTTTTATTGAACAGCACTTCTGAAAGCTTCAACAGCTTCTTTTATCCTGGAAAGGATTTGGTGCGGTAATAGGGATTTGGGGGACTGTATTCTGATGGTTTCAGAGAGGAGAAACACATTTACTAGTCATAATGTTTTGGGAATGTACCTTTCGCGATTTTTTTTTTACATGTACTTTTGTGAAAGAGTTGTACTCAATTTGAGGTGAGAACTTGCCTTTCGTAATCTAATTTAAAAGTATTGATTGCTTGTGAAATCAGGGAAAAATGGTTAATTTTAATCATTTTTGTAGGCAGTAGTTGTCTATCACTTAATTTCTGTAATTTAACTTTTTAAAACGTGACTTTCCTGTTGCACTGAAGTAGAGAACACATCTGCTTATATTGACCATATCCAATATTTTACTTTCAATATTGACAGAAGGATTAAGTGATTCATTTTTAATTCTTTATGACGTCTTGAGGGTGTTTTAAAAATATATTCTGCCCATTTCAGTCCAAGGAGACAAATCCCTTGGAAAAAGCATATTTGATTCTTAAAAGTAGTATTTCTTTTTCTACTTGTTTGGTGTGCTGAATACTCTAGCAAGTAAAGTGAAAGTCAAGTTGTCTATTTTTTCTCTTGTGTATTTATTTTTACATTGTATGTGTGATTGCTGTCATAAGTCTTTCACAAGATTATCCAGCACAGATAGCTGTAATTTCTTTTTACAACTCATAAAAAGGAAAAAGAACCTTTTATCAGCATTGCTTTTCTAATGAAAATTGCAAACGATTTCAACAGGGTCTGCCTAAACATTTGTTTACACTACGGAAGTCGGGATCGTTCCAAAAACCTAATAACATATTACAGTCTGTCTTCTTGGGGAGAGTTAATTCTTTTCTAGGATATATTTAGATTTCTGATTGACATGATGGAATAGAAGTGCAGCTGTAGCAAGCAGTATGATAAATAGTTCAACTTTGGAATATGCTAAATGAAGTTTAATGTGAGTCAGAAAGTTACAGTGAAAAAGCATTTCTTTTGTGTAATGAAGATGATTTATTCATTTTAAAAAATCATGTATTGACCTGTTACAGTCTTATAAATTTACTTTTTTGTGTGTATTATGCTATTAAGTGGATAAGAATCTACATTTTCACCCAAGAATTCTCCCCAATTGGGGTTGTAGACATTATACATTTGTAATCTCATATTGTTTAATTGTTCCAAAGAAGTTTTGTTTTGAGAGGTTAAATTTTTAAAGAAATTCTTAAGGTTTATATGTTTTAGGTGTTTAAAGCGTGTTCCTATATACAAATCATAATAGATATGACATATTTTATACTTTTCTGTCAGCATTGATTAGGAATGTAGAATATAGCCAAGTGGAATAAATGTACATTTTAAAGTGGTTTGATTCTCACATGTTGAAGTTTGGGTTTTAATGATAAGTTTAATGAACTAGACTTTGCTTCAGGACATTTCACTTGTTCATTTCTCACCTTGCTTTGTCTTGTCTGAGCAAATTAAGCATTTTGAGGTAGTTCTGTAAAATGCAAGTTAAAGTTAAACTAATTTTATCACCAGTAAATCTATGAAATAATATAACTTAGTTTTTTAAAAAATTGGTTTCTGTTTAGCTTATTTTGAGTTTAAGAAAGTAGACTTGGTATTAAGATCATAGACACATGAATAGAGGGAGTTCTGAGCTATTTTGTATTCCTATTTTGTTGAAGTGTTTTGTGAACATGTATTCCTGAATGAGTTTTAACATGTTCTGTTGCCTTATGGAAAGAATTGACATTGAGAGTCAAGAGCTGTAGGTTCTACACTGACAATTCTTTAACCTTAGGCAAATCGTTTAAGGTTTTCTTATTTATGTATAAAACTTGATTTCAGGTATTATAATTTTTGAGAATTAGGGGTTGAGAACCTTGCATGAAATATCTGCCCTCACATTTATGAGAATAGTAACTGAAAGTAGTAAAAGTTTGAAAGAGTATCTGAGAGTGTGCATCTTCAGCCATTGAGTTGCTCCAAGCTGTCTTATGTTGAAGGAGTTTTAAAAAAATTCCTGTCCTTTTCACACTGGGACCTTTGTTAAGACAACGTGAAAATGGATCACTAGAAAAGTCGAGTAAAGACCAACACTCCATTTTTTACTATCAGATTCAAGAGACATAAAATTTTTTTGTCAAATTGCAGTGAAAGTACTTAAATGCTTTGACTTTCTATACTTAACTAATCCGTATCCGTTAGGAGCAGTTCTGGCACAAGTCCATGGACCACACTTTGAGAAGCTTTGCTCTAAAGCCTATTCCTGTTTTCCTTCAGCCACCCTGCAATTACTTATTGAATGCTACCAAGTACTTGGCATTGTGCAGATACTACTAAGGATATTAAGATATATGATACACAATTCCTTCTCTGCCATTCGTCTCTCATTGTTGTCCAAGATTCCCAGTAGTAATACCATGGAGAACATGATTCTTAAGGGTCTTCAGAAACCTTTGTGAGGATAATGAGCCAAGAAGTCACATTGGCCTATATCCTCTTAATGTATTTTATATGAAATACATTAGTCCCTTCCCTCCCACAAGCAAAAGAAAATAGTGAAATTAGAGAATGCTGCTTTATATAGTATTTAAAGGGTACTATATATCACATAATTTAAAAAATGAAAAACACATTTTATGCATATGAAGTATAAAGTGATTCACATAAATTGTGTTATGATAGAACTTTGCAGGAGTACATCACTTTATAAAATAAGATAAGCATATATGAAGATTATTGTTGCTTAGGAGAAGTTTTTACTTTTTTTGCTTTTTGAACAGCTATCTTGTTAACATCTGTCTTTTAAGCTGAAAAATGTGCTAAGTATTTTTTCCCCTAATATACACCATGGACTTTGTTGTTTGTAGTTTTAAGATACATGGCAGAGGGTGATATATAGTGATGTGTGTTAGTTTTGCCCACAAATTTTTTTAAAAATATTTTTCTGTTTTAGAAAAATGAGATCCTTAGAAATAGGGCATCAATAGTCCATAAGTTCCCTTTGTACAAATTAGAAAAAGACACCTTCCTTAAAAAGCATTTCTACTGTCTGCTAGAAAAAGTGTCACAGTAAATATACAAATTTATGATATTTACAATAAGAATGGTCCTCTAGTATGTTGTATACTGAACAATCTATACAACCATAAATGGTGGCCCTGCTTGGGACCCATTTCCTTTATTCTTTAATATTCTCTTTGTGTAAAATGGGAATGATAACTAATGATAAAATGGGAATGATAGCAAAAGATGTAAAATATCTCCCTTTTGAGAAGGTACTAGGGCCAGTTATTGATATATGTTAGCCAAATGTGTTCAAAATTAAAGTCAATGAAATTTTTGAAGTTAAATTTATGGCTGCTCCTTTTCAACCATTTTATTGAGAGTATAGTTTTTACGTATGACAAGTCTTTGAATAATATTAAATATTAACCTTGGACCTACTTGCTAGTTTCTTGAAAGCAGTGTTCTCAGCCTTAAATGTTTTTAAAGGTAGTTATATATTTTTTGAGTTTTGAAATTCAAGCCCTCCATGGTTAAAAATAGCTTGGATTGGATTTTCTTTTTTTTTTTTTTTTTTTTTTTGAGACGGAGTTTTTTTGCTCTTGTTACCCAGGCTGGAGTGCAATGGCGCGATCTCGGCTCACCGCAACCTCCGCCTCCTGGGTTCAGGCAATTCTCCTGCCTCAGCCTCCCAAGTAGCTGGGATTACAGGCACACACCACCGTGCCCAGCTAATTTTTTGTATTTTTAGTAGAGACGGGGTTTCACCATGTTGACCAGGATGGTCTCGATCTCTCGACCTCGTGATCCACCCGTCTCGGCCTCCCAAAGTGCTGGGATTACAGGCTTGAGCCACCGTGCCCGGCCAGATTTTCTTTCTTTATTATAATTTGAGACATAGTCATGTTCTGTCAGGCTGGAGTGTAGTGGTGTGATCTTGGCTCATATAACCTCTGCCTCTCAGGTTCAAGTGATTCTTGTGCCTCAGCCTCCTGAGTAGCTGGGATCACAGACATGTGCCACTATACCTGGCTAATTTTTGTATTTTTTTTTAGAGACAAGGTGTTGCCATGTGGGTCAGGCTGGTCTCTAACTCCTGACCCCAAGTGATCCCCTTGCCTTGGCCTCCCAAAGTGCTGGGATTACAGGCATGAGCCACCATGGTCGGCTGGCTTGGATTTTCTTTTTCTTTTTCTTTTTTTTTTTTTTTTGAGACAGAGTTTTATTCTTGTTACCCCCAGGCTGGAGTGCAATGGCACAATGTCGGCTCACCGCAACCTCTGCCTCCTGGGTTCAGGCAATTCTCCTGCCTCAGCCTCCTGAGTAGCTGGGATTACAGGCACGTGCCACCATGCCCAGCTAATTTTTTGTATTTTGAGTAGAGACGGGGTTTCAACATGTTGACCAGAATGGTCTCGATCTCTTGACCTCGTGATCCACCCGCCCCAGCCTCCCAAAGTGCTGGGATTACAGTCTTGAGCCACCGTGCCCGGCCTGGATTTTCTTAGTGTCTAGTAATTCATGCTATTTTGAAGGGTTGTCTCTCCAGTGTGTTGATTTGTTAATTTTATAAATTTAATTTTTTATCAATATGCTTGTCCAGCTTGAATTTAAATGTGATATTGTATAGCTATACATTCATTTAGGTCCTATACACTTACAAGGGTACTCTTTTAAATTTTAAAAATAAAGATGAGTGAAATAGTCTGAGTTGGTTAAGTGATTCTTATGTGCTAGACGCTGTTAAATGCCTTATGTTAATTAATTGTTGATTCCTACAATCTTAAAACTAATAATATGATATCGATTTATTATTTTTAATTTTTAAGAGGCAGGGTCTTGCTCTCTCACCCAGGTTGGAGTACAGTGCCACAGTCAGTTCATTGTGACCTCAAACTCTGGGCATAAGTGATTTTCCTGCCTCAGCCTCCCAAGTAGCTGGGACTACAGGCATGTGCCAATGTGCCTGGCTAATTTTTAATTTTTTGTAGACACAAGGTCTCACTGTGTTGCCCACACTGGTCTGGAACTCCTGGCCTCAATCTGTCCTCCTGTCTTGGCCTCCCAAAACACTGAGGTTATAGGCATGAGCCATTATGCTCAGCCACAATGTGATAATAAATATATAATATATTGCTCACTCTGTGGGACTAGCCTTTGTTCTTATCCCTTACATTAATTCATTTATTCACATCCTGATCCAATGAGATGTGGGTGCTATTATTATTCTTTCTTAGAGGTGAGAAAACTGTGAGGCTCAGAGGTGAAGGGTCATACAGCTAACATGAGGCAGAGTTTGGAGTCAGTCCCTGGTGGTTGGCTTTAAGGCCTGCATGCTTAACCACTGTACTTGCTCCTGGTTGTAGGAAGCTATTATGAAATGGATGCTATTCTCATTTTATAGATGGAAAAACTGAAGCTTAGACATATTAAACAATTGATCCAAGGTTTTACAAATACTGTGTCAACCAAATTTCAGTTCTAGGTCTATCTGATCTGAAAAGGGGAGATTGTGTCTGTTTGGGACGATAAAGCAAGCTTTATTTGAAGATGGGTTTTAATCTGTGCCTTGAGTTTATTGCCATCAACATGAATGTGAGAAACTGGCTCCTTGAGAAATGTTGAGCAGTCATATTTAGCAGAAGTGTGCAGGGATTTAATGGCAGAAATAAAGCTGGAAAAGTGGCATGGGCTAGATCTTGGATGACTTTGGTGTAGGACTAGGAAATCAGACTTTCTTTAGAATATGGTGGGAAACCATAAACCATTCACTTTTTTTTTTTGGTATTGTCTCCAGCCAATCTTGTTAAAATTTTCTACATAGTAGAAAAGATTTTTAAAAAGAAAAAAGATAATAGAAAAACTTTGGCTTCTATCATTGACACTTAAAACAATAAATCAGTCTGTCAATTCAAATGAAAAATACAAGCTGCCTAGTTGTCACTTATTTTCCCATTATATCTCAAACTCTTTGAAGCCAGAATTATATGTTGGTGAATTTGATATACAGAACTTAGATTAATGCCTTTCTGAAGTTTTTAGGGAGGTCGGGGAGGTGAGTTAACTTAATAATAGTACAGTACTCTGCTTTTTGGCATCAGGTTATTTCTAAAGAAGGTTGAGGAAAACAGCTTTGAAATAATTAAAGTTGTAAATCATTCAAAATGTCTTATAACCACAGTTTGCATGGGCATGTGGATTTGTAAAGGTATATTTGGCATTCTCTCCGAAGAGCAAATCCCTGAAGTTAGAAGAGAGAGCATATATACTAAAAGCAATCTAATTCAACATAATGGTTTAAAGACTACAGGAACGGATGAGCTAAATTGATTTACTGTACTTTTTACCACCTATGTTTCATCATTGGTTCACAATATAAAATATGCCTTTAGGACATTAGTCAACATACCAAAACTATAAAATACAATATACTATGAGAAGGAAATTTTATGCCTTGTCTTTTCCGGGTTACAGAAGGTATTTAGAGTGTGTGAATTATTTTTTTTTATTTTTATTTTTTAATTTTTTGAGACAGGGTCTTGCTCTGTCATCCAGGCTGGCGTACAGCAATGCAGTCATGGCTTACTGCATCCTCAATCTCCTGGTCTGAAGCAATCCTCCCACCTCAGCCTCCTGAGCAACTGGAATCATAGGCATGAGCCATCACACCCAGCTAATTTTTAAATTTTTTTGTAGAGATGAGGTCTTGCCATGTTGCCCAGGGTGGTCTTGAACTCTTGGACTAAAGGGATCCTCCCACCTTGGCCACCCAAAGTGCTGGAATTACAGTTATGAGCCACCATGCCCAGCCCATTTTTTTTTCCCTACAAAATTTCCTTTCTAAATAAGGGGAGACAAAATTTTATTTAATGCTTCTTGTATCCTTATAGTCTTCTTGTATCTCAGTTTTTCTGCCATATCATTTTTAAATGTTTTTATTTTTCCTGTTAAGTTTTATTTTCGAAAGAAACCTGTTGGCTGACTATAAGTGCTGAATTTCATGACTTATTTCCACCAGTATTTCTTAAACTTGGCAGTTTGAGTATCTGCTAAAAATAGCTTCCTGTTGGTGTGTTGGACAAAAGAAAAACTTATCTGTTCTTTTATTCTGTCCTACTGAAACTTAGCAGAGAATGTGTTACCAGCCTACTTTTTCTAAGTCAAATGACACAAAAGGTTTTTTCTTACTAAAACCATATGTTCTTATATTGGGCTTTTTTTTTTTCTCCTAGTTACAGGAAATGCTTTGGTCTTTTAAAAATTAGTCAGAATGAAAAGTGAAGGCATGTGCCTTGGTTCCTCAAGTTTTAACTGATTTGCCACCTAATATTTAGCAGGTTGATAAAATACTTGTCTTGCTGTCCAGACAATTGTCATACAACTATAAAATAGTTACAATTATTAGAAAACAGCAAAACATTCCCCTCCTACACAGAAAAACTCAGAAAAACTTTGTGATCCACAGATTGGGGGAAAGCTGTGTTTTATCACCCTTTCATATTTTAATATTTTCATTTCTCTAGCACTAGAAAGTTTGGGATTTGGCTCTTATATCAGTGAAGTAAAAGAAGTCTTGCAAGAGTGTAAAACAGTAGCATTAAAAAGAAGAAAGGCCAGTTCTCGTTTGGAAAACCTTGGCATTCCTGAAGAAGAGTTATTGAGACAGCAACAAGAATTATTTGCAAAAGTAAGTAATGTATTTAAATTATTTTCTTTTGAATCCTATTCTGTGTGCTTTCGAAATTGCTTCCTAAATTAACACACATACCCTGAGGATTCCCTTTTTCTAGCTAATTGATTATAGAATCTAGTATTCAGAGCTGACCAATTTGACTCTGGTTTATGTGAAAGTAAATGTTTGCAGCAATCTGTTTTCTAAAGAGAGCAACTCCAAATACTTACTGAAATTTCACTTTGATATTTTTTTTCAGACAGAATGACCGTTTTAAAGCATGAAAAGTATACCTAAATATTCTTAAGATTTAAAATGATGAGCTGAGTCGGTTGCGGTGGCTCAAGCCTGTAATCCCAGCACTTTGGGAGGCCGAGGCAGGTGGATCACAAGGTCAAGAGATCAAGACCATCCTGGTCAACATGGTGAAACCCCGTCTCTATTAAAAATACAAAAAAATTAGCTGGGCATGGTGGCACGTGCCTGTAATCCCAGTTACTCAGGAGGCTGAGGCAGGAGAATTGCCTGAACCCAGGAGGCGGAGGTTGCAGTGAGCCGAGATCGCGCCATTGCACTCCAGTCTGGGTAACAAGAGCAAAACTCCATCTCAAAAAAGTAAAATAAAATAAAATAAAAAAATAAAATGATGAGCTGATGAGAAAATACTATGCAGATTTTATGATGCACGACATACAAGCAAAATCTGATTAGTGTCAACTGTGTAGTTAAATATGGTCTTTAATATGCACCTTTGAAGCATTTTAGTCTTAAAAATAAATTTTAAGGATAGTAGAGCAAAGAAAGGGAGAAAATGTCTTCTTTTCTTGTTATAATTCTAATATCTAGACTCTGATGGATTAAAACTAAGTGCTAATATTTCTTGTTTCAAAAAGAAAAGGGAGAGGAATTGGTTACAAGGCTGTTTTTTCCCTTCTAAGTTCTGGCCTCTGATGTGAAATTATAAGGTAGCTTTGGATTGAATACAAGAGAAGCTGTAGTAACCATTAGAACTGGGAAGTATCATTTTAGGTAAACTCTTCCAGATTAGTCCTGTAGCTGATCTCTCTGCAGCTGTAACAGTTTGGTTTACATCAAACTGCATTTGAGTCTTAAGTATTGTTAGTCACTAGACACCAAGTACCATTTAAACTTACGAGAAAATAAAAACTTAAATTTATTGAGTTCTAACCATATGAACCACATTGCCAAGTAATTTACTTGCATTATCTTATTTAATCCTAACAACAACCTATCGTAGACACTGAAGAGGAAAAGCCTTTGGAGCAGGCATGAGTACATGCGATATTATAATCCATATGAATATGAGGTACAGAAGAAGAGGTGTTGATGTTTTAAAAACATTAATGGCTATTTATTGATTTATGCTATTGCAGACCACCTAGAGAATGCAAAAGTAAACATTTAGTGACAGAAGATGCTCTCCTGGATACTTTAAATACATAGAAACTTTGCAGAGTTTTTATGAAATACGCATTTTATTGTATTCATTTACATGTTAGGAAATAGACTCAGAGTTGGAAAAATTTGCGGTGAGAGCGCTGAATCCTAACCACTAGACCACCAGGGAGCTTCAGAGTTGGAAAAATTTGCTTGGAATTATTTTTCATTTGTTCTATAGTTACTTACTGAAGTCCTCACTATTTATCAAGCATCATGCTATGTGCTAGGCTTACAAGAGTGAACAAGAGAGTCAAGGTTCCTGTCGTTATTTAGTCTACTGGGAAAGATTGAGTGGGAAAGATTGACCTAAATAAAACAGTAAGTTCAGAAAGTTAGGAAGTGTTGGAATCTATATTTAAACTTATATATTTTGACTCCAAAGCCTGTACTGTTTCTACAATACCATGCTGATGCTGTAGCCTACATTTTATCTGCTTAAACTTATTATGGGGCATTTAAATAGAATATGCATTATCCTTGCCAGGCAAAAATATGAAGAAATAATTGACTGCCTGCCATACCTGTCTTCACTTCTCTATCCCTATTACCTGTTTTTTATTTTTCTTTTTTATCTCCCTTGTTTCTTACCCTGGCTTATGTGTGACGATCTCTAGTATTTCTTTGCTTTGGTGAGGATGAGAAGCAGAGAGGTAAAATTATAGCAGTTGCCTAGTACTTCTTCCCTAGAGCACTGAAGTTCTAAATATGAAAGAATGGATAAGTAAATATATCGTTTTTATCGCTTTCATTTTGTTTCATTTTTTAGACTTTAAATATTAACACAATGACAGCCTAAATGAAGCTAGCAGCAAATATTTGGAAGGAGGGAACCTGTGATACATCAAGATTAAAGTTAACTTTAAATTATAAATGAATCATTTTAATATGTGGGAGTGAAAATCTTAAAACATAATGAAAACCTCCAAAAGAAAAGTGAATTAGGAAATATATGCCTATTTACCTGTCTATCACACCCCAATTTTAGAAAAAAAATACCTGGGTTGGACTGAATAGAGAGCAAGAGAGAAAAAAAAATACATTAGAGTAGATATCACTGAAAAATGTTCGATTTGTGGAAATAAATACAAATAAAATTTTATCATCAACTTTTTTTTTTTAAAGAGACGGGACCTTAACATGTTGCCCAGGCTGGAGTACAGTGGCTGTTGACAGGCTCAATCAGGCACACTTGAGCCTAGAACTCCTGGGCTCAAGGGATCCTCCTGCCTCCACCTCACGAGTAGCTGGTACTATAGGTATGCACTAGCAAGCCCAGCTCAACAGTTAGTTTTAAAGGCATAGAAATGCTTTTATGTTTAGAGGAAAGTATGGGAGCTGATACCGGGCCATGGTACCTAAAAGTCAATTAAATTTGAAATGTAACTATTACACAGCTTTGCAGATCATTGAATAAACTACCAAATTGAATAAACTACCTTTGCAATAAAACCTCTGTAGAGACTTGAAATTATTTGAATTTTTTCCATGTCATAAAATTATATTTATTTGTAGTTGATTAGGCCACAAAGGATAGATATGCTTAAGTTGATTAAATTTACATATTTGATTTGCCCTGCAATTTTCTTATGAACTCTAAAAATGTTTTTAGAGCAGCTCTGTTAGTTGGTATTGAACTCTTTGGGTATTTCTGCCATAAAAGTAAATATGCCAGTGTGTTAGAATCAACTGTTTTTCATATTTCTTTACAAAAATAGATGACAGTCATTATTAGGGAGAATGGCTGATTTCTAATTTCCTAAGCAAAGGAAAGTTTTGCTTACTGTAAAAATGGTCTTATCCTTGTTTTTTTAATACCTTTAGTCTTTACGTATTTATTCCTCTGTGCCTTTAACCATATATGGGTCTTGTGCATCTCCTTGTGTCCCCCAAACCCTTTCATCTTTTGCTGTAATTATCTGTGTTACCCAACAGGCAATGTGGCACCTTCCTGTAGTCCCAACTACTCAGGAGATCAAGGCAGGACAATCCCTTGAGACCAGGAGTTCAAGGTTGCAGTGTATAGCAATTGTGCCTATAAATAGCCACTGCACTTTAGCCTGGATAATGTTGTGAGACTCTGTCTCTAAATAAATAAATTATAGTCAGTGTTATTTTTTGAAAATATACAACCAGTTATTCCTCAAATTTAACTTCTGCCCTACCACAGAAACATTTAATCGCCAAATTCAGTAATTTTTTTTGCTTTCAATTCTTACTCATCTGATTTTTAAAAAATAACATTTAATGTAGAACTCTTCCTATATTAGTCTCTGATACTATAGTTACTTGGATAGCTTTCCCTGAAGATAATAACTTTTCTTCTTCTACTTCATTACTGCCACCTACACCAGCACTACCCCACTCCTAAACTTCAATCAACAAATTTCAGGTCAGAATTCAATTAACATTTCCCTACTGTGTGCAAGACATGTGGTACTGTAGATGTACAAAAATGAAGAATATATCATTATTCTTTCTTTATTTTTTTTTTATTTTTATTGTACTTTAGGTTCTTGGGTACATGTGCAGATCATGCAGGATCGTTGCATAGGAAATGAAAACTGACATTTTCTGTTCTTGTGTCAGTTTGGTGAGAATGATGGTTTCCAGATTCATCTGTGTTGCTACAAAGGACCACAAACTCATGGCTTTTTATGACTGCATAGTATTCCATGGTGTATATGTGCCACATTGTCCTTATCCAATCTTATCATCACTGGGCATTTGGGTTGGTTCCAGGTCTTTGCTATTGTAAACAGTGCCACAGTGAACATAAGTGTGCATGTGTCTTTATAATAGACTGATTTATAATCCTTTGGGTATATACTCAGTAATAGGATTGCTGGGTCAAATGGAATTTCTTTTCTTTTCTTTTTTTTTTTGAGACGGAGTTTTGCTCGTTACCCAGACTGGAGTGCAATGGCGCGATCTTGGCTCACTGCAACCTCCGCCTCCTGGGTTCAGGCAATTCTCCTGCCTCAGCCTCCTGAGTAGCTGGGATTACAGGCACGCGCCACTGTGCCCAGCTAATTTTTTGTATTTTTAGTAGAGACGGGGTTTCACCATGTTGACCAGGATGGTCTCGATCTCTTGACCTTGTGATCCACCCGCCTCGGCCTCCCAAAGTGCTGGGATTACAGGCTTGAGCCACCGCGCCCGGCCCAAATGGAATTTCTATTTCTAGATCCTTGAGGAATTATCACACTGTCTTCCATAATGGGAACATATCATTCTTCTTAAGAAACTTAGTATCTAGTAGGGGACGTATAATACAGACACACTGACAGCTATTTTGAGACAGACTACTTGAATGAATAAGACAACTATAATATGAGGCTGACCAATTATAAGAAAGAGATTCTGCCTGGGCATAGTAGTTCATATCTGTAAGCCTAGTACTTTGGGAGGCCCAGGTGGGAGGATCACTTGAGCCCAGGCAGTCGAGACCAGCCTAGGCAATATAGTGAGACCCTGTCTCTACAAAAATAAGAAAGAAAAAGAAAGAAATCCCAAGTATGGGAATATTACATCAAATTTTAGAGGTGAAGGAGTGTGCCGACTAGTATGCAGTTGTCTTAGCCCCAGACCCACCTTTCTGTGCTCTGCTTTGTGACTGGATCTAATACTCTGCAAGCTATATGTCTCTTTGCTAGCTGACTCCCCATTAGACTCTTGCCAGAATGGGGTTCTAGAGGGAGATTGCGTGGATGGAGGAAGAAAAAGGGCTTACTCCTTTATTTCCCTTTGTCTTTTAGTTCCTTTGAACAATTCAGCAACACTTCTTCATCCTGGTTACATCAGTTTTCCTGTAGCAGAGACTGAATTCAGTTTTCATTTTCTCTAATACATGACTAGCCTGAACCCATACCCCATACCCCATACCCCCACTCTGGGGATGTGGATGCCACCCCTTGGGACCCTTCTTCAAGCACAGATATATTTGTACCCGCTTATCTATGTCCATCCTTCCAAGTTCTGAGTTTCAGTTCCATAAAGTGGTTTCTTTAATTTCTGGATTTTAAAAATTTCAGCATTTTCCTTAATTCCCTCAGTTTTGGGGTTGGTGGCTGCTTCCTGTGGCTGGTACTTTCATGATATTTTAATGTTCTCTTGCCTTTTCACTTGCCTAATAGCAACTTTATACTTGTTTAACAATCCTTTATATTATCTTTTTTCCATTCTAGTGACTCATCTGACTTCTATTTCCTGATTATACACTGACTGATATATCAGGAGGAGAAAATAGTATTTCAAGGAAGATTAGATTTTCAGTAAATGGCAGGAAATTTCACATAGGATGAATGTCAGCATGAGTAAAGATGAGGAAGTATGGTGTATATTTGGGAAACATTTTGTGTTCTAGGCTTTTTTGAAGCACATGTTACAAAGAAAGTTTATAGAGAGGTTGGGGTAGACACTAATTTGGAGGACTTTGAACTCTAGGCTAAGAAATTTGGATTTGGTTGGTAACAAACCATTTTTTTTTTTAAAAATGAAATAATGACCTGATTAGAATTTATATCTAGAAATATTTGGATAATAAGTCATGACAGATTATTCAGAAGAATGAGGATTGTACATGGTAAGATCTTAAATGTTACAGGTTATGCTGAGCATCACTGTTTTCCCGTAGTATGTTCATTCAGAAAATATTGAGGCCCTTTGTGTTAGCAATGAAACAAAGAATATGGAAACAATCTCTATTCTCAAGTTTGGCGGAAACAAAAGATATGAATTTAGATAATTCTAGAAAATAGTGGATGGATATGGGAATGCATGGGGAATTATGGTATATGAAATAGAGCATAAAATGTGGCCTGGAAAGGTCAAGAAGGACTAATTGATTTGCATTTCAAATGATGACTATGAATTAGTGGGGAGGGTATGAGCTAGACTTACAGAACAATTCCAAGAACAGACAGAGAAGGAGAAAAAGAGTGTTTTGGCAGAGTCTAATGGGAATTTATAAGACCTTTTTAAGAACAGGTTCATTTTTTCCCTTTTTGGTGTGGTTTTTCTGCAAACAGATGAAATTAAATTGAGAGGGAGCCTTAGCTGTTTCATATGTAATTCATATGTATGCATCTTAGTTTCTAAAGTCTTGTGGTGGTTTTTAATAGAGGATATATCAGATGAGTGAATTTTAAGTAGTATCTTTTTACTAGTGTGTATACAGGAAGGATATGTATATTTGTATGTGTATCTGTGTATTTACAAATGTGTGTACTTACAGAGAGGGAATGAGGGACACAGAGAGACATATAGTAGGTTAGAGAATTGTAATAGAAACTCAGAAAGAAAAAAATAAGAAACTCAAAGAAATATCAGGGTAGCTACTGCATGCATGTACAGTGCTTCTTTCCTTTGAGGTACTGTACTAGAGTACTTTCAAACCATATAAATAAATTTTAGATTGAAAAATGTTTATATCAAAATTGCAATTTGAGGGTACAGAAGAATCAAGTGAAATGAAAGGAAAAGTACAGGGAAAGAGTCACAGGAAATATTGTAGGTTTCTGTCAACTTTTTCAACTTCTTCAGTTGAACCAAAAGTCGTAAATTACATGACATGAAAGGACCATTTATAAGGGACTCAAGTTTGAGAAATTTTCTTAGACCTGTGTGGGGTTAGAAAAAAAGTAATCTGTAATTATATTTACCTGTAGAGCTTATGTTCTCCAGATGTGTGACAATTACATAGTAGTTTGAAAATATCCAAGTATGATAATAACCATCTGTAATACTGGCCTAATCTACATTTAACCAAAGTGTATATATTGCTAGTTTTTAAAAAAATTTTTTTTTTGGGTGTTTAGGCTAGACAGCAACAAGCAGAATTGGCCCAACAGGAATGGCTTCAAATGCAGCAAGCCGCCCAACAAGCCCAGCTTGCTGCTGCCTCAGCCAGTGCATCTAATCAGGCAGGATCTTCTCAGGATGAAGAAGATGATGATGATATCTGAAATTCACCAGCTGAGTTTCTATTTCTTCTATAAATGTTTTTCCCTGAACAACAAAAACAGTGAAAGAAATGCTTACCTGTAATTTTGTATGCATCTTGGTGGACTTGTCATTGGTATTCTAGGGATGTCTGCTATTGAGTTTCATCTATTGTGTGCTATTATACATGTAAAAACTGTCTCTTTGAACTATTGAAAATTTAAGGTTCAGTATAATATCAATTTTGAATTTTTAATGGTGTTTATGAAATTTTAGATAGCGAGTCCTTCATTTGATCAATAAACAGTGTTATAGAAAACTTCAAGTTTATAAAAATACAGTGAAATTTATACAAAGCTCTAAATCCACATTTGCATTTCCTCTGCCCTTTTAACTAAACTAAAACTTATGAATTTTAAATTATTAAGGGGGGTGCTGTATGAATCAGTAGACATTGGATCAGGTTGCTGAAAAGAGTTCAGTTCTGTAGTATCTGAATTTGTCTTTTAAAATGAGTACATATATAGGCAATAAATATATATGCTCAGATAAACTAGAAAAACTTCAAGACATTCAAAAACTACAAAGGAGTATGTTCAGTAGTAGTTGTATAAATTTGGTGGTTATGTTTTTTTATTTTGTTTTTGCTTTGTGTAGAGGTAAAAAACTATAGTTTTATTACAGCATAATTCATTTTGAGCTCCGCTATGACATTTCAGAGACTGCCCAGTTTAGAAGTCTGTCATGATTTTTACTGTTTCACTCCAATTCAATAATTGTTGATAGTATTACTCGCCTAGTCCATCCATACTCATATTATTCAAATACATAGGTGGGACTTTTGAAACAATTGCTTTGGTTCCCTTGGTTTAACAGAGGTTCATGAATATTCAACCTTTGCTGGGGGAACGAAAAGAAAGTTAATGAGAATGCTTGCTATGAGAGAGGGATTTTTAATTTAACTTGTAGTTATAGTTTACTTATTGTTTTTAGAATTACTTTTACATTTTCCTGACTAGATAGCCTAGAGTCCAACCTTACCTTTTGAGATGACATTATCGTCTCCATCATAATTGAGTGATAGCTTTAAAAAAGGATTAGTTTTGCTTAAGAAGTTATGTTATAACTGATCAGCCCTATATGTAATATAAGTTGTGTTATAACTGATCAGTCCTATATGAAACATCAATAGTTTCTACCTGCTTGTTAAAAGACAGAAGCTTTAATTTGGTTCTAATAAATAAAGTATGGTAGTGATTGTAGGAATCCAGGATGTTGAAAAAATGGCATAGTGTCTATATTTTGGAAATAGAAAGGAAAAGACACTTAAGATAGTATGAATTAAATTCCTATGTCAGTTGCCAAATCTTTTAAACTTATGTATTCACCAAGCCCAAAAATAGCTTGTGGCTACCAGGATTCTAATTTTAATTGGAGAGCTAAGTAAGTAAAGTTTTATAAGTATTAGATTTCTTAATGATCATATTTTGCAGTTTTAGTAAAAGGGAAATATTGTTATACATTTATTAAATACACTTCCCCCATGAAGTGAAAAGGTTAATTTTGCTGAATGTTTTAAGTTGAAGTTACTTCATGGATGTCATATCCATGAAGTGTGTTTGGATGAAATAGAAGAAATTGTTTTTTACAAAGTTTAAGTACCAAAGGTAGTCTAGTCTAGAACAATAATAAGTTAATACATGTTGGCTTTTCTAATTTGTACTGTAACATCCTTATACTTTCTATTTTAAGTATATCTGTTTCTTAAGTAAACAACTTAGATATTTTCCATAACTTTTTTTCTGATGCAGAGTTCAGGTTAATTAATATTTTACTGCATCTGATAATGTATTATACGTTTGAAGCCTAGTGACTTTTCATTTTGACATTCTTGTGATTTCATATGCTGTATTCTTCAAGCAATAAAATTGTGATGTGTTTTATAAATGGTTTTTATATTTAATGATCTATAGAGAGATTTCTATTATTACTATTTTTACTAGTTTCAAAAATCTTAGGCCCAAAAGACATTTTGGTCATTTGGTATATAGTACCTGCCTTTTATTTTTGTTTACTGTCATTTCAAAAAATGTGGTTTTACTTGTGTTTTTGTAATTTACAGTCGTAAGATCGAGGCATAACAAAGCTACTTAAGCAGTATTTTACTTTTAGTTGTTTTTTGTTTTTTAGCATTTGAAAGTCACTATTACATTTTTCCAGTTAAAAATTTTTAAATCTTTTTGAAGAGAGAAACAAAATCGTTAGCATTCTTGAGAAATAAAGTTATTGTTCTGTAAGTATTTTTCTATCCCCTTTAATATATGTTATATATCTTTTTCAGCAGATTATCAGATTAATAAGTTGAAAAGGCATCAGTTTTTAAAGCTGCATATACCATGCACACAGAACAGTGCACAAAGAAAGGTTTTCACAGATTAAGCAAACTCGTATCATCAGTCCTCAGATCAAAACACAGAGCATTATGTGTACCCCAGAAGCCCTCCTCTTGCCCCTATCTTAACACTTTTTTCTTGCTGAAAGTAACTACTATCCTGACTTCTAAAATCATAGACTAGTTTCGCCTGTTTTTTATTTTATGTAAATGTACTCATGTATAGTACAGTCTTTTTTTCATTCATCATTTTTGTGAATATTTTAGTTTCTTGTTGCCACTATAACAAATTACCACAAACTTAGTGATGTAAAACAAATTTATTATTTTATAGTCCTGGAGATCAGAAGTCCAAAAATCAGTTTCATTAAGCCCTAATCAAAGTACCAGCTCTGTTGGTTCTTTCTTGAGGTTGTGAGGGAGAATGTTTTCTTGCTTTGGTTGGCTTCTAGTGACTGCCTATGTTTACCGGCTTGTGACCCCTTTCTCTCTATGATCAATGCCAGCTTTTTGTCATTATATCCTCTTCTGTAGTCAGATCTTTCCCTGCCTCTACATTTTGGGCTCACTTGCATAAAGCGGGGATAATCCCTCTATTGCAAGATCCTTAATTTAATCATATCTACAAAATCTTTTTTGCCATTTAAGTAACATTCACAGGTTCCAGGGATTCGGACCTTGGCTATCTTTGGAGGCCGTTATTCAACCTACCAAAGTGAGAGTCATCTTTATTGTTGCATGTATTTGTAGTTCATTCATTCTCATTGCTGTATAGTCTTCCATTTATTTATCCATTTTTCATTCTATCCAAAAGTATTATTCATTTCTCCCATTGATAGTCATTAGAGGATTTTTCAGTTCTGAGCTATTATGAATAGTACTATGGAGAACATCCTTATACGTGTCTTTCGGTGAGTGTATACATTTCCGTTGAGTATACACCTACGAATGGAATTGCTAGGTTGTAGTGTGTGTGTATTTTCAGCTCTAGCATTTACTGTCAAAGTTTTCCAAAATGACTGTAAGAAGACACCATTTTAATATGTAGCATAATAATGAATTACCCTAATGAGCTTAGTGGATTGAATTTCTCAAAATACCTAAATTGTACTAAATGAATTATACTACAGCAGGTATATTGTTATTTAATTTCGTATAAGAGGAAAATAAGAGCAAAAGTAATTGCCCTTATTTATTTATTTGTTTGTTTATTAATTTATTTATTTTTGAGATGGAGTTTCGCTCTTGTTACCCAGGCTGGAGTGCAATGGCACGATCTCGGCTCACCACAACCTCCGCCTCCTGGATTCAAGAAATTCTCCCGCCTCAGCCTCCTGAGTAGCTGGGATTACAGGCACCCACCATTGTGCCCAGCTAATTTTTTGTATTTTTAGTAGAGATGGGGTTCCACCATGTTGACCAGGATGGTCTCAATCTCTTGACCTCGTGATCCACCTGCCTCAGCCTCCCAAAGTGCTGGGATTACAGGCTTGAACCACCGCGCCCAGCCATAATTTCCCTTATTACTGACATATTAGTATTACATACTCATTAGGTTATTGTTCCTTAGAAAAAATGCAAATTTTAAGTAATCATAAGTAGTATGTTGAATTAGTATGTTGTGGGAAAATCTGATTTAATTTTTTAATTGAATTTTAAATTTTTGGTTATAACCTCATTAAAATGCATGATATTTCTTATATAGGTTGCTAAATTATGTCTGTCCAACTCATCTATATCTAAATCACCATAAGGAAGAATTATCCAATCCAGATGGCATAGGCACTACCCTCCACTGTCTTCACTTGGATTTTTTTGTTGCTGTTTTCTTCTTTTCCTCTGTCCCCAACAATTTGACCACAAGTCCTATCCCACCTCCTGTATTTTTCACCGTGGCCCAGGATGTGTTTTTCACCATGGCTCAGGATGTGTTTTTCACCATGGCTCAGGTCATGGTTAGGATTGGCCAGGGTGAAGAGAATGATAACATATAAGTAGCCTCCTTTTACCTAAGGTGTTACCGCTGGTTCTTATCCTATTTTCTCAAAATAAATGAGAAGAGAAAGTAAGGAAAAAGAGGAAGAAACTTTTTTTTTAAGAAACAGGATTGTACTATGTTTCTTAACATAGATTGCAGTGGCTAGATTCCAGTGGCTATTCACAGGCATAATCATAATGCATCATAGCCTCAAACTCCTGGGCTCAAGCAATCCAAAAGGAGGAAACTTTTAACTTATCATCAGTTTCCACCATAAATCAAGCAACTTAGAAAAACCTTAGAACAGGGTTTCTCAAACTAAGCATTGTTAGTATTTTGGGTTGGTTAAGTCTTTGTTGTGGGAGCCTATCCTGTGCATTATAGAATTTCTAGCAGCATAATTGGCTTATACCCACTCAATGTCAGTAGCACCACTCCCCACCCTACTTCTAATTGTGACAGCCAAAAAATGTCTCCAGACATTGCCAAATGTCCCTGGGTGTTGTGGGGA
The DNA here is from genome assembly GCF_049354715.1 of Callithrix jacchus. NCBI lineage: Eukaryota > Metazoa > Chordata > Mammalia > Primates > Cebidae > Callithrix > Callithrix jacchus. Next base: position 131,293,836 of record NC_133508.1, read on the forward strand.
TAGGAGGCAAAATTGCCCCTTGTTGAAAACCACCACCTTAAATGATCTAGGTTTTACTTTTAGGATAGGACACTTGAGGGAAAGGCTATAAAACTGAACCTCTGTTAGAAGCAACACACAGTGTCACTGGAAAAAGACTAAAAGAAACAGGTGATTTGGAGAGAAGAGGCCCAGGATTAAAATGTGTTTTCAAGAAAGTCAAATCTTATAGGAGACTTCTTGACTTCTGCTGATCCCTTCACGCCATAGGACCTAGTGCAGCTATTATAAATCTCTCTACCTGCTTGCTGCTTTTCTACATCAATGTTAGCCATACTCAGTTTGAAACAGATGAGGTATACTGTCTCATAACTAATGCATCTTTTAATAAGCATTTTTTTATTGTGGTTAAATATGCATATCATAAAATTTACCTCTTTAACCAGTTTTAAGTGTTCAAATCTGTGGCATTAAGTGTATTCATACTATTGTGCAGCCACCACCACCATCTAGTTACAGAATTCCTCATTTTCCCAAACCGAAATCCTGTATTCATTAAACAACTCCCCATTACCTCTTCTCTTCCCCAGCCTCAACACCATTTTGCTTTCTGTCTCTATGAACTGACTACTCTAGATATCTAAATGAGTTCATTCTTATTTCATTTACCATAATGTCTTCAAGGTTCATTCATGTTGTAGCGTGTATCAGAATTTCTTTCCTCTTAAAGGCTGAATATGCCATTGTATGTATTTATCATATTTTGTTTATGGGTTGCTTTTGCTTTTTAGCTATTGTGAATAATGCTCCTGTGAACATGGGTATACAAATAGCTGTTTGAATCCTAATAGGCTTGTTATTTTTGAGTGCACAGATCTGTATATTCACAATTGAAATAGGGAACATCTTTATATACATATAAAGGTAATTTATATTACAATAAGTCTTCAATGTTCTTGATAGGTTCTTGGAAACTGTGAGTTTAAGGAAAACAACATACATAATGAAACCAATTTTACCATAGGTGAATTGATATAAATAAGAGTTAAGTTCCTATGGCATATTTCTGGTCACAAAAACATTACCAAATTTCTAATAAAGACCCACCACACTTCTAAAATTAAACCTTAAAATTAATGTGAGCTATATATACATTTAAAAAGGATAAAAACAAGTAAGAATTGGCTGGGCATGGTGGCTTACGCCTGTAATCAACACTAGGAGATCGAGGTGGGCAGACTGCTTGACCTCAGGAGTTCACAACCAGCCTGAGTAACATTGCGAAACCCCATCTCTACAAAAAAAAAAATAGAAAAATTAGTCAGGGGTGGTGGCTTGCTCCTGGAGTCCCAGCTACTTGGGAGACTGATGTGGGAGGATCCCTTGAGCCTGGGAGGTCAAGGCTGCAGTGAGCCATGATCATGCCACTGCACTCCAGTATGGTCAACAGAGCAAAATCCTATCTCAAAAAAACAAATAAAACCATATTATTCAGCCCCAATTGTTTATGGGGTTGTTATTGATAGACCCTGCATTAAACAATCACACAATGCTGCAGTCAGCTGTGATGGTGCCACTGCATTCCAGCCTGGGTGGCAGAATGAGACCCTATCTCAAAAAAAAAAAAGTAAAAATTATTTATCCAATATTTGGTGAGTCAGTGAGTGACAGTGGTTGTAGTAGTAGTGGTGTTTGGAAAGTGAAAATTGTAAGAAGCACTTCCTACCACCATGCAGTTCAAAAACAAAAAATAAGTAATATGGTAGGCTGGCCGAGTGCTTTTATACTGCATCATGTATTGTGCATTTGTATGATTACCATATACTTTATAAATTTTTTGTTTTATTGTAATTTGTATTCATTCATTTTTCAACCTGCTTATTTCAGTTCAGTGTCTCAGGTAGCTGGAGCCTATCCCAGCAGCTCAGGGAGCAAGGTGGGAGCCAACCCTGGACAGGATGTACTCACACACCACACACACCCGTAATGGGACCATTTAGCTGTACCAGTTCACCTAACATGTGCATCTTTGGAAATTGAGAAGAAACCAGAGTACACAGAGAAAACTCATGCAGGTATGTGGAAGATGTGCAAAATTCACACAGACAGTGATCCTGGTTGTAAATAGTCTTTTTTTCATCAACATTATAATGAAATGACATTAATTGAGGACCTGCTGTATGTGATATGAACAATGAAGATCAACTCTTTTTGTAATAGTCTTTTACATATATTATTTCATTTGTTCATTTCCTCTGTGAGGGTAAGTACTGATAGTTCAGAGTCATAGACTGGTAACACAGGCATACCATTAAAAATAATAGACATATAGTATGCAATATTTTATTTTACTTATGAAACTCCATATTTAATGTATAATGTGCTGAGTATGAAGGATAGTACATACTGTTTCCTTTTATGTTTCTTGCCTTTGTATATTTTATATGAATAGCATTGTCACCAACATAGAAGGTGGTAAAGGTGGAAGAGGAAGACTTGCCAGAAGAAGTTTTTAATGTGAATGAGAGATTTTTATTGAGAATTGGGAGTGGAAGGAGAGAGAAAGTATTAGAAAGTATGTATACAGCAAAGGATGGAGAAACTGTGCTTGTTGTTAAAGCATCTAAGGATCCTCCAATTACTAGGGAAAACATACCAGGCTCAAAATGGTCTGATTATGCAAATACCTTCTTCTAATAAGTTTGTTTCTTTTGTTATGCTTATAAAAGATACCATTAACTTCATATTTATGTCACTAATAAACTTCTAGAATCCGTATAGTAGGTTATAGTAGTGTGGTTAAGCTATAAGAACAATGATATTTATTTCTGAAACACTTATTTGGTGTATTACATAGAATAGGGTTTGTTTTCTAAGCCTAATAGTGTTAGGTTTTCTTTTTTTTTTACCCAACCCTGCCATCTTAACTGTAATTGTTTATTTATTTATTTATTTATTTATTTATTTATTTATTTATTGCATTTTAGGTTTTGGGGTACATGTGAAGAACATGCAAGATTGTTGCATAGGTACACACATGGCAGTGTGATTTGCTGCCTTCCTCCCCTTCACCTATATCTGGCATTTCTCCCCATGCTCTCTCTCCCCATGCTATCTCTCTTAGGTTTTCATATGCAGTTGCCTTATATATATACTAGTAGCCCTTACAAAATTTAGTCTGTCTTTATTATAAACATGTTGTAAGTGAGGAAATTCAGATTCCAAGAAATTAAGTACAATTGGCCCTCTGTGTCTGTAGGTTCCACATCCATAGATTCCACCAACCATGGAATGATGGATTGGAAACATTTGGAGAAAAAAACAAAAAATAATAGGCCAACAATGAAATAATACAAATTTTAAAAACAATATAACAATATTTACATATCATTTACATTATATTAGATAGTATAATCTAGAGACAATTTACCAGGTACTAAGTATCCTTGGATTTTGGATTTTGGTATCCTTGGAGTATCCTGGAGCCAATCCCTGGCAGATACCAAGGGGTGACTGTAATAACATCTAATAAGTGAAGGACTTGAACCCTAATATAAGTAATTCTGATAACTATTTTTCTTCCACTGGAACATTTTTCCCCAAAAATACTCTGGAAATACTGGAACAAATACTGAAGTAAATGATCTTTATTTGAAAGTCTTTTAAAAAATTATAAGCCTGCCTGAGGATAGCAAAATTGTGTGCTTTTGCAAGGTAATTGTAGAACTCACTCTAAGGAAGCAGAGGTAGTGTCTAGTACTATTTTCAGCTCCCTTTTTCTGTCCACTGTCATCTAAATGATCACTCAGTGTTATGCAGAATATGAGAAGTTGTTTTGTTGTGTAGGCTTTATATAGGACTTTTCTTTTGGTCAAGATACTAAAGAAAGCTTATAGAAAAAGTGGCCTGGTGTCAGGTTTTTAGTTTCATCCTTATCCAAATGTTGCAGAATTTTAGAATTTTTGGAGTAAGCTTTCTCTTAAAAACGAGGCCATACCCTTTTAGTATAGTGATGAATATAAATAAAATAAAACCAAGGCCAAATTGCATTTTTAAAATTGCAAGGTCCCTGTTTTCCAAATCCTAGTAACAGCCTTACTGTTGTACAAAAAGGAATAAGATCTAGTAGCTACTTTAGCAATGGGCATGGCAGATCAATCAATCAATCAATCTAGTAGTTATGGCTTATTATTTAGGATTTAAGTGAGCCATAGCTACTAGAAATGAAATTGAGGTTCATGTTCTTAATTTGAAATTAAGGGTCATGATCTCATTGGTACTGATGAGTCAGCAGCTATCGGTATATAAGGATAACCCTTGGAGAAAGAACTACTTTAGGAATTATTTTACACAGAATTCTAGTCATGCTGCCTTGGAGGTTAGGCAACTACGATCCTTACTTTATAGCTTTATTGGTTCTCATCTGAGTCTTGCAGTAGCCTCCTAACTTCCCTTGCTGCCAGTCCTTCCTTGCCCCAGTTTATCTTTCACATTGCTACCAGTGTTATTTTTCTGTAATACAAAAGCAAGTATGAGGCTTCTCTGCTCCTTGGTGATAGTAGTATAAAGTCCAGACTGTTAAGTATTACGCAAAAAGTATGTTTCACAGCACACCTCAACGTTCTTTCCTACGATCTCTTAATTGTACTGAAATCTGGGCTAAATAATGATAGCACTTTTACTACCTTTGTACATGCTTCCAACTCTGAAATAACTTTTTCCCATCTTTACCTGGCAAACTTCAAACCATACCTCAAGACCCAGCTTAAATTTTAGCTCGTATATGAAGTTTTCTCTGAAGGTTTTATGTGTAGTCACGCTTTCTTTTGATTATTTGTATGTGTGGTAGATATTTCTATTTTTGAATCCTTCCTAGCATATGATAATTTATTTGTTCACAAATCTCTTTCTATTATAGTGGGAGCTTCTAGAGGACAGGCACCATATCATTATCATCTCAGCATCCTAGCAACTGACAACAGTAAGGTTTTTTCCACTTGAATTTACAAGTATCTGCTTGTGGTTAGCCTTCAGTTCACCTGATATTCCATATCATTTGCTCCTAGAACTGCTATACATTACATGATAGGAACTTGTAAATATTTGATGGTGATAATGGAAAAGAAAAAAAAATACATTTCATGTGCTGTGTTTAAGAAGAAAGGTCTAGACCAGGCATGGTGGCTTATATTTGTAATCCCAGTGCTTTGGGAGGCTGAGACAGGAGGATCACTTGAGCCCAGGAGTTTGAGGCTGCAGTGAGCTATGATTGTACCACACTGTAACCTGGATAACAGGGTGAGATCCTGTCCCCCCCGAAAAAAAGTGCATGAATAAACCATTTAAGAAAAACTCAGGAATACAGTATTTCAATAGTGAAAAGATTGAAATTATCAAAAGATAATTCAAGCTTTTTGGCGTAGCATTCTCTGGTTCTAGAAATACAAGATAACAAAATGTTTTCCGCATGGTTAGCCAGAAAAACAGAAATACCTTAAGATATTTCAAGCAAAAGTGATTTAATATAGGGATTAGGTAATAAAATTACAAGAAGAACTGGAGGAGCAATAGAGGTAAGGGAGACAGCATTGCCCAGCGATGAGGAACTGTGAGAACTCCTTTAGTCATCCTGAAACCTGCAGTCCTGCCAGAGCCTTTTTTTTTTTTTTTTTTTGAGACAGGGTCTCACTCTGTTACCCAGACTCAAGTGCAGTGGCCTGATCATAGCACAGTGCAGCCTCTTCTTCCCCAGTAGCTGGGACTGTGGTTGTATGCCACCATGCCCAGCTAATTTTTTTAAAGTAGAGATGGGCTCTCACTATGTTGCCCAGGCTGGTCAGGAAGCCCTGGGCTCAAGTGATCCATCTTGGCCTCCCAAATTAATGGGATTATAGGCATGACCCACCATGCAGACAGAGCCTTTCACTGCATAAGAAATCACTTTGGCCAGGCATAATGGTTTATGCCTATAATCCCAGTGCTTTGGAGGACCAAGGCAGATGGACTGCTTGAGCCCAGGAGTTTGATAACAGCCTGAGCAACATGACGAAACCTCGTTTCTACAAAAAATAGTCAGGGTCGTGGCATGTACCTGTAGTGCAAGCTATTTGGGAGGCTGAGATGGGAGAATCGCTTGAGCCCAAGAGACGGAGGCTTCAGTAAGCTGAGATCATGCCATGCACTACATCCTGGGTGACAGAGCAAGACCCTGTCTCAAAACAACCATCAAAATTTAGCAGCTTAAAATAACAATCATCTTCTACAATTCCTATAACTGAATGAGCTCAGCTGAGCAGTTCTTCATACGATATATGATTTAATTAATCTGAGGGATAAATTAAAAGGTCCAAGATGGCTAACTTGTATGGCTGTTAGCTGGCACTATCAGGTGGGATCTCAGCTGAGGTGGTTAGTTACAGCACCCTGATTCCCCTCCATGTGGCTTGAGCTTTTTTTTTTTTTTTAGCTTGATGGGATTCTAAGAATGACCATCTCAAGAGTGTTCCCAGGGGGAAGGAAGTAGAAACTGCTAGTCCTCCTAAGTGCTGGGCTCAGAAGTCCCAGAACAGTTCCTCCCTCACATTCCATTGGTCAGAGCAATTGCAGGGCCAGTCCAGATTCAAAGGGAGAAGATAGAAGCATATAGAATGGGGATGTTGGAAACCATCTTTAGAGACTAGCTACCACACCTGTCCGCGCAGGTACTTCCCTGCTCTGAAATGCTCCTTTCCTGGTAGACCTTAATTCATACTGCAAGATGCAGCTTATAATTTAGTACCCATGTAGAGCTTTTCCCTGTCATCTCTAGCTTATAATCAGTTAGACAAAACTAGATGATGAAATTGTTAAAGTGAGTCCAGGGAAAGTAACCATGTTGTCACTAGCTCTTTAGTAACTGCAACAGTGAAAATATTTGCAATTGAACTTGTAAGTATCTGCTTCTGGTCAGTACTGATTTCACCTGAGTGCCATACCATCTGTACTAGAGTTTCAACATGAGGCCTAAAACACAGAAGATAGTGAAAATTCAGTGGGGATAATGGAAAAGGAGAAAAAAATTGTGTTTCAAATACTGTGTTAGGAAGAAAGGACTATATAAGAAACAATTAAAAATTTCAGGAAAATTGCTATTTTAGTCTTGAAAGGTTGAAACTTACCTGGAAAAATAATTTTTCCAGCATGGCGCATTTTCTGATTCTAGGAATGCCAGATAAAATATTATGCCATATAATTAACAAGAAAAATGGAAGTTACCTGAGGTATTTTAAGTAAGGAGAGATTTAATAGACAAAATTAGATGATGAAGTTGTTAGAAGGGCTGGTGGAGCAAAAAGAGATGGTGGCGCTCAGAAATGCAGAAGTATAGGAGGCTACTTCTTCCTCTGGAGCCAGCAGTCATCTGCAGAATTTGACTCATACAACAATCCATACTACACATGACTTTAACAGAGTTGTTCCCCCTGTGCCCCATGCAGCCAATGCTGCCACTACAAGGATCCAATGTCTAGCTGCTACCCAGGTTCTACAGGAGCTTACTCTTATGACAGTTGGGTATCATACTCTGCTGGTACCACCACTGCCTGAGCCAGAAGATTGTTTCCATGTTGTTTAGCTTTTCAATCTCTTGCAAACACCTGCAGTTGACAGAACCCTAACAGGATCCCTTTGAGGTGGTGAAAATGGCTGAATAGAAACCTTCACCAATCGTCCTCCCCACAGGAATACCAAACTGAACAATTATCCACACAAAAAAAAGCACCTTCATAAGAACCAAAAATCAGGTCAGTGGTCAAAATACCTGGCTTTACCTTTTTATTACTGAAAGGAACTTAAGAGGGTAGGAAAGACAAAGGGTCCCCTTCTGGCCCATGGTGTGTCTAGAAATGTCATCTGGGAGCTAGGGCCTGGAATGGTGTCCTATCCTACTGTGGCTGACCAGACAAAGTCCTCTTTATTCTTTCCTCTCAAGCAGAAGGAAGGAGTCTCCCAGAGCTGTATTGCCTTGGGTTAGGGCAGGGCTGGCACAAGTATTCTTTTGGCTACTCAACTGGTGTCTTACTGGGTTGCATGCCCCTGAAGTTCACTGGCTCCAGGCCCAGTATAGCCTGAGAACTTGCCCAAGAATTGCAGCCCTTGCCCTGAATTGCCAACCCCTCCCCTATCCCGTGTCCATCACGTGGCATGGAGAGAGCATCTGTGAGCTAAGGAGGGGAGAGCACAGTGATTATGGGACCTTGCATTGGAATTGCACAGTCAGGTCACAGCAGAAAGTAACACCAGGCAGAATTCAGCCAGTGCCCATGGAGGGAGCATTTAGATGAACCGTAGTCTAAGGGGAATTGCCCATCCCAGTGGTTGGAACCTGTGTTCTGGCAAGCCTTATCACTGCAAACTACAGGGCTCTGGGGTTTTAAAAAAACTTGAAAGTCAGTTTAGGCCACAAGGACTGCAGTTGCTGGGCAAGTCCTCATGCTGTACTGGATTTGGAGCCTCTAGACTTGGGGGTATGCAACCCAGTGAGACACCAGCGGGGCAGCAAAGGAAATGCTTGCACCATCTCTTCCCCCAACCCAAGGCATTGCAGCTCTAGGAAAGGCTCCTTTCTTCCACTTGAGAGGAGAGAAAAGAATAAAGAGGAGTTGGTCTTACAACCTGGATACCACCTTAGCCACAGAATAGGACACAAGGCAGATTCCTGAGGTCCCCATTTTAAGCCCTAACTCCCAGATGACATGTCTAGACACACCATGGACCAGAAAGGAACCCTCTGCTTTGAAGGGAGGGGCCCAGTCCTGGCAGGATTCATCACCTGCTGACTAAGAAACTTTTGGGCTGTGAAAAATAAGCAGTGGTACCCAGGCAATATTCACCATAGGCCTTAAATGAGACTTGGGGACATGTTGACCTTAGATGTGAGCCAGCACATTCTCTGCTGTGGTAGCTACAGGGAAGAATTCCTGCTTGAGAAAAGGAGGTGGGAGAGTAAAGAGGACTTTGCCTTGCAGCTTTAGATACCAGCTTGGCCAGAGTTGGGTAGAGCACCAAGCAGGCTCTTGGGATCCCCGATTCCAGGCCTTGGCTTGTGGATGGCATTTCTGGACCTGCCCTGCATCAGAGAGGAGTCCACTGCCCTGAAGAGAGGGTCCCAGGCCTGGCAGCATTCACCCCAAGTTGACTGAAGAGCCTTCAGGCTTTGAATGAACATTGGAGGTAGCCAGGTGGTATTACTGTGGGCCTGGGGCAGTAGTGGCCATGGAAAGAGACTCCTCTGCTTGTAGAAAGAGGAGGGAAGAGTGAGAAGGACTTTGTCTTATGGGTTGGATGCCAGTTCAGCTGCAGTAGCATAGAACACCAGGTAGATTCCTAAGGTTTCAAAATCCAGGCCTTGGTTCTCAGGTGGCATCTCTGGACCTGCCCAGGACTTGGGGTGGGACAGTGGGGAGAGAACTTGTTGCCCTGAAGGGAAGGATGCAAGCCTGACTTTGATATCTGCTGACTGTAAGGCCCTAGGACCTTGAGCAAACAGGTGGTAGCTAGGCAAATATGGCTGCAGTGACTAAAGACTTAGATCACAACACCCGAGTTTCTTCAAATACCTGGAAAGCCTTCTCAAGAAGAAAGTCTGAAAGCTAGGGTCTGAAATCAGGGTACAAGCAAGTCAAAACTGTGAAGACTACAATAAACTCAAATGCCCAAACACCGACAGATAACCACAGGCATCAAGACCCTCCAAGAAAACATGCCCTCACCAAACAAACTAAATAAAGCAGCAGTGACCAGTCACAGAGAGACAGAGATACTGTGATCTTTCAGACAGTTCAAAAATAGCTATTTTGAGGAAACTCAACAGAATTTAAGATAACACAGAGAAACAATTCATAATTCTATCAGATAAAGAACAAGCAGAAATTCTGGAGTTGAAAAATGTGATTGACATATTGAAGAGTGTATCAGAGTTTTAACAGAATAATTTATCAAGCAAAAGAATTAGTAAGCTTGAAGACAAGCTATGCCGAGAGGAGACAAAAGGAAACAATAAGAAAAAACTGAAGCACACCTGAAAGGTATAGATTAGCCCTCAAAAGGACAAATTTAAGAATTATTAGCTTTGACTACCTCAAGACATTTAAAATGAAACTCTCAATGGTCAGAGATAAAGTGAGAATCCTAAAAGCAGCAGGAGAAAAGAAATATTAATAACAGAGTGCAGCTCCAATATGTTTCCAGCAGGCTTTTTAGTGTAAACCTAACAGTCCAGGAGAGAGTGACATGACATATTTAAAGTGCTGAAGGAAAAAAAAACTTTTAGCTGTGCTGGAAATTAGGGACACACAGATGCAAATTACACACCTCAATTCGGTAAGTATTATCTGTCCACTAGGTACGGGGCCTACCAAGGTGAATTAAGGCCAGATTTCTTTCTGTGAGGTCCTCATAATCCAGAAAGAAAGACTGATAAGCAAATGCTTATAAGATTGTGATAAGTACATTGATAAATCGAAAGTATAACCACAAGAAAAAAATTGAATGGTAAATTTTTAAAATTTAAGTGACAGGAAATTTGGAGGTTATTTAAAATTACCCAAGAAGAGACTTCTTGTTTCAACATGGCTGAATAGGAAAAGCTTTAGTCTACAGCTCCCAGTGAGATGAACGCAGAAGTGGGCAATTTCTGCATTTTCAACTGAGGTACCTGGTTCATCGCACTAGGACTGATTGTACAGTGGGTAGCCCACAGAGGGCGAACCAAAGCAGGGTGGGGTGTCGCCTCACCCAGGAAGCTCAAGGGGTCAGGGGATTTATCTCCCATAGCCAAGGGAAGCTGCGAGAGACTACGGGGAAGAATGGCGCATTCCGGCCCAGATACTGCACTTTTCCCACGGTCTTTGCAGCCAGCAGACCAGGAGATTCCTTCAGCATTTGCTACACTGTTCTGAATTATTGACATATTTTTCTCTTATTTAATTCAACCTTGAGGACAGGAAATATGTCTTGATGATCTTTGAGGCTTCTGCTCCTATCACAGTACCCAACATATCATAGATATTATAAATAGTAGTTGAAAGAATCAACTTAAAATGATAGATAAAGGGTCTGATACATATTTTCATTAATAATCTTCAGGAAATACATTTAGGAATTGTAGCAAATGTTAGTTGCCTACTCAACAGCCATTTTCCTTTCTCTTGTTATCAAAACCCAGGTTCTGTTGTAGCAATGTACCCTGTGGCATGATTCTTAATAGACCTAAGTCAGTCATGGCATCCCCCTTCTTTTCCAATGATCCATGTGGGCTTGGAGTCACAGAGGGAAGATGCTGAGGCTTCAGGGAGAGATCTTCTTCCCTGATAGAGAGTCACCTTCTCCCTTTTACTCCCTGCTATGTTTACTGTTTTATAAGGGATATGAAGCATGGAACTGGAGGAGCTATCCTGTGTCAGCCTGAAATAATCATAAGGATCAAAAATCCTGTTTTAGATAACATAGCAAGACCCCATCTCATTGATTGATTGGTTGATTGATTGATTGAATTATTGCATTTTAGGTTTGGGGGTACATGTGCAGAACATGCAAGATAGTTGCATAGGTACACACGTGGCAGTGTGTTTTGCTGCCTTCCTCCCCTTCACCCACATTTGGTATTTCTCCCCATGCTATCCCTCCCCAGCTCCCCACCCTGCTGTCCCTCCCCTGTTCCCCCCAATAGACCCCAGTGTGTAGTGCTCCCTTCCCTGTGTCCATGTGTTCTCATTGTTCATCACCCGCCTATGAGTGAGAATACGCGGTATTTCATTTTCTGTTCTTGTGTCAGTTTGCTGAGAATGATGTTCTCCAGATTCATCCATGTCCCTACAAAGGACACGAACTCATCATTTTTGATTGCTGCATAATATTCCATGGTGTATATGTGCTACATTTTCCCAGTCCAGTCTATCATCAATGGGCATTTGGGTTGGTTCCAGGTCTTTGCTATTGTAAACTGCTGCAGTGAACATTCGTGTGCATGTGTCCTTATAGTAGACCGATTTATAGTCCTTTGGATATATACCCAGTAATGGGATTGCTGGGTCAAATGGAATTTCTATTTCTAGGTCCTTGAGGAATCGCCACACTGTCTTCCACAATGGTTGAACTAATTTACACTCCCACCAGCAGTGTAAAAGTGTTCCTATTTCTCCACATCCTCTCCAGCATCTGTTGTCTCCAGATTTTTTAATGATTGCCATTCTAACTGGCGAGAGATGGTATCTCAATGTGGTTTTGATTTGCATCTCTCTAATGACCAGTGATGATGAGCATTTTTTCATGTGTTTGTTTGCCTCATGTATGTCTTCTTTTGTAAAGTGGCAAGACCCCATCTCTACGGAAAATTTAAAAACTTAGCCAGGTATGGTAGCACACTGCTCTACTCCTACCTACTTGGGAGGTTGAGGTGGGAGGATCACTTGATCCCAGGAAGCTGAGGCTACAGTGAGTTGTGATCACACCACTGCACTCTCACCTGGGCAACAGAATGAGACCCTGTCCCCCCAAAAAATAAATAAAAAGTTAAAAATCCAGTTTTTTTAAAGAGTTTATTCACCAACCTGGACAACATAGCAAGACCCTGTCTCTACCAAAAAAAAAAAAAAAAAAAAAAAAGAAGCCAGATATGTGTGGCATGCACCTGTAGTCCCAGCTACTGGGGAGGCTGAGGTGGGAAGATCGCTTGAGCCCGGGAGGTCAAGGCTGCAATGAATCATGATTGCACCACTGTACACTAGCCTGGGTGACAGAATAAGACTGTCTCAGAACAACAACAAGAACAACAAAACAAACAAACAAAAATCACCAAGAGTTTATTCGAGGAAAAAGCTGGGAATGGCCATCTGGGAAACAGACTCCAAAGAAATGGGGTCAGTGTTCTGAAGTTTAAAGTTAAGGTCTTGCTTATAAATGCAGAAAACAAAGAAGTTTAGTCAGATTATAACAGTTCACTGCTAAGCTGGTTTATGAATTATAACAGTTTGATTAGTTCATTTTGTTTTCTTTTCCTTACAGCTTATTTTGCTTCTTAACAGCTTGTCATCTCCTTTCCAATTTAGACATTGTGAGAGTGATAAAGCCTATTTTATATATTGTGGTTTTATTCATGATTGTGAGAAACTGGAAACAACACAAATGTCCTTCAACAGGAAATGGGTAAGCACAGGAAAGAAGCAGAAAAGCCCAGGAAAAGAAAGGGGCAGGACAAAGGAACTGGGGAGCTTGAGAGAACTGTTCTGTGTCTTGAGTGTTGTGACAGTTCTATATTTCTGTGTATTTCTCAAAACTAGAATTGTACACCTAAAGAGCGAACTTCTCTGTTTATAAATTATAACGTTTTTAACAAAGTTAAAAAACCTTAATGTTTTCTTAGGTATGAGGAAATAAACTATTAATACAAGCAATGTAAAACAAAATCAGGTCAGATCAGCCATCAAACATTAAACATGGAGAAACAATCCAGTTTATCTACTATTGAAAACTGAATGAAAGCAATATAAGTTGCTCTATTATTCTACTGTATTATTATTTGAGGCCTTCTCAGATAGCAGCTTTGATTTATAAACTAGCAATACTCTTACCAGCTATCAAAGTAATCAAGAGTCCTGTGATACTGGGATATTTTCTTCATACAGAATATAGAATGTGAATGTGCTTAGAGAAAGATAAGAAGTGAGACAATCGGGTTCTTGTATTACTTACAGGGAAATACTCTGGCTCCAGTTCTTTAAAACTATACCGAGAGCTGCCAAGATTGAGTAGAAGAGATAAAAACCAATCTGGAAGGGCTGGGCGCTTTGGCTCAAGCCTGTAATCCCAGCACTTTGGGAGGCCAAAGCGGGTGGATCATGAGGTCAAGAGATCAAGACCATCCTGGTCAACATGGTGAAACCCCGTCTCTACTAAAAATACAAAAAAAAAAAAAAAATTAGCTGGGCATGGTGGCGCGTGCCCGTAATCCCAGCTGCTACTCAGGAGGCTGAGGCAGGAGAATTGCCTGAACCCAGGAGGCGGAGGTTGCAGTGAGCCAAGATCGCGCCATTGCACTCCAGCATGGGTAACAAGAGCAAAACTCCGTCTCAAAAAAAAAAAAAAAACCAATTGAGTAAAAGAAAGATTGTTACATGCTAGTATCTAACACATAAGCATAATTCTAAAAATAATACAAAATTCGTTTTCCTTATTAGAATTATCTTGTAGGCCACTGATAATTTTTCATCAACACCTTTACTATTTTCAGAGTGTCACTGAATCCTCTGCAAGGTGTGTCATCCACACTGCCAGTTAGATTCTATAGTTGCTATAACCTGGATAATCTTTGAGTATAATGACCTATAAAATGAATTGGGGCCAGACGCGGTGGCTCACGCCTGTAATCCCAACACTTGGGGAGGCCGAGGTGGGTGGATCACGAGGTCAAGAGATCAAGACCATCCTGGTCAACATGGTGAAACCCCGTCTCTACTAAAAATACAAAAAATTAGCTGGGCATGGTGGCGCGTGCCTGTAGTCCCAGCTACTCAGGAGGCTGAGGCAGGAGAATTGCCTGAACCCAGGAGGCGGAGGTTGCGGTGAGCCGAGATCGCGCCGTTGCACTCCAGCCTGGGTAACGAATTAAACTCCGTCTAAAAAAAAAAAAAAAAATGAATTGGGAGGGCCATCTGTGGGTCTCTTTTAAACAGGTACTGTCCTACCCTCTTCTCTCTGAAAGTCCCTTCCATAGAGGATCAGTATGTACCATTCGTTCAGTCAGGTTCTTCCAAAGCATTCATTCTGTGATCACTTGCCACTATTCTTTACATACCAGCGCTGCTACACACAGAGACCTGGCATCTAGGTGTGAAAGAATGTGTTCTGCTATGTGCTGTAAGCCTTGCTCTGGTAAAGTGGTAAAGTCCTGCTGCAACATGGGCTTCAGGTACTAGTTAATACGTCCATGCCGATAGTGACAAATTTGTGAAATAAGATGTTCAAAATAGCCATAGTTGGTTGGGTCTTTAATCTGGAATCTATTAATTCACTCAAAGTTTTTAAAAAAATTGGTAGAACAGCCGTTGTCCTAAATTGATACATTGCCTTCAGGCTAAATTTTAGTTATTCTTTGTCATTCCAAACATTTCTCAAATTTCTTTTTAACTATCTGAGGTTGAGAAGTAGTTGCCTCTTTGAGTTCTACAAGTAGGTCCTCAAACTGGTGAACTCTTTATTCCCTTCATTACTTACAAAATGGTCAATTCTTTTTCTCAGCTCATCTCTTTCTTGTAACAGCTTGCCAAATGCAGCCAATAGCAAATAACACACAACATTCTGTTTTCCAGCCTTCCGCCTAAGCTACAAATGTATTAAGTACATGACCTGTCTTCCAAGTTACTGTAGATAACAATTTTACTAAAAGTTTCATTACTGCATAGCATGGATTGCTATCTTAAACTCTGAAAATAATTTTCTTGCTACCTGCTGTCTCTCTCAAATATTTTATGTTCTTGTTATGGCAGCAACCCACTTTGGATAACTATGTCTACCTTAAGTGATGATGACCTAGATTTTGCTGTAGTAACAACCCTAAATTCTCAGTAGTTCGAAACAATAAAGATTTGTTTGTTGCCTATTGCTATGGTCTGAATATATCCCCCAAAATTTATTGTTGAAACTTAATTGCCAATGTGATAATATTAAGAAGTGGAGGCTGGCTGGTTTAAAGGTAGTCAGTTATCTCAATTGTTCGCAGTCAGTTATAGATAGAACTCCTTGTTCCACTTTTTCCTCCCTTCTTACTACTGCAGTTGACTAATCGTGAAAAACAAAACAAACAAAAAAAACAATGTGGAGGCTTTTAGGAGTGATTAAGCTGTGAGGGTAGAGCCCTCATGAATAGAATTAGTGACCTTACAAAACAGGTGCAGGGAGCTGTTCACCCCTTCTGCCATGTGACAATGCATTAAGAGACACCATCTATGAAGTAAAGAGCAAGTATTCAACAGACATAAAATCTGCTGCTGCCTTGATCCTGGACTTTCCAGCCTCCAGACCTGTGAGAAATACCTTCCTATTATTTTTAAATTACCCAGTCTCAGGTATTTTGTTATAACAGCCCAAATAGACTAAGGTGCTTATGCAACTTGTCTTCACAATGTGGAGCAGAGCCCCACAACTACCCCAAATAAACATGTAGTCTATCTCACAGGTGCACTGTAAGATAACTGAGACTTTCTCAGGGTATACATTGCGAAAGGAAAAACCAAACTGATTTTTCTCTCTACTGACACACTTAACACAGAACACTTCTGTGACCAGATATGGTGTGATTTCCCCACACATCAGTCAGTTCTGCAGCTGACACGAGCTAGATGTTCTTTAATGCAATTCAATTCTGATACTATCTACCTGGAGATAGGGTCAGATTCCACAGGTTAAGGGCTCAGTCCCATAAGACTGCTTCCACTTCAGGTATCAATCACCAGTAGTGGGATGTTACCAATACTTCTGACCAACAGGCTATAAATCATGGCTCCCACTACCACCTTGAAAAAACTGCATGTTTTGAGAATGGCTTAAGGGCTGGGATGAATTTGTCCCACAATCATGCTGGGTGGTGTGGTACTACTGTCTAAGCTAAGTTGCTGAAGTTCAACTAGCTTCTTACCTTGTTCTTGTGCGGTCCTGGCTGTCTGGGCAAGTGTCCTGGGTAGACTCAGTGTTTCTCTGGGTTTTGTGTAAGATGACTGGCTTTGACATGGTGTTCGGGGGACTGGTAACATAAGGAATCCTTCTCTCTCCTTTTTTTTTTTTTTTTTTTTAGTTTTAGATGGAATGTCACTCTGTCGCCCAGGCAGGAGTACAGTGGTGCAATCTCGGCTCATTGCAACCTCTGCCTCCTGGGTTCAAGCAATTCTCCTGCCTCAGTGTCCCAAGTAGCTGGGATTACAACCACCCACCACACCTGGCTAATTTTTGTGTTTTTATTAGAGATGGGGTTTCACCATGTTGGCTAGGCTGGTCTCAAACTCCTGACCTCAGGTGATCCGCCTGCCTTGGCCTCCCAAAGTGCTGGGATTACAGGCGTGAGCTACTGCACCTGGCCTGAATCCTTCTCTCTTTTGTGAACTGGCCTGAGGCTCCAGTTTTGTACCCTTTTGTAATAATATTTCTATAAAAAATACTTTTTCCAACATTTAGACCTTTATGAATCGAGGAAACAAATAGCTTTCATAATGTCAGATTATAGACTTATTTTTGTTACAGAGAAGTATAATACAGTAGTCAATTAAAGATTCAAGCATAAAATATATTTGGATAATGTACTATGGGAGAAGTGGGATGAGAATATGACTTCAAGGAGAAAAAGGAATAATCTAAAATTACTTTGTTTCAGAAGAGCTTGTTTATGTACTTTTTAAATGGATGATGGTTATTTTAGTTAAGGGGCTGTTAGCTACTGAAGCAGATAAACCATCAAATCTCAATGGCTTAAGTAGAAATTTACATGAGTAAGTCATATAAAAATCTAATGGCTACTAAGCGGTGGGTGTTAATGGGAGATTGGAAGGCAGTGGTTGGAGGAAATGGTCTTTGCTCAATGTAGTCAATCAACATGTAGCAGGTAGAAGGGGAAAGAGAGAGAGCAGCATACAGATAGATTGTGCATTGGCAGTTTTTAATGGGTCAGACCAGGAAGTAGCATAAGTCACTTTCACTCACATTCTATTGCCCTGAATTCATTCTACACAGCCACACCTAATTTCAAGGGATGCTTTTTATCCACAAAGAAGAGAAAGTGGGATTGGTAAACAGCTAGTTGATCTGTAATTCTAGAGTGGAGATAAAATTGCTAAAATATTTAGATTTATTTTTTGTACAATAAAAAGAGCAAAATCACAGGTCTACTTTTAATGTCAGCATCTAAACGGCAAAGGAAAATGTATCTTTTGTGAAGACAGTCCATTGAGATTTGGGTTTAAAACATCTTTAGTTGGAGCAAGCAGGCAGTTGCAATCTGACTGATTTTTCAAGTTTATAATTTGTATGTCTTAAGGTTGTTTATGCATGAGCTTCAGCTCATCAAACTTCAGAAGAAAAAGAGTTTCAGTTTTGGTGAGTCCAAGTCAGAAAAGTGGAAGAAAAATTTAGAAAACATTAGTTTGGAAACTTATAGCCGGGAAAGAATTCAGGATTCAGGATTTCCTGCAAGGAAAACAATAACCCCAAAACAATGGGCAGGGTTAGGAATTTAATAACAGGTACATGATAATTTTCTTCTGAAACATAGTTTTCCTCTCTTTGTTCCCCATTTCTAACAAAGATAAATCATAGAAAGACCAATTTATATATAAAATTAAGTTTTAGTCTTATACCTGGTGATTATTTGCATAAAGTACACTAAGAATAGTGATTTATCACACAAGCTCTTTCAAGTCGGTTTGTTGGAACATTTTCATAAAAAATCGCAGATTCGACTTTTTAAAAACTTAAGAGCCAGAGCTGAGTATGATGTTTCATGCCTGTAATCCAAGTTCGTTGGGAGACTGAGGTGGGTGGATTGCTGGAGCTCAAGAGCTTGAGATAAGCCTGGGCAGAATGGCAAAACCCCATCTCCACCCAAAAAAAAAAAAACTTAGAGGCCAAGCCAAACACTGTATTACCTGTACCAAAAAATTGGGTGAATACCTTTCTTCTCAAGGCCCTCGAAATACCTTGAGTTTCCTGGGTCTGTCCAAAAGTGAGATTCTTGACTTACTTCAAGGTCAGGAACCTTGTAAGGGAACTGTGTAGACCCAGGCCAGTCTTTTTCCAAGTCTGTTGGCTTCATAAAATGCACCTCAATTCCTCAAAGAAGTCTGGTCATTTCTAAAAATAGGAAATTCCAGTCAAAGCCTCGGTAAAATAATCAGCATTTCAAATTATGTACTATTAAAAAGAAAACAGATTTTTACTGAATCTATGCAAATAATTATATTGTCATAAAATAAGAAAACTCACAAATGGTTTCTAAATTTTGGAGTGACCAAATAAAGAGGTAAATGTTTCAGTTTGGCTCACAAAAGTATACTTTACTTAGTTGGTAAAGCTATAAATAGCTTAAAAGAAAAGTGTTTTCTTTAGGAAAAAAAGAATCAGCAATGTTTCAAACAAAAAATTGTCATTGAAAAGCAGTTTCCATTTTTCATTAGTTCAGTCTCATGTAGTTAACTATTGTTCCATTTGTTGATACATTAGCAATTTTATGAGTCCACTTTTATTCTCTTAGTGTTCTGAAATTTTTTTACCCCGTCTAATGATTAAATCTTGATTTTTTTTTTTTTAAATTTTAAAGGATGAGCTTGCTGTTAAAAGAAAAAGAAGAAGAAGAAGAAATTTTAAATAGAGATAAGGTCTTGCTATGTTGCTCAGGCTGGTCTTTAACTCCTGGTTTCAAGCGATCATTCTGCCTTGGCCTCCTAAAATGCTGGGACTACAGACATGATTCAATCTTAAAGTAATCAGAAACATGTATTCAAGATTATGTGTTGTAGTCTTTTCCACAAATTTCCTTAAAGACACAAAATTTTAAGATTTATAAAGGGAGAGACCAAGGCAGGCAGATCACCTGAGGTCAGGAATTTGAGACTAGCCTGGCCAAATGGCAAAACCCTGTCTTTATTAAAAATACAAAAAAATAGCTGGATGTGGTGGCGTGCACCTGTAGTCCCAGCTACTCAGGAGGCCGAGGCACGAGAATCACTTGAACCTGGGAGGTGGAGGTTGTAGTGAGCCGAGATCACGCCACTGCACTCCAGCCTGGGTGACAGCAAAGATTTATAAAGAGCTTCAGAAAACAAGAGCATAAGGATAAAACCACAGATGCTTAATTGTGAACAATAAGACTTAAAATGACCATGATTAAAGATGCAATTGACAAGGAAATTTGGTCATTTTTGTGGTCTACAACAACTTTACACAGTATCCGTAATTATGACTGATAACACATATCAGGACATATCAGTTTTTTAAGAATCACATAATTTTGGAACACGTACTAACACATTTATACAAAAATGACTCAAAAAAAGGCTAAACATTATTTCTTATTTCACAATCCTTCCTGCATGATTTTAACATACCAAGTAAGCCTAACATGTCTCTCTCGTATTTCCAGGAACCCTTCCAGAGTGTCTAAAAGTTAGTTTGAAGTCAAAAAGACTTAATTTTTAATTTGAAGTTTGATTTTGGGAAGCCTGTAAAATATGTCAAAGATTTAAAACACTTGAACAGCAATAGGATCATAGGTCATTGTGAAATAACTGTTATTCATTTAGAAAAACTGATCATTAAAAATGCAAAAAGTAAAAATCTTTTTTTTTGTGGGCAAATCTCTTTTTAATTGCAAAAGACTTCATTTATAGCACATTCAATAATCAACCAACGGGAGAGTTGCTGACTTTGGAACATATGAATATATAAAAATCCCTTGCAGTTCAGGTAGTCAAGATAATAAACGCATACAGGGAAAGCAACCTTCATTTTTCTGAAAACGTTTACATTTTAAAAGGTCACTAAGTATACTTGGAAGTTTAAAGCGGTAGAATGTACCTTGGAGGGAAAGGAGGAGGAAAACCCTTTTCCATGTTGCCAGACAAATTTGTATCAAATCTATTCCAATTCCGCTTGGTAAAGTCAGCTGGATGACCTCCTTGAACCAGGATAGGGCAGAACACTTGTGAAAGCGGGCCCTGGGTAGGGATGTGAATCCAGGAGAGGAGTACCAGACCCCATGCAGCGCCAAACACACCCGTCCCACCCTCTAATACAGACGAGGCACGTCGCCCATGTCCCTGGACCCGGATGCACAAGAACAGTCATCAGATGGTTACTGCTCCCACAGCCTAGCACTTTTTAATGGTCTTAATTTAGGCCATGGAGAAAAGTCCTTTACCACCAAGTGCAAACCGTCATTGAACTTAAGTCATAAATGATGCTAGGGGGCAAATTCTTGTAGTACATATATAAGGACTTCTATTTACCTAATTAGAACAATGATCACACAATTGACATTCCTGCTTCCATAAGGGTTTGTTCTCTGCACTGGAATGGCTTAAGAAAACGTTGTCTATTTTTGGTTCTATTTTACACTTTCAAAATAGAGGGAGTAGAGAGAAAAAGTGTGACCAAGTGCCTAACTTTGGAGCCCAGCAGGTACAAAAGCGAACTTCTCTGACTCTGGGTCCATCAGATTTGGGGGAAGTTTCAGTGCCTAGGGAAGGTTAGTGAAGCCCATTACACCCCGAATCCTATAGAAAGAATTCTACAGCTCATCTATCACAGTGTTCTAGTAAAGCATATGCGGAAAAGTACAGGTTTCAACCTAACATCTACATTTTTAAAAGTAGCATTTCAGCAACAAACAAGCTCAGAGAGCTCATCGCAAAGTGGAATAATAGAACTGCTCAGATGTCAAAAAAGTCAAGCTGCTGCCCTCAGCTCTGCTCAGGCAGACACGTAAGGGGGCGGCGGCTGTTTGGCAGCACCATTCACAGTGGCCTCATCATACGGGGGTAGCAGCACCTTATTGTCATTGCTGGTAACGTAAACCAGGACATCGGAGGAGTTCCTGCCATTTATGTATAGGTATCAGTTCCAAACACAACTAATCAAGTAACCCTTGAAAGTCAAGATAATGCTAATAAACAGAAGAATAATAAGGACCAAACAGGTAGGATTCACTGACATGACATCATCTCTGTAGGGAAAATTAGGAGGCAGTTGTCGTATGTATTCCTGAATGGAGTTTGGATAAACAAACACAGTGATTGCAACCAAGGGGTTCAGGGCAAAATCAAAGATCTGGTAACAGAAGAATGGGATAATCCAGGCTACGTGTTGCTTGTATGCTCCGTAAGTAGCCATAGCACATATCAGAATCATGAGAACAGAAATCGCAATGGCAATGCACATGTTGGCATCATCCATGAACTCAAAGTCACCGCCCAGTTCAGAACTTGAAAAGTGATACTGATCCGGGTCAGCCAGGGCACTCAATAAAATCAACAGTACCACGGCATTGATGACCAGGTACCAGACACCGAGCAGGATGGTGCCGGTGCGGACATGGCAGCACAGGCAGCAGCTGTTGGAGTAGAACCGCGTCCAGGGCGCGACCATCTTCATCGATGCGGGTGCAGCGGCGCGAGCGCGCGCCCGAGTTTTCAGGAGCGCGGATCGCCTCGTCCGGGGCTCGCCGCGCTGCTGCTGCCGGCTCCTCAACCGCTCCGGGTCCTGGCCCACTCGCCCGTGCGCCCACAGGCCTCCCTATTAGATCCCCCGAGAGCTGCGAGCAGCTGCTGCGGCGAGACCCTGCGCTCCGAAGGCGGCGGCGGCGCGGGCCTAAAAATCTTTTCATGGTAGAAAGGGGACTCAGTTTTCTAAGCAATCAAAATATCTAATAGAGACAGCAGGAGGCAAACAGAGTCTATCTGTCCATCCCCACTTTTTTTGCAGTTTACTGAAAAATGAGCAACAAATTTTTTCTACTATCACATTAATAGTACACAAAAATCTTTTTCAAAAGAGAAAAGCAAATTTTATTTATTTTAATTTTTTTAGAGACAGAGTCTCTATTATTCAGGCTGGAGTACAGTGGCATAACTATAGCTCCCTGTAACCTTGCTCTCCTAAGCTCAAACCGTCTTTCTACTTTACAACCTCCTGAATAGTTAGGACTACAGGCACATGCCATTATGCCTGGCTAATTTATAAATATTTTTGTAGAGATGAGATCTTACTTTCTTGCCCAGTCCTGGCTTACTGAAACTCATCTCCTAGACTCAAGCAATCCTCCCACCTCAACTCACCCAAGTAGCTGGGATTACAGGCTTGTGCTACTATGCCCAACTAATTTTTATTTTTTACCTTTTGTAAAGACAAGGCCTGCCTATGTTGCTCAGGCTTGTTTCAAACTGCTAAGCTCAAGCAGTCCTGCTGCGTTGGCCTCCCAAAGTGCTGGGATTACAGACATGAACCACTGCACTTGGCATTACCAACAATTTAAAAACTAGTTTTGCTTTAACCTATATTACTAAATTTACATGAACTTGAAAAGCATTTTGGCTGATTAAATTATGAACACATTTATTTACAGGTCAATTTGGTGACATGTAGATAATATAAAGGCAGCCATGTATACATACATGCATAAAATACAGACAAACATAAGTAAAGATTTTATAGCATTGATTTAAAAATTTTAGCAACAAGACATGTAGAACTCACTTAAAGGACAGTTGAATTCAAACTCTATCATTGTGAATGAAACAAGTTAAAGTTTATCTGTCCCACATAGTCAAAGCCCTCATCAAGGTTTTTGTTTTGTTTTGTTTTTTAGAGAACAGTGTAGCACATTTATATCTCATAGCACAAAGAGAATTTAAGCTTTCTGAAGAAGAAGTTGGGGTGTGTTAGAGAAACATTAAAAATAGATGCCCAGGTAACATAAAATTATAGGAATTCACCACAGGAGATCAATTTTATAAGGAGATCAATTTTAGGTAGTTTTCAATTTAGTCTCTATTTTCCAGTTGGACCACTGAGCTCAGGGTGGAGCCCATTAATGAATAGTACCAATAAAGGTGCTTACAGTTTCCAGGGCCCAATACTGATATTTGTGAAAAGCAGACACAACTGGAAGGCAGAACACCTAGATCCTAGAAGTGTATGATCCCATTTTCACTGAATTCCAGGTTCTCAGAGTGGAGGCAAAAGTCCAAGAGGGAAAGGTCAGGGAGATGGTTCATGCCATCTTCTACAGTATATCTCATCGGAAGGAAAGTCCCCCGAGGCTTGTGGGTGACTCAATAGAAGTCCCCCAAGGATGGCAGGACTCCAGCCCACTCTGTGATCAGCCTATCCCCCATAGGAGTCTTATCCTTTTGTGGTGAGTGTTCCTACAGCCTCCACGTTTCCAAAACGTACTTAAAAAAAAAAAAAAAAAAAAATCTAACCATGCAAAAAAAAAAAAAAAAATCAGTAGCCCCTGTGTAATACCCATTCATTGCAACCACTGTCAGCCCCTCCAAAACTACAGCCCTCACCAGTGACTGCATCCACTGAGTTTAGAGCCAGTCATTGCACACTTAAAGATCAGGTGTTCTCTCATAGTACAGCATAACTCCTGGTACCCTCAAAAGCAAAGCTTTCAGGGAACTCAGTGCAAATGAGAGCAGAGCTTTAGACCTGAGAAGAACCTGCTCATGACTTTTGGTGCTTCATGAAGAAGATAGAAGACCCCAAAATGTAGTCAGGAGCACCTTTTTTGTCTTCTTTAAGGAATGTCAGAGTTGCTAGGGGTCCACTCTAGATCTCTTCATATGGTATCAAAGGTAGCAAAAAAGGAAGGAAGAATAAAAGTAAATGGGAGAACAAGTCTCAGAGAAGCCAATTTGGGGAGATTTAAAACTTCTCAAAAAATGTCGAAGTTTTACCAAAGATGGTGGAACATTGTTGGCAAAACACTGAAAAAAGAAATCAAACTAAAGTTCTAAACCCAGTAAAAGTATCTTTCACAAAAAGGCAAAATAAAGGCTTTGTCAGATATATAAAAAGTGCCTCTTTCCCTTGCTCTCCATCCTTTTTGCCATGTGAGAATGCAGCATTCAAGACACTATTTTGGAAGCAGAGATCTGGGCTCTCATCAGACACCAAACCTGCCAGCTCCTTGATCTTGAACTTCTTAGCCTCCAGGACTGTGAGAATAAATTTCTATTGTTATAAGCGTATATATAAAGAGAGAGAGAGAGAGAGAGAGGAAGAATTTAATGGCAGCAGAATTGCCCTACAAGAAATGCTAAAAGGGCCAGGTGCAGTGGCTCACACCTATAATCCCAGCTGAGGTGGGTGGATCACTTGAGGCCAGGAGTTCAAGACCAGCCTGGCCAACATGGTGAAACCCTGTCTCTACTAAAATACAAAAAATTAGCTGGGCATGTTGGCAGGCGCCTGTAATCCTAGCTATTCTGGAGGCCGAGGCAGGAGAATCATTTGAACCTGGGAGGCAGAGGAGGGTACAGTGAGCCAAAATCACACCACTGCACTCCAGCCTGGGTGTCAGAATGTGACTCTGTCAGGAAAGAAGGGAGGGAGGGAGGGAGGGAGAGAGGAAGGAAGGAAGCAAAAAAAAATCTGCTAAGCAGAAGGGAAGTGATACTAGATGAAAACCTATAACTACACAAAGGAATGAAGAGAGCACTGGAAATGGTAAAAATGTGGGCAAAGATAAAATACACTCCTTGCTAATTTACAACAGTTCTTTAAAAAATAATTGAAGCCATGTCAGTAGTCCCAGCTACTCCAGAGGCTGAGGCAGGAGGATCACTTGAGCTCAGGCATTTAAGACCAGCCTGAGCACCAAAGCAAGAGCTTTATCTCTTTAAAAAAAATTGGCTGGCCAGTCACAAAAGACCACATGTGATATGGATTCATTTACCTTAAATGGCTGGAATAGGCAAATCTATAGACAAGGATTAATGATTGCCTAGGGCTTGGAGGATGGGGGAAAATGGAGAGTGACTGCTAATGAGTATGGGGTTTCTTTTTGGGATAATGAAATGCTCAAAAATGATAGTTGCACAAGTCTGTGAATATACTAAAAATTGTTGAAGCGTGCACTTTAGATGAGTGAATTATATAGCTTGTTAATTATTTCTGTCTCTCTCTCTTTTTTTGAGATAAGGTCTCACTTTATCACTCAGGCTGGAGTGCAGTGGTGTGATAATGGCTCACTGCAGCCTTGCAGCCGCAGCTTCCTGGGCTCAGGTCACTCTCCCATCTCAGTCTCTTAAGTATCTGGGACTACAGACATGCACCACTATGCCCAGCTAATTTTTTGTATTTTTTGTAGAGATGGGGTTTCATCATGTTGCCCAGGCTGGTCTTGATCTCCTGAGCTCATGCAACCACTCACCTCAGCCTCTTAAAGTGCTGGGACTACAGGCATGCACCACTATGCCCAGTATATTATATTTCAACAAAATTCTTTAAAAAGATAACTAGTTATTTAAGGCAGGATTAATAACAATGAGCTGGTCACAGTGGCTCACACTTGTAATCCCAGCACTTTGGGAGGCTGAGTTGATAAGATCATTAGAGTTCAGGAGTTCATGAGTACCCTGGGCACCATAACAAGACCCCATCTTTACAAAATAATTTAAAAATTAGCTGAGTATAGTGGTAAGTGCCTGTGGTCCCAGCTACCTGGGAAGTTGTTGTGGGAGGATTGCTTGAGCCCAGGAGGTTGAGGCTACAGTGAGCCATGATTGCATCACTGCACTCCAGCCTGACAACAGAGTGAGACCCCATATAAAAAAAATTAATGGCAATGCATTGTGATGCTTATAAAATCTGAAGGAGTAAAATGCATGAAAATAGCACAAAGACAGGGGAAGGAAATAGATGTATATTGTGGTAAGATTATTATACCATACATGAAGTCTTGAAGGCATACATGAATTCTTGAAGGCAGATGATAATAAATTAAAGATTTATACTACACATCAATTAAATGTGATGTAAAACAACAATGAGATACTACTTCACACCCACTAGGATGGCTATAATCAAAAAGAAAAATAATTACAAGTATTAGTGAAGATATGGAGAATTTAGAACCTTAATGCACTGCCACTGCTGTGGGAATGTAAAATGATGCAGCTGCTTTGAAAAACAGTCTGGAAGTTCCTAGAATGGTTAACATAGACTTATCATATGACCCAGTAATCCAAGTCCAGGTATGTAGCCAAGAGAAATACTAACACATGTGTCTACACAGAAACATGTATACAAATATTGATAGTATCATTATTCATAATGGTCCAAAGATGAAAACAACTGAATTATCCATCAACTGATGATAATGAATAGATGAATAAAATATCTTATATCCATATAATGGAATATTATTTGTGAATCAATGGAATAAAGTACAAGTATATTTTACAACATGGATGAACTTTGAAAACATCATACTAATTGACAAAAACAGTCACAAATGACCACATATTGCATAATTTCATTTATACAAAATATCCAGAATAGGCAAATCTAATGGTTGCCTATGGCTGAGGAGAGTGGAGAAATGGAGAAGATTGCTTAGGTGTATGGGATCTCTTTTTGGGAATGAGAATGTTCTAGAATTGATCATGGTGATAGCTGCCAAACTATCATGGATCTGTTGCCATACTAAAGCCATTAAATTATATATTTTAAGCAGATGAAGTGTATGGTATGTGAATTATATCTCAAAAAAAGTTGTTTTACCAATATAGTCATGATAATAGTGGCAGCCTGTCTGGAGCAGCTGCTGCCATCATGCCAGCTGAAGCAGGGAGACACAGCTGGACTGCACACTCCATGGAGCCAGCAGGAGCCAGGAACAAGTGGGAACCCCTCCCCTTCTGAGCTGGTGGGGAGCTCCCTGGGTACCACTGCAGCTGC
The DNA here is from genome assembly GCF_049354715.1 of Callithrix jacchus. Taxonomy (NCBI): domain Eukaryota; kingdom Metazoa; phylum Chordata; class Mammalia; order Primates; family Cebidae; genus Callithrix; species Callithrix jacchus. The sequence continues at coordinate 131,321,298 of NC_133508.1, forward strand.
CCAAATTGTGTCTGTGGACCTGGGCCTCCTGCTCCATGGAGCAGGCAGGACCCCCCTGCCCCCTGCCACACACACACCCCTGAATAGCTGCAGCTGCCCAAACATGACTGTGGATTCAGGCATCCCTACACTCTTCGGGACCTGGAAAGGCCCCCACTGCTCTTGCAGACTCAGAAATGCCTACTCCCACTGCCTGGCTTCTCCCTGCTTTTGGTGCTCACTCTGATCTTGCAGCAAAGTCAGGGCCAAGCCCAGGTGCTGTCACAGAGTGGCCAGTTGTGCCCACACTTAGGGCAGTGCTGACACACTAGCCCCCTGCTGCCTTGGCCCCCTCCAGACTTTGGGCACTGAAGAGCATAGGAGGGAAGCCAGTGGGGTCTGAGGGCATCTTGGTGCTGGGCTGCAGGCTCTCCTTGGCACCTACAGCCTGGGCACCATAAATGGCCACAGGAGGCAGACAAGTTCCTGGGTGAAAGGGTCTTTGGTGAGGCCTCACCTTCAGGCCACGGAGGGCCTGAAGACTGAGGACCAGGCTGCCAGTCCTGCAGACCAGAGTGGGGATTTCTGATGCCTTTTTTGGGCCCATGGCCACCCATGGACCAATTGGTGCTTACTTCCTCCCCTCTGAGGCCCATAAAAGTTCTGGACTCAGCCAGAGCTGAGTAGACTTCGGGATGACCAACTGCAGAGAGGACCTACCCACTCCAGAGCCTCCTCTCTGCTGAGAGCAGTGGACATCAGGACGACTGGCTGCAGGGAGGAGCTATTCACTCCAGGGCATCCTCTCTGCTGAAAGCTACAGACACAGCGGGACAACCAGCTGCAGAAATATAAGCAGGTGCAGAGAGGAACAACCCACTCCAGGGCCTCCTCTCTGCTGAAAGCTGCAGAGATGACAAGACAACCTACTTGCAGAGAGAAGCCTCCCTCTCCAGAGCCTACTCTCTGCTAGGAGCAAAACACTTATTGGGATACCCTAACTGTGGAAAGGTGCCACCCACTACAGGTCTCTGAGCTGTTCTATCACTCAATAAAGCTCCTTCCCATCTTGTTTATCCTCCACTTGTCTGTATACTTCATTCTTCCTGGTAGCAGGACAAGAACTTGGGACGTTACAAAGAGGGCTGAAACATGCCCCTTGCTTGCCACATTGCTGGTGAAGAGAAGGAGAAAAGAGCTATAGCTCTTCAGGAAACCCAGACCTGGGAACTGCCTGAGCCAGGATTGTGACTCCCTCTCTGGGGTCTTGAGGTTTCTAGAGTCTCTAAGTTTCTGGGCATCACTGCATTCCCCAGTGGCAGCCTTGGAAGTTGCTTGTGGTGTGCCTGGTCCAGCCGGTGTGTTATAGAGAGCTGGCACCTATGCCAGTACTTGGAGCTACCCGCCCCACTGCAGCAGCTGGCATGTCTGACTGTGCAGTGGCTGGGCCCCATGCTTGCTCATTTACACAGTTCTCACCACTCCACACCTGACTCACCCTTGGCAGCCATGAGATCCAGGCTGGTAGCATGAGCTGAGAGGAGCCTGCCAAGCCAAGTGGGTAGAGTGAGCCCAGCAGCCCCAAGCAAAACTCAGGCAAAGGTGCCTCCAGCCACAGAGGTTTCCAGCCAGAAAAGCAGCACCTCAAGGATCCTGCAACAGTGAGATCTCATTCTGAAAAAAAAAAAATTAGTCAAGTGTGGTGACACATGCATGTAGTCCTAGCTATTTGAGAAACTGTAGGTGGGAGGATCACTTGATCCTGAGAAATGAAGGTGGCAGTGAGCCGACACTGCACCACTGCACTCCAAACTGGGTGACAGAGCAAGATCCTGTCTCAAAAAGGAAAACAGTCTTTTAAAAAATAAAGTTTAAAAAATATATGTTAGAAATCCCAAAGTAACCACTAAAATACAAAACAAAGAGTTGTAGCTAATAGGCCAACTGGAGATAAAATGAAATAATTAAAAAATACTCAACCTAAGAGAAGTTAACAAAAAAAGAAAAAACAGAAAACAAACAGGACAAATAGAAAGCAAACAGTAAGATGGTAGACTTAAACCCTCCCAAATCCTTAATTATGTTAAGCGTAAATATCTTAAACATCCCAATTTTTATGTTTAAGAGATTGTCAAGTTGGATAAAAAAGCAAGACCCAACTATATGCTGCTTATAAGAAACCCATTTGAAAAACAAATAACCTAAAACATAAAAGATGGAAAAAAAATCCCATGCTAACACTAATCAAAAGAATACTATGATGACAATATTAATTTTATATAAAGTAGATGTCTGAGCAAAGAACATTGCCAGTCTTAAAAAGAATCGTTTTAAAGCCAGGTACAGTGATGTGTGCCTGTAATCCTAGTACTCCAGATGCTGAAGCAAGAGGCCCCTGGGTAGCTGGGACTACAGGCAGGCACCAACATGCCTGGCTAAATTTTTGGAGTTTTTTTTTTTTTTTGTAGAGATGAAGGTTTGCCACATTGCCCAGGCTGGTCTGAAACTCCTGGCCTCAAGCAATCCTCCCACCTTAGCCTCCCAAAGTAGTGCTGGAATTACAGGCATGAGCCACCACTCCTGGCCCAAACAAGATCTTTTACACAAATGTTTATAACAACTGTATTTGTAATATTTACAAATATTTTATTTGTAAAACAAAATGTGAACGATAGGCCTTAAGCAAGTGAATGGATAAACAAATTGTGATATATCCACCCGATAGAATACCACTCAGAATAAAAAGAAATTATACAGCAGCAACATAGATTAATTCAAAGTAATCAACCAGGTAAAAGGAGCCAGATGATGGTGTACATACAGTATGATTTTATTTATTTAAAAATTACAGAAATGTAATCTTATCTGTAATCAAAAGCAAACCGGTAGCTGCCTAGGGACAGAGTGGGATAAGAGAGGTAGGTTTGGATTACAAAGGGTCACAAGAGCATTGTTGAGGGTGATGGATGTTTATTTCCTTGATTTTTGTGAATGGTTTCATGAGTATATACATGTATCACTTTATAGATATGCACTTTATTATAGGTCAATTGTACCTCAGTAAATCTGTTCATACAAAAAAAAAAAACAACTGATTCCATTTGAATTAAAGCTGATAAAAGGGGTTGGAGTATTTTGCTGGAGGATGAAACTATATTCATCTTGGTTACTTCATAAACAGGATTTGGGGGGGGCAGGATACTTAAATCTAAACAAAGCTTCCTCTTTTCCTATTTTTTTCTTCATTTTTTTGGCTTTCCATAGATGTTGCTGAAACACACTAAAAATTGCTAGTTTTCTGAAAGTTCCGTTTAGAGGGCTCTGCCTCCTCTTTGCTTAAAAAATACCTAGTTAACAGTTGACCCTCAGAAGTGCTTATTTTCAACAAATAATTTTTTAACTTTCTCTCTCTCTATCCTGTTTGTTTGTTTGAGACAAGGTCTCTCTCTGTTACCCAGGCTAGAGTGCAGTGGCACGATCACGGTTCACTGTAACCTCCACCTGAGGCTCCAGTGATTCTCCCACCTCAGCCTTCTGAGTATCTGGGACTACAGGTGAGCACCACCATACCCAGCTAATTTTTGCATTTTTTTTTTTTTTTTTTTTTAGAGATGGGGTCTCACCATGTTGCCCAGTGCCCAACCAACTTTCTCTTTTGGTTTTAGATTTCATCACAATGCATGTAACTTCTAGGTCAGAATATAGCAGCATGCCACGTAGACCCCTACTTTCAAAATCCCACTGAAAAAGTAGGGTCCAAGTAGAATACTTTAAGCAGCTCATTAATCCAGTGCTTTTTACAGAGCACTGTTTATATTCAAGGAATTGAATTACATATATTGAATCTATTTCTCCTTTTGGACTTTCATAGTAAAAGGACTATATATTGTGCTACTGCCTAATATTTGCAGTACTAAGTGGGCTGTAATCTGAAAGGACTAAAACATATGGTCAAAGAAAGAATTAAAATTACAATAGGGTCATGAACTTCTTACACAAATGAAAAATTCTGTTTTATTTCAGATTTCACAATCCTAATTGAATGTCATAATATTTACATCATGTCCTAATATTTACAGTGAGTACAAATGATAAATTCCATTGTAAAGCAGTCCTGCAAACTGTAGGCAAAGTCAATGTCCTTTTGCTTACTGCAGGGAGAGCGGTTCTTTTTACGTCTATGTAGTACAGTATTCTTACCATTAGATGGCAGTCAAAACTAATGCAACGATTAAACTTCAAGTTTAACATTGTTTTGCATAGGTGCAAGATGTTATTCAGTGGACATATTTATAAAAAGTTCTGTGAAAATTGAAAGACATGGTAAATGATCTAACAATCCTCTTTGAAACTAGACATTTTACAGGTAAATAGGTATCCCAAAGAGATCGGGGCTTTTTAAAAATATGCTTTCTGAAAATTTGGAGTATAACATATGTACAGTAAAATGCAGAAAGCACCACCAGTTTGAGGCATCATCACAAAGTGAAGACACCTGTATAAGCATCACCTAGATAAAATGAAAGAACGCTACCAGAAACTCAGAAGACTCCCTTGTGCTGTCTCCCATTCCCTTCTCCCCAGAGGTAACCATTATCCTGACTTTTTTTTTTTTTTTTAATGGAGTCTTCCTCTGTTGCCAGGCTGGAGTGCAGTGGCGTGATCTCCGCTCTGCCTCCTGGGTTCAAGTGATTCTCTTGCCTCAGCCTCCGGAGAGCTGAAACTACAGGCACACACCACCATGCCCAGCTAATTTTTGTATTTTCGGTAGAGACAAGGTTTCACCATGTTGGCCAGGATTGTCTCAATCTCTTGACCTTTCCATCTGCTCCCCTCAGCCTCCCAAAGTGATGGGATTACAGGCGTGAGCCACTGTGCCCAGCCTATGACTTCTAACATCGTAATTTAGGCTCTTCTATTTGAGAAAGTTTATAAATGTAATTATGTATTATATATTCTTTATGTCTGGCTTTTCTTCACTCAATATTTTTGTTAATTTTGTTTGTAGGTATATTTCACTTTTTTCCTTTGTGGTTAACATATTTTATTACACGAATATACCGCTATTTATCCATTCTACTATTGGAAATTTGGGTTCTTTCCAGTATTTAGCTATTATGAATAATTTTCTGTGATGAAGATCCTTGCATGTGCCTTTGGTACACATAAGAATGTATGGCTGGCCGGGTGAGGTGGCTCAAGCCTGTAATCCCAGCACTTTGGGAGGCCGAGGCGGGTGGATCACGAGATCAAGAGATCAAGACCATCCTGGTTAACATGATGAAACCCCGTCTCTACTAAAAATACAAAAAATTAGCTGGGCACGGTGGCGCGTGCCTGTAATCCCAGCTACTCAGGAGGCTGAGGCAGGAGAATTGCCTGAACCCAGGAGGCGGAGGTTGCGGTGAGCCGAGATCGCGCCATTGCTCTCCAGTCTGGGTAACAAGAGCCAAACTCCGTCTCAAAAGAAAAGAAAAAAAAAAAAAAAAAAAAGAATGTATGGCTTTTGAGTATATACCTAGGAGTAGAATTTCTGGATTGTATAGTATGCAATATTGCCAAATAGTTCTTCAAAGTTGTATCAATTTACACTTCCACCAGCAGTGTTTGAGAATTTCCATCATTCCACATCTTTACTAATGCTTGGTGTTGTCGATCTTTTAAATCTCAGCCATTCTAATAGACACATAGCAATATTTCAGTGGGGTGTTAATATGCATTTTTTTTCATACCTAATAAGGTTAAATACTTTTTGAATATATTATTGACTACCTGAATATTTTTCTTATGTAAGTGCTGATTCATGTATTTTGCCAAGTTTTCACCATGTGGTCTATCTTACTATTTTGTAGAAATTCTTTATATATTCTAGATATGAGTCCTTTGTTGGGGATATATTGCTAATATATTTTTCCATTCTGGATTTGTCTTTTCATTCTCTTAAACGCACTTTTTGATAAATTTAATTTACTCATTTTATCAATTTTTTCCTTTATAATTAGTTAGTGCTTTTTGTACATAGTTTTAAAAACCTGTGCTTATACCAGAGTTGTGAAGAGAGTCGCATATGATATGTTCTAGAAAATTCCCTGTATTAACAGTGAAACTCTGTATTTTCACAAAATTCAATTCCAGGTAGATTTTAGCTCAAACTGTGAAATACCTGTTTACTATTACGTGCAGTCATGTAACTTGTGGCATTCCTTTTTTTTGAACACAGGAGCCATAAATAGAATACTAAGAAAAGAGAATAAAAGTTTATTTTTTCTCAGATTATATGTTTGCCTGTGAAGAAATTCTTTCCTGCCAATTTTACTGAAATGAAGAGAAGCAAGGGTGCACAAGAGACACCACTTTTTCAGGTTAACTCCAGGAGAATGATCTAGGAAGTGCTCTAGGATACTCAGCTGGGCATGTCTTCTCTTTGCAGATTAAATTTTGAAGTATTGTAGTCAGTCATTCCTTTAACATTAAATGACATTTTATTTTATGAGACCTGGCCTCGCTCTGTTGCCCAGGCTGGAGTCTAGCGGCAGGATCACGGATTACTGCACCCTCAATCTTTCAGGCTCAAGTGAGCCTCCCACCTCAGCCTCCTGAGTAGCTGGGGTTATAGGCACATGCAATCATGCCTGGATTATATTTTTATATTTTGTAGAGACAGGAAGGTCTCACTATGATGCTCAGGCTGGTCTCAAACTCCTGGACTCATGTTGTCCTTCTGCCTTGGCCTCACAAGTGCTGGGATTATAGCCATGAGCCACTGCACCTGGCCTTAAATGACATTTGAGTAATAGTGAAAATGAGATAAATTGTGAACAGGTAGGGTGTTTCCTTGAAGCAAGCTGGCAAATTCCTATGATGGCACAACAACAGGAAGAGTTTCCAGGGGTGGCAGGTCCTTGTTACTCCTAGACCCATCCACTAGAAGTGCAGAAAAGGCAGGTTACTTAATAGATGGGTAAGCAAATGCTCAATTACCCTTCAGTGTAATCTGGTGGCCAAAAACATTAATTAAGAGTCCCCTTTCCTAAGCCTTCAGCTTAAACACTGAGCAGCTTCCTGTCTCACCACCCCTAAGTGGAGAGTTGTCTGAACTCACCACACATGAGTTCTTAAACAGAACCTCTCCAGCCTTGCTTTAAGTGAGTCATTTATTTTCTGGGTCTTTCCCGGGAGATGCAGGGAATGGTGTTCACATGAGTTTGTGGTGTGTGTGTTTGTGTTTGCTGTTTTTTGACAAATTCCACAGAGCAGTGTGTGTGATTTTCATGTATAATCAAAGTACATGTGGAGTTAAAAAAATATCCTGTGGAGTTTAAAAAATACATGCAATCATTATGGCTTAATCACTGGAAATTTAGAAATTCTGACTTAATAGTCCTACAGTGAGGCCTGGGCATTGTTGGTTTTGTAATTTTACACTCTCTTTAGATAGATAAAATATGGACAATATAATAAAACTAAATGTACAAAACAGAAGTAGTGAAAAGTAGGGCTTTTAAAAAAATCATCTCATTCTCCTAGTTCCCTTGTCCAGAGGGAAGTACTACTTCCAGTTTCTTGTGTTTCCTTCCAGAGGTATTCTGTGCATACAAACAGACAGTACAAATTTCTCTTTTAAACAGAAGTGATAGCATTATTTACTACTGTTCTGATATTGTAAGTCACCAGTCTTTAAAAGGCCCTCCAAGAGATTTTGAAGCAAATGCTTCATTAAGAGCTACTGATAAAAGCTATGCTTCTGTTCCCCCCTAAAAGCTATGGATGCATCTATTAAAAATCTTTTGTATCTAATTTCATGTGTTCAGCAATGCCCTCAAATTTGTTGTCTAAATACATTGGGTTAAGAGTGATCTAGGGTGCACAATGTTAGAATACTTGGTGGGATGTTGGCCGGGTGCAGCAGCTCATGCCTGTCATCCCAGCACTTTGGGAGGCCGAGGCGGGCAGATCACAAGGTCAGGAGTTCGAGACCAGCCTGGCCAGCATGGTGAAACCCCATCTCCACTAAAAATACACAAAATTAGCCAGGCATAATGGTGCGCACCTGTAGTCCCAGCTACTCAGGAGGCTGAGGCAAGAGAATTGCTTGAATCTGGCAGGTGGAGGTTGCAGTGAGCCGAGATCATGCCTACTCCAGTCTGGGCAACAGAGCAAGACTCTTATCTCAAAAAACAAAAACTTAAAATAGTTTTTATTATATTTCATGCAGTATTTTAATATCTGAAATTCAAATTTAAGTGGGAGTCTGAATATTTAATCTAGCAGCCCTATAGAAAATTTTGACTCATTGGAAGTTATTCCAACTGATACTCTGTAGAATGCCCTCTATTAGAGATGACCTAGGTTATAATATTAAAACCAGGCCCTTTAGGTTAAAGCCAAATTCTCTGAGTATACTGATAAATTAGACATCTGTTGGCTTACTTCCACATAAGTGGATTTAACTTGTTGTTTTATCTCATGGGATAAACTGTATTGTTACAGTGAAGTGGCCACTGAAATTTAAAAATATGCTTGAGGCCAGAAGTTTGAGGCCAGCCTGAGCAACACTGTGAGAGCCTGATTCTAAAAACACAAGAAATTAGCTAGATTTGTTGGAATGCAATATAGTCACTGCTACTCAGGAGGCTGAGGTGGGAGAATCACTTGAATTTGAGGAGGAATTGAGGTCCAGGAGTTTGAGGCTGCTTTGAAAGATGATGTTAGGCTTTGCACTACTGCCCTCCAGCCTGGGCAATGAAGCAAGACCCCATCTCTTAAAAAAAAAACACCAAAACAACAAATCTTGAATTTACACATAGTAGATGATCTTACTTTTAAAGAACTTAAAATATCTAAAGTCTGAGCCATGTTGGTGTTTAGAATCAACATTAAAATCTTAGCTAACTGGATTTGGATAAAGATAAGGAGAACCAGCCTAGAGAAAGTGTTCATGATTGATTATTTAAATCATCTTTATCAATAAAAAATCAAGCATTTACTTAAATAGTGAAAAATTCTGACATGAAAATGCAGAATTGTGGTTTATTATCTTTTAAGTAAATCAATAATAACGGATTATAATAAATATCAAATGACAAAGAATTACAAATGTTAGAATTCTACTATGATGATAGTAGAAGAAAAGATTACCACAAATGGATATGATTATGTTACATAAGAAATGAAAAAGAACTTATAATTGTGTTAGATACAACACAATTCTATCTAACTGAGTATCCCAGATAATGTCTGGATGGACTCAATAAAATTAAAATGGATCATTTCGCTGCCTGTGGTGGCTCACGCCTATAATCCCAGCAGTTTGGGAGGCTGAGGTGGGTGGATCACCTGAGGTTGGGAGTTCAAGACCAGCCTGACCAACATGGAGAAATCCCCTCTCTATTAAAAATACAAAATTAGCCAGGCATGGTGGCACATGCCTGTAATCCCAGCTACTTGGGAGGCTGAGGCAGGAGAATCACTTGAACCCGAGAGGTGGAGGTTGGGGTGAGCCGAGATCAACTATTGCACTCCAGCCTGGGCAACAAGAGTGAAACTCAGTCTCAAAAAAAAAATATATCATTTTATTTCAGAATTGTTCTCTTAGTAGCTGTTGTACATTTTCATTTCCTTCCCTGCTAATCTACTTAGGATTTAGATAGTAGTATGCTTGTGTTTAACGATCAGCTCTGCAGAGAAAAAGCCCTGATTTGAAGCATTTGCTAATTCCTATGGTGTAAATACTCTCACCATGACTGCTATCAAGCTGACATTTTAAAACAACCTGTTTGCTAAATTCCTGAAAATTTAACAATTTGTTCTCATGAATCTGTACAAGCTGATTTTATTTCCGTGAGTTCACATGATGCACCTGTCTGGTTTTCATAAAAAACAAAACAAAACAAAACAGAGAATATCTGTTGTTAACTGGTATGCATGTCTTGAAATTTGTTATCACATGCCAAAAAACTCCCAAACAAAACTCAACAACGAGAAAAAAAATAGGAATACTTAAAGAAATTAAAGTACAGCAAACACGTAGAGAAAACTATAACTTTTATTCTACCAGGTCTCCTGCCCTGAGGAAAATTTAATATAAACAAATACCTAAACATTTTTAATGTTACGCAGTTGTATCATAATGCAGTGGGAAAAATCCAACCAACAGAGAAAAGTGGACATAAGTTACCTCTTTAAACACATTTGATTTATATAGAATTTTCTTTTTCTTCTTCCACATTTCACTAGAGCAATTACATGAAATGCTTAACTAGATTCGGTAATGGTGAGTAGAATTCCAAAAAAACATAAAATGGTCTCTCTGTCTCTCACTTTCTTTCCCTCTTTCTCCCTTTCTTCAGTGAGCCACCTTGAACAATGCACTTGAAGTTTTGGATTTCTTCCAAATCTTGGATAGGAAAACTGGCAGTACAGAAAGTAGTGATGACTATTAACTAACCAGTGCCATTCTTTATTTGGCTGGCACGGACTCAGCGTGCAAGTGTGATCCCATTTTTGAAACATTAAAATGGTACTGGTCTTTGATTTTCTTCCTTAAGGTAGTTTTAGCTTGATTGTTCTGGCCTAGCTACTTGGAGAAAATTTTATTTCTGGACACTATCTCTGTAACTTTAATTTTAAGACATAGTCTTAAGATTTTCAGATGACAAGGGATTGATTTACAGTTGAAAGTTGATGTACTTGGACCAGTAAATTATTAAATATCCCAGCATGCAGCAGTGAAAAACTCTGTTTCATATTTTGCCTTAATAAACGATTCATGAAGTGAATATTTGAAACCAGAAAGGGCATTAGCTAAATGTTTATAACATAAAGAAATTATAAAAGGAACTTGCATTTGAATTATAATATATGGAAAAGAAAACATAACACTTTAATAGATTATGATAGACCAGAGTTCTATGACATGCCTGAAGAGAAAATGGGTTCAAAAAGTTATTTTTCATAATAAAAAGATACATTATAATAATTGTTTAAATTGCTAAAGCATCTTTGTAATTTAAGCCCTTGCAAATTTATTTGGAGAGTAGATTCATTGTATATGGAGAAAGTAGAATAATATTCTCATTATTTCTTCTGAGTATTATTACCTTATAAATTATGTAATAAGAAATAGAAACTATGTGGTGATTTATTGCCAAAATAGGTCAAGCAGCAAAAAAGTATAGTTGGTTTGAAGAGTTTTATATCCTTTAATGATTCAAAGTATGTTATAGAGGTAGCATCTGAAATAAATTAATAATAGATTTCCATTATAATAAAGAGATATTTCTTTGAAGATTCTGAAGATTGTGTTTTAACATTTTAAATTTAATTTACTTTTAATTTTTTTAAAATAAGAGATGGGGTCTTGCTATGTTGGCTGGGTTGGTCTTGAACTATTGGCCTCAAGCAGTCCTCCCACTGCAGACTCCCAAAGTGCTAGGGTTACAGGCATGAGCCATTGTGCCTGGCTAGTTTTAACATTTTTAGAGATAAAAATTCTGTGTTTGAACTGCTTACAAAATGCCTTGTCATGACTCTATAAAGAATAAATTATCTGTAAAAATAATTTAATGCCAAAATGATTTTGATTATGCAAAAATCGTAAACAACCTTATAAACTGCCATACTGATAATATATATTTGTGTATGCGACTATGTGTATGTAAAATATCTCTGGATGTTTGTTGACTAAAATGCCTATATGCTGTTTTAGAGATTTGTTATCAGAAGAAATATTTTGAACTCTGATTAGTCTTTATTATTTTTGTAACAAAATATAACACTAAACATTTATCTCTTTATTGTGAAAGTTTTCACTTTTTAATTATCTTTGCTTAAAGACTGTTGAAACTGACTTTTAATGTCATGAAAGAATCTTATAAATTACAAATAATTCTTTAGAAGAGATTATTTAAGGTGGTAATATGAAATATTAAAAATGTTATAGTAATGGAAGGTAACAGAAATTTTATTTAAATCTGAATATTAAACTTGATGCAGTGCTGGGTGCAGTGGCTCACTCCTGTAATCCCAACACTTTGGGAGGCCGAGGTAGGAGGATCACTTGAGTCCAGTAATTTGAGACTAGCCTGGGCAACATTGTGAGACCCCTGTCTCTACAAAATAAGTAAATAAATAAAAATAATAAAAGTAGCCAGGTGTGGTGGTGTGCCTGTTGTCCTAGCCATTTGGGATGCTGAGGTGGGAGGATTACTTGAGTCTGAGAGGTAGAGGCTTCAGTGAGCTATGATGGTGCCACTGCACTCCAGCCTGGATGACAGAGCAGACTTTGTCTCAAAACAAAAACAAATAAGAAAACCCTTGATGCTCCCAAATCTAACTTTTTGAAGAGAAATGAATTGTTTTAAGTGTGGAATCCTGCTTCAGTACCTTGGAAGAAGAAAAAAAAATCTTCATATAGGAGGTAAGCTTTATTTAGGTAAACAGTATGGTTGAGAATTTTAATGTGAACAGATTACTTTACTTTAAAAGAGAAATCCTGGCTGGGCATGGTGACTCACGGCTTGTAGTCCCAGAACTTTGGGAGGCTGAGGGGGTTGGATCTCTTGATCCCAGGAGTTTGACACTAGCCAGGGCGGGGCAGCAATGGCAAAACCACATCTCTACAAAAAAATCCAAAAAATTAGCCACGTGTGGTGGTGCGAACTTGTAATCCCAGCTCCTTGGGAGGCTAAGGCAGTAGAATTGCTTGAGCCTGAAAGGTGGAGGTTGTAGTGAGTCCAGATGGAGTCACTGCACTCTAGACCATTGAGGGGGCGGGGCGCGGGGGAAGAGATAAATTCTTTAACTTTGGTTTAAATTGTACTCTGTAGGTCTTAGCTTTTATGACAATACTTAGATATAATAAATCTTGGTATTGCTGTGGTTCTAAATAATGAGACATTCATTTAATAAATCAATTTCCTGCCTCGGTGCAGTGGCTCACGCCTATAATTCCAGTACTTTGGGAGGCCGAGATGGGCAGATCACTTGAGGTCAGGAGTTCGAGACCAGCCAGGCCAACATGGTGAAACCCCGTCACCACTAAAAACACAAAGATTAGCTGGGTGCTGTGGTGGGCACCTGTAATTGCAGCTACTTGGAAGGCTGAGGCAGGAGAATTGCTTGAACCCCCGTGGGGAGGTGGGGCAGGGAGGGTTGCAGTGAGCCCAGATCACCTGGGGCGACAGAGTGAAACTCCGTCTCAAAAAAAAAAAAAAAAAAAATCAATTTTCTCTTACTAATTAATGTTACTTGCGATTGCAAAATACATTTGTAATTCTATGGAGTGAGATGAAGTGATAGGAGAGGCGGTTAGCAGTGTTAGGTGATATAAATAAACGAATAAATTCTATTTGAAATAGAGGCAATGTAGAAAAATTGTAGGAAGTGTTGTTGAATGCTTCAGTCTTTTCATTGCATGGTACACTTAAGCATTTAAAAATTGGCTATACCACTTGGAAGAGGGCATTTGTATGCTTAAACTGGCCTCAGAGAAGGACAGCAGAGAATTTAGGAAGATTAGCAGCTGGACTGTTAGGCGAACTCAGGCTGTTGGCCTCAGGAGCGCAGCTAGGCAAGGACAAGGATTAAGCGGAAGAAGTTGGAACACCTGTGCAGGCCAGTTAGAGGAGGAGTTTCAATGCTGACAACCTGTTGGGAGAGCTTCCTAAGACACCCAGCTGTCGTGATGCACTGAGGAGTACTCTGCTAGTTGACTGGTTTGAAGTGTCTGTGCGCTTGCTTGCTTTAGGAGACGAGCTATTAATACTAAAGCATATGTTAGGGAGTTGCTCAGGGTACTTGATATCTAGTAGCACCAGCCAAGCTCGCTGACAGCCTTCCCATGGAGATAGGCCAGGAAGTAGCTCCACAGAAAAAAAAGGAAGTAGTGGACCTGCCTCCAAGGTTCCGATACTGGGAGGTGAGAGAGATCTGAAGTTCTGAATAGGCTGTTTACACTACCGGAGAGGAATCTGGCTCTCATCCAACCCCCACCCATGAGGTGCCCATTTCAGACACCGGGCGAGCTGCCTTCTCATTTTCCGCAGGTGACAGCTCGGCTCACATTTGTCCACGTCTTCCACATCGTGCCTTGGCAACATCCCCAGATGACTACTGGAAGAGCTGTCTCTTTTTATGATTTCATGACAGAATTTATAAAATTAAAATATTTAATTAAAGACAGAATCGGGGACATGTTGCATTCACATTCGATGTTCAACCTGTGCACATTTTGGTGATTCCCAAGAATATCACGCCGAAGCATCAGGCTCGAAAGGACAAATCACCTTAAACGCCAAGATTTTAAATAATAAAACACAACTCTCCTCAATCTAAACCCTAGGATTTGGATGATGTTTCCCGGACAGGGTTTCTCCCGAGAGGAGACAAGAGGCAGGAAAGGCAGGTAACTGAAATTGCCTCTTGTAAAGGGGCTCAGCGCAGAGAAGGGGTGAGATAATAGCGGCGGTGGGGATCTTTTCCCTTCTCTCGCTTTCTATCTTGGAAACAAGGGTCCGAGTGGCGGCCGCGGCGGGGCAGTCCAAGCTCCGGGGTACCGGCGGGAGGAGACTCAACCAGCGAGAGGGGCCCGCAGGGGGACCCCGCCGGCGGTGGCCAGGAGAGCCCAGGTCCTCCGCGATCCCAGGATGCACTGCTCCCCGCCCCCTCCCCGCGCCGCGTTCCACCTCCCCTCGGCCCGGGCCCCCTCCCGCCCACCTCGGGGAGGCGGGGACGCGGCGGCGGCGGCGCCTTCTCCAGTCGCGTCTTTCGCACTCACTGGGGAGCCCGGCGGTGGCGGCACCTTTCGAGGCAGAGCCTCTTAGCTGCGAGCCCGCCGGCCAGTGAGAGGACGGATAGACTGGCGGCGGAGCCGACAGACGGACGGACAGCGGCACAGCCAAACGGCCAGAGACGCCTCAAGTTCCGCCATGAGCTGGGGAACGGAGCTGTGGGTGAGTGGAGGAGAAGGGGCGCCCCGTGTGGACCCCGGTCTCCGAAAAGCACGGGTTGGGCGGGCGCCGCGGACTCTAGGCGGTGAGAGCGCGCACCGCCGTCCTCGGCCCGGCGCTGGCGGAGGATGGGGGTCCCGCTCCTCTTTGTGTGCAGACTCCTCTTTCCTTCTCGGCCGGGGGTCGACGGGGCCGCTAGTCCGCACTCCCGCCTTTGCCGCCGCGGTGGGGCTCGGGCTGCGCCCGGGACGGCCTGGGGAGCAGCCCGCGGGCTCCCTCGTCTGCCCGGATCGTCTCTCGTACCTTCTCACTCCTCCGCCTTCACTTTCCTGACGCCTGGCTTCGCGCCAGGCAGCTCGCCTCTCCCTTTGTATCTCTCCGCCTGCAGGCGGGGGAGGGGGGTCCATTGTCCCCAAGGGGCGCTGTTGGAGGGCAAGGAGGGGACCGGCCGCGGTCTCTAGCCCGGGCCAGGGTCCGTGGGGCTAGGGCGTCGCCGGGCTGCGGCGGCGTGGGGAGCGGGGAGGCGCCGCCCAGAGCCCTCGCCCCAGGTATGGGAACCCGGGCGGCTTTGTTCGGAGCCCGGCCTCGGGCCAGCCAGGCCTAGCCCACACGCCCATTTCCCTTTCCCTGCCACTGTGCTTCGGGCGGGCACAGCTTCGGTGGACTCCTGTTTGGCCACCCCCCGCTGCAGCCTTTGGCCGGTGGGTTGGTTTTGGGGGCTGAATTGATAAATCGAGTGATCGATGGGTAAGGTAATTTTGCTTAAAGGAGCGTACGGTTTCCCTGTTGCTTGACTTGCTCCTCCGTTCTTTATTCTCATTCGTCCTTTCTCCTTCGTTCTCTCCTTTTCTTTCCTCCCCGTCTTTCTTTGGCACCGGAGGCTCCAGACAATGCCCAGAGTCTGGCCAAGGTACGGGCGGAGGGTAATAGGTCGGAGAATTTGCTCCCGGCGCCGGCGCGGAAGGGTGGAGGTGTGGAGGGCAGTGATTTCTCAGGTGCGGCCGGGGGAACTGGGGGCGTGGGGGCGCTGTCCCGAGAGCTGCCTGGCCTCAGCCACTCCCCTTTTTATTCCACCTGTGCCTGTTTTCCTTTCCTTTTGTTCGCGAGGATCTCGTGAAATCACTGCAGAGAAAGGGGAGAAATAACTTTTGAGTATGTATGTGCCCGACTACGGTGGGAGTGAAAGCCGATCGGTTAATTGAAAGGCAAAATGTTTTCCTATTTTTCACGTCTACTCTTGGATTGGAAATCTTAGAACTGAGAGACTTTAGAGTCTATCTAGTGAATGCTTAGCCAGCCAGGAATCTCTTGTGCAACATTCTGGACAAGTGCTTACCCAGTCTGTAAACACACCACCCAAGAGAAAATACCTTAGGAGCCCTTTCATTCCGCTTCTTAGATAGCATTAATTGTTCTTATATTGGGGAGGATTGTGTGGTACATGAATTATGTAAAGTTTAATCCTTTTACATTGATTAGTTTCTCAGGCATTATTGGCCTTTTTTCCTTACACTTTGTGCATTCTGTAGTTGATTTTAGTGAGTTATCAATGAAAGGAAATGGATATAGTTTTATTGTCAATGTTTTAAATTTTTTCATGCTTACTAGAGTGCATTCATCCATTTTTATAATTACAAAATAATTTAATGTTTGCCTACTTAAATGACTCGTGCTTCAAAGGAAACCAAAATGTAAGCAGAATACTTTAAAAAAAGTAAACATAGGAAAACAGTGGAGGCATATTATTTAGATTTAACTCTTAAGATTTTTAAAAAAATTCACCTTGTATAACACAAAAGAAAAAGTTTAAGGGAAAACAATATTTTAGTGAACAAAATGTGATTTTAAAAGCTATTTAAAAAACTTACAGTATTACATAAGAAAACTGTTCCATTCCTCTACTGTCTCCTGTAATTTGGTTATTTACTTTTAGCATTTAAATAGTTTTTCAGCAATCTGAAAAGATGAACTGTAGAAAAGATGGGAATTTTTGTTCTAACTAAAATTTGTTTTGTGTCCTTTGGAAATTCTGAAAAAATCTTTTTAATTTTTCTTAACATTTAGTGCATCTCTATATTTTAAGATTTTTAGTTGTATGAGGATTTGAGGGAAACACTTAACTAAATAATTTAGAATGTAGTAATATTAACTTGATGTCTAAAACTTAGATAAGTAGAACTTGGTGCGGAGGACTATTGTTGGGACTAGAAGAAATCTTAGAAAAATTTGAGTATACTTCCTGTTTTTAGTGTTCTCAGTTTTGAAAAAGGATTTTACTTCCAGTGGATCGTAATGTAATACAAACACCTGTGCTGTGCTCTTGCTGTTGAGAACTTTGAGGTTGAGAAATTCTCTTGAAATTTTGGATTTATAATCCAGTTCTCCTGTTATTTCATATTTAGAATCACATTACTGTCCTGAAGAGTTAATTGTTGAGAATATGTTGTTACAGAAAAAATATGTAGCCATGTGCTCAAACCTAAGTCTCTTTTTTGTAACAATCATTGGAGTTTTTATTGTTATGTTAATGCTTTTTAAGTCATGTTAAATTTGAGAAAGAAAGGAATTCAATAGGACATCTCTAATACTGACTTTGGGGGACTTTTATAATGATATGCCAAGTGGGTTGTGTCAGACTGGTTGTGTAGCTGTTAGGAGATATGAACTAACTGGTAATGAGTTTGAGCTGTGCTTACAGGGATTTCTAGTGTTCCAAATGAGTAAATTAGTGAATACATATTACAGTTACAGTTTTGCATTGTGTTACGGGTAATACCAAAGAAAGAGATGATACTGTCTTCACTTCTTCAGGATGCAAGGTAGCATCTTAGGCATTGCTTATTGTGTTCATTTCTTTATTACATAGTAAGAATGGATGGATCAGTTAGAGAGCCAAATATGAATTAATAATTTCACAAAGCAGGGATTTGAATTGTTAGCTTTTTTGTTTTTGTTTACTGATAGAGAAATTAGAGATTAGAGAAGACCTATGTTTAGTCAATAGGTTTTACTTATTAAGAAATAGGTTTTTAGTTTTTTATTACCTGGTTAAAGTTAGAAAAAAAAATCTGTATGGGTTGTGACTGTATGTATAGATATGAAAAAAATATATGGCTGAGCACCTCACATTCATATGATTTAATGAAAAATATGCTATTCAAGGGAAATGCTGGACAAGTCTGGTAGTTAGGAGATGGATTCAGATATCTGATTTATAGGTGCATATAAATCTTTTTTATGCCTTAATTTCCTGGCCTATATAATCTTTGGCCCTTAGTTTAAGAATGTATAATTTAAAAGCCATTGTTATTTTTATCATATTATTTATGTTATTATTTTTGAGACAGAATCTCTCTGTCACCCAGCCTATAGTGCAGTGGCATGATCTTGGCTCACTGCAACGCAGCCTCCCAGGTTCAAGCAATTCTCCCACCTCAGCCTTCCAAGTAGCTAGGATTACAGGCACGCACCACCATGCCAACTAATTTTTGTATTTCTAGTAGAAACAGCGTTTCACCTTGTTGGCCAGGCTGTTCTCAAACTCCTGAGCTCAGGTGATTTGCCCACCTCCGCCTGCCTCCCAAAGTGCTGGGATTACAGGTGTGAACCACCATGCCTGGACTCATCATATTATTAACTAGATGCATTTGACGAAGCTTATATCTTTTTTTGGAAGAAACTGAAAAATGTGGGTTGAGTGATAGATTAGGTGGATAATTTATGTATTACCCCCAGTCTTAATCCATTAATGCTTCAGTATCTTTGCTTTGTTGCACTTTATATACCATTTAAATTTACATGGTAAGTGACTAGATTGTCCTTGAGTATAGAGAGGTTGGATTCATCTTTGTTTTCACTGACCAAAATGATGTTTGTAGGTGATCATGCATGTTTTGCCCAATTGAATTCATAGTTGATTGCATTACCCAGAGTATTGATTACTAATTAGCAAGTGTATTTTTAGGGTTCTGAAGGCCTTTGTAGGTGATGATAGGCCAGGTGATCCCATAACAGCCCAAAAAAGTCTAAAGCTGAAACTAAGATGATAGTAAAGTTTTACTACTTGGGTTAAACATTTTTATCAAGTAAAATGGTAAAAGAGTGGGGAAGAAATTACCTACAGGTAATTTCTAAATTACTAAAAGAAATTAGTAATTTAGGGAAGAAATGACCTACAGGTAATTTCTAATTACTAAAAGAAATTACCTACAGGTAATTTCTGGTTAATTTACTTGAATGATAGCTTGATAATGTGACTGACTCAATAATTGGTAAAATCTAGGCCCCATTAATAGATTTATCTGGAGCAAAGGAATTGGGTCTCATTATAGTCTACTGGTTAGACCATGTCTGTAATATGTATGTATACTTTTAGAAATGGGGTCTTGCTATGCTCTCAGGCCAATCTTGAACTCCTGCATTCCAGCAATTGTCATGACTTAGGCTTCCAAGAAGCTGGGACTGTCTATAATATTACTGACTTTAATTTTACTTCACTTTGTTTAGAGGGTACTTGTCTAGAGGAGGTTGACAAAGAAAATTCATTATTAATGTAAACGGAATTGCTTCTCCAAAAGCAAATGAAAGGCCATGAAACTGCTATAGGAAATCAGTTTTGTTTTAAAAATACAATAATTATTTTTTGTCTGTTATATGGGAAGCACTGTTATGTTTGGTGAGATTTGATTTATGAAGGCTTGTGGTATTGGCCCTGCCCTGACAAAAGATAGAGTTGACTTGAGGTGATACAACTTTACTAACTCCAAAATACTTCCCTACATTGATACCACTACCCAGAATGCCCTCTGTTGACCAGTTCCTATCAACCCATGCCTCCACACTACACATTCTGGATATTATCTTTCTTATGGGACTACCACCTTATGTTATAGTTGTTTTTTGTTCATTCAAAGCTTAAGGAAATGGTCATGGTATAAATACTTATTTTTATTTTCCCTTTTGTTGGTAGAAATTGTTGTGTTCAACATTGTATTACAGATGTAACTGCTATTAAGGAGGATGATTGTGAGTTATCAAGGCATCTGTTTATGTCACCATTCTATAATGACTATAATAAGCTGGAAGCTGGAGAACTGCCTCTAATCAGTGTCTCCTTTGCATTGCCACTCATACTTCAATTACTTCCATTTGCTTTCCCTGCGTTTTTCTTAAAATATTTGCTCTTTTTCCTTCCCCCACCCTATAAAATAGGATTTTGGCTGGAAACTTCAAAAAAACCTCTTCTCCCAACTTTTTCTGTCAGTCAGTTTGTAGACAGAAAGTATGGCAAGAGAATAGTGATGGCTTTTAATTATCAAATACCTTCTGTGTATTTGATATGCAGTCTTGAACCACAAATATCAGCAAGTGGTGTCTTATTTAATAATCTTTCATCTTTAAACACTTTCACTTCAATAGCAAAAAAATTCTGTCTCAGGGACCATATAGAATAGGAAAAACTGATAGGAAAGGTTATGTAAAGGTTTTGTTTTATAGAATGTAAAAGCTGTTCGATATTTCAGTTCAGGCCATGTCTATCCAGCACAATTAAAACATGTAAATAGAACTGATGCTTGTTCATTCAACAGATGTTTATTTCATGCCTATTACAGCTTAGGCACTAAGCTAGGCTTCCTGGGGCATACTAAAAGAATCAATTAGATATCAGCCTGAGCCTCAAAGCAACCCTAAAATAAATAGAAAGTAATAAATGGACCTTAGGGCTGCGGAAAATGACTTTTCACACTAGACATCACAGGAAAATCTTTAGGAAGGCTGTGTCTTTTGACCTAGATTTTGGAATAAGAAGGTTTATGCAGGTGGGGGTTCCTGAGAAGTTCCTAGAAGGCAGATATTGTATCTTATTCATTCTCTGATTCATTGCTGTATCCTGCCTGGCTTAGAGCCTGACATTATTAGGGTCTTTAATAAATGTTTACTGGACTAACCTGAGTATAGTGTTAGGTTTGACTTGAATTTGAGTGTAGAATGCCTGAAAAGAAGTGATGAAGGGTAGATTGGAATGAGGGAGGCAAAGAGATTGGTCTGGCCGAATGCTTGATTCATGAACCGTGTGTGTGTGTGTGTGTGTGTGTGTGTGTGTGTGTAATGCATTTTGTATGTAATCAATCCACTTTTCAGACCATTTAAAAATTCACCGAAGGAAATCTTAGTTTGTTGGTAGAAGGGATTACCTCTTGCTTCTCACTACTTTGGTGGCAGGAGAGGGAATACCCCTGGATTTTAGAGGATGAAAGTGTATTGATTTTATCACCCCTGCAAGAATATTTGAAGGATGTTAGTTTTTTTAATAATATGTTATTGATTTGAAATCACTTTTATTTTTAAATATATATTATTACTATGGCTCATTTATACTGTTATTTTCTTTCCCCTTTATCTGTGACTTTATATTGTAGGCTCTTCATATCAGTGTTTTCCACATCTGTGGATTCAGCCAACCATGGACTGGAAATATTAATTCAAACAATTATACAACAATAAAAATAACACAAATCTAAAAACAATACAGCATAACTATTTACACATATCATTTACATTGTATTAAGTGTTGTAAGTAATCTAGAGATGTCTTAAAGTATATGGGAGGATGCATATACTGTGCTGTTTTATTTTTATTTTATTTTATTTTTAGAGGTAGGTTCTTGTTCTGTCACCCAGGCTGGAGGGCAGTGGCACGATCATAGCTCAGCCTTAAACTCCTGGGCTCAAGTGATCCTCCTATATCAACCTCTCAAGTAGCTAGGACTCCAGGCATGTGCCACCATAGCCAGCTAATTTCTTTTATTTTTTTGTAGAGACAAAGTCTTGCTGTATTGCTCACTCTGGTCGTGAACTCCTGGCCTCAAGTGATTTTCCTCTGTTAGCCTCCCAAAGTGCTGGAATTACTTACAGGCCTGAGCCACCATGCCTGGCTCTATGCCCACAGGCCATTTTCTAAGGAACTTGAGCATCCATGGTGAATACCAATGCTAGTGGACAACTATATTTTTACTTCTATATCAGTTTAGATATCAGTGCTTTTTCTGGAAGTGAGAGGGTGTTCATTGGGAAAATGCAGTTAGTTTTGATCCCTATACTTTTGATTTAATTCCTATTTTCATGAGCTGATTTATGTACTGAGTTTTCTAATAACAAAGTATTTTAGAATATTTGAAATATCACCTTCCAATTGATGACAATGATAAATGCTTTGAAACTGCAAATTGTGCTTTAAAAATATTAAAAATCTAAATAATTTCAATATTGTCACATGTGTCTTTCAGCATTTTTTTTTTTTAATAAGTCATATTCTATGATTGGTTTTACAGAATTTTCATTGACTAGTTCTTTGAAACCTCTTTTATACTATACGGGATTACTGTCAGGCATTGTAAGATGTTATCTACCTGGGCATGGTGGTACTCCCCTCTAGTGCCAGCTATTTGGGAGCTTGAGGAGGGAAGATAGCTTGAGCCCAGGAATTTGAGTCCAGCCTGGGCAATATAATGAGATGCTGTCTCCAAGGGAAAAAAAAAAGTCTGACTGCTTTTTGTAATGTGAGAGTCAAGATTTAGAATCTATATGGAGCCCAAGGGGAAAAAAATCTATAATAACAAGGATAAAAGTTTTTGTAAAGTGTCTATATTGAATCCAAATTATTCATGTTTGGCAATTAGGGGAATGTTCTCCCTTAAGTTCTTGATGGAAAACTAATCAGCAGATTTTACAAATATTTCATGAAAGTTGGGAAATACTAGTATTTGTATACTTGTTATAGTTTGAAAAGAATAAATATACGAAGTGAGATTTTTCTATTTTTGGCACACCTTAATTTTGTTGTTTTTTAGGGAGTAAAGGATCTGTTTTGTTTTTGCTGTGTACCCAATTTATAGAAAAGGAGCCAGGTGCAGCGGCTCATGCCTGTAATTCCAGCACTTTGGGAGGTCAAAGTGGGCAGATCTCTTGAGCCCAGAGACCAGCCAGGCATGGTGGTGCGCACCTGTAGTCCCAGTTACTCGGGAGGCTGAGGCAAAAGGATCACCTGAGCCTGGGAGTCAAGGCTGCAGTGAGCTGTGATCTGCCTCTGCACTTCAGCCTGGGTGATAGAGTCAGACCCTGTCACCAAAAAAAAAAAAAAAAAAAAAAAAGTGGTTGCTTATGGGGGAGTATTTACTGGGGATGACAAGCCATTGAATCCCTCTACTGATTCAACAAATATTTGAGTGTTTAATGTATGCCAATTCCTTTCCCCTCCCTCCCTCCCACTTCTTTCTTTTCTTTCTTGACAGGGTCTCACCCCCATAGCCCAGGCTGGAGTGCAGTGGTGCCATCACAGCTTACTGTATCTGTGACCTACCTGACTCATGTGATCCTGCCTCCTCAGCCTCTTATGTAGCAGGACTACAGGTGCTTGCCACCATACCCAACAAATTTTTGTATTATTTGTAGAGATAGCATGTAGCCATATTGCCGAGGCTCGTCCTAATCTCCTGGGCTCAAATGACCTGCCTGCCTCAGCCACCCAAAGTGCTGGGGATTGCAAGTGTGAGCCGTTGTGTCTGACCTCTAACCGCTATTCTGAATTGTATCCCCACTGATTACTTTTTTAAGTTTTAAAATTTCATTTAAATGATACCATATGATAAGTACTTTTTTGCATCTTCTTCCATTTAACATTTTTCTTCCATTTTTTATCTTCTTCCTTGATATCTGAGAATCATCCTTCCATGGTTAGTTGCAGTGTTCCATTTTATGTATAGAATTTGTATTTTCTTCTCCCTGGTCTGGGACTACCTTAAACCAGGTTTAAGATGTACAGTTCCCTTGTGTGGTTGTTGGATTTTGATTTTTCTCTCCCTGTATCTCTTGCTAGCTTAAAAAAACAGTTTCAGGATTGGCAAACTTCCTCAGGACAAGGGTAGCTTATATGCTCTTTTTACCTTTCTGGATTCTCCTTTTTACTTCATATATATTGGCTTGTCTTCTTTAATGATTTAAAAATTTTGAAATATATTTTATCCAGATTTTTTATTCAGTTAAATAGTGATAGTTGACCTGGTTAACTTAGTCCACCGTTAATTGAAACAGGAATTTCTTATATTAAGTTTTTAATTTTTGCTATTTTAATTTATCAGGGCTTTATTTTTTTTGGTTTTGTTTTCTGAATGTAATTTTAAAATAGCAGCTACTTGTATCTTGGAGTAATATCTTCACTTAGTTCTTTTTATAGATCAAAGATAGGTTTTTGAGGAGGAAAACTGGATATCCACATGAAGAAGAATGAATTTTTTGTTTTTAGGTAGAGATGGGGGTCTCACTATGTTGCCCAGACTGGTCTTCAACTTCTGGGCCCAGGTGATTCTCCTGCCTCAGCCTCCCAAAGTGTTGGAATTACAGGTGTCAGCCACCATGCCTGGTCCAGAAGAATGAAATTAGACCTTCATGTCACATCATATACAAAATCAACTTAAAATGGTTTAAAGACTTAAACATAGCACCTGAAACCAAAAATACTAGAAGAAAATATAGGAGAGAAGTTCCATGACATTGGTCTGGGCAGAGGTTTTTTAGCTATGACTCCAAAAACACAGGCAACAAAAGCAAAATGAACAAGTGGGATTACATCAATCCAAAAGGGAAGCAATCAACAGTAAAGAGACAACCCATGGAATGGAAGAATATTACAGTAGTCCGCCCTTCAGTTTTGCTTTATGTGGTCAACTGTGGTCTGAAAATATTAAGTGGAAATTTTCAGAAATAAACATTCACATAACTTTGATACTATTTATTATTGTTATAATTGTTCTCTATTGTTGTTAATCTCTTACTGTGCTTAATTTGTAAATTGAACTTTATCCTAAGTATAGAAGTATAGGAAAAACATAGTATAGACTTGTATAGGCTTTAGTATTACCCAAGGTTTCAGGCATCCTCTGGGGTTCTTACAGTGTGTCCTCTGTGGGCTGAATATGGTGGCTCACACCTGTAATCCCAGCTCTTCGGGAGGCCGAGGTGGGTGGATCACTTGAGGCCAGGGGTATGAGACCAGCCTAGTCAACATGGCAAAACCCCATCTCTCCTAAAAGTACAGAAATTAGCCAGGCATGGTGGCATGCACCCTTAATCCCAGCTACTCCAAAGGTCGAGGCACAAGAATTGATGGAACCCAGGAGGCAGAGGTTACAGTGAGCTGAGATCACACCACGGCACTCAGCCTAGGCAACACAGAGAGACTCTGTCTCACCAAAAAAACCCTGTATTTGCAAACTATGCATCTGATAAAGGGTTAATACCCAAAATATGTAAGGAACTCAGACAACCCAATAGCAAGAAAACAACTTGATTAAAAATGGGCTAAGGACCTGAGCATACATTTCTTGAAAGAAGACATATAATTGGCCAACATGTATATGAAGAAATGCTCAACATCTCTAATCATCAGAGAAATGCAAATTAAAGCCCCAGTGAGATACCACCTTACAGCTATTCTAGGGCTATTATTAAAAAAGGAAAGATAAATGTTGGCGAGGATGTGAAGAAAAGGGAACCCTTGTACACTGTTGGTGGAAATGTAAATTAGTGTAGCCATTATGGAAAACACTATGACAGTTCCTCAAAAAATTAAAAATAGACTGCCATATGGCCTAGCATTTCCACTTCCGTGTATTTATCCAAAGGATATGAAATCAGTATGGTGAAGAGATACCTGCACTCCACTTACTTTGCAACATTTTTCGCGGTAGCCAAGATAAGGAATTGCTATGATTTGAATGTTGGTGTCCCCTCCAAAATACAAGTTGAAGCTTAGTCTCCAATGCAAGAGTACACATTACGTGCCCCTTCTCTGAAATGGTTAGAGAAGACCAGAAGTGTTCTTGATTTCAGATTTTTCTTTTGATTTTGGAATATTTGCATTATACTTACCAATTGAGCATCCCAAATCTGAAAATCCAAAATCTGAACTGTTCCAATGAGCATTTCCTTTGAGCATCATGTTGGCACTCAAAAGGTTTTGGAACATTTCAGATTTTGGATTTTCAGATTCGAGATGCTCAATCTGTTTTAAGCAGTGGGGCCTTTAAGAAGTGATTAGTCTGTAAGGGCTCTGCCTTCCTGGAGGGGATAACAGCCCTTATAAAAGGACCTGAGGGAGATCGTTTGCACCTTCCATTCCTATTTGCTTTTTTGCTGTGTAAGGACACAGCACCAAGGTGCTATTCTTGGAAGCAGAGAGCAGCCTTCTCCAGATACCAATTCTACTGGCACCTTTATTTTGGACTTCACAACCTCCAGAACTATGACAAATAAATTTTCGTTCTTTATAAACTACCCAGTCTCAGATAATTTCTTTTTAGCGGCACAAATGGACTGAAACAGGAAGCAATGTAAATATCTATCAGTGGATGAATGGGTAAAGAAAATATTGTATATTTTCACAATGGAATACTATTCCTTAAAAAGAAGGAAATCCTAGGCACTTATTTTCAGGATCTCCTGGGGCTGTGTCACAGAAAAAAAGAAAAAAAGAAAAAAAGAAAAAAAGAAAATCCTGTTATTTATGATAACATAGATGAACCTGGAGGATATCATGTTATACGTGAAATAAGCCAGGCATAGAGAGACAAATATCACATAGTCTCACTTACATGTGGAATATAGAAAAGTTGAACTCATAGGAACAGAGCAAAATGATGGTAACCAGAGGCTGGGTGTGGGGAGAATTGGGAAATACTTGTCAAAAGACTTAAACTTTCAGATTTAAGTTCAAGGAAGAATAAGTTCAAGAGGTCTATTGTACATCACGCTGACTGCAGTTAATAATAATGTATTGTATATTTGAAAATTGATACGAGAATAGTTTTGTTATGTTTAGTTTTCTTATCTTTGCATAATATCTGTAATCTCCAAGTTTGCATTTTATCCTTTGTTGGTTTTGGTTTCTGTCTTTCATGTTAGAGGCTTTCCTTAAATATTTTGTGATTCCAGGACTCTGGAAAGATACCTGTTAAAATTAGGGCATACTGAGCTCTGATATGCTCTACCTGTAAATTTAGAGTTTGGGTTGTTTGAAGTTTTTTTTTTTTTTTTGAGATGGCATCTTGCTCTATAGCCCAGGCTGGAGTGCAGTGGCACCGCCTCAGCTCATTGCAACCTCTGCCTCGCGGGTCCTGGTTCAAGCAGTTCTCCTACCTCAGCCTTCCAAGTAGCTGGGATTACAGGCACGAGCCACCATGCCCAACTAATTTTTTGTATTTTTTTTTAGTAGAGATGGGGTTTTACCATGTTGGTCAGTCTGGTCTTGAACTCCTGACCTCGTGATCTGTCCGCCTCGGCCTCCCAAAGTGTTGGGATTACAGGTGTGAGCCACTGCACCCAGCCTTTCGATACTTTTTACAGTTTTTTCCCTGAGACAGAGTCTTGCTCTCTTGCCAGGATGGAGTGCAGTGGTGCCATCTTGGCTTACTGCAACCTCGCCTCCTGTGTTCAAGAGGTTCTCTTGCCTCAGCCTCCCGAGTAGCTGGGATTACAGACATGCATCACCACACCTGGCTAACTTCTGTATTTTTAGTAGAGATGGGGTTTCACCATGTTGGCCAGAATAGTCTCGATCTCTTGACCTCGTGATCTGCCCACCTTGGCCTCCCAAAGTGCTGGGATTACAGGTGTGAGCCACTGCACCCAGCCAGTTTTTGATCCTTTTAAAGGAATTTTGCTTGTTAATTTACCCTGGAGTATTCCGATCCCCTTTTTCTTTTCCAATCATTTTGTGAAAGCCCAGGAGGCATGCAGAGTCCTTCTGAGGTAGAAGCAAATTGAAGTATTGATGTCACATATACCATTGCTGTTCATGGTGTTGGGAGTACAATTTTAATTTTTTTTAAAAAATCAGGTTCTTAAACAAATAGCTTGTCTTACATAACAAGACATTTGGAGGTAGGCTGTCACTGGCATGGGTTCACGAGATCAACACTCTCAGAGTCAGCATCTGTGCAATTGTTTTGGACTTTCCTTGAAGTTATAAGGTGATAGTTATAGTTCTAACCATTGTGTTTGTATTTAAGGCAAAAAAAGTGGGGAACAACATCAACAATGTTTGCCTCAAATACAAAAGCTTTCCTAGAAACCTTGCAAAAAATATCTCCCTCCTTCTCATTGTCCAAAGCTGGGTGCACTGCTCCTGAACAAAATTAGGATTCCATTAGGAAGAAGAGGAATAGGTATAAGATACCCCAAAGCATAGAATATCGGGGGTCTCTGTCTCCAAGGAGTTAATGATGACTTTATAGAGAGAAAACATATATATGGATATTTGAATTATTACATGGGAGTTAAGAAAAGGATAATAATACAAGTAACTGATCAGACATTCTAAGAGGAGATAAAGTCTTCAGAGATCTCAACGTAGCCCACCATCATTTTAAGAGGCCTGTTGGTGAAGGGCTTGTGTATCTTAGCTGAAATCTATGGACCACTTCTTGCTTGCCACACCTTGCCATGCTGACATCACCTGCCAGAATGGATGGATGTTTTGAGCAAGTATCCAGAATTGATGGGCAGTGCATAGTGGAGTTGACCCGACTCAAGACAGATGAGAAGACTCTATGGGGACTGAGGAAAGAGTCATGCATGACACAAAAGGCCAGAAATTTATTTTGTGAGTAGGTTTCCCTGGATGTTGGAAACAAAGAACTATATTTAACCCAGATTTCTTAGTCACGTAAATATAATACCAAGCTATAAATTTGTCTGCAGAGAGTAAGAGACCATCAGTCTGGAGTTACTTTTTTTTTAACCGATAGACTTTATTTTTTAGAACACTTATAGATTTACATTGAAATAGAGTAGCTATTATCCCTTTTGCCCTGGTTTCTCCTATTATTAATATCTTACATTAATATGGTACATTTGTTAGGATTAATGAACCAATATTGATACATTATTATTAACTGAAGGCCACAGTTTATTAAGGTTTCTTTACATTTTTACCTAATGCCCCTATTTTGTTTTATATTACATTTAGTTGTATAGACACTTGGCAGTAGCATTTTCTCAGACTTCCCTTGTTTTTGATAACCTTGAAGTTTCGAGGAATACTGGTCAAGTATATTGTAAGTATATACTGTTGGAAAATGTCTGATGTTTTTTTATGGCTAGACTGGAGTTATGGGTTTTGGGGAGGAAGACCATATGTCATTTACATCACATCATTTCAAGGGTATCTCTTATCGACAGGATTTATCACTTTTGGTGTTGATCGTGATCACCTGGCTGAAGTAGTGTTTATCAGATTATTTCACTGTATTTTTTTCCTCCTTTTTCTATACTGTACTCTTTGGAAGGAAGTCACTATGTATAGTGCACACTGAAGAAGAGGGGAGTTACGCTCCTGTTGTTTATGATAGAGTATCTACATGATTTATTTAGAGATCTTCTGCACAGGAGATTTGTCTTTTCTCCTCCATCTATTTATTCATCATTTATTTACGTCAGTATGAATGTATGGATATTTGTTTTATACTTTGTGTTACAATCCAAGTCTACTTCATTAGTTTTGTTGCTCAGATTATTTCAGTTTTGACCATTTGAGCTCTTTTAGTTGTTTTTTTTGTCTTTTTAATGCACTGCCATCAATAAGGATTTTCTTTTAAAGCGCTTCTTACTTTGTGGGACTATAAGATAGCTGATCCAGGCTCATTTTGTACATTTCCTCCTATCCCCTTCAGTGAGTTTGTTTCATACATTTGTAAAACAGATTCTCTTACCACATTTTACATTCTTTTTTTTTTTTTTATTGAGATGGAGTCTCACTCTGTTGCCCAGGTTGGAGTGCAGTGGCACAGTCACTACAACCTCTGCCTGCTGGGTTCAAGTGATTCTCCTACCTCAGCCTCCTGAGTAGCTGGAATTACAGACATGTGCCACCATGCCCGACTAATTTTTGTATTTTTAGTGGAAACAGGGTTTCACCATGTTGGTTAGGCTGGTCTCGAACTCCTGACCTCATGATCTGCCTGCCTTGGCCTCCCAAAGTGCCGGGATTACAGGCATGAGCCACGGTGTCAGGCTACATTTTACATTCTTTCTTGAGATTATCTGATCTCCTGAACGATTTTTAAAACATGCATACATTAACTTTCATTCTTTGTGCTGTGAGGTTTTGTAGGTTTTGACAAGTACATTATGCCATGAATCCAAAGTTCCAAGATCATATAGAATAGTTTCACTACCTTAAAAATCCCCTGTGGCCTACCTCATACCCATTAGGGTGGCTATCATGAGAACCACAGAAAATAGTGTGGGCAAGGATGTGAAGAAACTGAAACCCTTTTACACTTTTGATAGGAACCTAAAATGCTACTGTGCTGGGGAAAACAGTATTGGTGGTTCCTCCAAAAATTAAACATATGATCCAGCAATTTCTCTTCTGAGCATATACCCAAAAGAATTGAAAGTAGGGTCTTTTTTTTGTTTTGCTTTTTTTTTTTTTTTGAGACGGAGTCTACCTCTGTCACCCAGGGTACAGTGCATGCAGTGGTGCGATCTTGCTCACAGCAACCTCCACCTCCCAGATTCAAGCGATTCTCCTGCCTCAGCCTCCCGAGTAGCTGGGACTACAGGTGTGTGCCACCATGCCCAGCTAATTTTAGTATCTTTTTTTTTTTGAGATGGAATCTCACTCTGTTGCCCATGCTGGAGTGTAATGGTGCAATCTTGGTTCACTGCAACCTCCGCCTCCTGGGTTCAAGTGATTCTCCTGCCTCAGCCTCCTGAGTAGCTGGAATTGCAGGTGTGTGCCACCACACCTGGCTAATGTTTTGTATTTTTAGTAGAGACAGGGTTTCACCATGTTGGTCAGGCTGTTTTCGAACTCCTGACCTTGTGATCCGCCCACCTCAGCCTCCCAAAGTGCTGGGATCACAGGTGTGAGCCACCACACCTGGCCTAATTTTTGTATCTTTAGTAGAGATGGGGTTTCACCATATTGCCAGGCTAGTCTTGAACTCCTGACCTCAAGTGATTCACCTGCCTTGGCCTCCCAAGGTGCTGGGACTGCAGGCATGAGCCACCACACCTGGCCAGAAATAGGGTCTTAAAGAGATATTTGAAAAAATGGAAGCAACCCACTTGTTCATCAGCAGATAAATGGCTAAACAAAATCTGGTATACAGTGAATATTACTCAGCCTTAAAAAGGAAATTCTGACACATTCTATATAACATTAAGGACATCTCACTGAGTGAAACAGGCACATCAGAAAAGGACAAATACTGTACAATTCCATTTACATGAGGTACCTATAGTGGTCAAAATTGGAAAGAAGGAAGTAAAATGATGGTTGCCAGGGAATAGGGGTAGGAAGGAATGGGGTTAAATTTAATGGGTTTAAAGTTTCAGTTTTGCAAGATAAAAAGAGTTCTGGAGATGGGTGATGGTGATGGTTGTACAACAGTATGAATGTATTGTGATACCACTGACCAGTACACTTAAAAATGGTAGAGCCAAGTGTGGTGGCATATGCATGTTGTCTTAGCTACTTGGGAGGCTGAGGTGGGAGGGTCATTTGCGGCCAGGAGTTTGAGGCTATAGTTTGCCATAATTGTGCCTGTGAATAGGCACTGCATTTCACCCTGGGTGACATAGCAAGACCCCAACACTTGGGGAAAAAAAAAAAAAAAAAAAAAGCTAGGCATGGTAGTGTGTGCAATAGTCCCACCTACTCTTGAGGGTGAGGTGAGAGGATCCCTTGAGTTCAGGAGTTCAAAAGTCCAGCATGGACAACAGAGTGAGACCTTGTCTCTCTCTCTCAAAAAAAAGTTAAGATTGTAAATTTTACATTATGTGTATTTTACCACAGTAAAAAAATTGCTACTCGCCTTCCCCCAATTTCTCTGTGCTTTGCCTAGTCATCCCCTCTTCCCCTACAATCACTGATATTTTTACTGTGACTTTTCACCACCTCAGAAGGAAAGCTGGTGACCATTAGGAATCAGCTTCTTCTTCCTCTGCTCGAACCCCAGCGTTAATGACTAATCTTTCTGTCTCAATAGATTTACCTATTCTAAACATTTCATATAAATGGAATTATAGATCTGTGGTCATTGGTGACTGGAATGTTTCAGTGAGCATAATGTTTTCAAGGCTCATGCATATTGTGACATATACATTACTTTTTTTTTTTTTTTACTGAATAATATTCCCTTATATACATATGCCACATTTTATTCATTCATCTGTTGATTGATGTTTAGGTGTTTTCTATTTTTGGTATGAATAATGCTACTGTGTGCTGTGAACAATAATGAACAAGTTTTTCTTTCTTCTTTTTTGGAGACAGTCTTGCTTTGTCATCCATGCTGGAATGCAGTGGTGCAATCTTGCTCACTGCAGCCTTGACTTCCTGGGTTCAAGCGATCCTCCCACCTCAGCCTCCCATGTAGCTGGGACCACCGACATGGGCCACCACACCTAATTTTTATATTTTTGGTAGAGATGGGGTTTTGCCATGTTGCCCAGTCTGATCTCAAATTCCTGGGCTCAAGCAGTCTGCCTCTAAAATTGCTAGGATTACAGATGTGAGCCACCACTTCTGACCCAAAGGACAAGTTTTTGTGTGGATATGTTTTTCTTTCTCTTGGGTGTATACTTAACAGTAGAATTGTTGAGTCATATGGTGAGTCTCTTTTTAACCGTTTTAGGAACTCCCAGACTACTTTGTATTTTACATTTCCACCAGCAATGTGTGAGAGTCTTGATTACTATACATCCTTGCCAACGGTTGATATCATCTGAATTTTTGGTTATAGCCATCATAGTTAGATATAAAGTGGTATCTCATTGTGGTTTTGATATACATTTAATTGATGACAAATAATGTTGAGCATCTTTTCTTGTACTTATTGTTCCTTTGTATATCTTTCCTAAAGAAATGTCTGCTTACCTCAGTTTTAACTTTTTTTTTTGAGATGGAGTTTCGCTGTTGTTACCCAGGCTGGAGTGCAATGGTGCGATCTTGGCTCACCGCAACCTCCGCCTCCTGGGTTCAGGCAATTCTCCTGCCTCAGCCTCCTGAGTAGCTGGGATTACAGGCACGTGCCACCATGCCCAGCTAATTTTTTGTATTTTTAGTAGAGACAGGGTTTCACCATGTTGACCAGGATGGTCTTGATCTCTTGACCTCGGGATCCACCCGCCTTGGCCTCCCAAAGTGCTGGGATTACAGGATTGAGCCACCGTGCCCGGCCGACCTCAATTAACTTTTAAGTATGAATGTTCATCTTAAATTTCTGTGGTGGTATGTACTAGCAAACTACAAATAAAAACTAATATTGATGGCAGTGGTACTGTATTAAGGAAAAATTGCCAGGCAGCAACTCAGGAGGCTGAGGCAGGAAGATCGCTTGAGGCCAGAAGTTTGAGGTCAACTTGATCTTGTCTCTAAGAAAATAAAAATAAAAAAAATTAACCAGACATGGTGGTGCACATATGTAGTTTCAGCTACTTGGAATTACTTGAGTCTGAGAGTTCAAGACTACAGTGAGCTATGATCGTGTCACTGCATCACTCCAGTCTGGGTGACAAAGTGAGACTCTGACTCTCAAAGGAAAAAAGAAAAGGAAAAATGTAATTGTGGTATTAAAGTACCATATTTATCTTTGATATTCCTCCCTGAACTTGCCTGCTACTCTTTTATACTGTGATGTTTGGTTTTGAACATTAAGAAACTTAAAATCTAAGTGTGAATGTTAGCTATGCTGTCTTCTATTTATTTATTTACTTGAGATGGGGTCTCACTCTGTTTCCCAGGATAGAGTGAAGTGGTGCCATCATAGCACAGTAACCTCAAACTCCTGGGCTCAAGTAAGCCTCCTGTCTTAGCCTCCAGAATAGCTGGGACTATAGGTGCATACCACCAAGCCTGGCCACTTTTTGTGTGTGTGCATACAGGGTCTTCCTATGTTGCCCAAACTAGTCTTGAAGTCCTGGGCTCAACTCAAGCATTCCTTCTGCCTTGGCTTCCTAAAGTCCTGGGATTACAAGCATGAGCCGCCACCCTCAGCCTTGTCTGTTACTTTTTAAAAGAAACCTTTCCACTAACTGGCACTCCAGTTGACTTGGTTCTCGTCGCTGACTATGGATTGGAGTCTTCATTGCTGTCTTGAGTAGAAAGCTTTTTTACATTGTTATCTGTCAGTAGTTTAAGGTATGAAAGTCCAGGAAATGGGCTGGGCATGGTGGCTTATACCTGTAATCCCAGCACTTGGAGAGGCTAAAGTGGGTGGATCATCTGAGGTCAGGAGTTTGAGATCAGCCTGGCTAACATGGTGAAACCCCGTTTCTATTAAAAATACAAAAATTGGCTGGATGTTGTGATGCACACCTGTAATCCCAGCTACTCCGGAGGCTGAGGCAGGAGAATCGCTTGAACCTGGGAGCCCGAGGCTGCAGTGAGCTGCGATCACGCCATTGCACTCCTACCTGGGAGACATAGTGAGACTCCATCTCAAAAGGAAAAAAAAAAAACAAGAAAGTCCAGGAAATGTGGAGTCTAGGAGATACTTAAAAGTAATGAAAACCTTGTGCATAATTCAAACATGACTTTAGAATTTCATTAATTCCTATAACTGAGATATTTTGGCTGTTCTTTGGTAGTATCTAAGAAGAATGACGGCAGTATTATTTTTTAGCGATTGAGGATTACAAATACTGCAGTGGTACTTACTCACATTGTAGATACAGGTTGAGTGTTCCTTATCCAAAATGCTTGCAACCAGAAGATTTTCGTATTTTGGATTATTTTGGATTTTTTGAATACTTTCATTTTACTTATTGATTTGAGCATTCCAATCTGAAATAGGAAATGCTCCAACGAGCATTTCCTTTGAGCATTATGCTGTCACTCAAAAACTTTTGGATTTTGGAATGTTTCAGATTTTGGAGCATTTCAGATTAGGGATGCTCAACCTGTAGAACGTTAGTTGTTTATGTTAAAGCTACATTTTAATTTTTATTCTGCTTAGTGTTTTGACTTTATTATCTAGATTAAGAACCTAATTCTTGTCCAGGCACTGTGGCACATGCCTGTAATTGCAGCACTTTGGGAGGCCAAGGTGGGCTGATGGCTTGAGCCCAGGAGTTCAAGACCAGCCTAGGAAATATGGCAAGACCCTGTCTCTACAAAAAAAAGGCAAATATTAGCTGGGCATGGTGGTGTGAGCCTGTAGTCCTAGCTACTTGGGAGGCTGAGATGAGAGAATTGCTTGAGCTGGGGATGTGGAGCCTGCAGTGAGCTATGATCCAGCCTGGGCAACAGAGTGAGTGAGACCCTGCCTCAAGAAACAAAAGCAAAAACAAAAACCTAATTCTTTTTTATTTATCCTAATTGTTTCTTGCCTGGGTGAAATGTTGGTCCATTCCTTTGTTCAACTTCTAGTAGTCCATAGGTTAGTCATTTATTTTGTGTATTTTATGCCTTTAAACATCAATGACAACTTTGTATTTCAGTCAGCCTTTAGCATTTGGCTTGGAGAAGCTAATAATAACATTAATTTATGAGGTGTTAGGTGGGCAGTAGTGTATAGTTTTGTAAGTTTTCATTGATTGTGATTCTCACTTGGCTGAGAAATGGTGCTGTTAATTAGCACTACACAAATCTGGGTAATCATTAGAATCATCTAGAGAATTTAAAGGCAGTAAAAACCATACTCCCAAATCCTACTCTAATCTCTTGAATCAGAATCTCTGGAATGAGGCCCAGAAATTTGTGTTTTTTGAAAGCACTTCAGATGATTCTGACAGTACCAAGCTTTGATCCATTGCTTTATGTACTCTAAAATCTGTGCTTATGTCAAGTCAGGGAATTAGAAATCCCCTTGTTCTTGGACTGACTCATTTTCCCTTTTACTCCTATTAAATTGATTTTACTAATAATAGTCTAATAATTATTGAATACTTAAGCAGTATATTTCACATTTTTGGGGTTCAGAGAGACTAAGTATCTTGTCCAAAACTACTTCATAGTTAATGGCAGAGTGATAGAAAGTCAGATCTTTCTGTATCCAGAGCCCTTACTCTTTACCATGAATATTATACTGCCTTTATTGAATTGCTTTTGTTGAGAAGCCAGCCATTGGT
This sequence comes from Callithrix jacchus, assembly GCF_049354715.1. Lineage (NCBI taxonomy): Eukaryota > Metazoa > Chordata > Mammalia > Primates > Cebidae > Callithrix > Callithrix jacchus. The sequence continues at coordinate 131,357,360 of NC_133508.1, forward strand.
TATGTGCAGAGTGATTATTAAAAATCCTAACAGTTTGTCAGTTTACCATAAAGATGTTAAGAGTATTGCTGATTGCATTATGCTATTCTTTATGAGACTCATGGGAGAAATGACTCTTTAGCTTTTTTATAGTATAGAAACTGCATTTTCTATGACTGTTTATGTTTCTCATTTTGCACTTGCTGCTAGAAAACTTAAAGTTAGATTTCTGGTTCACTATTAGCAAATGTATAGGATATTTTGTTTACAAATTTTATCATATTAGATTTGTCTATTTCTTTTTTTTTTTTTTTTTTTTGAGACGGAGTTTTGCTCTTGTGACCCAGGCTGGAGTGCAATGGTGCAATCTCGGCTCACCGCAACCTCCGCCTCCTGGGTTCAGGCAATTTTCCTGCCTCAGCCCCCTGAGTAGCTGGGATTACAGGTATGCGCCACCATGCCCAGCTAATTTTTTGTATTTTTAGTAGAGATGGGGTCTCACCATGTTGACCAAAATGGTCTCGAGCTCTTGACCTCATGATCCACCCGCCTCGGCCTCCCAAAGTGCTGGGATTACAGGCAGATTTGTCTATTTCTTTTTTTCATTTTTCATCTCTTTTATAATTATTTTATTTTGCTCTGTTATCTTCATGTCCCTTTAGAGGGAAGTGTTAGGTAATTAACAAGTGATTTTGAACCATTTTATGTAATTCTGGCCAAAAATCTTTTTGAAAGAGTTGAATTTGGGTAAGAAAGGATCTTATAATTTGGAACATTGTGTACCAGGCACTTTGCTAGTTGTTCTTTTTTTATTTTACTTTAATGTCAGTTCTGTGAGATAAGTAGTGGTATTCCATTTTAGAGAAGATGAAACTAAGAAAGTTTAACTTTTGTCATGCAAAACTAAATTCTGATCTAGATTTATGTGACCCTGAAACTTTTTTTGTGTGCCTCTAATGGATCTAATATACCTAGAGATTTCTTAACCCTCTAGTGGGTTGTGAAAACACTGTGCCTAGTTCTGGGTATGCTTTGTAGAAATTGTCACACTGGGTAGGCTGTCTTCACTTGAGCTTATTGTGTATTTGAACAGACGTTGTATTAGTCTGTGGTCCTGGTAGGAAGTAGCACTCAAAAGACTTAACTGAGGAGCTTTAAATAAACTTGTTATAAAGGTGTGGGCCTGGTCAGTGGAGCCAGCAGTGGTGGATGGTGCCTTACCCTAGAGCTATAACAGCTGGGAGCTGCTAGTTGTTAGGCCTTAAGGGCAAAGAGAGGCAATGGTTACTAGCCCTCTATACAGTAGGTGTAGGGAAAAGGACTACTTGACAGGATCTGGCCTTTAGTAGGGAAATATAGGAAATTTGCAGCAGAGTGGTGGAGGAATAAAAACTTTGACTTCACTTTCATCCTGCTGTTTCAGAATGCCTCGAATTGACTGAACCAAAGGAGAAGTTAGAGGGCAAGGGAACCTACTGATAATAGTCTATTGGGGCCCAAAGAATTGTTGATGAAAGAAAGAGTGATTCTGGAGGAGGAAACAGTAAGGAGCACAGACCTGGCCCTTATTCTGAAGGAATTTTACCATCCAGTAAGTGAAGACAAGTATTGAGCAAATTCTTACAAGTGTGATGAGGGCTAGGGAAACTTATGATAGATGTACCTAGTCTCAGAAGGCTTCTCTGTGGAACGTTCTTCACACACCCTAGTTCTAAAAACAGGTCCCCTTCTACAGAGATTATGATTTACTAGGTCTGGGCAATATATATTTAAAAAATCTACTCAGGTGATTTTGTCAGTCATTTCTTAGAGGCCATTATGCTGGGGCTTAGAGGTTCAGGGAAAGAATGATGCAGATGAAGCTAGAGAGATGATGGCCAGAGCCTGATAGGTCGCTCTTTCCTCCCCTCTCCTCCCTTCCCCCTACTGCTTGCTTCCTTCCTTGTTAAATAACTGTATCCTAACTACTTCTGCCTCTTCACAGCAGTTCTCATTCTCAGACCATAGCTTCTTTTTCTATGAACCTCCAATTCCTTAGGAGGAGCACAGACCTGGCCCCACACACACGTGTGTGTGTGTGTGTGTGTGTGTGTGTGTATGTGTGTATGTATCAAGGACGCTGGAGAAATAAAAGTTAAAAGTGATAACAGTAGCATTGTGTCATGATAACTGAATTCTAAAGCTTGTTCATTTCCAGTAGAGAACTAGAGTCAAGGTCATTTGTATTTTTTTTCCCAAGCAAACTGAATCTCAAGTGACTTCTTTTTGAGATTTTTTTTGGTATCCAGAATGATGATACACATAAAACTAAAAAACTATGAGACATGGAAAATATATAGAGCTGCAGTTTGAAAGAAGTAAAATATACTCATAACTTTTAGAAACTAAAGATTCAAGATTTACATGTTCTGAAAATGTATAATGAAAAAGTTTTTATTTAAAATATATTTAGACCAGTTGTGGTGGCTCACACTCGTAATTTCAGCACTTTGGGAGGCCAAGGTGGGAGGATCACTTGAGCCCAGAAGATTGAGACCAGCCTGGGCAACATAGGAAGACACCCTCCTTTACAAAAAATACAAAAAAAGTTAGCCAGGCGTGGTGGTACTGTAACTGCGGAGCATACTCAGCTTCCAGTTCCGAAGAGGGTCTTCGCCTCCCTAACCCCGAAGAATGGGAAAAGGCCCCCTCCCACCCTTGAGGTGCGGTGAGTTTCCCATTTGAGTAAATATTGTAGACCCAAAGAGTTTTGCAGAAAAGCGGTTTATTAGAGAGAAAGAGGACAGCTCCCACTATCGTGGGTGGGGACCCAGAGGGATACTGGTATCCCTATAGGTAAGGAGCAGCTGGAGTTTTAACCCTTGAGTTATTCCCTCCCTATTCATGTTTTCGTCCAGTGAGAGGAGTTCTTTCAAACTTCCTCTGAAGTGATTGACCTTTGACTCTGATACCGGATTGGGTGCTTGGTCCACAACTCCTTTTTTTTTTTTTTGAGACGGAGTTTCGCTCTTGTTACCCAGGCTGGAGTGCAATGGCGCGATCTCGGCTCACCGCAACTTCCGCCTCCTGGGTTCAGACAATTCTCCTGCCTCAGCCTCCCGAGTAGCTGGGATTACAGGCACGCGCCACCATGCCCAGCTAATTTTTTTGTATTTTTAGTAGAGACGGGGTTTCACTATGTTGACCAGGATGCTCTCGATCTCTTGACCTTGTGATCCACCCGCCTCGGCCTCCCAAAGTGCTGGGATTACAGGCGTGAGCCACCACGCCCGGTGGTCCACAACTCTTGAGTTACAGAGCCTCGTCCTCCCAGAGCTTTCGGAGGGGTTTTTGGGACAAAGGAGCTTTACCTGGCTTTTCCTACCTAGCCCACCTGGGGGAAACCCAGACAAACAACTTTACATTTGAAACCACGTCCCTCGCGGACCCAGGAAGAGAAGTCCCTCAGTATGTCCCTACGGTTCCAGCTACTTGGGAGGCTGAGGTGGTCGAAGCTGCAGTGAGCTGCGGTTGTGCCACTGCACTCTAGCCTAGGTGATGAGCGAGACCCTGTCTCAACAAAACGCCCAAAGCAAAAAACAAACTCCCTGTCTTCCACTCATTACACATCACATGCATGTAATAAAGAGTTACTCTGAGCCATTCATCACATTTCGTGAAATATTTTGCATAAAAGTTAGATAATAAACTGTAAACATAAAAATCAATTTAACATCACTTGTAAAGGATAAAACCTGCTATTCATAAGAAATTACGTGTAAGAATAATTGTAAAATAATAACAATAAGCATTATTAACAGCTTTAAATATTTGAATTATTCTGTTTACTAAAAGGAAACATAAAGTAAGGTTGCCTATTACTAGCTTTACCAGAGTTGTGAAATAAAATTGTGAAATCGAACCACCTTATTGGTAGTTTTATATATGAAAATGGCTGATTTCTATGTTTTAGTTCTGTATCTTGCTACCAACTTTGTCATATTTTTTTCATCGGTTTTCTTGAATTTTTGAGATTTTGCAGGTACAAGGTCTGCAAGTAACGATATGCTTATATTTTCCTTTATACCTCCAATTTCTTTCTCTTATTTAATTTCGTTGGTATGTTAGTACATTAAAACGTGAAGTAGACCAAACACCAACATTGCAGTAGTAATGTACAAATGATATGTAACTGAATCTATGTTCAATTAAAGTACTTATTCAGCTCTTGTTGACTGTAAACTCTAAGTGCAGAATCTGCTTTTTATTCTTTGTATCTTCCGTCTAGTCCAGTGTCACTTACTAGCTGATAAGCCCTGAGCCTTACTTTACATGTTTGTATAGTAATAGTAGTAATTATGTCTACTCTTAAGGAGAAATTAAATGAGATAATACATCAAAAGCACTCAACACAGCCTGGCACTGGTGGCAGTTACTACTGTTCATTTAATTCAACAAATAATTGAGTGTTAACCTAAGCATAGGGATATTATGTCAAAAATATCCCTATGTTTTTGGTATGATGGAAAGAGAGCTATTAATTAAATAGTTACATAGAGTGGTAAGTACTGCAAAGGAAAGGAATAAAATTCTGTAAGATGATATCAACATAAAAAACATAACCCATCTCTAAGTTGAGCAGGGCTGTCCTGTGGAAAATATTTTAACAGAGATCTGAAAAATTATTAGGAGATAATAGGTGTGTGTGAGTGGGCAGAAGGGGGAGTTCAGATAGAAGATGTAGCATGTGCAAATAACTCTTAAACAGGAGGGTGTCTTTCTCAAATGAAAAAAAAAAAACCCCACCATTGTAGCCAGAACAAAACATACAGAGAAGGATTTGTTATTCAAGTTGATAAGGTGACTACCATTCACAGAACACTTGCTATATTAGTTCATTTAATCCTTCCAGTCATTTAAGGTACATAAACTGTCATCTCTCCATTTTATCAATGATGAAACAAGACAGAGAAGTTAAGTGGCTTGTCCAAGGTGACACATCTAATAAATGGCAGAGTCTGTATTTGAACACAGGCAGCCTACATACAGAATCAGTACCCTTAATATTTGTACCATATTGCATGACATGATCACTTGCATTTTGAAAAGATTGCTGTAACTACAATGTGAAAAATAGATGAGAAGATAATTAGAAAGGACATTGAGAGACCAGTTAAGAGGCTATTGCAATATTAAACAAATGGTAATTGTAGCTGGAGTAGAATGATGGCAAGAGAGATTCAGAGAAGTAGATGGCTTATTATTATACAAAGTGAGTGTATCCTGGGTGAATAAATGAAAAATGAGTGAATGAGCTTAGACACATGTATAATATGGCAGTATGCTGTCTTACTGTACAGTATAAGCAACAACTGTTGAATTATCTGTTGGAATAAAAACCATGAGGTAAATATAAACCTATTTAGATTTATGTTGCTATCAACTAAGGTTTTTAATCTTAAATACTTCGTAGAAAAATATGTTAATCTATAAAGTAGTAGCTTGTATATGTTCATTCCACAAATTTTGGGTGCGCTTAATGCTATAAAGCTCTTCTGTTTCTCATTAGACCTTTAAATACTGTTCAGCACGAAAATGAATTATTACTGCTTCTCAGACATGAGAATAAAGGAAGAATGCTCTAAATATAAATGAACTAAAAGGAAGAGATTATTCACTTTAAAATTGAATATCATAACCTTCCTGAACAGTAAAGGCAGACAGGCAGAATAAGTACTTGGGTCTAATTTGAAAAATCCATATTTCTATTTCAGACATCCTACTATAACCATATCCTGCATTAGTGCATTTTATGGCTAAAACATTTTTATTCCAGAAAGCTAAAAGATGTAATAAGATATAATTGTTCTTAATTCTGCTGTTTCTGTTTCTTTAACAATTCTGATACTTTTTGTAATTGTAAGTACCATCGATAGATACAGACCAATTAATTCTTTGTTAGAAATAAACTTAGTTTTTAAAAATGTCTGAAACACACACAAACTCACTTTGGTTCTAGAATAAGCAAACTGTGAATAATTCACACCATGAAAACTGTGAATTAAGAATCATTCTAGTTAGAGATAAATGGGGAACTGATAGTACAAGAATGTAAATCAGAATTTGCAGTGAATGGCAGGAACTTTCTCTTCTCTCTTCTACCCTCTGAGCAAGTTAGGTGAGGCTCAGCAAGGTTGATGTCCTCAGAGTTGGAAGCTGCGATGGTCTAGAGCAGGGTATCAGAACCTGGGTCTTTGAGGGTAGGAGGGTGGCCAGGAATGGTAAGTCAGAGCCTAAGTAGAGATGGGACAGCCTCCATGTGAGAGGATGGCAGACTCAGTGCGGGGTATCAGCATAAATGGGATGAAGAGGATGACCATTTGGGAGAGTGGGAAGAGTGGCAGCTACAATCCATTGCAGTATGTTGGAGCCTAATGCAGGAGGGCAACCAGCCTCAGGGTAGTAGAACCCAGGTGGAGAGAGGGGGCAGTCTATGCATACAGCAGCACAGTGGCATCAGCCTGACAAGAGTGTCAGAGTAGGGGACAGCAGTGGCAGTCTAATAAGGTGTGAAGCCTTGAGTACAGTGAGGAGGATACCTGTGTGTAGCCATGGTGGCAATGAGAGACTGATTATCTACTGGGGATTGTTTAAGTGAGTAAATATATTAAGGATAAAGGGAACCAGGCCTTTTCACTGTTGGAGAAAGAAATTACAAATATTGAAAAGGTGTTGAGTTAGATTGGAATTGGAGATGGTGTAAACTGATGGTTTTCTGTATAGATAGATGGATAGATATAGAAATAAAGAGGTTAATGTTTGGTTAGTTTAATTTTGACTCAGATCTTCTTTAATCCACAAAGTCACATTGACAGGGAAGATACTTAATGATTTGACACATCCTGAGGTCTGCTTTCCAAAAGTTGGCCATTTAAACTTAAAGCAAAATTCATACATCAAAATTTGTAACTCTTCTAATTCATATCCCTTTCCCCACAAAGCATGTGGTTCTTCATTTTATGATTTTACTGAACCTTGGAACAGTTTAGCAAGGAGAAATGGGTAAACCTCTAGTGGCCACTCGTTCTATCTACATACCAGCCTGAGTCTGGATGAATACCTTGGACATATCAACAATGTTCTTGTCTTTTTCTTGCCATAGTGACCAGAAAGACTCTGAAATTTTTAACTTTCACAAATCACTTAATCTTTTGAGAACCCATTTCTCTCGCTATAAAATAAGGATAATACCACCAACTTCATAGGGTTGTGGGTGAAAATTAAATGAGAAATGCATGGAAATTTTCTCTAGATATTACACATTGGAGTGTGCTTCCCTTCAAGTGTCTTTCTACTTTCTTACTGATGACTCAGGGGTCCTGTAACTTGGGTCTCTTAGAGTCTCTTAATTCTTAAGGAGTGAACTTATGAAAATCTCTTCCACAAGTTTCTGTATAATAAAATTGGCCAGATTGTGTCTCACATCTTCCAATTTGTGCAAGAGCAAATAATGATTAGCGTAGAATTGTGAAAAACTATGATATGTCCCTTTACAACAAATAATCTTAGTGTTTCTAAGTGTAGAGCAAACTTTTTAATTTCTATATAAGCAATTAGGCCCCAGAGGTCCATGTATGCTCCTTTTTTTCCCCTTTGGAGAAAAGTCTGAGGCAGTCATTTATTGCATACTCTTCCTTCAATATTTTAGTGAAAGCACACTTCAAACCCAGTCTTTCATTATCACTACTGGCCTGTCAATAGTCAAATATATAGCTATTGAATGAAAACTTCTATTTTACTATTAACACCATAAGAAAGGAAAATAATATTGACATCTGACATGTTTAAGGATGTTTAAGAGGTAAAATTAAGGAGACTGGCCCATTAATTGTGGGATAAAATAGTAATAGTCAAACATTTTAATTAGTTTATCAAGTCACACTTAGAAGCATCTTATTAATTTACTCCTGTACTGAAATGAAGATACAGTAAAATTCAAAAGAAATTGAGGTTCAAAATAAATTTTACTTTTGAGCTTGGAATACAAAAATGTAACAGACTGTTGTCCTAATTATAATACCTTTTGACATCTTAGAGTTCCTTGCCACATCTGAATAAACTGTCCATTTCTACATAATTGTTGTCATTTGTGTCAATCCTTTTTGAAAGTAGATAAATACATTTTTTAAAACTTGGGAAAAGTAAGTGTTGGTCTGTTTATGTAAAATTTCCGTCTATTGCATTTGAAAAAAAAGCTGGGCACAGTGGTTCACACCTGTAATCGCAGCAGTGTGGGAGGCTGAGGCCAGAGGATCACTTGAGCCCAGGAGTTTGAGACCAACCTGGGCAACAGGACAAAACCCTATCTCCACAAAAAATGCAAAAAACAGCCAGACGTAGAAGCGTGTGCCTGTAGTCCCAGCTACTTGTAGGGCTGAGGTGGAAGGAGGATCACTGAGCCCAGGAGGTGGAGGCTGCAGTGAGCCGTGATTGCGATCACACCACTGCACTCCAGCCTGGGCAACAGAGTGAGACCCTGACTCCAAAAAAGAAAAGAAATCAACCAAAGAAACACAAGCACAACCCTGAAAAATTTTTTTGTTTGCCTTATTTTTGTTTCTTCTTAACTGCTAAACTTTCTCCATGTGTATACTTTTCTCCTAGTATATCTGTTAATTATTACTCTAAACATATGATTTATTTCACATTAGCAAAAAGAAATCATTCCTTTTCCATTTAGAGCCATTTTGTATAAATGTTAAAGGTCTACTGAAGAATTTTAATAGTTTTTCTTTAAGTTTTTTTAGAGGTATAATGCTTGTAAGTACTTTTTCATGTGCAGTATAAGGTTCATTCTAGTGCTCTTTTAGGAATAAAAAAAATTCTTGAAGTTATTTTTAAAAGTCTGAAATTATGTATTCATTTTAAATGCTGTGTATGGTAATGATTTATTGAAATGAAAGCTCGTAGCAGGCCAGACACAGTGGCTCACACCTGTAATCGTACCACTTTGGGAGGCTGAGACAGGCAGATCCTTTGAGCCCAGAAGTTCGAGACTAGCCTGGGGAACACGGTGAAACCCCTGTCTACAAAAAAATACAAAACTAGCCAGGCATGGTATCACACTGCTATTGTCCCAGCTACTCGGGAGGCTGAGGTGGGAGGACCACTTGATCCCAGAAAGTTGGTGGTGCTTTGGTGAGCTGTGATGGTGCCACTGTACTACAACCTGGAAAACAGAGTGAGACCCTGTCTCAAAAAAAGAGAAAAAAAAAGGAAAAGGAAAGGAAAGCTAGTAGCAGCCACCCTACCAGGTTGCAGGCAAGTTTTTGATGTTGAATAAAGAATTATATAGAGTCAATATAAAAAGGACAAAATTACCATGTAAATTTAATGTGGCACTAATAGTGCCTAGTTTATGTTCATGTACAAGAGAATTCATTTGCTTAATTATTCACTCAATGCCTCCCACCAGTATTACAGTCACTGTAAGTTGTACAAGAAAGGATAAACAGCTAAATTATGCACATATGTTCTGAATGTTGCTGTTTTTGATCATGGAGACTTCTGATTAAATTAACATGCATCTGTATCTATTGTATAAAATTGAATACATTTATCATAATTTCTTAATTTTAAATATTAAGATTTTTTCAATATTATGGATAAAAATCAGCCATAAGAGTTCTGTCTAGATCAGTGTTGCTTCTTCCAAAATATAATAGGACATGTATAGATAAAACTAAATTATCTCAATATTTAACCATAATTATATGCTAAGAATAATATGAGGTCACTCTTTGGAGTTATTCCCATGAATATACCAAGAACTAAGTATCCCTTCACATTGAATTAGAGCCAGGAAGCCTATTTGCTTTCCAAATAATAAATAGTCTTAGAGCATTTACTTAACTAAGTGAATAAGCATCAACACAAAGGAACAAAACTAATTAAGTCAAGACATCTGGATCATTGATTTAGCTCTGTTTCTTAGCTCTGTTACCTTGGGCAAATAGTTTAATCTGGAGGCTTTAGAAAATCTGTAAATAGAGGCTGATCTTTGAAGTCTCTTCTAGCTGTAAAGGCCTGTGATTAGATTTCATAAACATTGCAGTCACCAAGTAGATTGAGTCTCAGGGGCAAGGGGAAGGCCGACTAGAGTACAATGGAAAATGAGCCCAGGGAGAAGTAAAGAAATCAAAGAGAGATGGTGCAAAGGGATGCTTAGCACCATTCTAGAGAATTTAAAAAATATGAGTACATATACACAAAAGACTAGCTTGTTCTTGTATCCCGTTTGCTAATTATGTTCTCTGGTGTCAGGATAAAATGTCAGCACAGGGGAGTCATACTGTGTTGCTAATTGGTGTGAGGGTAGAGGAACTCCTGGCAGGATGTGGTCCAGGTTGGCAGGAAGTGGTCCAGGTTGGTAGGTAGTAGGGGTGATGTGCAAACAAATGACTAGAGAATCTGAGCAAAGGCTAAACAGTATAATATAAAGAAAACTAGATTTAAAATAATTAATCCTAAATTCTAGTTTTGACGTTAACCCTAACTACTGAATGACCCTGTGCTCAAGTTTGAGATCTTGGGAGGCAGAGCAGTGCTGAACGATAGAGAGGCTAATGTCAAACAGAAATGAAAGGCAGCTACTGGCTCATGCCTGTAATCCCAGCACTTTAGGAGACCAAGGTGAGTGGATCACCTGAGATCAGGAGTTTGAGACCAGCCTGACTAACATGGAGAAACCCTGTCTCTACTAAAAATGCAAAATTAGCCAGATGTGGCACATGCCTGCAATCCTAGCTACTGGGGAGGCTGAGGCAGGAAAATCACTTGAATCGGGGAGGCACAGATTGCAGTGAGCCAAGATCATGCCTTTGCACTCCAACCTGGGCAACAGAGGGAAATTCTGTCGCAAACTGACCACCCCCCATCCCCCGCAAAAAAAAACCAAAACCAAAACAACAACAAAAAAGGCAAGTACTGGAAGGAATGACACACACCGGTAATCCCAGCACTTGGGGAGGCCAAGGTAAGAGCATCCCTTAAAGCCAGGTGTTTGAGACCATCCTGGCCAACATAGTGAGACCCTGTCTCTACAAATAAAATAAATTAGCTGAGCATAGTGCCACACACCTGTAGTCCCAGCTGCTCAGGAGACTGAGGCAGGAGTGCTGGAGCACAAGAGGTCAATGCTGCAGTGAGCTATGATTGTGCCATTGCACTCCAGTCTGGGTAACAGAATGAGACCCTATCGCTTAAAAAAACTGCGTTAAATGCATTATTTACATTTCATTTAATCTTTTCACTTTAGAATTGTGTAATTCAGTTTTACAGTTGTGGAACAGAAAGCTCAGATCAAGAGCTAGTAAATGACACTGGGTTAGGTGGTAGATACAAAGAATTAGAAATGGATCTGTACTTAGAGTTTTTATTGTACTAAAAGCTGTAAGTGAGCATAGAAAATGTTAACATACTGTTCATGTATAGTTATTACAGAACTGATGTTTGGTCTGATGTACTATGTACTATTTTAATGCATGGAGGTACCAGTATTTTAGTTGGTATAATACAGTTATTTTGGAATTTCAAAAAATCGGAATCACTTGCATGTTGAGATGTGCCAGCTAGTTATTAGAATTTCAGCTGTGGAAAGGTCACTCTTCTATAATTCCATAATTTTCAGAAGATGAAGAAAATAATTGGTAAAGTATGGCTCTGTAGCAGAGCAATTTTTTTTTAGTGCTTTACCATTTATCGATCTTTCACATACGTTCTCTTTTGACACAACATCCCTGTGAAGTAGGCAGCACAGGTATTCTCAATTTGACAGTTGAGGAAAGTGAATCTCAGAGCAGTTAACTGATATGAATAATTACTAATTCTAAGACTTTCTGGGCCAGGCACAGTGGCTCATGCCTGTAATCCAACATTTTGGGAAGCCAATATGGGCAGATCACAAGGTCAGGAGTTCAAGACCAGCTTGGCCAACATGGTGAAACCCTGTCTATACTAAAAATACAAAAATTAGCCAGGCATGGTGGTGGGCACCTGTATTCCCAGCTACACAGGAGGCTGAGGCAGGAGAATCGCATGAACCTGGGAGGCGGAGGTTGCAGTGAGCTGAGATCGTGTCACAGCACTCTAGCTCTAGCAACAGCGCGAGACCCCATCTCAAAACAAACCAAAAACCACCCTCACTTGACCCCACTCTTCTCTTTGGCTATTTTCTGTATGTCTTCTCTCCTTTCAAGCAAAATTCCTTGAAAGCAATGTCCATACTTACTGTCTTCAACTTCTGTCTAATCTTTTTGGAACCCATTTCAGTCAGGCTTTTGCCCTCATTATTTCAACAGAAGTGCTCTTATTAAGACTATCAGTGACCTGCATGTTGCTAAAGTGGTCAGTTTTAAGTCTTTTTACTACTTTTACTAGCGCCTGACAAAGTAGATTACTTTCTCCTCCTTGAAATAATACATTATTAATTTGGCGTCCTTTTTCTCTCCCCCAGATGTTGGCTTTTAATTTTGTTTGTTTTGTTCATGTCCGTAACAGTGGGTACTTGGTATTTGATTTTGCCCTTTTCTCACCTATCACTTCTTTTTATCCAATGAAGCTTGATTTGGATAATCAGGGTAAGTCAGTTAAAGTGTTCAATCTGTGTATATAGTTTGTCAAGTAAATTTCAACCCTTACAGTCTGAAATGTTGCAAAGTCAGGCTGCACTACATGTTTGGCATCTCATTCTTCATCATACTTAATTTGTCACTGCATTCGATAGAGCAAAGCAGAACAAAGAAGTTTTTACTAACCAACCACATGACAGAGACTTTTGACTCCAGGCCTGGTGGAAATTCAGAAAGAGAAAATCGTATAAAGGAATGAAGTTCCTTAGAAGACCTTGGAAGATCCTGTTAACAGGTCAACCTAACTAGCTGTAAATGTCCTGAATTCAGGACTAAGATTTTCATCACTATAGTGATCTTCATTTGTTGTCTTATGAATTATGCCACACTTTTCTAGTTTTCCTTCTTCCTCATTGGTCACTCCTCAGTGTCCTCTGCTGGTTCTTCACCAATTCCTTGGCTTCTGAATGTTGGTGTGCAACCAGGCTTAATTGAGATCACATCCAGGGTCATTTCTTTATCGCATATCTTCAGCAGGACCACTTCTATTAATTCCAGACATATGTATTGAGCTGCCTACTCAACATATCAACCTGGATGACTTAAGGACATCTCAAACTTAACTGTCTAAAACCAAACTTTTCTCTTCCCATCGCCCAAACTTGATCCTTTATTTTAGTTAAAAGCAGTTCTATCCTTCTACTTCATGGGGGTCAAAGTTGATGTTTTTCTTTCGCAACCCTTGCTCAAAACATTAGAAAATTTTGTTAACACTAACTTCAGAATATATCCAAAATCTTGCCACTTTTTACCACCCTGCTGCTTTCAATCTGGACCAAACCAACCTCATCTCTGGTCTGGATTATTGCAGTAGCCTCCTTAAAAGTCTCCCTTGCTCTGAGTCTGTGGTGTGTGTGTGTGTGTGTGTTGTATTTTTTTAAAGGTAAAGCCTATAGCACCCGGTATACCCAAGCAGTCTCCCATCCAAACACTAACCAGGCCCTACCCTGCTTAGCTTCCAAGATCAGATAAGGTCAGGCGTGTTCAGGGATGATGGGTCTGTGGACCTTGAGCTAGTTTTAAATCAACATAGAAACACTCCAGTGATCTATTTAAGAATTTGTATTAGGTCATGCCAGGTTTATTGGAGGTTATGCCCTGTAGTGTATTTCCAACTCAGGGTTCAAGCCAAGGTCCTTATGGTGGAAGATAGGACATATAAACTGGCATTCTGGCCCTCGCACACTCCACTTCAATATCTACTACTTTTTCCTCTTGCTCACTCAGCTATGGCTTGCTTATTCAGCTTCTTGCTCTTCCTGAAATACATCAAGCATGTGTAGGCCCAGGGTTTTAACCGTTTTAACAACTGAACTTGTAACTGCACTAGTTCTCTAGGTAAGCTGAAGTATTAGGGGTATAGACAGTTTATCCGAAGTAATAGGAAGGCCTAATGAAAACATGCAGTTACTGTGGTAAAAATAGAGTTGGTGAACAAGGAATTACCGTCTGACTACTTTTAGCAAAGTAGGAGGCAAGATTATTAGCTAAACGTGAGATGGATAGGAGGTGGTATAAATTTCAAGTAAAAGAATAAGGTACGGGATAGTTGGCTAGGTTAATGAAATAGTGAATGGAGTTGAGCTAAGTAGTATTAAAGTCCCACAGGTAATATACATGGATTTCAAAGGATAACTAGACAACCCAGTTCTTTCTTTTTTCCAGACTTCTTCAGCAGCATGAAGAAGGGTTAGTAAAAAACTAACCATAAATCAGGGTTGAAATTTTGCAAAGCTAGAGAGGGCAAAACAGTGAGTATATTTGGAAGGAGTGACTGTAATGATGGCTTAGGAATTTAAGCTGTATAAAGATGGAAATGAAGACAGGAGGGGGGGTGAGAGATAATAATTAGTAGGATCAATGGATTGTGTTCTCTGTGGGGTCAAGAAGTTGTTTGACTTGGGGTATTCCAGGGCGTAACTTGACAAGGCTAGCTGTCTGAGAATGAGATTCTTGAAATTTATTGCAGGGAAGTGGAGTGGGAGAGACATGATTGGCATTCTTCCTACTTCATAAGGCAGTTATTGCTAATGACAATGGAGATGACCATGGGAGTGACTTATTGGGGTGGAGTGGAAGTGAAAGTCATAGAGAAGTCAAAAAAATTGCAGTACGGTATTGGAAAGGGAAAGATCATTTAGATAGATTTTGAAGTCACTAAGAGCTTAATTTAAATTTTAATTAAAAATTTAAATAAAAAGATTTGGAGAAGTTTCCCAAATATGGAAGTTTTCACCTGTCTTTTAAAAAAACAACACCATGAGAAACCAACAATAATTAAATTGATCTTTTTTTTTTAACTCTACAATATTTTTCAATTTTCTTTGAGGATAGATGTGGTTGATTCTGAATTGGATATTGGTTTTTTAGGTCTGTGAGATGGAAACAAACAGTTCTACAGTCCATACGAATTAAAGAGGAGAAAAGTCAGTTGTGTTAGATCTTTAAAAACATTTTTGGTGGTAGTTTAGTATTCAGAAGTGCTGGAGGAACTCTGGCACAAAGTCAGAGCCGTAGAGCAAGCCCAAACTAGGACAGCAAAGTCATTATTCTGCTTTTTAGTGAAGAAAGTATTTTTTAAGTGATGGTGACCCTTGGTTTTTTACCAAAAAGTACTTTATTGGGACTTCATTTGGATGCAAGGCTGTATCAAAGTAATTAGGAAAACAAGGATTGAATATTAAATAGTGACTTCTAAAAAATAACATTTTGTGATATATAAAATATTAATATATAATTAATATATATATTAATTTAAAATAGTTCTTTTAAATTAAATTACATTAAAGGCATACAGATAAAAGCAAGAAGATTTAGTAAACATAATATTTAGTGCCTCACATACCTATACAGTAGAACCTTGGAGCAACATATAATTTGAGTTATACTACATAGTGTGGACATTTATGTTAGTGCTAATGCCAGCTTTAATTTAGAATATTTTCCTTGTGTTTCCAAGTAAATACAGTAAAATAACTTTAACTGTTTATAAAATTTAAAAAGAATGCCCAAAGGAAACAGAAAATAAGAGCTTTCTTGAGTTTAAATATTAGATGATAAGATTTAAATTAGAGTTCACCACTGATACAGAGATTGATTCACACAAGCTACGGTAAGAATGAATGTATTGGAAAATGAAGTGAGAGGGTAATTAAGACAAGGAAATGAGGAAGTTGGACTCAGTAAGTCCAACTAGCTGAAATTACTACCTTGTAATTTATTCCAGATAGGAATAAGAGCAGTGCTAAAGGTAGAGAGAATAGGGAAGTGATGCCTCTTTGATGACTTAATCATCTTCTTTATTTCTAACACACACATGATTTCAGAATACTACTTACCTAAACTTCTTTAGTTTGTCTTGATCTTTTCCCTTGAACTTTTCCATAGTCCCAAAGTATTTGCTGCTGTGGAGCAGGAAGATTTATGATCTCAGACTTTGAAACTTAAAGAGATTGGAGGATGTTACTTTTGAAAAATCTAAGACTTCATGACTTGATTCTTATATTTTATTATTATTTATTTTTAAGAGATTGGGTCTTGTACTGTCACCCAGGCTGGAGTGTAGTATGTGATCATGACTCACTGCAGTTTCAACCTCCCAGGCTCAAGCAGTCCTCCCACCTCAGCCTTCAGAATAGCTGTAATTACAGGCAAGGCCATGATGCCTGGCTAATTTTTTTAAAAAATTATTTTTTGAAGAGATATTCTTGCTGTGTTACCCAGACTGGTCTTGAACTCCTGGACTCAAGCAATCCTCCCACCTTGGCCTCCCAAGTGCTGGTATTACAGGCGTGAGCCACTGTGCCTGACTGACTGTTGTATTTTAACTTAAAAACTTTCTATTTTATATTGTGGTGATCAAAACCATTCTTTCTTTCTAGCCTTCTTCTCTCATGTTTCTGGAGTTGTTTGATCACTAATGATGTGACCACTAAAGAAAGGCTGAATGACTTTTTTCCCCCACTCCAAAGAGACAGGGTCTTGCTCTGTCACCCAGGGTAGAGTGTTGTGACACGATCATAGCTCACGGTAATTTTGAATGTTTGGGCCCAAGCTGGCCTCCCATTTCAGCCTCCCTAGGAGCTAGAACTACAGGCATGTGCCACCATGACCTAATGTAAAAAAAAAAATTTTGTTTGTTGTCCTCCCACCTGGGCCTCCTAAAGTGCAGGGATGATAGGCATGAGCTACCACCAGGTCACAGATGTTACAAAGAAGATAATTTGTTTCACTTGCAGCTAAACTTGTATTATATTTTACCTTTATGGTGCCTTTTAAAAGCTGATACCTGTTTTTTAAAGTTGGCTTTTATTTGGGATCAATTTATTTCAAAGTATAGTACAGCCTTAATCAAATATACTTAATACAATTATAGGCTTAAGTTTTCCAATTGTACAGTTCTATTTTTGAGTTTTAAATCAACATTAACTATTAAACATTGGATCCATATATACAGTTTTTGTCAGTTAAAGATACATTTAAAACTTTAAAAAATGATATATAAATAAATTTTATAATTTATAACTTATTCTTCAGTAACTGAAAAATGAAATTTGACTGGTGACCAACTCTAAAAATACCTTTAGAGGAGAAGGATCCAAGATGGCTGATCCCTAACATCCCGGGATTGCAGCTCTCAGGGAAGGCGCGGAGAACTAGAGGACGCCACACTTTCAGACAAAGTCTGGTCGCTCACGGAGCAGAAGATCCCCCAGTGGTGGAAAAACACGAGTCGCCAGCGCGACTCTCGTGGTCGGCGCAGCGGTTCCGCCGGCACCTCGACACGGCAGCGCTCAGCGCAGAGTAAACGGGACAGGTTCCCCTTCTGACCGAGGTTTGGAGCCCCGGGAAGGCAGAGTCGCCTACTACAGAAACAAGAAGGAAGCCCGACAGGAGAATCCAGGGCAGAAAAGCACCATCAGTTTTAATGCCACTGCTCTGGCCCTGGGAACTAACAACCTGGACGTCCACTCAAGAGACCTAATCTGAAAGTTGGTAATTTCAGAGACGACAGGAGGATAAATTTACAATGACGGGAAGAAACCAGCGTAAAAAAGCTGAGAATACTCAGTCAGAACGCCTCTCCCTCTAAAGATGATCACAGTTCCACATCAACAATGGAACAAGGCTTGATGGAGAACGAGCGCCTCCTGATGACAGAATCACTCTTCAAGGAATGGATAATAACAAACTTCGGTGAGTTAAAAGAACATGTTGTAGCCCAACGTAAAGAAAGTAGGAACTTTGAAAAAAGGTTTGATGAAATCCTATTGAGAATAGACAACTTAGAGAGGAGTATGAGTGAATTAATGGAACTGAAGAATACAATACAGGAACTCCGAGAAGTATGCACAGGTTTAAACACTCGAATTGTTCAAGCAGAAGAAGGGATATCAGAGGTCAAAGTCCAACTTAATGAAATAAAACGTGAAGAAAAGATTAGAGAAAAAAGGATAAAAAGGAATGAGCAAAGTCTCCAAGAAATGTGGGACTATGTGAAAAGACCAAATTTACGTTTGATAGGTGTACCTGAATGCGACGGAGAGAATGAATCCAACCTGGAAAATATTCTTCAGGATATTCAGGAAAATTTTCCTAAACTAGCAAAGCAGGACAATATTCAACCCCAGGTAATACAGAGAACACCACAAAGATAATCCTCAAGAAGAGCAACCCCAAGGCACATAATCGTTAGATTCACCAGGGTTGAAACGAAGGAGAGGATACTAAGGGCAGCCAGAGAGAAAGGTCAGATTACCCACAAAGGCAAGCCTATCAGACTTACAGCAGATCTCTCAGCAGAAACTCTACAGGCCAGAAGAGAGTGGGGGCCAATATTCAACATCCTCAAAGAACAGAACCTTCAGCCCAGAATTTCATATCCAGCCAAACTAAGCTTCACAACTGAAGGAAAAATAAAATCTTTTATGAACAAGCAAGAACTCAGAGATTTTATTACCACTAGGCCTGCTTTACAAGAGCTTCTGAAAGAAGCATTACACACAGAAAGAAACAACCAGTATTAGCCTTTCTAAAAATACACCAAAAAGTAAAGAGCACCAACATAAAGAAGAATTTACACCAACAAATGGATAAAACAGCCAGTCAACATCAAATGGCAGTAACCCTAAATTTAAATTGACTGAATTTCCAATCAAAAGACACAGCCAAAACCCAACGGCATGTTACATCCAGACCTGTTTCACATGCAAGGATACACAAAGATTCAAAACAAATGGATGGAGAAAGATTTACCAACCAAATGGAGAGCAAAAATAAATAATAAATAAATAAAAAGCAGGAGTTGCAATTCTTGTATCGGATAAAATAGATTTTAAAGCAACAAAGATATAGTGGTAAAAGGATCAATGCAACAACAAGAGCTCACGATCCTAACACCCAGATAGGAGACATAGATTCAATGAGACAGAAAATTAATAAGGATATCAAGGACTCGAACTCAGATCCAGAACAAGTAAACTTAATAAATATTTATAGAGCTCTCCACTTCAAATACACAAAATATACGTTCTTGTCAATACCACATCACACCTACCCATTAGTTTAAATGAAACATTGATTGGCCATTATTAATACCCAATTTTTTTCAAAATAAAGCAATATTTCCATTTACTCTCCCTCTTTCTCTTCCTCTTTCTTCCTCTCCTTTACTTATTTTTTTTTTCTTTTCTTTCCTTCTCTCAAAAAAAAAAGAAATCAACTTGTAAACCTCTAGATCCAGGTCGGCAATGTCTCTTTCATTGCTTGATTTCCTTTCTTCCCTTCCCTCCCTCCCTCCCTCCCCGCTTCCTCCCTTCCTTCCTTCCTTCATCCCTTCCTTCCTCCCTACCGTCCTTATTCCCTTCCTTTCTGCCTTCCTCCCCCCCCCCCAAAAAAAAATAAATAAAAATACTTTTAGAGGAGAGAGCTAATACATAGATAGAGTCCAGGGTGTAATCCAGTAGAATTACAGCATGCATGATTTTGAGTATTGGAGAAAATAAGAATGACATTTAGTTTTTAAAAACAGTCTGAGGCCAGGCACAGTGGCTAATACCTGTAATCCCAGCACTGTGGTAGGCCGGGGCAGGCAGATCGCCTGAGGTCAGGAGTTTGAGATCAGCCTGGCCAACATGGTGAAAATGTCCTGGGTTACAGAGTAAGACCCCATTTCAAAAAAATAAAATAAAAAAAGAAAAACAGTCTGATGCAGGTCTTAGATATCAATTTTTTAGATGAAGTAATTTTTCTTTGGGAGTCCTGAAAGAGCTTGAGAAGTGATAAACAGAAAATGAATTATTTATGGGAACTAGAGATGGAAGACATAACAAGAAGAGAAAAGCCAGTAAGGCCATGTTAGTAGGGTAGGAAGGACTTGATATAAATTAGATAAAGGATAATGCATTATTTAAAGCATAGGTCTTCAAAGAAGAGCACACAAGATAATCCACTGACATAAGGAGAAAAGAACTTAGAACTTCTGTTTACATTAAATAAAAAATAAGAAACAGGATACTTTACTAGTGTTTAAAATGTGAGTTGTTACTGGTGTCTGGTCTTGGACGTAAAACGTTTCATATAAAGAAACCACAGATTGGGCTGGGTGTGGTGGCTCACACTTATATAAGTCCCAGCGCTTTGGGAGGCCCAGGTGGGAGAATTGCTTGAGGCCAGGACTTCAAGCCCAGACTGAGCAACAAAGCAAGGTCCGGTCTTTACTATATATATATATACACGTATATATATATGTATGTATCTATTTGAACCGGAGTCTCGCTCTATCACGAGGCTGGAGTGCAGTGGTGCGTTCTGGGCTCACTGCAACCTCTGCCTCCTGGTTCAAGTGATTCCCCTGCCTCAGCCTCCTGAGTAGCTGGGATTACAGCCACATGCCACCACGCCTGGCTGATTTGTTTGTATTTTCAGTAGAGATGGGATTTCACCATGTTGGCCAGGATGGTCTTGACCTCTTAACCTCATGATCCACTTGTCTTGGCCTCTCAAAGCATTGGGATTACAGGCGGAGACACCGTGCCTGGTCTAGAAAATATTTTTAAAAATTAGTCAAGCATGTTGGTGCATGCCTGTAGTCCTAGTTACTTGTGAGGCTGAGGCTGGAGGATGGCTTAAGCCCAGGAGTTTGACGCTACAGTGAGCTCTGATGGTGCCACTGCATTCCTAGGTGAAAGACCCAGACCCTATCTCTTTAAAAACTAAAAAACAAAAAGGAAACCATGGATTAAAGGTAGTACTTTAATGTGAAAATAGGCAAACGATAAGAAATGGCTAGGCCAATGCTTCTTTTTTTTTTTTTTTTTTGAGACGGAGTTTCACTCTTGTTACCCAGGCTGGAGTGCAATGGCGCGATCTCGGCTCACCGCAACCTCCGCCTCCTGGGTTCAGGCAATTCTCCTGCCTCAGCCTCCCGAGTAGCTGGGATTACAGGCACGCGCCACCGTGCCCAGCTAATTTTTTGTATTTTTAGTAGAGACGGGTTTCACCAGGTTGACCAAGATGGTCTTGATCTTTTGACCTCGTGATCCACCCGCCTCGGCCTCCCAAAGTGCTGGGATTACAGGCTTGAGCCACTGCGCCCGGCCAATTTTTTTTTGAGACTGAGTCTCCCTGTGTTGCCCAGGCTGGAGTGCAGTGGCACGCTCATGGCTTACTGCTGCCTCTACCTGCTGAGCTTAAGTGATCCTTCCAGCTCAGCTTCTCAAGTAGTTGGGACTATAGGCAGGTATCACCATACCCAGTTAATTTTTGTATTTTTAGTAGAGATGGGGTTTTGCCATGTTGCCCAGGCTAGTCTCAAACACCTGAGCTCAACCAATCCCCCTGCCTTGGCCTCCCAAAGTGCTGGGATTACAGGTGTGAGCCACCACGACCCTCTGGCTTCTGCAATTTTTTAGTTATGTTAAAAGTCAAGACTATGCCAAATTTTACTCAGTTTATTGATAATGTTTGGAACCCTCTTCTTAAAAATTATAGTAAAATATAGATAACCTAAAAACTACAATTTAAAGTGTATAGTTCACTGGTGTTAAGTACATTCACACTGTTGTACAGCCATCACTATCATCCATCTCTAGAGCTTTTTCATGATCCCAAACTGAAACTCTGTACCCATTAAACAATAATTCCTCATTTCTTCCTCCCCCATCCCCTGGTAACCACCAATCTACTTCCTTCATTATGCCGATTGAAACATGCCAGTCATCAATGATAACAATTATATGATTTCATTTATATGAAGTGTCTAGAATAGGTAAAGCTGTGGTTACAGAAAGATCAGCAGTTTCCTAAGACTGGTCGTGTTGGAGAGGGGGAAGTACGGAGTGACTCCTCATGAGCACCAACTTTTCTTCTGGGGTAAGGAAAAGTCAGAGTAAAATGATTAGTGGTTTTAGGGGGTAAGGGGAATACATAGGTGAACCACAGGAAATTTATTTTTGGTGGGGACATGAAGATTTTTTTTTTACTGTATAAAATATACATAATGTAAAATTTGCTGTCTTAACCATTTTTAAATGTATAGTTTAGTGGCATTAAGTGCATTTATATTGTCGTACAGCCATCACCACCATAAATCTCCAGAATGATCTTCATCTTAATTTCTTATTCCTTCCTACCCCATTCCCTGTCAATTACCGTTCTACTTCCTTATTTCTGATTTTGACTATTCTAGGTACCTCATATAGGTGGAAACATACAGTATTTGTCCTTTTCTGACTGTCTTATTTTACTTAGCATGATGTCATCAATATTTATCCATGTTTTGTAGCATGGCCAGAATTTCCTGCCTTTTCAAGGCTGAATAATATTCACTGTCTTTATATACCACATTTCTTTATCATTTATCTGTTGATGGACAAGTGAGTTGCTTTCATAATGCTGCTATGAATATGTGTTACTGGAAAGTCTCTTGAAATTTTGAACTTAGCGGTGAAAGGCAGCACACTGTTAGAAATATACTTGCTTAAAGGAAAAATGGTTTCTTCTGACGCCAAATGTGTGAGTTTTTTCCACTTGAACAACCAGTTCTTCAACTCTCTGGACACTACTAGATGTCTTGCAGTTCAATTTTGTCACTATCTATCTGGAGTTAATATAGATCCTACAGTTGAAGGATTCAGTTCCATAATACTGCCGAGACTTCAAGCTTCAGTTGCAGGTCCTGGACTTCTGGTACTTGATTGACTTGGTTACAAATCAGGGGTTCCTGTGATCCCCTTCTCAGGCTTGATAATTTGCTGTAATGGCTTACAGAACTCCGGGAAACACTTGATTTACTGTTGCTGGTTTATTACAAAGGATATCGTAAAGGTCACAGATGAACAGCTAGATTAAGAGGTACCTAGGGTAACTTTGGAAGGGCCCAGGGTGCAGGATTTTCTGTTCCTGTGGAGTTGAGATGCACTGCAAGTGGATGTGTTCACCTACCCAAAAGGCTTCCAAACTCATAGTTTAGGGTTCTTATGGAGGCTCCATTACATAGGTATGATTGATTAAATCATTAGTTACTGTTAATTAAATTCAATTTCCATCCCTTCTCTCTTCCCAGGAGGCTGGGGGTAGGGAGAGCTGAAAGTTTCAACCCTCAATCTCGTGGTTGGTTCCTCTAACAACCAGCCCCTATCCTTCAAAGTCATCTCATTAGTATAAATTTAGGTATGATTGAAAAGGAGTTATTATGAATAACAAAAGATGCTCCTCCTACCCCTATGACTCAGGGGATTCCAAAGGTTTCAGAAGCTCTGTCAGGAACCAGGGGTGGAGAGCAAATGCAAGTATTTCTTATGTAGCTGTATTAGTGTGTTTGCATGCTGCTAATAAAGACACACCCAAGACTGGGTAATTTACAAAGGAAAGAGGTTTAATTGACTCATAGTTCCACATGGCTGGAGAGGCCTCACAATACTGGCGGAAGGGGAATGAGGAGCAAAGTCACGTCTTACATGACAGCAGGCAAGAGAGCACGTGCAGGGGAGCTCCCCTTTATAAAACCATCAGATCTTGTGAGACTTATTCACTGTCACAAGAACAGCAAGGGAAAAACCTGCCCTCATGATTAAATTACCTCCTGTGAGGTCCTTCCCATGACATGTGGGGATTATTACAATTTGAGGTGAGATTTGGGTGGGGACACAGAGCCAAACCATACCAGTCAGTGGCACTAGCTCTTTTGTGGTTTAAATAGTGATATTATATGTGTAAAACATGGCAACAAAGTAAATTATCTTAGCAAATATTATTAGAAGGCCGTATAGAAAAATAGAAATTTTTTAAGGAAAGATTTGAGGTGGAGAGTTTGTTGTAAGGTTTGATTAAAATACAGATGTTTCCAGCATTTCTCAGCTTATAATGTATAGATTATGTTTCAATAATGAATAATGTTTCAGTAAAGCAGTTACATTTAAAACTGCCTTTTTGTTACCCACTAAAGGAAAGATGTGTTGAAAAAGATTTGTTCTCAACAGTAAATGTATTAACCACTGATAAAGTAGTGTGTTGGCTAGAATTTCAAAAAGAAAATTGGAATAAGGTTGCATTTATAGGTATGCAAAGAAATCCAAAGCAGTAAGTCCACAGAGTATTAAGTTATATTTTTATTATGGTTAGTTTTATAAAAACAATATCTTTGAGACTATTTACAGTGTTTCCAAATGAAACAGGGAGAGACCATTGACAAATCTTTGTTTCATACAGATTTGCTGTTTAGGCTGTTTCAAGTTTGTTGATGTTTTTCTTTAATTAGTGGCTGACAGTAGTATGCTTACCTACCAGGTATTTTTGGGAAAATTTAAGATAAAAGAGTTTTAATGGTGACTGAAAAGCTGCTTTTCCAAAGAAATTTGAGCTATGCAGAAAGCATATTAATGATGAATATTTGGAAATGTATTCATTATATAATTTTGTTGCTGAAAATGTTTTATTTCACTTGGAAATATTGTTGTGTCTGTACACTTAAAACTATTGGCAAAAGAAATTTTTTACTTGTAAAGTCAGTGTTTTAGTCAGAGTTCTCCAGAGACAGATAATCAACGGTATATATATATATATATACACATATATAGAGGAATTTCTTTTAAGGAATTGGCTCATGTGATTGTGGAAGCTTGGGGTCTGCAGGGTAGGCCCAGGGAACAGTTGTAGTCTCAGACCAAAGTCAGTATTCTGGCAGAATTCTTTCTTGCTGGGGGAAGGTGAGTCTATTCAATGAAAGCCTTCACCTGATTAGATGAGACCCACCTACCCATTTTTGGAGCATAATCTGCCTTACTTAAAATTCACCTATTTAAATATTAATTTTTTCCTTCCCTCTTAACCTATCCCCTTACCCCCTCTTCCTTCTTCCCTTTTTCCTTCCTTTCCTTTGGACAGAATTTTACTCTGTCACCCAGGCTGGAGTGCAGTGACACAGTCACAGCTCACTATAACTGGAATTCCTGGACTCAAGGGATCTTCCTGCCTCTGCCTTCACCTGGCTAATTTTATTTATCTATTTAATTTATTAATATTTATTTTTATCCCCTTACCCCCACTTCCTTCTCCTCTTTTTCCTTCCTTTCCTGTGGACAGAATTTCACTCTCACCCAGGCTGGAGTGCAGTGACACAGTCACAGCTCACTGTAACTGTAATTCCTGGACTCAAGGGATCTTCCTGCCCCTGCTTTTCACCTGGCTAATTTTATTTATCTATTTAATTTGTTAATGTTTATTTTTGAGACAGGGTCTTTCTGTCTTGCCCAGGCTGAATTGCAGTGATCACCGCTCACTGCAGTCATGACCTCCTGGGCTCAAACGATCCTTCCATCTCAAGTCTCCCAAGCAGCTGGAACTATTAGCACATGCTAACATGCCTGGCTAATTTTTAAATTTTTTTTGTAGAGACTGGGTCTTACTATGTCGCTAAGGCTGGTCTTGAACTCTTGAACTGGAGAGATTCTCCTGCTTCAGCTTCCCATAGTGCTGGGATTACAGATGTGAGCCACCTAGCCTTTTTCATGTTTTGTAGAGACAAGGTCTTGCTATGTTGCTCAGGCTGGTTGCAAACTCCTGGCCTCAATGTTAATTTCATCTAAAAAACACTTTCACAGAAACATCCAGAATAATGTTTGACCAAGTAAATAGCTGGGCACAGTGGCACAGCCCAGATGACACATAAAATTAATCATCACAATTAGTATCAGTGGGGTTTGAACTTACTATTTTTTTTTTGAGACAGAGTCTCACTCTGTTGCTAGGCTGGAGGGCAGTGGAGCAATCTCGGTGCACTGCAACCTCTGCCTCCTGGGTTCAAGTGATTCTCCTGCCTCAGCCTCCTGAGTAGCTGGGACTACAGGCACACACCACTATGCCTGGATAATTTTTGTGTTTTTAATGGAGACAGGTTTTCACCATGTTGACCAGGCTGACCTCAAGTGATCCGCCCACTTTGGCATCCCAAAGTGCTGGGATTACAGGTGTGAGCCTGGCCATAATATTTTAAAAGTCATTGCTCAAAGGTTTTTGTTTGTCAGATATGAAAAAAAATTAATGTTCATTTAATTTTCATTTCTTTTAAAAATTTCTGTTGTGAATTTTATAACTACCTAATTCAATAGTATATCATTTAATATGTAAATAACTGCATATAATAGTATTTGTTCAGGTGTTTTACTGAAGGGTTTGGAATTCAAAATTTGGAGACAATCTAGAGGATAAAGAAGTGTCATATAAAATTTGGTGAAGTAGCTTGTGGGAAGAGAAACCTTTGAAGAATTTGGAAAAATAAAGGAAGATTGTTTCAGCTTTGAAGTGACTTTTTTTGGAATTGTTTTTCATTGAGTGTGTTCCAGTTTGATGAGAACTCTAATTTATGATAGTTCATATTCTATAGATTGAGTTTACTGAGCAGCACATTTTCTCGCCATATTCAAATATATTTTGAAACCCAGATGATAATCAGAAAGTTTACTGAAAGAATAAGAGTAGCAACTTGCTTTTAGGAGTAGGTGTTTTTATTTATTTATTTATTTTAGGAAGGGAGGAAAGGAGGAAGGGAGGGAGGGAGGGAGGGAGGGAGGGAGAGAAGGGAAGGAAGGAAATCAAGCAATGAGAGAGACATTGCCGACCTGGATCTAGAGGTCTACAAGTTGATTTCTTTTTTTTCGTTTTTTGAGAGAAGGAAAGAAAAAAAAAGGAGTGAAGGAGAGGAAGAAAGAGGAAGAAAAAGAGGGAGAGAGAACAGAAATGTTGCTTTATTCTAAAAAAAAATGGGTATTAATAATGGCCAATCAATGTTTCATTTAAACCTATGAGTAGGTGTGATGTGGTATTGACAAGAATGTATATTTTGTGTATTTAAAGTGGAGAGCTCTATAAATATTTATTGAGTTTACTTGTTCCGGATCTGAGTTCAAATCCTGGATATCCTTATTAATTTTCTGTCTCATTGAGTCTAAATCTCTGTGTATCTGGGTGTTAGGATCGTTAGCTCTTGTTGTTGCATTGATCCTTTTGCCACTATATCTTTGTTGCTTTAAGATCTATTTTATCAGATACGAGAATTGCAACTCCTGCTTTTTATTTATTTATTTATTTATTTATGCTCTCCATTTGGTTGGTAAATCTTTCTCCATCCCTTTGAGTCTTTGTGTATCCTTGCATGTTAAATGGGTCTGGATGTAACATGCCCTTGGGTTTTGGCTGTATCTTTTGATTGGGGGATTTAGTCGATTTAAATTTAGGATTACTGCCATTTGATGTTAACTGGCTGTTTTATCCATTCGTTGATGTAAGTTCTTCTTTATGTTGATGCTTTTTACTTTTTGGTATATTTTTAGAAAGGCTAATACTGGTTGTTTCTTTCTGTGTGTAATGATTCTTTCAGAAGCTCTTGTAAAGCAGGCCTGGTGGTAATAAAATCTCTGAGTACTTGCTTGTTCATAAAAGATTTTATTTTTCCTTCAGTTGTGAAGCTTAGTTTGGCTGGATATGAAATTCTGGGCTGAAGGTTCTGTTCTTTGAGGATGTTGAATATTGGCCCCCACTCTCTTCTGGCCTGTAGAGTTTCTGCTGAGAGATCTGCTGTAAGTCTGATAGGCTTGCCTTTGTGGGTAATCTGACCTTTCTCTCTGGCTGCCCTTAGTATCCTCTCCTTCGTTTCAACCCTGGTGAATCTAACGATTATGTGCCTTGGGGTTGCTCTTCTTGAGGAATATCTTTGTGGTGTTCTCTGTATTACCTGGGGTTGAATATTGTCCTACTTTGCTAGTTTAGGAAAATTTTCCTGAATATCCTGAAGAATATTTTCCAGGTTGGATTCATTCTCTCCGTCGCATTCAGGTACACCTATCAAACGTAAATTTGGTCTTTTCACATAGTCCCACATTTCTTGGAGACTTTGCTCATTCCTTTTTATCCTTTTTTCTCTAATATTTTCTTCTCGTTTTATTTCATTAAGTTGGACTTTGACCTCTGATATCCTTTCTTCTGCTTGAACAATTCGAGTGTTTAAACCTGTGCATACTTCTCGGAGTTCCTGCACTGTATTCTTCAGTTCCATTAATTCACTTATATTCCTATCTAAGTTGTCTATTCTCATTAGGATTTTGTCAAACCTTTTTCAAAGTTCTTAGTTTCTTTACATTGGGCTGCAACATGTTCTTTTAACTCACAGAAGTTTCTTATTATCCATCTTTGGAAGCCTGATTCTGTTAATGGCATGCACTCGTTCTCGATCAAGTCTTGTTCCCTTGTTGATAAGGAACTGTGATCCTCTTTGGAGGGAGAGGCGTTCTGATTTTGAGTATTCTCAGCCTTTTTACACTGGTTTCTTCCCATCTTTGTAAATTTATCCACCTGTCATCTTTGTAATTACCAACTTTCAAATTAGGTCTCTGAATGGATGTCCAAGTTGTTAATTCCCAGGGCCGAAATATGAGCAACCCACTGCACTGGCCAAAACAACCGCGTTAAGACTGATGGTGCTTTTCTGCCCAGGAATCTCCAGTCTGGCTTCCTTCTTGAATCTGTAATAGGCGACTCTGCCTTCCTAGAGCTCCAAACCTCGGTCAGAAGGGGAACCAGTCCTGTTTACTCTTCACCTAGAGCTGCCGCGCCGAGGTGCCGGCACAACCGCTGCGCCGGCCACAAGAGTCGCGCTAGCGACCCGTGTGGCTCCTCCAAACCTCGGTCAGAAGGGGAACCAGTCCCGTTTACTCTTCATCTAGAGCTGCCGTGCCGAGGTGCCGGCAAAACCACTGCGCTGGCCAGAAGAGTTGTGCTGGCGACCTGTGGAGCTCCTCCACTGGGAATCTTCTGCTCTGTGAGCGGCCAAAATTTGTCTGAAAGTGTGGCATCCTCTCGTTCTCTGAGGTTTCACTGGGAGCTGCAATCCCGAGATGTTAGTGATTGACCATCTTTGATTGTTCCCCCCGTTTTTGTTTTTTTTTTTTTTATGATTTAAGGTGGAGAAAGATATAAGGCAAAGGGAAATAATTCATATGTAAATAACATGACTAAACCACAAGTGATTTTAAAACAAGCTGTAAATATGGAAAGAGATGATACCTGAATATTTTTTCAGCATTGCAGACTTGATATTTGAGAAGGAGACAGCACGAAGTTTATTAGTCAGTTTGGAGCTTGTTCTTAAAGCAAGGGAAATGGTAGTTACTCTGGCAGGACTTGGAGGACTGAAAGAGCCCTGTAGGACAGTGGTACTCTGTTATATGTCATTATCATGTTTTTCCTGCATTGCAGAACATTTTTAATAACATCACCACAATCTTGTTAGGTGGGTGATGGGACTTCCATTTTAAGATGAGAAAACATTTAGGGAGCCTTGTTAGCTTGCCCAGTTTGAAACATCTTGGAAATGACAGATCCCAGAATTTGAACTCAGGTATATTTGATTTTGTCCAGCTAAATATTTCTTCATTGAGTATCTGCTATGGTGCCAAGCACGGTGTTTAGGCTGTGGGAGTTCAGAGTTGAATAATGTGTGATCTGGCCTTCAGTATAGTATGGCAAATGAATAAGATAGTAATTTTAGAGATCCTTGGGGACCTAGAGAAAGACCACTTATTTCAGTTTGAGAGTTTAGGACCGTTTTCTGGTAGACATAATACCTGAACTGAATCTCAAAGGCCATGGTGGGGGGTTTAGGGAAGAATTGACTGCAAAAAGTTGACCACAGGAGGGTGTTGTACCTAGGAGAGCCATGTGCATAAAGATATTCAGGCATAAAGTAGCATGATTTATGCTTAGGGACTTATTTCCAGGTCTTAAAGGGTGAAGTAGGTGGGACTAGTAGAAGAGCCTAGGTTTTTCCTTTTATACCTCATTGCTTCACTATACAGATACCAGAAGCTGATTAAAATATTTGTGGATAAAATTTTAGACTTTTACAATGCATTTTTATCTTCCCTTTGTAGGATCAGTTCGACAGCTTAGACAAGCATACACAATGGGGAATTGACTTCTTAGAAAGATATGCCAAATTTGTCAAAGAGAGGATAGAAATTGAACAGAACTATGCGAAACAACTGAGGTAAGTTAATTTTTTTTCCAGTTTTTAGAAGTGAAATTACATGTTTAAACAGTTGAATATTAGATGAATGTGATATTCCAGAGGTTAATATGTTTTTCATTAGAATTAGATTGAATTAGTAACTGGTTTGTTTTAATGATTAAGTCATTGGCTAGTACAGTACCAAAAGGAATATCGACTAGCCAGATCACAAGTAGTTTTCATTCCAGAAAGAAACTTAAAAATCTGAAAACTGGGCCGGGCGCAGTGGCTCATGCCTGTAGTCCGAGCACTTTGGGAGGTCGCTGCGGGTGGAATCATGAGGTCAGGCAATTGAGACCATCCTGGCCAACATGGTGAAATTCCATCTCAACTAAAAATACAAGAACTAGCTGGGCATGATGGCACAATAGTCACAGCTACTTGGGAGGCTGAGGCAGGAGAATTGCTTGAACCTGGGAGGCTGAGTTTGCAGTGAGCTGAGATTGCACCACTGCACTCCAGCCTGGGAGACAAAGCAAGACTCCATCTTAAAAAAAAAAAAACAACTCTGAAAACTGGGGAGCAGAATCCTAGGAAAAAGAAATATCTGGGTGTTATTCTGTGTTTTATACTTTTATTCCTCTAACTTTTTGCTTTAGTCATCGTTTCAAAGTATTGAACATTTCTTCAGAGTTTCTCTTTTTTTCGGAGTTTGTAAGACTTGGAAATTGAGTGTGTGCTGAGCTGAATTTCTGTCTGTCGGTATTCAGATATATATTACAAATGAATGTGATTTTAGAATATGTGTTGGAAGGTAAAAGTTTTAAAGAAAAAAATTTTAGTCTTAACGCTGATGAACTTTGTTGACAAGTAGTTGCTGGAACTTATTCAGTAAAAATGGTGCTTGAAGCCTGAAGACTAAACACCAGTATAAGGTTCTAGCTGTAGGGTTTAGGACAAAAAAGTGTCCTGAAATGACAAAAAAAATCCAACCTAAACCGGCATGCATGACTACAAAGTCCAGGCGTATTTTGATTCAGGGGTCAAATAATCTTCAGGCCCCATTTCATGGCTGTGCTCCCTTTTGTTCTCTTTATTCTCAGGTTCCGTTCATACCATCCTCTCTATTCCTTTGGCTCTGGGTTTTACATCTTCATACCCCCATATCCTGGAGAAAAATGATGGTCTTCTCTATTGTACCTTCGGGGAGAAAGGAAGGGAGGGAAAGAGGTAGTGGAGGAATGGAAGAAGGGAAAGGGGGATGGAAGTAAGGGAAAATGCAAGCTTGCACCAAGCTTCTTTTCTCCAGAAATCCTAGCAGTATTTTGTCGTAGTGACTCTGGATAGGTTAAATGTTTATCCTGAACAATTCACTAATACTGACTTACAGCTAGTGATGGGGGGAGGATAATTATTCAAAATTAAACTAGTGGTCCCGGAAGGAAGGGGAAGATATTTGAGTACTTTATGTATCCACTATAATAGTGCATGTAACCAACTGACTGGATGTAGGGATGGAATACACTAGAGTAATAGCTTGCTTATAATTTTGTAATGAGAAATACTACAAAAATATTACTACCGAACAGTGGCATTATGCTAATTTCCTAATCCATTTTCCTCTTGTTCTTTAAAACAAGGTATTTTCCACATGAGAATATGAACAGGGAGCCTATTAGTATATTAATAATCATGTTGATGATACTTCATCTGTCCAAAAGTTAATGATCTGGGAACCTTACCTCTCTAGAATCTAGAAGAGCATGAAATGGCCTTTGAGAGATTAAAATAGCAGCTAACAGATCTATTTATTGTAGACAATTAAACATTTCATTTAAACTTTTAATTTAATCTCAATGTTGGCACATTTAATTCTCAGATTTCTATTGGAAAATTCTCAGTTTTTCCAAAGAAATGAGGAAAAAATGCTATAGGTAATACAGTGATGGCAGTGTGAAGGGACAAACAATAAAGAAAAAGGTTTAAAAATTACAAAAATATATGACATTTAGTGCAGGAGTGTCTTAGTTCATTTTGTGTTGCCATAACAGAATGCCTGAGACTGGGTAGTTTATAAAGAAAAGAAGTTTATTTAACTAATGGTTGTATAGGCTGGTAAGTTCAAAGGCATGGCACGGACTTCTGGTACAGGCTTTTGTTGGGTTAAAGGGAAGTGTGACTGTGTGAAGAACAAAAGAAAACCTGAGGGGGATACTGGCTTTATAAAAACCTACTCTCAAAAAGTGATCCAGTCTTATTAGAGTGAGAATGCAACTCACTACTAAAAGAATGACACCAACCCACTGGCCATGAGGGTGGATCCCTCATGACCCGGCTCTTCCCATTAGGCCCTGTCTCACAACACCACCACTTTGGAGATCAAATTTCAACATGAGTTTTGGTTGGGGTCAAACAAATCACATCCAAATCATAGTGAGATGTGAATCTACTTCTCAGGCCCCAAGAGAATCACTGTATTATAGGCAGAATGAAAAAATACATACTGGTAAGAATCATTCTGGGCCCTCAAGAAAAGAATTAATCAGATTATTTTAAAGAAGGCAGAGAATTTAACAGTGTATCTCAAAATATTTAAAAAGTCTAATCTGTCCTTTAATCTGGCATTTTCATTTCTAAACTTTCTTGCAGAAAAACACAAGTGTGCAAAAATGTATGCACAAATCTCTTCATTGCAGAAAAAAAAAGTTTCTGGTGTAAAAGTGCCTGGCAGTAGAAGAATGAAGAAAAAGACGGTTAGATAAAGTTTTAAAAAAAATCAGGCATACCAGCATTTTAAAACTTAAAAGCTTTATTTATCAGGTTGAATGATGAATGTACAGTAAGAACTGAATGTGCAGTAACATCATTATTTATATTGCTTACTTGTGTTTATATATACAGTTATTTATAAAATTTATATGTATTCTGAAGAGGTCTAGAAGATTATGCCCCAGATTGTATTACAGTGGTTACCCTTGTGGAATGAGAGTAGGGAATAAGGGAAGGAACTTTTTGTTTCATATACTTCTGAATTGAAGTCTTTTAAATTATTGTATATTACTTTTGTAATTTAAAATACTTGTTATTAAGCAAAGAAGAGGGTATGCTTCAAAAGAGATTTCTATCACAAATTGTAAAATAAAAATTGGCGGCGCAGTGGCTCACGCCTGTAATCCCAGCACTTTGGGAGGCCTAGGTGGGTGGATCACCTGAGATTGGGAGTTTGAGACCAGCCTGACCAACATGGTGAAACCCCATCTCTACTAAAAATACAAACAAAGAATTTAGCTGGGTGTGGTGGCTGGCGCATGCCTGTAATCCCAGCTACTCGGGTGGCTGAGGCAGGAGAATTGCTTGAACCCCGGAGGCAGAGGTTGCAGTGAGTAGAGATAACGCCATTGCTCTCCAGCCTGGGCAACAAGAGTGAAGCTCCATCTTAAATAAATAAATAATTAATTAAATAAATATTGATAATTTATAAGATAAAACTTCAGCAATCTGGAATATTTAACTGTCCAGACCTCAAAGGTTTTGGGATGCCCGGGGTTTTGCTAGTATAACGGGACTCATCTAATCAAATGACAGATTTGTTTGCTTTCTGTCTGTTCTGAGATTGATAATAACAATTAAAATTTTCACTTACCTGCAAAAAAGGGATTTGAGCTTAAGTTCATTGAAGCAAGGTTGGCTAGAACCCACAACTTTATGATATGAAAAATAGAATTTTGTATTGAGAAAGTGGATTTTATTATGTACTGATGCTTTAGATAAGTGATTTGTATCTTTTAAGGAATGAAGGACACTTAAAGAATTTGGCACATTTCCAATCTAAGGATAATTCTTGATAGCAGTGATTTTCAACAAGGGCAGAATTATTGGAGTGGTCATGTGTGAAGAATAACGAAGAGTTGAGAAAAGGCATGTTTAATTTGAAATGATCTACATTGAGATTTGCTGCTTTGGATGACTACTTAGTAAATAATTGGATTATCAGCTGCTGTTTATAGAATGTGTTTTGTCCAAAGGGAAGAGGTTTGACTTGTTTGTTTCCTCCTCTTTAATGGGAAAAATTCTTTTGGTTAACTCCCCTTTTTTTTTGCTACTGCAGAGGATAATTTCTTTCATAGTGAGGCAGCACTTTTTTTCTCATAAATCATAACTATTCTATTAGTCCATTCTCATGCTGCTAATAAAGACATACCTGAGACGGGGTAATTTATAAGGGAAAGAGGTTTAATTGACTCACAGTTCAGAATGGCTGGGAAGGCCTCAGGAAATTTATAATCATGGCGGAAGGAGAAGAATAATTACTCAGCGAAGGGAGAATCCCCTTATAAAACTATCAGATCGCCTGAGAACTCACTTACTTTTGTGAGAACAGGATGGGGGAAACTGCCCCTGTGATTCAGTTATCTCCACCTGGTCCCTTCCATGACACATGGGGATTATGGGAACTATAATGCAAGGTGAGATTTTGGGTGTGGACACAGTCAGATCATATCAACTATATTTATGATGTTAAACAATTTTATTTTAAATACATTGCCAAGAATAAAATTTCTTAGTCTTTGGTACTTCCAGATTTTCTTCTTTTCTCTCTTTACTCTTCTGTTCTTGTGTTTTCATGGTGTTGATTTAAATTTATTCTGGTGTTTAATATTGATTGACTTTTGGTTTGGGTTTGAGGATGGGAATAAATAGAAAATAAAGCATCTAATTACATTTGGAAACATAGTTATATACAATTGAATTATGTTCATTTTGATTGATGGAAGCTGATTACTTCAAATCACTTGGTAGAATGGTTTTTGTTTGCAAAGATAAATGCAACTGAAATCAATCATTCTTTTTAATAAACTTTTAATAAAAAACTATTGTATTTATATAACAGATTAAGATTTCTAAGTAAATAAAGGAGCCCTATATAATATTTATCATTTTAGTTTTTTCTAGTAAAAGTAATTGTATTAAGTTCTAGCATAGAGATAGTGCTGTATGAAATTATATTCCTCAGCCTCCACCTCAGAGCATACATACATTTTTGGGTTCAAATATGGCAGTATGGCATAGTGGAAGAGAATTAGGCTGGAAGACAGGAAGCCTATAAACTATTCTTATTTTGGCCAAAGCAGTAATCTCTGAATTCCTTTTGATCAGAGATTATATTATGTGCATTTCTGTACTCCATACCAAGCCTACCTGGTACCTGTGGAACTGGGTGATTAAGTTGAATGAATAAATAATTGAATAATCTGTGTTTCTGTTTAGTTTAGAAATTAGAATTTCTGACCACATGCTGAACCTTTGATCACATAACAGCTTTCTATTAATACTGGAGTTTGGTATCATGTACATCATTGTGATGTGGTTGTTAAGTTCGTGTCATGTACATCTGTTTTAGTGTTTACTAAGAGCAGTCCTAAATATTTCGGGTAGGCTTAGATACAGAGCAATCCAAATATAACTAGTCTGTAAGAAGTGCCTTTTACCTTCTGCCATGATTCTGCGGCCTCCTCAGCTGTGGGGAACTGTAATTCCAATTAAACTTCTTTTTCTTCCCAGTCCAGGGTATATCTTTATCAGCAGCATGAAAATGGACTAATACATAGTCTCTGTCTCATTTTACTTTCCTCATGCCTCCTTATCAGAATTTGATTTCTATGTCACTTTATTTCGTCACTCTATTTTGTCTGGCTGAAAGATTTTACATTCTCACCAGCTATGCACAAAGCTTCCACTTAGTCCACATCCTTGTTTTGCAAGTAGCCAGCCTAATCGGTGTGAGGTTTTTATCTCTCTGTGGTTCTGACTTGCATTTCCCTGATGATTAGTGATCTTTTCATATGTTTATTTTCCATTTGTGTTCTTTGGAGAAATGTGTCTTCAAGTCAATTTTTTAAATTGAGCTACTTGGTTTTTGTTGTGGTTTTAGGAATTCTTTATGTATTCTGAATATTAACCCCTTGCCATATATGTGATTTGCAAATCTCCCCCATTCTATAGATTGCCTTTTCACTCTCTCTATTGTGTCCTTCTTTGCACTGAAGTTTTAAATTTTGATGTAGTTTATTTATTTTTAATATTTTTTGCTTGCTTTTGGTGTCATATCCAAGAAATCATTGCAAAATCCAATGTCACAGAGCGTTCCTCCTGTTTTATTCTTACAATTCATAGTTTTAGGTCTTTGATACATCTTGAATTAATATTTGTATGTATTATAAGGGTCCAGCTTCTTTCTTTTGCAATGAATGCCTTTTATGTTTAATTTTTTACTATATGAGAGAAGATTCTTGGCTTTGATAGAAACTCCAGCTTGAGCTAATTTAAGTACAGTGAGAAATTTATTTACAATATAAATTTATTGATTTATTGATTTTAATTTTTTATTGAATTCAAGAAGTAGAATAGTCAAACTGCTGTAAGGCTTAGACTACAGCCAGGTCACAGAAAAAAATGAAGACAGTATCTGAAACACAGCCAAAGCCCTTTGTCTTTTTTTCTTCTTCTTTTGGTGGATTGATGGCTTTGTTCTATTAGCACAGACTGACTTTCTCCCCATGGCAGGAAACACAGTCACCCACAGTTCCAGTTTTATGTCTTAGAGAGTCAGCTCCCATACTGGCCTCAACGCTGTGTCAGGTCCAAAGTCTTACAGCTTTCAGAAAGGGATCTCGTTGGCCCAGCTATTTTGTTTTCTATCATTGGGTCACTTAACTGAACCCACAAATTGGGCCATATGTGTTAATCTGGCAGGTCTTAAGTAGGTTAAGAAAAGGGGTACTAGTCATTAAGTCTCAGGTCACTAATACTGCCCTTTACCAGAAGAAATAGTATGATTTATATTCCATTTTGTAAGTAAATAGGATATTGATCACCTGTTAAACAGTAATTAGAACTCAGCCTCTCAAATACTGAAAGGTTGAAAATGTATAGAAGTGATTCTGAGTCTTTTAAGATTTTTGAGATAGTTTACATTCTGACACTTAGCTGCAAAAGGTTTTAATAGAAGTGAACTAATGTTTTGAGAAAGTATTTGGAATATTTTGTAATTTTTACTGAAACTCAAAAGTCAGTATAAACATGACAAAACTAGAATGGATAAAAAGATTAGAATCAACAACTTAAATATATATTAAGTAGGGTGATATTTTTACTGTCACATATATAACTAATATGTATGCATTGCTATAATCTTTGGAGATGCCCACTGAATTTAGAAGCCTTGTCAGACAACTGAAGGAACAACATTAATTTCTTTTGTATCCAGAGTGCATGAAACCAAAGTACATAGAAAAACATGGATGACACATACACACACATTCTCTCTTCCCAAAATGATGTACCAGCATATCTATGAAATCTATTCTAATTTCTCTAATATGTACTGTGTGCATCAAAAACTTTGTTTCGGTTAACTCCTGATTTATGACAACATACTAAAAACATGTCTTATACATAAACTGCTATCATAATTGGTGGAGAATCTAGATTTAGAAGAGGGGAGAACAGAAAAAGAGCCTAGGGGAAGTGACATTAAAGGCAGATTTCTTAAACTAGATGAACTGTCTAAAATATTTTTAGTTTAGGAACAACCTGAATACTTTGCACTTATATATTTAAGATTTATTTGAGCTGGTAAGCATACTGTGTTAGAACTGCAAAGCAGGCATTTGTGGGACTTATTTAACCATTCAAGCCTTGGTATGGCTTTTTGCTGGCTTTAGACTCAAATGAGATTAGCTACTTTGGAAGAATAAATTCTCATTGCATATTTTTATTATTAGATTTATTTATTTATTTTTGAGATGGAGTTTTGCTCTTCCTCCCTGGCTGGAAATGAAGTGGTGTGATCTCGGCTCACTATAACCTCCGCTGCCTGGGTTCAAGTGATTCTACTGCCTCAGTCTCCCGAGTAGCTGGGATTATAGGTGCTCCCCACCACACCTGGCTAATTTTTGTATTTTTAGTAGAGATAGGGTTTTGCCATGTTGAGCTGCCTGGTCTCGAACTCCTGACCTCAGGTGATTTACCAGCCTCAGCCTCCCAAAGTGGTGGGATTACAGGTGTGAGCCTCCACATGCGGCCTAGTTTTATTTATTTTTTAATTATGAAAGCATTGTATGATTTTGTTTTTTTGAGATAGAGTCTTACTCTGTTGCCCAGGCTTGGAGTGCAGTGGCGCAGTCTCAGCTCACTGCAGCCTCCACCTCCCGGGCTCAAGTGATTCTCCTGCCTCAGCCTCCCAAGTGGCTGAGATTACAGATGTGTGCCATCATGCCTGGCTAATTTTTGTATTTTTAGTAGAGATGGGATTTCACCATGTTGGCCAGGGTAGTCTTGAATTCCTGACCTCAGATAATCCGCCCACCTCAGCCTCTCACAGTGCTGGGATTACAAGCGTGAGCCAGCATTATAGGATCATTATAGCATATTTAAATTCAAGTCCCTTTCCAGTTCTTCTCCTGAGAAGTGAGTACTATTAATAATTTGGCATATTAGCCCAGGCAGTGGCTAATGCCCGTGATCTCAGCACTTTGGGAGGTGTAGGCAGGTGGGTTGCTTGAGTCCAGGAGTTCGAGTCCAGCTTGCCCAACATGTCAAAACCCCATTTACTAAACATACAAAAAAATTTAGCCAGGAATGATGACACATGCCTGTAGTCCCAGCCACCGGGACTGAGATGGGAGGATTGCTTGAGCCAGGAGGCGGGGTTGCAGTGAGCCAAGATTGTACCACTGTACTCTAGCTTAGGTGACAGAGTGAGACCCTGTCTCAAAATAATAATAATAATTATTATTATTTCGTGTGTCTTCTTTCAGATCATATGTTTTCCTAGAAATTTGGATTTGGTGGAATATGAGAAGAACGTCGTGGACAGTGCTGTAGTTTTTCAAGTTGCAGGGTTGGCTTGAATGGAGTCTCTAGTGACTTGTGTATGGTATCTGAGGGCTCTGGACATTGGGGTTTGGATGAGTCACCTATAAATGTGTGAGTTTTACATACAGGGAAGCAAGAGGAATTTATTTTTAAAATTGCTTAGGACTACCCTGTATGCTCAAAATACAGAGTTATTTGTCTTCTTCCCCTTTCCTCTTGTGTTACATGTGCTCTTTCTCCCAGAAGCTAGAGTTCAAATTACTGTTATTTATATGATGTTTAAGCTATTAATGACTCTCTGGTTAACCTCTGTAATACTCATAATTCTTTCAAGTATCAGAAGCCTAACTCAGATTGGTTTAAACAAAGAAAGGAATTTATGGCTTATTTGAGTGAAAAATTTAGGTATCCAGGTACTCAGAGAATCGTTAAGGATCTTTCTTCTTGGCTTCACTTTTCTCTGTGTTGGTTTAATTTCCCAGTAGGCGCTTTCCCCATGGCTGTAAGATTATGTCCTATCAGTTTAACAACTTCAGCAGAAAGAGAGCAGGCTTTCCTATGAATTACAACAGAAATTTTAGGATTGAGTTTCGTTGGCCTAGATTAATGGACCTGGATCACATAAATATTCTTGAACCTTAATATATAGTCACCCTGACCATAGGTTCATAGGCATGACAGTGGAGGAGCTGTATTTTAGGATGCGTTAGGCCATAGCAGAATAACAAATTCCAAATCCCAGGGACTAAACATAACTAAACACTTGTTTCTTACTCTGCAAAGTGCCACAAATTCAGACAGCCCATATGGTAACTCAAGACCATACTGTTTTCATCTTCATCTCATCGTTCAGCCTCTACAGTTGCTTCAGTAGAGAATGAGGGAGATGAGAAGGCTGTGCACAAGCTTTAAGTCCTTCAGCCTGTGCTTACACAGAGCTAATAGCCTATTATGCAGAATTGACCACATGGTTCTACAGAACTGTTAAGGGGACTAGGAAGTGTGTGAAATAACAGGGTTTTTGGTGAGCAGAAATGCATCTCCACAAGCTGTTACAAAAGAAGGGTAATGATGCATGTAGGTAAACTGTGTCCACTGCAGACTGGGACCCTAATCAATGTTTAAAATGTTGATATAGGCCAGGCATGGCGGCTCATGCCTGTAATCCCAGCACTTTGGGAGGCTGAGGTGGATCACGAAGTCAGGAGTTCGAGACCATCCAGACCTACATAGTAAAACCCTGTCTCTACTGAAAATGCAAAAATTAGCTGGGCTCAGTGGTGTGCACTTCTAATCCCAGCTACTCAGGAGGCTGAGACAGGAGAATCACTTGAACCTGGGAGGCGGAGGTTGCAGTGAGCGAAGATCATGCCACTGCACTCCAGCCTGGGTGACAGAGTGAGACTGCATCTCGATCAATCAATCAATCAATAAATAAATTAAAATGTTGATATATAAAAATGTAGTCAAACTTTGAAACTACTCACTCTATGAAATGTTTTTTGTTTAAATTTGACTTGCTTTGTTTAATGCGGTTCATGAGTTTGTGCTTGAAAACCACTGAATTTTAAAAGTAGTTTCTAGACTACAACCCCATTTATAGGTTGGAGACTGTGTCTGTCATAACCACACTGTTAAATCACCTGGTAATTGCTAAATTCCATGGATATTTTAGGTACTTGTTTTATTATCTTTGATGAATTGACTGTTTCTGTCTTAGAACAACTTCTTCTTTTTCGTCCCCTGCCTCCAACACTCCTCCTCCGCCTTCTCTTCCTTCCTCCTCCTCCTTCCTTCCTTCTTCTTCTTCTTCCTTCTCCTCTTTTATGTTTTGAGATGGAGCCTTGCTGTTTTGCCCAGGCTGGAGTGCAGTGGCACAATCTCTGGTCACTGCAACCTCCGCCTTCCAGATTCAAGTGATTCTCATGCCTTAGCCTCCCGAGTAGCTGAGACGACAGGAGTGTGCCACCATGCCCGACTGATTTTTTGTATTTTTGGTAGAGACTGCTGACCTCAAAGGATCTGTTTTTCTTGGCCTCCCAAAGTGTCTTAAGTGTCTTCTTTTTTTCTTTTCTTTTCTTTTTTTTTTTTTTTTTAAAGAGACGAGCCTCACTCTGTTGCTGAGGCTGGAGTGCAGTGGCAACAATCATAGCTCACTGTACCCTCAAAATCCTGGCCTCAAGTGATTCTCCCATTTTGGCCTCCCAAAGCACTGGGATTGCAGGTGTGAGACACCTCACCTGGCATGTCTTAGAACGTCTTTTTAAAAAATCCCTTCTCTGCAATGACAGACTCTTGGGTTTTCTATTACCCATATGTCTGCTCAACTCGGTTGTCTTTCAGCTTTGTTGTTGTGGTGATGCAAAAGCAGCATAAGACAATACATGCAGGAATGAGTGTAGTGTATTTCCATTAAAATTTTGTTTTACAAAAATAGGTGGTGGGACATAGTTTGTTTACCTCTAATCTTCCTAGCTCTTCATCCTTATTGTTCTTCTGAAGCAACTCTTCTTCCTTCCCTGTTAAATTTATATTTGTAGGTGGTCTTTAGCTACCTTTCATTTCATACTTCTTGAGTAGCCTCATTCACATTCATTATTTTAACTATCTCAGGTGATGCCATCAGATTTGAGTCAGGTTTTGGCTTTGTCACTGACTAGCTGTGTGACTTGGGCAATTCATTTAATGTGTCTGAGTCCTGCAAAGTCATGCTAATAATATCTGTATGCAGTTGTTATAAGCATAAGATTATATATAAAGAGTTTAGCATTAAAATTTACAAATAATACATGAATGACAAATGGTAATTCCTGTTGTTTCTGTTACTGTCTTTATGTATGTTTACTCCCACATCTGCATCTTGATCCCAGAAGTTTCTTTAGAGTTCTAATTTTTACTTTATATCTCCAGTGGGCATTTTTATTTAGCTGTTCTATAGTGTCAGTTAAACATTCAGCTTCAGTAGTAGAGTCATTTTATATAACAAGAAGTTTGGAAGCGGCATTCTAGAGCTCAGTGATGATCGGCATTTTCATAAATCGCTTGGTCTTTCCCTTTATGATTTCAAGATATTGCAGTAGATTCCAGCAGCCTGTCCTCCTACATCTGTATTCAAAACAATTTTATAAAGTAGGCACAAGTCAGGGCTTCTCTTTGTGTATTTTTTCCTTTTTAGTATAAAAATTGTTTTTAAAAAAGTTGATTAGGAAATAGAATCTGTAGGGACTGAACATGTTAAGGTGTGAGAAACTTGAGAAAGTGTAGGATGATTGTCAGATTTTTGGCTGTAAATGTCTAGTGTCTAGGTGGATGGGAGTGCCACTAATGTAAGAAAAGAGGTATGTAAAAGAAGATTAAAAAGTAGATAAATTCCATTTTAGATTTGTTGAATAGAGGTACCTGTGGCAGATGGACTGCCTGTCCAACTGCCACCCCTCCTCCTATAGTAGCTTTATTGAGGTGTAATTCATATGCCATTAGATTCACTAGTTAAAAGTGTACACTTGAGTGGTTTTTAGTATATTTACAGAGTTCTGCAACCATAACCACGATTGAATTTTAGAATATTTTTATCATCCCAAAAAAGAAAATTCTGTACCTATTAGCAGTCATTTCTGTCTCCCCCATGTGCTGGCAGTGATTGCCTATTATTCTGCTCTGAATTTGCCTATATGTGAATTCTTCTGTTCGTCATGTTTTCCCCTTCTTGCTTTTTGAGTTCTTTTGTAGAAAGCGCTGTAGGTCTTGCCCAATTACTATTTTCCAAGCCATGACTCATCCCTTTCTTTCTGTCAGTCTAGTACCTGAAATAATTAATTTATAGCACATAGTAGCTTTGCTGATATTTGGGTAAATTAGTAAATTAATTCATTCACAACAGTGAATTTTGATAGTGTTTGTGTAACCAGGATTAATAACCACTGGTCAAGAGTATTTATTCAGAATTCCTTTATGTGACTTTAGAAAGGTCTCTGCTTTGCCGGGCGCGGTGGCTCAAGCCTGTAATCCCAGCACTTTGGGAGGCCGAGGTGGGTGGATCACGAGGTCAAGAGATCGAGACCATCCTGGTCAACATGGTGAAACCCCGTCTCTACTAAAAATACAAAAAATTAGCTGGGCACGGTGGCACGTGCCTGTAATCCCAGCTATTCAGGAGGCTGAGGCAGGAGAATTGCCTGAACCTAGGAGGCGGAGGTTGCGGTGAGCTGAGATTATGCCATTGCACTCCAGCCTGGGTAACAAGAGCAAAACTCCATCTCAAAAAAAAAAAAAAAAAAAAGAAAAAGAAAGGTCTCTGCTTCATTCCCCACTTTTCAGCCTTACTACCTGCAATTCTGTAGCTCATATTTGATGTTACAGCAGCATTGAAGCCACTTACAGTTCTTAAATGCTGTTTCTCCCCACCTTTGTTTGTCTTGCTCATTAAGTCTTCTCAAATGAGCAGAATCCTCCCCCTGGGTGTTTCTCTAGTTACTAAATTCCTATTCATCTCTTTAGGCTCAATCAGCAAATTGAAATTTTAGTTTTCTACCCCTGGAGAACCCTCTTTACAGAGCCCTCTATTGTTCTTACCATATTATAAGAATGTCTATATATTTGATTTCTCTAGACCAGAGATTTCTGAACTTTTTATTGCCCACTTGTAAAAAAAAGTTTGAGCATGTAACTGCACAACTGTTTGTAAATTACATGCATGTATTAGTGTAGTGATGTATTAAATATCAGCAAAGCTTTGAAGGCCAAGAAGGATGACTCACACCTGTAATCCCAGTACTTTGGGAGGCCAAGGCAGGCAGATCACTTGAGGCCAGGAGTTCGAAACCAGACTGGGCAATGCAGTGAAACCCTGTCTCTACAAAAAGTATGTATAAATATTATTAGGAATGATGGTGTGTGCCTGTAGTCCCAGCTACTTGGTAGGCTGAGGGAGGAGGATCACTTAAGCCCAGGAGTTTGAGGCTATAGTGAGCTATGATTGCAGTGTTGCAGTGTAGTGCGGGTGAAATGCTAATGTTTTCATCTTGGACCTAATTTTACCACCAGCGACAACTCTGGGTTTCTTGATGGTAGGAACTCAATACTTGTTGATATGAACTCTTTTCTCAGTGTCTTGCCTGTTCTTTATCCGCTCCTCATTGGGTGTAAGGTTTTCCTTTTCTTTGTGTATCTTTATCATAGCACTTACCAAGCTGTATATTATAATTATTGGTATATACTTGTTTCCTTTCACTAGAGAGTATAAGTCTCTTGCTCATGGGTCCTCTTTATGTGATGATGCTCCTAGTTGTTTGCATGGTGCTTAGCTCATAATAGACAATTTGTAGAGTGAATAAATTGATTCAAGTGGAATGAATTGATACTAATCTGAAAATAATTAAGACAGTGATTCTCTTACAGGATTGAAAGATAGTAGAGCCACTTATTTTAAAACTGCTTATAGTTTAAAGCAGTGCATCTCAAATTGTTTGTGATGATAAACCAGTTGCTTTTAGTTTCCAATTCATTGTGTACTGATGCTTTTGTAAAATACAATAAAAATTAAATACTAGAAAAACGACGTAAGAGAGACAAAATATAGACCCTAATTTTTAATTATTAGGTTGGAAAGAGAGAAAATGATTCCCAACTTCTACACTTATCTCATTGTAGATTGTTACCAAAGAGTATATGGATCCTTGCTGGACCCAGGTACCACACTTTGAGAGTTAGGGTATAAAGCCCTTATGTCATTTAATTCTTCTAACTGTATGGGGTAGGTACTATTTGCACC
Organism: Callithrix jacchus; assembly: GCF_049354715.1. Taxonomy (NCBI): domain Eukaryota; kingdom Metazoa; phylum Chordata; class Mammalia; order Primates; family Cebidae; genus Callithrix; species Callithrix jacchus. Next base: position 131,402,154 of record NC_133508.1, read on the forward strand.
ATTTATAGGAAATAAGGGGACAGAGAAATTAGGTGAAATTATTCAAGGTCACATAAGTACTACATAAAATAGCCAGGATTCAGGTTGGGTGTGGTGGCTCATGTCTGTATTCCCAGCACTTTGGGAGGCTGAGGCGAGTGGATCACCTGAGGTCAGGAGTTCAAGACCAACCTGGCCAATATGGTGAAACCCTGTCTCTACTAAAAAATACAAAAATCAGCTGGGTATGGTGGTATGCGCCTGTAATTCCAGCTATTCAGGAGGCTGAGGCAAGAGAATCACCTGAACCTGGGAGGCGGAGGTTGCAGTGAGCTGAGATTGCGCCACTGCAGTTCAGCCTGGGGACAGAGCGAGACTCTATCTCAATAAACAAACCAGGGTTCAAACATAAGTAGTCCAGTCTGGCTCCATAGGCCATATGCAAGTCTCTTTCTGATTTTTAAAAGGTGAAATAAGGTAGCATTCTACTGTAAGAATGTTAGGAACATGCCTGCATCACTGATAAAAAAAAATAAAATAAATAAAGAATGTTAGGAAGAGACATGGATGAAGGCAAAAAACAGTTACAAGTCAGAATGTAATTCATTTGCCTAGAAAAGAGAAGGGTAAGGAGTCCCATAATTATTTTAATATAAAAGTAGAGTTATAGAGGATGGTGACAAACTGTTCTTTTATCCCTTAAGTGAGTTAGCATCAGCTTACATTTTACCTTAGTTAGTATTAAAGGTCCCCGCCCCCCGCCCCGCTATTTGTGAAACAGAGGAAGTGATACTGCTTTGAAATGTTTCTTTTTGCCCTGACTCAGTTTTGCATACTGAGTGTAACTGTTCCTGAGGACGATTGGTTCCCAGACCCATAAATACCAAAATCCAAAGATGCTCAGTCCCTTATGTGAAAGGCATAACATTTGCCTATCACCTATCCACATCCTCCTCATACTTTAAATCATCTCTAGATTACTTAGAACCCCTAATACAGTATAAATGCTATGTATATATTTATTAGGCTCTATTTGTTTTTTAATTTATATTACTTTTTTAGTTGTATTGTTATTATTTGAATATTTTTGACCTATGGTTGAATCTGTGGTTGTGGATACAGAGGGCCAACTGTACTTTGTTTCTTCTATTCTGCCTCTTAACTCTTTTCTTATTTGATAGCAACATCAACCAAATTGTTCTGATTATGTTCATACAAAAATACAGAAATAACCTTTCTTTCTCCTTGTGTCAGTATTTTAAGAACAAATTGTAAGTAGTGATTGCATTTTATGATGTTAATAGAGTAGATGATCATATTGCTGTCTTAATTATTTTATATCATAAAATTAATGATTGAATGAAATTGAAAACTTAGACTATTTCAATTGTAACAACAGTTGAATTTTTTAAATAAATTTTTAAAAATCTTCTTCCTATAGAAATCTGGTTAAGAAGTACTGCCCCAAACGTTCATCCAAAGATGAAGAGCCACGGTAAATTACATACCTGTTTATTATTACATATTTAAACATTTAAAAAACGTTTATTATTTAGTAAGATAAACATATTCTTAGCTTTTTATAAAGATTTTCTAAAGTTTAATTTAAAAATTAATGTTTATGAAAGAGGCAACTACTGTTTATCTTTTATGAAGAGAAACACTTCAGTGGGCTTGATCAGCAGTTTTCTAGAATAGTCCAATACAGGTTTTCAAGTAAAACATAGACTAGGACTCCACTTGAATGATTTATTCTGCAGAAGTAAAGGATATTTTTCACACTTTGTTGTGTAGTTGTTGGCTTCTTAGATTCTTGCTTTTACTCTTATAGGTAGTAAAACAATTTAACTGATTGATATAAAGGGATATTGAAAAGCACTGAGAGTTTTTGGATTAGAAATAAGGTTAGAAATCACTTAGGAGTTTTTTGGTAGTCTTAAAGAGGAATATGTGGATGACTGTTTAGATGCAGAAACAAGAAAGACTAGGCTTAAACAGCTATGTATATAATTGTCAGTTGTAGAGTTCTCAGGTTTAGTGTTAATGGAGTCCTATCTGAGCTGTTAATCTTCAGCTGTAAGAGAGTGTTCCGCAGTATGTTCAAAGTAGATATATACATTAATACAGTGATTCTCTTTGTTTCTCTCCTTCCCTCCACACACGTTTTTACCCTTATTTTTGACCCCTCTACCCCCTTTGGTGTCAACTATAATGGCAGTTCACTTCCATTCAGGATGTGGGCAGGCATACAGGCAGCTGTGTCCAGAGCTGATAGCAAAATTGTTCTGTAGATCAGCCATCGAGATGCATTTGGCAAGCACATCATCTCTGCAACAGGTTCAGCTGCCAAGCCTAGGAATCCAACCAAGTTCATTCCCAAGCTCAGGCCAGTCAGTTGGCAACTTAAGAGATTCCAGTATGCCAAAAGAGCCTGCAGGTAGTATTCTTATTATTTTTTGACCCCAAATATCCCTTTACTAATAAATGAAAGACTACTTGAAGATATACAAACATGTACGACTTGAGCTTAATGCAGGATTTTTTCTGTATGAAGTTAATTTAGAACTAGTAGCTGAGATTTAGGTTGAATATGTTAAAATTTGTGAAATGTTAGACGCAGTCCATACCTCACCAACATTTTTGTAATGAAATAAAAGTAAGTCTCACCATTTTGAAATGTTTTTACCAGGTTTACCTCGTGTATAGCCTTTTTTAATATCCTTAATGAGTTAAATGACTATGCAGGACAGCGAGAAGTTGTAGCAGAAGAAATGGCGCACAGAGTGTATGGTGAATTAATGAGATATGCTCATGATCTGAAAACTGAAAGAAAAATGGTAATTCTTAAAATTTTTATCCAATTGCAATAGTATATGAAATAGTTGCACAGAAATACTTTGGTTTTTTAAAAAATGCATATTCAGCATAAAGTGGTTTTCTATTTTACTACATTTCTTCTAGCTAAAAATACTCTTGCTAATTTATGATCCTTTGGGATTTAAGTTTGGCAAACTACAGCCTATAGGCCAAACTGAACCTACTGCTTGGTTTTGTTTGCTAGTTGCCACAGGCTAAGAATGGTTTTTATATTTTTAGATGGTTGAAAAATAATAATATTTCATGGCATTGACAGTTATGTGAAGTTTAGTATTTAGTGTCCATACCATAAAATTTTATTGGAACAGACCCACACTTATTGAATTTTATATTGACTGTGACTGCTTTTGCAATACATCAGCAGAGATGAGTGTCTCAGAGACAATGAGGCTTGAAAAGCCTAAAATATTTACCTGACCTTTTATAGAAAATGTCTGCCATCCACTATTCAAGACAATCATTATTTTTCTGGAAATTATATCTGTTTTCAAGGTTATATTTAAAGTATTAAGACAATATCCTATAAAATGCATTTTTAGGAAGTTTTGCTTTACTTTTTTCCTAAGTCTTGGTAAAGCTATGTAATTAGTACCTTGAAAAAATAAAGTAAAAAGCCATTGAGGACTTTAGTCTTTAGTGTTTAAATGTAATTATTTTTGTTTGTTCTGTTTTCTTTTGTTTTCTTGGTGGTGATTATAATCTTCAGCATCTCCAAGAAGGACGAAAAGCTCAACAATATCTTGACATGTGCTGGAAACAGATGGATAATGTGAGTTATGTTGTTTTCATGATTAACATAAAATCTTGTAGACTAGGTTGGCCCTAAGTTATTTTATGCTTCATATTTAATAGAGTTTAATGTTTCTCAGTGTATTATTCATAATTTGACATTGGTATTGTTGTATAATAGTTAATAAAGTGTAAATGGAGGATATGAGATCATTTTGTCACTTTTCTTTTTGTCCTTTATAACTTTATATTTATGAACTCTGTAATCTTGAATCATTGTGAACATTTAAGGAAATTCTTTGCTTACTTTAGTTACTATAAAGCATTAATAGAGGATAGAAGTAAGAGGGAAAAGGTGATATATCTTAGAAGACCATTTCACTGAGAAAAATCAAGATCTATTTCTACCTTTAACTTAGCACTTGATTTCTCTTGACTTCATTTTTAGCATGTGAAAAATGAAGAGAGTGAATGAGATGATATGAAGTGTTTCTTCCAATTTGGTCATTGTATAATTTTGTAAATGCTCCTAATATTGGCCTGCTAATCAGAAACCATCCCATTGTAGGACATAAAGTACTTTGTAGGGCAAAATTATAAAGGCATAATAATTATTTACTTAAAAGTTTCCCCAAGGCACTTCCTCATATGGTTTTTCTTAAATGGTCTAGTATATAATAATTTGAAAAACAAGATGTTCACATGGAACACTGCAGTTGCCTTTACGTAAAATGCTCTATAATCTGTCATGAGGTTAGAGAAAAAAAGAAAAAAAGTTCTATTAAATGATGTTCTGTAGTATAAGATGTTCTTTTTGAACTCTCAGGTTATTGAACAGTTTCATTATTACTAACGTGTTTTTTTGGTGGACACACTGCATAATTATGCCAAAGGGATTTTATCCATGATAAATTAGTCAGTTTGGTCTGTGCTTGTTAGAAAAAGGACTTTGAGATAAAAAATCTCATGCATATAATTCCATTGTTTTCAGCCCCTTTTAAAAACACATATTCAAAACTTTGATTAAATTTCGACTTGGGAACTACCATTGATGTAATATTCTAATCACCAGTGCTGATTGAGAGTTCTTAGGTATATTAATAATCTGTTTTCATTTTCTTTCTAATTGGTTTCAGTAAGACTTTAGGAACTATTTATGTTGATTAAGTTTTAAATTGCCGTAACTATCATCCTTAGTATCTGCTAATGAATGTGTATGTGTTTTCATTTGCACAAAATAACGTACTCCTACACTCCTGAGTCATTGGTTCCTTTAAAAATTAGTGTTGGCACAAATTATTCTTAATATGCACCAACTTGCCTTTAGAACAGTTGACAGTTGTTAAGCAAAAGTTTTAGAGGTCATAAGTAAGAAAGAAGCATCAAAATTGTAGGAGAGATTTCTTTAAGGCATTAACAATACTGTAAAAAAGGAGTTCAGCTCTACTTGTGTTTATTGGGAAGTATTCTTGACATGTACTCTGGAGGTACAAAAGTAAGTATGACATGGTTCTTGTTTTTGTAGCACCTGTGGTCTAGTGAGGGAAACTAACAAATATAATTTCTGTTTAATATGTAGAAACAACTGTAGGATCCTATTTCCTATTCCATGTCTTCCTGTTTAGTTAAGAAAATGAAATTCTGAAATTCCTAACATGTTTGAAATAATGGAGAGGCGAAGTAAACAACTGGTAGAATCAGGTTGAATTAGTGACAGAGTATTAAAAATTGAGCAAAAAATTTAAAAGACAGTTATTAACCCTGGGATAAATAAAATAGGCAGTACTGGCATTTAAGATCCGGACAGAAGAGCCTATAAAGGGTGTCTTGAAGGAATGGTCAGAGATTAAGAAGATAGAAGCATCAGATATCAGGTCCATCAGTTGGGAGGCTCCAAGTAACAGAGCATACAATTTTTTAAGAGCAGAGCTCCAAAATGGAGCAGATCCAGAGTTCATCAGTGGCTCAAGAATGTCACCAGGCTCCGTCTCCTTTTCATCTGTCTACTTTGCCGTCTCGATCATGTGCTCTTTTCCTCAGCCATATCTCCTTAAGGTCAACAGTGGGCTTAAACAGCCAAACACCATATTCTCTTTCAGCTTCATCCAGAGGTGGGGAAAAGGGAGGATTTCACTTCCAACTATCTCTTTTTATCAGGGAAGGAAAACTTTCTCAGAAAGTCCCCAGCAAATTTCCTCTGCGTGCCTTTGACAGGATTAGATTACTTACCTCTGCCCTGGCTGTGGGGAGTCTGGGTTAGCAAGTATTAGCTGCTTTCTTCCTCTGTACTGGGTGGACAGGCTCTGCTAAGCAAGAGAAGGGGAGTAGAAGTGACTGTTCTTTGTCTGCCACACCAAGGATGAAGGGAAAGAGAATCTTTTCTGGAGTATATTTCTATACTGTATGTTACATTAATTTTCAGGGAAGAAGCATTTTTAACATTATTGTACTAGTAGTTCTTTTGCTGTTGCAAGGAATTACTAGGTAGGTGGTTTTCCACAAATAGGACACCACATATAAAAATACTTTTGTACATAAGTAGCCTCAGTTTGCACCAAAATTAGTAGCCTATAGTTACTTGATTTGAAAACACAGCTCTGAACTCAGCTTCAGAGAACGAAATGTGAAAACTTAATCTTAATTTTCATAGCAAAGTGACTTTATGTATGTTATGAGTATTTAAATATTTTAGGGGTTTTGAGTAAATTGCAAGTATCTTACTTGATGTCTCATACTAATTAAAATACCTGTAGAAAATAAAGCCTACATTTAAATAAATTTGTAAAAAATCTTGGAGTACATTTATTTGATAAAAGTTACAGGCCTATCTGGTTGTAACTATATTACACACTGAACTAAGAAACCTTTTGGCTACAAATGGCTTGAGATAACAGCTATTGTATTTTTAAATTGTATTTTAAACTCAGTTACTTGAAAGAAAGGGAAATTGCTAACTGCTAGGGAACCATAGGTAAACAAATCTAGAGCAATGGGTGTCTGAGCTGATACAGTGGCATTTGGAAAAATGGGGACAGAGGTGTTTGAGGTATAATGATTTCCTGGACCTGGTACTTGCTAAGAAGGGCTTGGGTTTTCATACCTACAGAGGGATAGAGATTAGAGTTAAGCTCTGTATACTGTGGAGAGTTAGAACTGAGATGCTTGTAAAAAATTTGAACCCCCCAGAGGACTAAATCTTTTAGTGGAAGGTGGACTATAAGAACTGTGCCTACTGGCCAACACATCCGTCAGAGAAACTTACCTCTGTCTGAAGGTCAAAGGAGAAGAACGTATCCTATGAGAAATTTAATCTTTCTTACCTTTGATCTTGTAGTCGTGAGGTTTGAGATCCAAATTTGTACTATTTTTATGGCTTTGTAATCTCCAAAGTAAGAAATTAACATTGTAACTGGTTCTATAAAGGAGGTTGGGTAAATACAAAATGTTGAGATCCCTGCTTGCTGCTTCTGAGGAATTCTCAGAGTAGAGGTTTCAAGGTATATATTTTCCCGGCAAGAAATTGGAAGAGTTTTTTGGGTAATCTAATCAGTTAGGGAGGAAAAAGCTTTAAAAAATGGATGCCAGGTTTTTCCAAGGAAACAAACTACCTGGCCATGCCACCCTAGAGGAGAATATCATAATCTGTAAAGCCCTCTCTATGGAGCTTTTAACCGGCTTTTTAAATAAGAGCAGATATCCAAGGATCCCCAGATAAAGAAGACATCTAATGTACACATCAGAGACCAGAACTAATAGGGAGGAAAGAAGGCAATGTGACTGTGAAAGGAAATGAAAATTAAAATGCAAAAACAACGAAAATACCAATAGCTATTAGTTAGGGAATAGAGAAAAGTTTACATCCATGAAGTAAGAATAAGGTATTATTTGAAAAGAAACATATAAAGAACGAAAAAGAACTTTATGATAGCAGGAAAAAAATGAAAGATAAAGTTCAGTAAATATCTCAGTAGAGCAAAATGACAGACATTGAAAATATGGAAGAAAATTAGACGACTTATCCAGTAGGTTCATTTTCAAAATAATAAACATAATAGAAAAGAGAAAACATAGAAAAGGACAAAAATAACCAAAGTTTTCCTATAACCAAAAGATATAAATTTCCAGATGGAAAGGGTTTCCCAGGTACTCAGCACAGTGGGTCCACATCTCTTGAAATTTCAGGACACTTTGAAGAGAGAAGATTCTACCAGGCTCCATGGAGGAAAAAACCCAAGCAAACAAACATGCTTTATACCGTGTCTCAGGAATCAGAATGGAATTAGACAGGATAGTCACACAGGAAGCCAGAATAATAATAGAGCAATGCTTTTGAAGGAAAATGATTTCCACCTTAGAGTTCTATATCCAGCCAAATTTATTGATTAAAAATGATGGTAAAGGCTTTTTTAGCCATGGAGATTCAGTTATCTCCTGCAAACCTTTTAGGAGGCTGCTGCTGAATGTGCCTAGCAAAATGAGGAAGTGAATCAAAAAGGAGAAAGCATAAAACTAGGAAATAGGAGATTCAAACAAAGATAGAGGTGAAATGAATCCACAGGTTGCTGGGGGAGGGAAATCCTAACTTAACTATGCATTAGGCCTAGTTGGTAATGAGTTCAAATTTCAGCGAGTTTAGAAGCCTTTGGGAGAGATTTAACAAGAAAATCACTAGAAAATTTCTAGTGTGTTAGAAGTAACTGCAGAGAGATTTAAAGAACTGGGAAAAACTGGGGTTGAATTAGAGATGAGTGCATTGGAAACTAAGCAAATTGAAAAAATGAAGACATTAATGCCAGGATTTAAAAAAAGTATGTAGGAAAGGAAATATAATATGACATATATTTTACATGGCTCAGTTGTGAATAGCTTTTACAAAGTCATAATAATTTGAATTAAATAAAATTTAAAAAGATCTGGGGCCTGGTTTGATGGTCTTTGTGGGACACCTGGAAGAAACAATATAAAACTACTTTGGAGGGACATTCCACATCCCAAGCTGCATTGGGCTAACCAAAAAAACAATGAAACAAACGCTAAAACAAAACCACCAGAACAAAAAACACCAAACAAACCAAAAAAGTCCTCCTGAAGATGAGTTATATGTTTTATAATAAAAATTATAAAACACATTTTTTGAGTGAGATACATAGTAAATATTAACTAACTCAGTCATGCCAACTTTTTTTCTTCATAGTCTGTAATGTCTCATATTTAAGGAATGTGGATTGGTTGTAATAGTAAAATTTATTTTCTAATTTAGAAAGGACAGATTTTACTTAGTGTGCAGTTCATTTCCACATAATACACAATGGCACATTTTAAAGTTATTTCTTTTTTTTATTATACTTTGCGTTCTGGGACACATGTGCAGAATGTGCATATATACACGTTCTTTGTTACATAGATATACATGTGCCATGGTGGTTTGCTGCACCCATCAACCTGCCATCTATGTTAGGTATTTCTTCTAATGCTATCTAAAGTTATTTCTTAAATGAAGTTAGCCTAATTTTATTTTCTTAGTGTGATATTTTAATTTTTTTTTTAACAGAGTAAAAAGAAGTTTGAAAGAGAATGTAGAGAGGCAGAAAAGGCACAACAGAGTTATGAAAGATTGGATAATGATACTAACGCAACCAAGGCAGATGTTGAAAAGGTAAGAAATACTCCAAACCAACTTTGATGTCAAAGTGCTATTACTTGCATAAGGAAGGTAGTTAACAACATTTGCATCAGTACAGTATTAGAATTTATTCAAGAGATACCGTGTATCTAAGTCTAAAATATACAAATATTTGCCTACTTTAAATTGTACAATTGGTCTGAGAAAGTAATATGTGTTAATTTATTACAGTATCTTAGCTGCATTCAAAGTTAGAGGAAAGATGTAGTTGCTACTGGGATTGAGTTTTTGTCCTATTCCAAAATAGGTTAGGAAGCCTAAGATGTGTTGATGAGGTAGTAACTAGTTAGTTAGAAAATAACTATTAAAATTTGACTTTGTACAAGAGATCAAGAGGAACAGAACTATATTCTAAGTAAGCATTCTTTAAAGTATTTGTGGTTTTACACAGAGGTGGAAACACTATTGAATGCTGTATTATTAAAAAGTCGTTAGTTTTCCTATGATTTTATTTTCATATTTTAGTTAGATATAGGTGGATCATAAAGACATGTTTTACTGTTAACTTCTTTAACAATCTGAAATATTCCTAAAGCTACCTGTTTTTCTCTTCTGATTAAAAGCACACTGTTTCAAGCTATAATGTTTTCATTTGTTTATGTGGTTTTTTTATCTGGATTTGATAAGGAGAGACTATATTAGAATGACTTATTGCTATCAGAGGATACAACTGTAATGAGGGAGGGAAGAATATTGTAATAAGGAGACCACTCTGACTATAAGATCTGCAAGTATCTTCTTACATTTTAAATGATATTAATAGTTTGAGAAAGTCATGCCACTTCATTATTCTTTTGATGTCACGTGTTGGCTTCTCCAGTGATAAAACCTAGTTTTAAGATAATTTTCAGAAAAGTGAATTGCTGTGATTTTGTTGTTATTCTTGGTAATAATTTTAACCATTTTGCCCCTAGGCCAAACAGCAGTTGAATCTACGTACGCATATGGCTGATGAAAATAAAAATGAATATGCAGCACAATTACAAAACTTTAATGGAGAACAACACAAACATTTTTATGTAGTGATTCCTCAGATTTACAAGGTAAGTTTTAGATGTGGAGTTAATCTCGCTTCAGAGTTGGAAGATCTGGTCTTTAAATATAAAAACTTAACTTGTAAATCTTAGACATCAGAATCTTTCTAGATTCACTACTCATCAAGATGAGGGATGAGAGATTCCTTTATGATTACAGATTTGAAAATAAGTTTTTTCTAACTTTTAAGTCACACATTTTATTACATAGTTACTATTAGTGTTATAAACAGTTTACTAGAACAATGACATTAGTAAGATACATTTAAATACTGTATCATTAAGTATTTTGACATGACAAAGGAGAATTAATTGAATTTGTAATTTGTTCACTTAGAATTGAGATGTAGCTTTTTTATACTAAATCAGAGTCCTTGGCATCAGTCCATATGGCAGAAATAAATCTTACAAAATGTATTTGCTAGCGTGATTTTTGCCTGCTTATCATGTTGGCTCTGTTAGATGATAAATGTAATTCACATGTTGAGCTTGCTTATAAATCCTTTCTGTCATCACTTGATGATAACAGATGCCAAACAGCCTCAGGTAAAAAAGACCTCAGAATTTTCATGAGGGTTAAATTATGTTATTGCTTTTTCTAGGAAGAAGAGAAATTATAGAAAAGGAATTTAGTAAAACAGTGTTGATGAGGTAGTATCTCAAAGAGCAGAGCTTATGTGGGAAGAGTATCAGCTCGGGTATACTTTTTCTTCTTTATAAGGCAATTTGGAAATACAAAGGAAGCACAGTGAGAGTTGGTGAACTGGAGTGGGCATCAAATTCTGGTCATTGAATCCAGAGGACCAAGCCTGCCAGTCTTCACTGTGGTACTTTTCTAGGCTTAGTAGTTAAGTCTTCATATTCTGGGGAGACCATAACTTGGAGATAAACTACCTTTTATGTTTTGGGCCTGATCCTTGCATTTGGACCTTTCTATGGGAGCAATTCTTTTGTGAAAATGCAGGTCTCAAAGTCCCAGGCTATGGGAGTTTGGGGACACAGGCAGTGTAACTGCTTCTACAAAACAGAAAGGTCAGTGCTGGCAAATAGGATATGTCAAAAAAATGCCTTTAAGTTGTTCGCCTTTATGTGTTCCAACATATTTCCTAGTGGCATGTGCCAGTGAATTTTGAATTGTAAGGATTCTATATGTGCCCCTTTGAGCTTGTGACTTCCTGTTTTTCCTTATTGTCCCCAGCTCTGAGCTGTACACTGTGGTGGGTCTGGTTATCTGTTGAGAAACAATGAGTGTAGACTCTTGGTCCAGCCAGGTCTTACCAAAGTACCCTGAATTAACTTGAGGTTAGAAGTCTTAGACTTGTATATGTTATGGGCCAATTACTTTAAAAAAAAAAAAAAAAAAAAAAAAAACAAACAAAAAAACTAGAATTTTTTCTTCAAATGAAATGTTTCCTAGAAGCATAAACAAGAACTACTCTGATTGAAGAGTAAAAGGCGGGAATGGTATGGGGCAGGGAGCTGATAGCCAGTAAGGGATCCTTTTAGAAGACTAGAATACCAGTGCCATCTGGTTTTAGGAAAACAATACTAAGAGCCTTACTAACTTTTTTTCTTTCTTTTGCTGTTTAGCATGCCTCAGGTTTTATATATTATAAGTCAATAGCATTTGTTAAAAGGTATCGACAACAACCGTATAACTATGAGGGCAGAAATCTTTATTTTTTTGGTGGAGAGTCACTAATTGATCTCCTTTAGAATGATTGCAAAACTGTTTTCTTTTTTTTTAATTCTTGATTATTAGCAACTACAAGAAATGGACGAACGAAGGACTGTTAAACTCAGTGAGTGTTACAGAGGATTTGCCGATTCAGAACGCAAAGTTATTCCTATCATTTCAAAATGTTTGGAAGGAATGATTCTTGCAGCAAAATCAGTTGATGAAAGAAGAGTAAGTGCCTCATAATTGTCTTTGAATACGTCTGTTTGGTTTAGGTGTGCAGTTTAAGTTAGTGAAATGAGTTGGGAAAGGGATAAAGTATCTGATGTATAGGTGGTTCTAAATTATATTCTGTAGAAGAATGTATTGTAATAGATTTCTTTGGGTTCTAAGGTTCATTCTAAATGAAAAATTTCTAATTCTTTCTTTAAAAAAAAAAAGATTTCTTAACTCTGTTCTTCTTTCACTAGGTTTTCAGTTCTTAACAAAGAGTCTAACCTAAGAACTATGTGTTACAAATTGTGTTATACTATTAGTTTAGAGAAAATTTAGAGAAGGACATGATCAGAGTTGCGTTTGGCACTTGAGCTATATCAAGAAATGTGGGTAGCATATGTAGTGATGACCCTGACCCATGAGGAGGAGGAAGGAGGACATTTTGTGCAGATGAAACAGCATAGCCTTCCTCCCCTTGGGGAAATATAGGTAATCACATTGTATCTTGATTAAGGACTAGTGGTCTTTTATCTCAGTAAATGTTGATTGAGTGATCAAAAAGCATGGTTGGCAGAAACTGAGGAAAAGGCCGTACGTAGCAAGAGGAGAACTGGTGTTTGGAGGGTATCACATGTGTGCCACGTATTTTAGTCTTCATGAACCTATCAAGTAGATATTACATTAGTGAGGATCCTTTCTGTAACAACTAATAGAATTGTTCTTAAATTTAGAAAAGAGGATTCTTGGCTTCTTTGATTGGGAATTCCAAAGTGCATATATATTTCAGCATGGCTGGATGCAACGTTATACAATATCATTAGAGCCATCTTCTCTCTTCTTATGCTTTAGCAAAGGATTGCTGAGGGTAGCATTACCGACAAAAGTAAGCTATGACTTAAGGATGACTTTTGACTAAATGAAGGGCAAAATGTACTCTTAAAAGAAATAGGCAACAAAAGAGGAGAGGTTGTTGGGGTGGGGAGGAGTTTATAGAGATATTTTGTTTGAAAATAATGAGTTTAAGGTGTCAATAAAGCATTCAGATAGAGGTATGGATATCTAAAAACAATATTTGAGTTTAAAAGTTTTAAGAACATGGTATTAAACTTTGTATTTTCAAACATTTTTTGCCCTCAGTAGTGTTTATGAGATCTTTCCCTGTTACTCTGTTAACATCCCACAGTATATATTTAATTTATCTTTTCCCATGTTGGATGAGTTAGAAAGCCTTTCCTACTCATCTTTTACAATTAGATGTTCTTTCCTCACTCCAAAGATTAGCTTCTTTGTAGACATCTATCTTTTAAAGCAAAAAAGCCTTTTTCCTTTGAAACTTCTCAAAATTTCTACTTGATAATTACCTCTTTCTGTATTCTTTTTGTCAATTAGGTCTTTCTTATCAGCTAACTAGTCTTCAGATAAATTTCAGGTGTAAAAATATTTTATGAATATTATAAATTAAGTGGTAATTTGCAAGTATATTTTTCTTTTGGGATTAAAATATTTTGAGTTTGTTAAACATTCATAGGAATAAATTATTTACTTTAATGATTACTGTGGAATTATTTATTTAAACAGATATTTGTTGTTTTCTTGTACTGAATAAAGTTTTGAAAGCTAATGTAGAATTATGAGCCAGTAAAATAGTTCTAAAACTTATGTTTCTTTTGTATAGGACTCTCAAATGGTGGTAGACTCCTTCAAATCTGGTTTTGAACCTCCAGGAGACTTTCCGTTTGAAGATTACAGTCAACATATATATAGAACCATTTCTGATGGGACTATCAGTGCATCCAAACAGGAGAGTGGGAAGATGGATGCCAAAACCACAGTAGGAAAGGCCAAGGGCAAATTGTGGCTCTTTGGAAAGAAGCCAAAGGTAAAACTCATAAAATTCCTATATGCTAATCAATTTAAGTGTACCAATTAAAAGAATATGGGTATTGAATGGAAAATGGTTTACCATTAATGGAGAATAAATGTTTTCAATTTGAATGATTCAGTTAACCTTTCTATTATATTAGGAAACATAGTTTTAGACCTTAATATAAAAGTCATTTATGGATTTAACATTTGACTACTGCATAATGGGTAAGAGTATTAACAAAGTTGTTAATATCTAGTTAAATTTTATGCTTTTGAAGTTTCATTTGTATGTATTTCCCACCAGAATTTCTAAGGAAACATGATCTAACTAAAATACTACTAAAATTGCAATTCTCAATGGAATGAATGACTAACCACAGCCATAGTAAATGTCAGATTAGGTTTTATAGATCATACACTACTAAAATTATTTTTATCATCCATATATGTTTTTAATGGGAAGGGTTCAGTCTTGGTTAATTGAAGTTTAAAACAATTTCGAGTTTGCTGAGAGAATCTCTTAACTTCTTGTTAGAACCTACCTTCTGATGTACTACTGTTCATTTTAGATAGATCTAGATCAGCATGTGAGCAAATGAAATAGATGGGTGCTGTGTCTTTCTTATCAATTAAGTGGTTGCAATAGTGTCTTATTAGCAAGGAGAATAGAGAAATACTTTTAATCTGATGTGCTATGTTTATATTTGATTATTTCTATTCATTTTTTTGATCATGGCATATGAGTGTAGATAAAATTTAACTCATACTTACATCTTTAAAAGCACAATTATAACTAACTCATGCTTTATTTATGCTTTTAATAATATTGTTCAGTCAAGAAGTTGGGAAGTGAGACCTGTTTTAGTCACATCGAGGTAGCTAGAAGAACTTAGACATACAAGGAATACTGTAATGAAAAGGAAAAGATGAAATAAGGATGAAATTGAAAGAGTCAGAGGAAAGCCATGAATGTAATGGAAGTTTTTTTTGCCTATTTTTGATAATAATCAGTTATAGTTTTAATATTTTATGTGTCACATTACCTATTTAGATAACTAGCTGTAGCTACCAGCTTTATCTCTTAAGTACCATGGTAGTACTAATATTCTAGAAATTAGAAGAGAATTTTAAAATCTAGGTCATATTGCTTTCTTTGACAGTGTAATTTACGTACTCTATATTTTTAATGTCCTCTTATAAAAAGTAATCAAGTGAAATGGTACATTTTAAAAAGTAAATTTGATTTTTTAAAATGATAGCTTTGGGCAAAACTATGTTTACTTTCTCATAGTATATTTATAGTAAACTTTATTTGAGGTATATTTTGTGAAAAGTATGTTGCCAAAAATAGAATTTTCATTTAGGAAAAAACTATGCACATTTGGCTTATTGATTCCTTTCTTTATTTCCATATTAGCCACAGTCCCCACCCTTAACCCCTACTAGTTTATTCACATCCAGTACTCCTAATGGGTCCCAGTTTCTCACATTCTCCATTGAGCCCGTGCATTATTGTATGAATGAAATAAAAACAGGGAAGCCCAGAATTCCTTCTTTCAGAAGCCTCAAAAGAGGGGTAAGTTTAATAATGGGTTAAAATGCATGATGGCCTATTGTGTGTGTAGTGTGGCTTTTAATACTCTCCACCCTCATTATAAGGCTCTCTCCTATAAATACATAGTTTAAAAACACCACAGAATTAAGAATAGCTGCCCTCAAGTTAAAAACAACTCCTCTTTATAACATTTGAAATGCTCAACCATAAAAGAATGGTATTATAAAGAGGGTGCTGGGTACAATCATATTTGAGCTATTTTTTTGTTTATGTGAAATCATATGTTCACCATTGTCTTGTAATGTATTTACATTTTTAAGACTTTCAGTAATTTGTCACTGGAGTTACTCTTGAAATAATTTGTCACCAATGCTGACTTTACCTGCCAATTTTATAAAGTATTATTTTGTTGACAATAAAATGTCAATAATTGCCCTGCTTACTTTGAGATGTATGAAACACAGTATCAATAATTAAAAAATATTAAAGATAGGTATTTTAAATATCAACATTGTTGCAGATCAAATTGAGATAATATATTAGAAGGATATTGTAAATTGTAAAGCCTAGAAAAATACTAGGTATCACTGAGTAATGTTTACTAAACCGTTGCTTAGCAACAACTGTTAAAGTACTAATAAATACATTAATGTTTATTATGTTAGGGAGGCTAATTTTTCTCATGTTTGATGTTAAGGGTGTGCACATTAGTGTTACTGTATTATGTTAGTGAGGCTAATTTTTCTTGTTTTTGTTTGATTTTAAAGGGTGTGCTTTTAATATTAATAGCCTGTCATTTAGATTCATTTATAAGATTTGTTTGAGCATTTGATTGGACATTTGAAAACCATAGGTTTGCTAACCCATAGATGAGAAATCAGTCTATCAGTGTCATAAGAAGTCTAACAATAATAATCTAAAGTTAGGTTATTTCATTCTTCCTTCTTCCTTCTTCCCTTCCCTCCCTTCCTCTCTCCTCTCTTTTTTTCCCTTGTTCCTTTCTATTTGTCTTCCTTTCTGTCTTCAGATTACATTTTGGCCTCCTGTAGAAGATATATTAGTTTAGGGACAAGATTACATCTACGTTGCCTTAAAACATTATGACAAACTTAACTGATATTACTAATGCAGCAGAAATGTTCCAGGGTGTTGTGATTCTTTTTTTTGGACTTGTTTTTTCCTCCAATGACATGAACTTCTTTGCATCTATCTTACCTAATTCTATATGTGGATGGTAGGTAATTGATGACATTTTGAAAAGGCCCCATGTATTATAACTACAGGATGCCTATAATCACTTCTAAAAGCTCTGAACACATGTTTGAAAGACTTGAAAAATCGTATTTGGGATTTCTATTGCCTGATTTACAAGGCTAGAACTAATTCCTATGTTGCTTCCCTATGGCAGTTTATTTATTTACTTATTTTTATTTTTAATTTTTTCTTATGGAGATGTTGATCTTGCTATGTTGCCCAGACTGGTCTCAAACTCCTGGGCTCAAGCAATCCTCCCACTTCAGCCTTCCAAAGTTGTGGGATTATAGACATGAACCATCACTGGCAATTTAGACTACACTAAATATTATGTTGTTATATAAATCATGAGAAATAACTATGTTGTAGTCATGTTTTTGTAATCGTTTGTGTATCCTACATGATGAGCCTGCCAGGCCCAGTTAAAATAGTCATATTTTATACAATATAGTCATAGTCATATTTTATACATATAGAGGTATGAGGTGAGTGTAATTATTAAAAAAAAAAAAAAAAAAAAAAGCTCAGGCAATGAGAGCTATGAGCCCTGGAGAGAGAAGCATAAATTTGTGTCATCTTATTTTTATTGAATAAGTTTGTAAGTAGAATTTTACAACTGTAAAACTTAAAACTATTTGCTTGTTATTTGTTTCTCACAAATTATAAATTATTTTTATGGGGCCTAGTTTTAGAAGGCTGAAATTCCCTCCCAGATTTATTACTAGCTGCCACTCCAAAGAAGAAAACTGTGCAAGGTAGAAAATATGACAAAACAACTGGGGTTGAGAGGACAGAGCAGGGAGGAAAGTGGATTACAACTTTGAGGTTGACAAATTTCTTTCTTTTGATGAGCATTTGTTATTTACTAGATATTATCTCAAAAACTAACCTATAGAGATTTTTTTTCCACTTAAGAATTTTCTCAATATAGAAAAATTCTAAAAGAAGGTAAGCTTTAGTAAACCTGCTATGGAGTTTTCAGTCTTACTAAGATTACAAAATAAGTCTAAAGGTTTCTTAAAACTGACGAGTTGTACCATTCAATTCAGAAACTTGTTTTGTGCAATATTTGCTGCACATTGCTTTTCCTAAGTAACTTTAAAAAAATTATAATTAAAAAAAATATTTTTCTTTTCCTTTTTTAAAGAAAAACTGCTGTGTACAGATCCCAGTGTAAATTAAGGATATGAAAAATGTTGTATTACAACAGTGTTTTTTAGTTTGACAGTGGTATCAGTGGATTTTTTTCTGAGGGAGAAAGGTCTAAAATTTCCTTCTGTGACATTAAGTTTTAACTGTTAATGGATATTTGAGGATATACCCAAACTTTAACTACTTAAAATATAAACTAATAATTTTTACTCTGTTGCTATTTTATTTGAGCTTTATTGGATACCGTTTTTTAAGTTATTTAGCAATGAGTTCAGGTTTTTTGTCTAAATTATTTATGACTTTATAGACTTTCAGAGACATTTTTCTAAGCTTTTATCTTTCCAGAGTAGTTCTCATGAGATTTTGTCCTATTTAAAATGAAATACACCTAATAATTTTAGTTGCCTAAATGGTATCCTGTTTAGCTCTCTTATATTTATTAAATATAGTTGAGTATATGAAATTTTCTAGTATATAAGTATATGATAATTGTATATGAGAATAAGGTATTTTTGTATGGAACATGTATTACTTTAAAACCTTACAAAGAGTATATGTCTAATAATTTTACAAAGAACTTGAGTTTTGTGTATCCCCAAATCTAATGATGAAATTTCCAAGTGATAATTTAGTAAGACTAGATTAACAAAAAACCGAAACATTTGATATTTCAGCTATAATTATCTTAATGTTTTCTCTCAAAGATTAACATAGAAATTAAGATAATTTGCATCACTTAGAAATTTTGCTGGTGAAAATTATAAAAGATAAGTCAGATTCAAATTCTTTATTTTGTTGCTTGTCCTATATATAATTTCATTTAATAACATTTTTTAAAGACTGTGAACATCTTTCTTTAAACCTTTTTATTTCCTTGCCAGGAGTTTTTTCATAGCCAAATAAATTGTGTTTTTTATTTCTCAAAAAATACTGACAGTCTAAAGAATGTTAAGCTTAATTTGAAAAGATAATGCATAGTGGTGACCAACTCATCAGAGATAAGGGGTAGATATTTTTATCAGATTATTTATTAAAATTCATTCATATTTTTAATGTGAATTTTTACCTGACCTCTCCCTAACACCTTCTCTTAAAATATCATGATTTAGAAAACAGGGAAAAGTAAAAATTTTAGAAGCTGCTAACCAATTGAGATGAATGTGAAGATTAACTTTATAAAGCTCTGTTGCATATTCTGGGTCACCGTGTGTGTGTGTGTGTGTGTGTGTGTGTGTGTGTGTGTGTGTATGTATGTGTGTAGTTGGGATGCTAGATAGATTCCATGCCAGTTGCAGAGAATGTGGGAAATATATCCATATCCATATTCGTATCTGTGTCTATATATATACACACACACACACACACACGTATATACATATATATAAAGTATAAGAACACTACAGTTGGTCTCTCCAGAATCTCTGTCATTGTGTATTTTCAGAAAGAATATATTCTAATCAATTTTCTAAAAATTGAAGTTAAGTTTTAAGTGTTCTTCAAGCATATGGATTTTAAAATAAAACCTGAAAAATAGAAGCTATATTTTTAAAGCAAAATTCAACCTATATATTTGTATGTATTTGGAAATGTGTATGGGAAACTTGAATCTAGATAACTCATTATTTTGATAATAATGTTTTTAATGTATCTGTATGTTTAAAAAGATCTTAAGATGAAAGTAAAAATGTTCCCCTCACCTAACCATGGTATATTTAAATTCAAGCAGTACTTTGAAGCATCAAAATGCAGATAATAGTATTTTCTTTAATGCACTGGGATGAACATTCTATTTTTTAATATTTCATGTAAGATTTCTTTTTAAATGTCTAATCTTGGAGCTCATATTCAACTTTTCAAATGTTAGTAATTTGAGAATAAAGAGCTATAGAAGTTAAATTCACTTACATAAAATTCACTTTAAAAGAAAATGCATGATTACAGATAGAATGATTACTTTTAAGTTTTAGTTAAACATAGAAAATATCTGCCCATTATCATCAGTGTATGCTTTTTTTTTTTCTTTTTTTGCAAGTAATTTACTTTCCCAAAATGTGCTTAAAATGGGTTTTCTGGCATATCTGTTTGGATTGTAAAATGTACATGATTTATTTTAGTATTGTAAAAAAAAAAAAAGAATAGGCTATTGCATCTTCTGTATTATGGTTTCCTGTGAATAATTTACCATTTCTTTCTGTTTTCCATTGAACTATTCAGTGGTCGGTGAAGATGGTAAGCCTTATGTGCTGATCTATATACTGTGCCAACATTAAGTAATCTCAAAACATTGTTTTGTTTAATTCAAAACAAGTGGTAAATTACATCCCACGTTTTCACCTTGTGTGTTTTTTCTTTTTATAGTTTAATTCATAGTCCAGCATATGCCAGTACTCTTGATGTCATAAGATTAGAAAATAGTGTGGTTAATTGTCATCAACCCATTAAGTTCTTAAATGTCATTGAATGGAGTCCTTGTCATGTTACATAGGAGTATAAAATTAAACATTTTTAAATGGTTAAACATTTTAAAATATTACATGGTGGAGCCACAGTTTGTTATGCAGAAGGAAAATTTAGCAAATATTATTTTACTTATATCCTTTAAAAATCATATACATTTGATTTGTAGTTTTGTCACCAGAATCATTCGATTTTTCAAAAAAGAAAGAAAAATTTCCTTCTAGTATCATTATGGAGTTAGTGCTTGGTTCTTCTGTACTGTTTAAGGAGAACAGAAGCACGGATGATCTAAATATCGTGAGTGTGTGTTGTGGGGGCATGGTGTGTGTGTTTCAGATGTATGTTTATTTTTTTCAAACAAATTAATGGAGCTACATTAGGAACTAACTCCAAAATTATTGTATAGAAAGATATTGGAAAATAGACTACTCTTTTTTACCCTGTTGGAATCAGCCTTTTATGAATTTCCTTTGTAGGAAGAGAGGTTGTTAAATGCCTCAGAGGTCTTCTGAACATCATAGGAAATAGAGCCGAGTTTAATTCTTGTATTCCATATAAGAATAGGGTTCTAATGGCAAAAGGGATATTAGAAATGTAAGTACCTCAGTATTTACTGTTCATAAATTTGAGAAGAAGGTTTGATAAGGGCTAAGTGGAATTTTGGTGGATTTACTTCTAGGTTATTGTAATTTTATTATAATTTTAAAAACAGAAACCCCACAGTATGTTGAACTGCATTTCTTCATTTTACTAAATAATTTTTCAAGATTTTTGGAAAAAAATTTTTTTTTTAAACGGAGTTTCGCTCTTGTTACCCAGGCTGGAGTGCAGTGGCGCGATCTCGGCTCACCGCAACCTCCGCCTCCTGGGTTCAGGCAATTCTCCTGCCTCAGCCTCCTGAGTAGCTGGGATTACAGGCACGTGCCACCATGCCCAGCTAATTTTTTGTATTTTTAGTAGAGACGGGGTTTCACCATGTTGACCAGGATGGTCTTGATCTCTCGACCTCGTGATCCACCCGCCTCGGCCTCCCAAAGTGCTGGGATTACAGGCTTGAGCCACTGCGCCTGGCCGGAAATATTTTTAAAATTTAAATTAGGAAGTTTATTTTTGGCATATATATGTGTGTGTATATGTATATATATGTGTGTGCGTATACACACACACACTAGTTTTCAAAACTTATACTCCTTGCCTATAATTCCAGCTATTTGGGAGGCTAAAATGGGAGGATTGATTGAGCCCAGGAGTTCGAGGCTGTAGTGAGCCATGAGAGCTATGATCACTCAGCTGCATTCCATCATGGGCAACAGAGTGAGACCCTGTAAAAAAACCCTCGACTCCAAATTAGATTAAACATGACAAATTTATGTTGAGAATTAACCAATAAATCTAAAGGAATTTCATATAGGAAGTTTCACCTTGATTTATTTAGGTCAGATTGGGTTGATTGATATCCTTGTTTCTAGTGACTGGTAAATGAAAAAAAAAAAAAAAACCACTTAGGGTGCCCTACTTTTTTCCAGCAAGCTCGTTGAATATCCATAATGTGCAGGCCACTGGAGAAAGATGCTAGGGATTCTGTTATTAATTAAACTACATTTGATCATAGCTCATCCTAGGAGTGAATTTTTTCTTTTCTAAAAGTAAATGAATCATTCTTACACAGGGTGAAATAAAGCTATTTAGCATATGTTACAGGCATAAGAGGTCCGAAGAGCAGGAATGTCTTTGTTTTGAGAGCTCCTTTTAGCATCACTTTAACAAATGGAATCATATTTATATTCTTTTGTTTGTTGTTTTAGACGGAGTCTTACTCTTGTCACCCAGGCTGGAGTGCGATGACACAGTCTCAGCTCATTGCAACCTCTGCCCCCTGGGTTCAAGCAATTCTCCTGCCTCAGCTTCCCAGGTAGCTGGGATTACAGATTTCTGCCACCATGCCTGGCTAATTTTTTGTATTTTTAGTGGAGACAGGGTTTCACCTTGTTGGCCAGACTCCAGGCTGGTCTCAAACTCCTGACCTCAGGTGATCCACCCGCCTCGGCCTCCCAAAGTGCTAGGATTAGAGGTATGAGCCACCCCACCTGGGCTCATATTTATATTCTTAAAATAACCATTTTGGAAAGAATGAATAGTGACAAGCATCATCAGTTTCTGGAGTATATATATAAAGACTTAAGTAATATAGGTTTATATTAAATAGATTCAATAGCTGCTAATATTGGTTCTGTTGTAATCTCTAATAACATAAGTAACAGTGATTAAAATAACATTTAAGGGGAAAGACATCATTTGGATCCAATGTTTACATTTAAATAGTAGCACTTTTTCTTAAATTGCATAGTTTCTTGAATATCAGAACTTTAAAAAATTTTCAGACATTAAGCATCTTTCCTAAAGAAGCATTTTATCTATCTTTCTCAACTGATGTATGTTATTTAGTTTACAAAAGGATAATAGAAAACATACTTCTTGTTGGAATATAATTTCTGCTCACTAGACAGTTCTATCTTTTGTTTTTTTAATGACCAGGTATGTTTTGAATGGTTTAATTGTTGAAAGGTTATCTGTAGTATTTTTTTTTTTTTTTTTTTTTTTGAGACAGAGTTTTGCTCTTGTTGCCCAGGCTGGAGTGCAATGGTGTGATCTCGGCTCACTGCAGCCTCCGCCTCTCAGGTTCAAGGGATTCTCCTGCTTCAGCGTCCCAAGTACCTGGGATTACTAGGCATGCACCACCACACCTAGCTAATTTTTGTACTTTTAGTAGATGGGGTTTCTCCATGTAGGTCAGACTGGTCTAGAACTCCTGACCTCAGGCGATCCACCTACCTTGGACTCCCAAAGTGCTGGGATTACAGATATGAGCCACCATGCCAAGCCGCCAAGCCCTATATGTAGTATTAAAGTATATTTCATTAGATTGTCCTTGTGAGGTAAGTTTCTTAATTATATTCATATTTTTAGTTTGAACATGTATAACATTCTGAATGTCATAGCAATGGGTTTGATTTGGAACTGTTGTGATATGTTATATATAAAACAATACCCTGTATAGACGAGATGTTACGTGTTTCCATTTTGTTGTTGTTGCTGTAAGAAGGTTTATATGTATTCATCACAACTGCCAGGATTTGAAAGTGATGTTTTACTGCCTACCAGTTATCTGTATCTGGGTATAATTTTAACATATTTTGTTTCATGGCTTTATAAAATGACAGGAATTTGAGCTTTCTTCAGTTCAGTTGTTTTCATTAACATATGCATAAACACAAAACGCATACATCTATGTAGATTTTTTTTAAGGGGTTGCTTGAGGCAAATTTGAAATTAAACAAGATTGGTATGTATTCTTATTTTGTAGCAGGTATATTTTAAAAACAACATTTCCCAAAAATGTCTATTATATTGATTTAGATTCTCTTTTCAGGGCCCAGCATTGGAAGATTTCAGTCATCTGCCACCAGAACAGAGACGTAAAAAACTACAGCAGCGCATTGATGAACTTAATAGAGAGCTACAGAAAGAATCAGACCAAAAGTATTATTCCTTTAAGTCTTCTCTATCATTATTATTTTAGGATTTACATTGAGTGACACCCTTAAATGTGATATACAGAAGGTTTAAAAGTCATATATCCTAATTGAAATCTTCTGAGAGAAAATTATACTCCTACACTGGAAATTTTTGTGGTTTTCCTGTCATAGGTAAAAATGAAATGTTAGAGAATTTCCTTGGTTGCAGATTTTTATTGGATGCTAATAGTATATATTTATGCCTTCATTAATTTGCAAAAAATTTCTTGATGTTTTATTATCAAGACTAGTTTCACCAGCACTAATCACTTCTTATACTTTGATACATTTTTTATTTTGCTTCTATATATAAATTGATTTCAGTAGCAACCTGAGGCTATTTTTTTTTGTAGCAAAACCTTTGGCAAACATTGCTTGATTACTTATGACTTCATATTTGTTCACACATAGGTTTACCTTTTTTTTTTCATTTTTACAAAAAGTTTTCTCTACTTTAATTTTTAAAAAATGGACAAAATTATTTATGATCATTAAAGTGTTATTACAGTGAGTTGGTGACTTGCTATATCTTCACTGAGGATAAAATTGGGGCTTAAATTGTAGCATGAAAGATTGAAGTTTTGATGTTAAGAATTAATGTATCAGGTATGATGTGGCACTTAATAATGAAATACTGCAGTACCTTTGATTCTAATTTACAGTAGCTATATTCTATAAAATCACTGTGAACATTGAATTATGGAATATGGAAACATTGCTCTTAGGGTGATACAATGTTGGGCTCTAGGTAACCTCTGGTACAATGTTTCCATCAGCTAATTGACACATAACCTTGTTTTATTTATGTTTCTGTGTAAAGACACCTTATTTTATATATGATGTTGATTTATTAACTTTGAATTTTTCTAATAGCACTGTAACTTGTGCTTGAACAAAGCTTATCTAAGACATGATTTTCTCATAATAATATTACAGCCTTCTTGTACTTAAGAACAGTAGACAGCACTTCATTGCTGTGCTTTGGGGCTATTTCAAACACCAAGATCAACAAAAAGCACAAAAATATGAGAAATATTGCACTAAATGAGTAGATTGCAAAAAGAATACATGTCCACAATATGAGAATACAAGCAAGAAGGCCAGAGTATCACCTGGTTTGACCTCAGCTTGGAACTCTGGTGACTCAGGTTTTTGACTGATCTCTCCATATCCAAAACAAGAATAAAGACATAGAAATGTGAATGTTCTTGCCATGGTCTGGAATAAGTGCTAATCCAGAGAGGCTTGGTTAAAAATAATATGGAGCATAATAACAGAAGTTGAGGATGAAGAAGTATAGGACTTCCCTGAATGCTTTTCTTTTGAGTTCTGTAGGTATTACAATCCCCAGTTATTGAGAGAAGGGGTAACATTGTTAGCTGTGTGTGCTACAAGATAATAGAAAGCTGTATGAAGAGTAAATAGTATAGGAAAGAGATTGGAGGTAGAAGACTTTAACAGTCGAGGTGAGAAATGCTGAGGGCCTAAATTAAGGCATGACTATGGGAACAGAAAGGAGGAATAGATAAAAGAGTGATTTCAAAGCCAGAGTAGGTTGTACTTTTAACCTGATTGGATGCTGCAGGAAACAATGGAGGAAGCTTTATAAAGTGGGGGCTTGCAGCTATAGATTAAATTGCAATAATAAGGAAAAGGTTTAGGACAAAGAAAAAGATTTTGATGTTGATTTTTGAAATGTGAAAAACCCGTATTAGAAGTGTCCAGTTGGGTTTGGAAATGTGAATCTAGAATTCAGGAGAGAAAGGGGTCTGGAGATATGCATTTGAAAATCATCTGAAGATGGATGATATTAAAACAGTAAGAGATCATCAACAGGACTGTAAGAAGAGATGAGAGGAAACCTTTGTCATTTTGTGTAGTGTGCATTTAAGATTGAACAAAGAAGGAGAAGAAGCCAGTGAAGAAAATTGTGAGAAAGCAGAGGTGAGGAGGAGGAAGAAGAAAATGTAACCTCCAGGAAGTCATGAAGGAAAAGAATATTAAGGAGTGTTAGGCAATAGTGTTGGATGTTAGAGTCAAGGACAGCTAATGGAGGCATAACCAATTCTAATATGATTAGAGAATAGGAGGTAGGTTGAGAGGAATTGGCAAATGACTGACTTTGGGTGGGGGCAAGTTAAAGCTGCCATTCCTATTTCTAGCAGAGATGAGTGGGAGGACAATGATGATGTATGAGCTACGGAACACTGTGGAATACTGTGGCTGGGTGGGAATATAATGAGTTTGATTTGGGACATGATGAGCTGAAGGATATTGAAAAATATTCTTCCAGCCCTTGTGTGTGTGTGTGTGTGTGTGTGTGTGTGTGTGCGCGCGCGCGTGCATGCATGTGTGTGTGTGTGTGTATAGATACAAATAAAATTCCTTGTTTATAAAGCAGGAAATAAGAAATGAACTCTGTTCTCTTTTGCTATTCCAATTTCTTCATAAATTACTAACACTATATATGTTATCACCTTTATGCAGATTGTCTTTAATCAGGTCATGTTAGACAAACTTAAAAAGATATGGCTCTATTTAAGATTAAGCTGCATACAAGTCCCCAGAATCAAATAAAACTCTTTTATCTGGAAGCATATGAAGTTAATATTTAATTATGTGGTTTCCTTCTCTTTTTCAGAGATGCCCTCAACAAAATGAAAGATGTATATGAGAAGAATCCACAAATGGGGGATCCAGGGAGTTTGCAGCCTAAATTGGCAGAGACCATGAATAACATTGACCGCCTACGAATGGAAATCCACAAGAATGAGGTAGATTTTTTATTCAGCAGTTGTCAAGATAAATTATTTTTATAAACTTCATTGTGATAGATTGGTTTTTATTAGAATTATCTTCAGATGTTTATATTTAATTTTAGGGTTTATGATCTAAAAGGATTGTGATGTGTATTTTTTAATCTCATTGAAATTTTTTTTATTTAAACCTTTATATAAAACTAAACATTTATACTATGTTTTGAATCAGCTGTAAAGTTGATCATTTGACCAGTTTGGAATAAAGTTTTCACATCTCTAAGAATTATGTAATTATAAAAACTTCAAGCACATTTTAAATGCAGAATATCTTAACAAGCTTTTAAACGTATTTACTGAGCTCAGTTGTTTGCTTATTTTTTTCCTAAGGCTTGGCTTTCTGAAGTTGAAGGCAAAACAGGTGGGAGAGGAGACAGAAGACATAGCAGTGACATAAATCATCTTGTAACACAGGGACGAGAAAGGTCATTTTTTGTATTTTATTTGTATTCCTTCTCCCCAAAGTTTTCTCACCCTTTTGTGCTAAACTTTATACAATTTGTTTTCTCCCAAATTTAACAAGTTCAGCTTTCAATAACCTCAGTCTTTTGAACCTAAGTAATTTTCTTTAGTGATAATTACAGGTGAAGTAGGAAAGTTCATCTTGCTATTCAATCAATCCTAGTTTATTGTGCTTCCAAACACAGAGCTAGGAACATAGAAAATTCTTGGAGCTGCAGTCTGAGGGCATAGGCTCCTCAGGCATGGGAAGCTTTCCTAAGGTTCAGGTGAAGTTAGGGTCACTTCTGCCAAAGAAAAATTTTACTATCAAATAGCTCAAAGTTTTGTGAAGGAAAAAAACCACATATTGTTATTCTAGACCAGAGCTTCCAAAAGACTTTTGCTAAGTTCTGTGCCACTTGTGACGTTTTTTTCTTTATATGTTTTTTTTCCATAATAAAAGTCCACAAATTAGGATTTGCCTTAACGAAGAATGTGAGAGATCTAGTAATAACTCTTAGTTTTCTACTTAATTACAGTGTAATCTAAGCAGGTTCATTTTTAATGCTCCCTGAGTCTCAATTTTCTGAAATACAAATGGAGCTTAAAATATCCATCCTTCAAGTTTGTTAGTAAAAAAGTAAATTATGCACATAAAGCACCTAGTAGCGAATAGCGGTAATAATAGTATCACTTCTTGAAAGAGTACATATCTTTTTTTTTTGAGACGGAGTTTCGCTCTTGTTACCCAGGCTGGAGTGCAATGGCGCGATCTCGGCTCACCGCAACCTCCGCCTCCTGGGTTCGGGCAATTCTCCTGCCTCAGCCTCCTGAGTAGTTGGGATTACAGGCACGCACCACCATGCCCAGCTAATTTTTTGTATTTTTAGTAGAGACTGGGTTTCACCATGTTGACCAGGATGGTCTCGATCTCTTGACCTCGTGATCCACCCGCCTCGGCCTCCCAAAGTGCTGGGATTACAGGCTTGAGCCACCGCGCCTGTCCCAAGAGTACATATCTTTAATATATCAAGAGATATCCACAAATTGCTGCTTTTTCTTTTTAGGTAAAACTCAGATTAAAAGGATCTAATTTCTTTGGCATGTGTTATTTCTCTGGCTTCTAGGCTTACTGAAAGTACTGTTAAAATCTAATTCTGGCCGGGTGTGGTGGCTCTCGCCTCTAATCTCAGCACTTTGAGGGGCTGAGGCAGGTGGATCACGAGGTCAGGAGTTTGATACCAGCCTGACCAACATGGTGAAACCTTGTCTCTACTAAAAATACAAAAATTAGTCAGGTGCAGTGGCGTATGCCTGTAATCCCAGCTGCTTAGGAGGCTGAGGTAGGAGAATCATTTGAACCCGGAAGGTGGAGGTTGTAGTGAGCCAAGATCACACCACTGCACTCTAGCCTGAGCGACAGAGCAAGTCTCTGTCTCAAAAAAACAAACAATATCTAATTCTGTAAAATTTTCTATTCAATCTAATTTATTGTTTGATTCTTCAGCAAAATTATTCACAATTTTCTCTGATTTAAAAAATTTTAAGAAAAATATATTTGTATTACCTGCCATTTTTTTGTTTTGTTACCAACTTCCGTGTTACCGTGGTTAGTTGGAAATTAACTTTACTTTTTATTTTAGTTGAGAATCTTTTAATTTTCAGTGACAGAGTGAACACTTTATTCGTGCTCGCTTAAACTAAAAATGCACTTCATTGGCTGACTTTAGGGAGAGCTTGGTCTGGGAGCTCACGTGTTGTCCTCAGGACTCAATTTCTCTCTACCTCACAGCTTTGCCTTCTATTGTGTTGGCTTCATTTTAAGGGTCCAAAACTCTAGGCCATTATTCCTCTGGGTTCAAGTCCAGTAGAAAAGGGACAGAGTGAATTCTCTTCCAAGAGTCCCAAACAAAAGTCCCTGTGCATTTCTTACATCTGATTGGGTTACAGGACTACTTATGAACTACTTATTTACTCTGGTCATGCAAATGCTTGCTCTGATGGCTACTCCAGGTCCAGAATAGAAACAACCCCACCTGAGGCATGTGAACTAAACTTGGGTCTGCATGGGTCCCCTAAGGAATTTTAGGGTGATAACTTTGGGATGATGGAAGACAAGTGTCTAGAACATTTTTCTGATTTTATCTCTAGACCCAGTGATAGTGAGATGTCTTTACTGAATAATGCTTTGTGCTTAGAATATTGTAATCTTGTAATTTTTTTTTATTTCAGGAAATTCAGCAAAGTAGCATTCTATGTTAGAATTAATTTGTATGCTAGATGTTTGAAAAAAAGAGGGCTTAGCTGGAAACCATGCCATTAATATTTAATTTTGGGAATTGATCCTGAGGAGATCAATTTATAAATAATATATATAGAATTCTCATGTTTATGATACTTGATCAGAGATAATTTTTTGTTTTATAGTCCTGAGGGAAGTTACACTGATGATGCAAACCAGGAAGTCCGTGGGCCACCCCAGCAGCATGGCCATCACAGTGAGTTTGATGATGAATTTGAGGATGATGATCCCTTGCCTGCTATTGGACACTGCAAAGCTATCTACCCTTTTGATGGTATGATTTTCTTAATAATATTGTATTTGATAATATTGGTTTTGTAGGCTGGGCATGGTGGCTCATGCCTGTAATCCCAGCACTTTGGGAGGCTAAGATGGGTGGATCACGAGGTCAAGAGATAGAGACCATCCTGGCCAACATGGTGAAACCCTGTCTCTACTTAAAATACAAAAAATTAGGTGGGCATTGTGGCACATGCCTGTAATCCCAGCTTCTTGGGAGGCTGAGACAGGAGAATCGCTTGAACCCAGGAGGTGGAGGTTGTGGTGAGCCAAGTACGCGCCATTGCACTCCAGCCTGGGCAACAAGAAGGAAACTCCGTCTAAAAAAAAAAATTGGTTCTTTAAAAGTATTTACATCAAGTCATTCACTATAGTGTCCTTATTTAAGTAATACACATCAGAAAATTATTATAATTCCATTTCTTTAGTATGTATAGTTTTGTTATAACTATTACAAATATAGGGATTTTTCTTCCATACATGGAATGAAAAGAAATTACTCATGTTGCTAGCATCCTAATACAGTTTATTAATTATCAGCTTTGGTCAGTGCAGAATTTTCCCCAGAGTTCTTACTAATGCATACATGTACAAAACAAAGTTGAGGCAGCTTGAGCATTAGCCCAACCCAGGAAGCAGATGCCGGTGGATGTCACTTCATGTTCTTCCTTGTAGCTTACTAACGTTGAGAGACAGGTCTGAGGCATAGCTAGCTGAATGCCATCATCAGATCCTGAGTCTGTAGGCCACCCATTTAGATGAAAGTGGGAGAGAATGTAGTAGCTTCTGAGAATGTAGTAAGACTATGCCATCTCTTACCCTATGAAAGTTGAACAAACTCTGGGAGGGAAGTAAGTAAGGCACTGAGGCCCTCTTCTGTAGAGTTTTAGTTCTTCTTTCTCTTGGACTCTGAAAAATACTTTTCCTCGACTAATAGGAGAGAGCTAAGTAACACTTTCATAAATAAACTGTTATGAAATGGTGCATGATTTAAGGTATTTTCCCCCCTTTGTGTTGATTTAAAATTGAGCAAAGTCTCTAGTAACCTCCTATTAGAAAATATATTAAATTTAAGACCTTGTAGCCAAGTGTAGTGATGTGCCCCTGCAGTCTTAATCACCTGGGGGACTGCAGCAGAAGGATCACTTGAACCCAGAAGTTCGAATCCAGCCTAGGCAGTAAGACTCTATCTCTTTAAAAAAACAAAAAAACTTACTATGATGTTATCTAGAGAGTAGGGAAATAATTTATTGTGTTAAATGAAGATTCAGTTGTGAAATTGTTACTGCTAAGCAGGTTGGGGGTGGTTGGGGATGGAGAATAAAAGAGTTATGTATGGCCATTCTGCTTCTACCATCACTAGAGTCACACCTATATTTTTCTTTGCTCTCCCTTCAAACTATATTTTTTCCTTCTTTCTTCCCTCTCTTTGACTGTCTAGTTACTGTTTTCCTAATCCATATGTGATTAACTTTTTTTGATTGACTACTAAAATTTGGGAAAGAAGTTGGAATAGTGAAATAGGAATTAGAATACCCTGTCAAATCATGTAATGTCACTGTTGCTCAGTTAACTTCATCTGTTACATGGGGGTGATGTTATCCAGCCTTACAGGCTTATTATGCAGCTCAAATGAGAGAATATAAATAAAGGTGCTGGATAAGCCACAAAGCACTATAGAGATGTTGCTAAGGAGAGTCAGTGGTTCCAGGCACATTGAAATCTATAATTTATTTTGTGTGTTGTATTTGTAATTTAAAAAAAAATGTATCACTGTGCTTAAATTATGCTTGTGAAAACTCTCATCTAGGACATAATGAAGGTACTCTGGCAATGAAAGAAGGTGAAGTTCTCTACATTATAGAGGAGGACAAAGGTGATGGATGGACAAGAGCTCGGAGACAGAACGGTGAAGAAGGCTACGTTCCCACGTCATACATAGATGTAACCCTAGAGAAAAACAGTAAAGGTGCAGTAACTTATATCTAAACTAACCAGGCAGCTTTGTGCCATGTGTGACACAGGAAGAGTAACATAAAATGAAAACACATTCAAGAGGTTGAAAAGAATAAGGAAATTTAAAGGGCATCCAAGATTAATTGTTCACTATGTGAGCTGAGTTAGGCTTGATCTTGTGAATGTTACCACAAGAAACTTTTTGTGGCACTTTACTGTTTGAGTAATGTTGGTGTGAAGCTTAATTGATGCCTTTTGCTTTATGTCCTGCTTAAGTCTGTGTGAAGGATTTGTGTTTTTCTGCCTTACAAGTAGAATTTGATTTATTGGGCAGGAATTCATGGTTAGTAATGCTCTCTGCCCCCTTTACTTCAGAAAACACAGTGACTCTAGTGAATTTGAATAAGTGAAACTGCTCTGAAATGCTATGGAAAGCCAACTCCCCAGAGTGGTTTCTTCCAGGAGTTTGGATTTGTAGCTACAGTTTCCAGGAAGAAAAATAATAGATGGATAATTGAGTAAAATAATAATATCATTTTCATTTTATTCCCTTTTCTTAACTTTGGTTTCCTAAAGGAAGAAAATAAGCACTTGGCACAGTAATCTATTTAAATAGATTTAAAGAGAGTTGCACAGTAAATCTCCTGGTCTAGCTCTTAGGTGAATAAAGCATTTTGTTCGAGAGACCTCAACATATTTTGAGGTTTGCTGTTAATTTTCAATAATTTACAAGTTTCCTTCCAAACTAATCTTATGCTTGTGTATTTCATCTTGAAAATATCTTTTGGGAAATACCACTTTAGTGATTATTTAGCATTTAGCAGTTACATATAGGAAAATACATAGTTATATAGAAAAATACGCATTTGAAGATAGAGAAAACCTTGGAGGGGAAGTGTTGACAAATTTTAATTTTAAAGGAGGAACTTTTTACTATCTGGGTTAGAGGAAAATATGTGTACCACCATTTAGGGCATTTTGTTATTTCAGCTGAATCATTAGTTATGAGGATAGATAAATGTTTCCAATTAATTTCAGCAAGCATTGTTGGAAACACTGTGCAGTCCAGGATTGTGCAGTGCTGATTGTGTGATCACACCCTGAGTCAGTGGTGTGGGGAAGTAAAATGAAGAAGCAGTAAGATTGGTTTTGATTTTGCCCATGTTTTTAAATTTCCTGGTGTTTTCAGTAGCTGTCTATAAAATGATTTTAGAGACATTTGAGACAGGCACTTTAAACTGAACACCCCTTTTGGTTTTACCAAAGGTCTTCAGTAATTGTTCTTTTCTTTTTCCTCCTGGACTGCAGGTTCCTGAAGAGGGTTTCTGAGGAAATGGGCAAGATGTTGAAGGAGGTTACATGCAGCTGCTTTTGGGGGGAGGGTATTAGAGTTGTCAGGCTCAAAGAGAGTGAGAGAAGCAAGTTGCATGAGTGCATGCAGACATGATTATTTTTTACTAACTTCATTAGCATTTCCATACATCGTTTTTAAAAATCGTAATACCAACCCTTAAGTTTCTAGTTCACTTACTCCCACAAAAGAAAAAGCCAACAATGGCTTACCATTTTTCTGTTTATTTTATTGTTGTCTAATCAATAAAGAATGCAGAGCTATCAAAAAATTTGTCTTACATTAGCTGTCCCAACAGGATTGTCTCCCTCCCAGCTCTGTTTTAATTGGCTTTTAGACCCACTGTCTGTCAGATATTTGCCATCTGTCAGTGTCTGCCTGCGCCACCTCCGTGCTTGCTTAACATCCCGTTGCATGTCTAGAGTGATTGGGCTAGATTTTTCAGGCATGTCTTTAGATTCCCTTGTTCTTGTCAAAGCCTCTGTTTTGTTTTACATTTGTAGTGCATATCCCATTGTCAGACATCTCCAGCACTAATGTTTCCATCCTAGTATTTGTGTGCACTGCTATAACTTCCCCACTGCAAACATTCCAGTTTTGGCATTACAAAGAAGTAGACTGTGAACCTGAAGTATTTATGATAAGAAAAAGAAAACGTCTCTGCTCTAGCCTACAGCCCAGTTGAAAGAACTCTTTGAAACGTGATACATCTTCAGCACCTCAGTCTGGGAAGAATCTAGTCAGCACTGAAATCCTGGCATAATAAACACAGAAGATACTCACCACCTCAAGACAAAGGACTATTGTCAAAAGTCAGCTGCTTCCATTCAAATGCTGCCTTAAACTAGAGTGCCTAAATCTGTTGATTGCCAACACTACCACTACAGTATCCCACAAAGGGCTTTATGTGTCAGCTCAGTGCGACCTCCTTTAACTCTGCAGCATGGCTGCAGCTGCCGATGTAGCCTCGGTAGGTGGCTATTAGAGCTCTACTATGTACAATGGTGCATCTTCAAATTTATGCATCAGACTGTCCAAGTCCATTTTACTTTCCTCAGTGTTTTTATGAGAAGTTTTATGGACCTCCCCCAGCTATCTTTTTATTTGGGGTTATCACAGTCATGTTTGATTATTACAATGATAGTCTGTTTCCATGTGATGCTTTTGTTTGAACCTGATAAAATTTAGTGAAACTTTGTAATTATCTATGTGCACTTTTACTTGTAAAATGGAATTTCTGTATGTTTATACTTGTAAATATGATTGTTGTTAGTGCTCCTGTTGCTTATGGTGTCCTGCCTCGCATTTGTGATTCTGTTGATGGCTTGTATCTTAACTAATTTCTTAGTGGTGTTGTAATAGGGAGATGGGAGCGGGTGGGGGGTTATTTGTACCACTGAATCTCCATTACTTTGGTTCTTTACTGTTTCAAGGGGAGAAGGAACATGAAATGGTTTGTGTATTATTGGATTTTAAGCAATATTTTAGAAGCTGTGTGACTGCTTTAATAACTTTTTCCCAGTGTTATTTGAATCATACTACCAGTTATACTAAAGCTGAATGACAATTGTGTGAAAGTTACTACCTTCATAAGATCAAGTCACCACTGTTACACAGCTGACATATAGTGTATTACCTTTGTGGCTAGTAAACTATAAAGTTTAGATATTAAATCTCGTAACAGGGTTATTTATATAATGTGACATTATTCAATGCTGACAGACTACATGAAGTAGTTTTAAAATCTAGTGCTATTTTTATTTTAAAGGTTAGCAATGAGGAGGAAATGTGATCTGGCTGTGTTTGTCTTCTGTACAAAGCCTGAAGTGCTTATGGTTCTTTGGCTAACAGCCACAGAGGGCAAAGTTCTTGTAAGGACTAACTGTTCTTTTAAAGCTACTGTTTGTTTTTCTAAAAGCAGGATTTGCTTCCGTAGGAGGCAAGTTCCTTGACGTGGAATAGTGCAACCTGCATATGGGTTATTATAATAGGAAAGACATTTGTACTTGCACAGTTTAAATCATTCTTAAATTTTGAACATGTGAATTGTCCCAAAAAATCTTTAATTTTTTGGTAATTTTTACTCTTTTTGTGCACATGTTGATTTCTTAATGGTAAATCCTTCTTTTAAAGATAGTGTTCTCTGTTGAGAATATTTTCATGGAATAAAACAATCTTTTCATGGCCTGTTAAGGTGTTTCGTGTGTGGTCTCTCATTGCTGTGTAAACCAGAGGTGTCATGATGTTGTTCTTGAATGTGCCAAGTTTCAGATAATAAAGAGTAGATAACAAGTTCCATACATAGGACAACTTTACTTTTGCAAAGCAGTTTGGAAATTTTATTCTAATTTTGGTTTCTCTAAGCATTCCTAAAGGAAAAAAAAGTTTGTTGTTTCTTTAGAGTAAATTTAAATGGCATGCAATAATTTGGATTTATCTTTCTTCTCCAGTAGCTGTGTTGCATAGACTTTCTTTTTACACCATCTATCCACTGCATGCATAAGAACTGTCCCTGTACCACATAGCCTCATCTAGCCGCTACACGCTAGCCAGCATTTCCTGTGCCCTGGCTTGATTCCTGATCAGTTGACAACACCCAAGTCTTCCTGGCATTTCAAAGCATGGAAAGAACATTTGCCATAATTAGTGACACATTATCTGTAATTTCAGGAAGTCTAATTTCAGAAGATTCGCCTTTTAAAAGATGCAAATGTGAAACTATGACTACAAACTTTTAGAAACTAAAAGGGAATAAAATTCAGGGTAGATGCTGAACAATGAGAGGTTACGATTGTTGAGATGAAAATTTAGAGATCAGTGCCAAGCTTGGAAGTAGGAACACACAAAACAGTGCAAATAGCAGGAAAATAGTGTCAGTTGTTACAGCATCAGATAGAGGTTTGGGGTGGGGAGTTCAAAACAATGAAAAAGGCTTTTATTATCAAAACTAAGATCAGGGAAATCACATCCTATTGTGAGAGGAAAAAATAATGTCCTTAAAACAATAAAAACAAATGAAAAGTCTCTCCAGGCTCATTGAAAAGGATTCTATTTTGAAGAATGTACAGGTTGAATATTCCTTGTCTGAAATGCTTGGGACCAGAAGTGTTTCAGATTTTTTTTGGGGGGGAGGGGGGGAATATTTTGCATTACATACTTAGTAGTTGAGGATCCTTAATTTCCAAATCCAAAATTCTCCACTGAGCATTTCCTTAGAGCATCATGTCAGTGCTCAGGTTTCAGATTTTAGATTTTTGAATTTGGGATACTCAACTTGTATTAGCTTAGGTTAAAAAAAATGCACAAGAAACATGGAATCTAATTTCAATGAGCTCATATACCTAAGATCACTGTATTCCTGAGCATAGTCACTGCCAGGAATTAGGGAAACTGCAGAAAACAGAAGAGGCGCCAAAAGACTGGGGAATTGGCTAACATGTATTTTGAAGAGGGAATTCTGAGAAGTTGGAAAACAATGCTTGAAAGTATTAGATAATGTTGGCATTTAGGGGACAGTGTATTGGGCAACTGACTGAGGTTCTTAAGAGTAAGTCATGTCAAAATAGCCTGATTTCTTTCTTTTGATACAAAGGGGAGAATTCTAGGACACAATTAGTGTCTTGCTTTCAACACAATTTCAGTTTGACAAGATTTCTCAGTGTTTTTGTGAATTGTGTCAACACTGTTAAGGAGAATGGGAGCATTTGACGGCCTCATTTGGTAAACCCAGAATCTCCACCCTGAGGAGTTTTTTGTGGATAATATGTATATGTTATGAACCATTAAAAGATAAACACATCACCCAGTTTAACAAATAGAATATTACCAGGTGGGCACAGAAGAAGCACAGTCTGAGTGTGGAATGAGACAGACAAAAACTTCACTCCCTTTTTCGGCCTTTTCTCCATTCTTTTCTATGGCTGGGAGCTCCTGCCACTGACTCTTGGCATATAGCCAGCACCCATTTGGTGCTGTTATCTGACGAGGGTAGGAAGTGAGATGAGGATCCATTGCTTATCCCCTCTCTTCAGGTGCTAGACAGTGGTTGGTAAACCAGTGACGATCAGTGGAATGGGGGAAGTCACTGGAAGAGTTTGCAGTTCCTTGCATCAAATCACAGGGGCATTTTTTACCTGGTGACAGCCTTATCAAAAGATTATACCAACTCATTTGTTTAAACAATTTGAAAATTATTAGTGATTGATAAATGGTTTGTGCTATTTTTATAACTTGATAAAGTTTTATGTAGTTTAAAGATAAAATGAATTCATTTGTACAGAGTTTATGAATTTTATATTTAGTAATATCCCACTTATCAAATATCTTAAATATTCCATTGTATCTTGAGACTTAGCTTTTTCACTCAACATTGTTTCTAAGATTTATCTGTGTTTATGCCTAATACAGTATTCCATCCTCTTGTTGATGGACATTTGGGCTGTTTTGTTAGTAAAATGTGCTGCTTATGCATATCCACATGTTTCTTGATATGAGTTTCTTTAAAATCTGTACCAAGGAGTAGAATTGCTAGATTATGGTTTTAATTTTCATTAAAATTTTAGATCCAAGGGGCACATGTACAGGTTTATTATAGGGATATATTGTGTGCTGCTGAGATTTGGACTTCCAATGATCCTTTTGCCCAAGTAGTGAACATTGTAACCAATAGGTATTTTTTCAAGCCTTTCTCCCCTCCCTTGCTCCCCCTTTTTGGGATCGCCAGTGTCTGTTGTCCCCATCTTTGTGTACATTTTTATCCAGTGTTCTGCTCCCACTTATAAATGAAGGCATACAGTATTTGGTTTTCTGTTTCTGCATTAATTCGTTTAAGATAATGGCCTCCAGCTGCATCCGTGTTACTGCAAAGAGTATGATTTCATTTATATTCTGTGTAGTATTCCATGGTATGTATGTATCACATTTTCTTTCTTTTTTTTTTTTTTTGAGATAGTTTCACTCTTGTCACCCAGGTTGGAGTGCAGTGGGACGATCTTGACTCACTGCAACCACTGCTTCCCGGGTTCAAGTGATTCTCCTGCCTCAGCCTCCTGAGTACCTGGGATTACTGATGCCCACCACCACACCTGGCTAATTTTTGTATTTTTTGTAGAGAAAGGTTTTCACCATGTTGGCCAGGCTGGTCTCGAACTCCTGACCTCGGTGATCCACCCATCTTGGCCTCCCAAAGTGCTAGGATTGCAGGTGTGAGCCACCGTGCCCAGTCACCGCATTTTCCTTATCCAGTCAGCCATTAATGGGCACCTGGGTTGATTCTATGTCTTTGCTGTTGTGAATAGTGCTATGATAAATATATGAGTGCAGATATCTTTTTGTAGAATGATTTCTTTTCCTCTGGGTATATACGCAGTAATGTGTCAAATGGTGTAATTCTGGGTCAAATGGTGTAATTCTAGTTTTAGTTCTTTGAGAAACCTCCAAACTGCTTTCCATGGGGGCTGAACTAATTTGTATTCCCATAAATAGGGCATAAGCATTCCCGTTTTTTCACAACCTTGCCAGTATCTGTTATTTTTTTTACTTTTCAATAGCCATTCTTACTGGTGTGAACTGGTATATCGTGGTTTTTTTATTTGCGTCTCTCTAATGACTGATCGTAAGCATTTTTTCATGTTTATTGGCTGCTTGTATGTCTTCTGAGAAGTGTCTGTTCATGTCTATTGCCCACTTTTTAAAGTAGTTGTTTATTTCTTGCTGATTTAAGTTCCTTATAGATTCTGGATATTAGTCCTTGGTCAGATGTGTAGTGTGCAAATATTTGCTCCCATTCTGTAAGTTGTCTGTTAACTCTGTTGATAGTTTCTTTTGCTCTGCAGAAGCTCCTTAGTTTAGTTGAGTCTCAGTTGTCAGTTTTTGTTCTTGTTGCATTTGCTTTTGAGGACTTAGTCATAAATTATTTGCCTAGGCCAATATCTAGAAAAGTATTTTCTAAGTTTTCTTCTAGACTTTTTGTAGTTTGAGGTCTTTCAGTTAAGTCTTTAATTCATCTTAATTTTTGTATATGGTGAGAGATAAGGGTCCAGTTTCATTCTTCTGCATATGGTTAGTTTTCCCAGCACGATGTATTGAACAGGGTATCCTTTCCCCATTATTTATTTTGTCGACTTTGTTCAAGATCAGTTGGTTGTAGGTGTGCAGCTTTATTTCAGGGGTCCCTACTCTGTTCCATTGGTCTATTGTGTCTATTTTTGTACCAGTACCTTGCTGTTTTGGTTAGTGTTGCCTTGTAGTATAGTTTGAAGTCAGGTAATATGATACCTTCCACTGTATTCTTTATGCTTAGGATTGCCTTAGCTATTCCTTAGCTCTTTTTTCATTCCATATGAATTTTAAAATAGTTTTTTCTAATTCTGTGAAAAGTGACATTGGTAATTTTATAGGAATAGTGTCATATATATATATATATATATATATATATATATATATATATATATTGCTTTGGGCAGCATGGACATTTTAATGATATTGATTCTTCCAATCCATGAACATGGATTGCTTTTCTGTTTATTTGTGTCATCTATGATTTCTTTCAGCAGTGTTTTGTAGGTCTCCTTGGTTAGAAGTAGTCCTAGTTTTGTTTTGGTTTGATTTGGGGTTTTTTATGGTGCCTACTATAAATGAGATTATATTCTTGGTTTGCTTCTCCGCTTGAATGTTATTGGATGTAGAAATGCTTCTGATTTTTGTATGTTGATTTTGTATCCTGAGACTTTGCTGAAATCATTTATGAGGTCTGGGAGTCTTTTGGTGGAATCTTTAGGGTTTTCTAGGTATAGAATCATATCACCAGCAAAGAGAAAAATATGACTTCCCTTTTTCCTATTTGGGTGCCTTTTCTTTCTTTCTCTTGCCTGACTGCTCTGGCTAGGACTTCCTTAATTTTCAGTTTTAAAATATAATGCCACATTTTCCTCCCAAAGTTATTGTAACATTTTTACAATAAATGGTTATTACAAGGGTTATTTGTATTCCATATCCTGGCCAGCATTTAGGAGTCAGACTTCAGTTTTTGTCAGTTCAAAGGATATAAAAGAGCATTTCATTGTAGGCTTAAATTGTGTTGTTCTGATTATTGATGGGCATCTACGTGTTTACTATGTTTCTCCTTCTTGTAAAAACCCTGTTTTATCTTCATTTTTTTTGGGGGGGGTGGGGTTGATTGTCTTTATATTTATTCATGGAAGCTCTTTATGTATTGTGGATGCTAATTTTGCTAGTTATCTTTTACTGTGTAACATAGCTAGCTGATTTTGGCTCAGGGTTTCTCATGAGGTGGCAGTCCAACTGCTGGCTGAGGTTGCAGTATCTTCAAGGCTTTGGGGCTGGAGAGTCCACTTCTAAGATTATCCATGTGGTTGCTGCTCAGCCTCTGTTACTTGCTGGCTGTTGGCTAGAGGCTTCAGTTCCTTGCCATGTGGATCCCTTCAGTTCCATAGGGATACTCATAAGGTAGCATCTTGCTTTCCCCAGAGTGAGTGATTCAAGACCCAAGACAGAAGTTACAGTCTTCTCATAACCTATCTATCTCAGATGCAACATACCATTACTTCTGCCCTGTGTGCTTGGTTGCACAAAGCCTGGTACAATGTGGGAAGGGACAACACAGTGTGAGCACCAGGAGGCAGAGAACATAGGGGGCCATCTTGGAGGCTGCCTACCATACCAATCTGTTGTCCACTGTATATGTTGCCAATATCTTTTCTTTTTTCAGGTTGTCTATGGTGTCTTTTGAATGGAAGTTCTTCATTTTAATGCAGATTAATCATTATTTTATAGTTAATGCTTTTCTAATTTAAGAATTCTTGATTCAGAGTAAAAGATATTTTCTTCTAAAAGTATTATGATTTTGCTTTTCACATGTAGATTCTTAACTCATCTAGATTTTATTTTTGTGTGTATGATAAAAGAGACCATTTTCCCCCTTTCATTTGCTTAACCAATTGTTCAAGATTTTAAAATCATCCTTGCCCCCACTGATCAACAGTATCACTCTGTCATGTTAAGTTTCTGATAATAGCTTAATTACTGTAGCTTAGTAATGAGCTTTTATATCTGATAGGCACCACCAACCTGGGACCACTGTAAATCAATTTCTTGGTTTTGGATTTTGCTTACTCCAGACGTATATGAGCACAGGCGTGGTTACAAATCCTCACCAAAGACTATTGTTGTTATAATTATTTTCTTTCCAGAGTGGTATGTGAAGACAGTCATGTTTCCTGGCAACCTCTCTTTGGCGGTAGATTTTTTCCATCCTGTTAACAGGGACCCTTTAAGGATTCCTGCTTAATGAAGGCATTTTAAGTTTCCCCAAGACACACTCTCTCATTCACTGAGCTGCTGATGTTACTCTTTGCCTCTAGGTTCTCATATGGAGCTGATTCAGATTTGCTGTACCTTTTTCAGGTGTGGTGGGGGGAGAAGTCTGTTCCTTGGGAAGTTCTATCAATCAAGGTTGATCATACACTAAAAGGTATGTTTATTAAAATTTATTCAGGATTTTCTTATGGTAAGAGGCTTTCTAAGAGCATCTGAACCATCATATTGCCAGAAGTAGAAATGTGCTTTGGTTTTTTTCAACAAAAAATAACATAATGTGGCCCATTTTAAAAAACCATCACAGGGTGATGGTTAAGTTACAGTGTAACTTCTGGAACCAATAAATAATATTTTTTAAAGGCTATTTAACAAGGAGAAATTTTCACAGCCAGTTTAAGATGAATATAAAAGTGGATATGGGCCTAATGTTATTTAAACGAGAAGAAGGAAAACTATTAAATGTTTGACGGTGG
Source organism: Callithrix jacchus (assembly GCF_049354715.1). Classification (NCBI taxonomy): domain Eukaryota; kingdom Metazoa; phylum Chordata; class Mammalia; order Primates; family Cebidae; genus Callithrix; species Callithrix jacchus. The sequence goes on from NC_133508.1 coordinate 131,444,164, forward strand.
CAGAGTGACAGAATATTTTAAAGTCTTGTATTCCAAATTTTGTACAATAGGAAAAGTTGAGGGCGATACTGATAAACTAGAAAGAAATGAGAAAGTATCCCCTTTGCAAAGTGAGAAACCTAGAAAACCAACCCAGGTAACTCACTGTTGTACTCATCAGCCAGAGGAAAAGGTAACAGTTGATTACTTTGAAATATGTGAAGAGATGTTAATCATAACTAAGATCTGGGTGCCCAGTTTGTACAGGCTGCTATGCTGCACATGGGATCCAATGAGGTAAACTTGGCCTAACTCCACCGCTGGCAAGCACCGTGGCTTGAGTTTGAACCCAGATCCCATGGAGCTGTCATTAGCACTCTGTCTCCCAATCCAGAAATCTTTAACTTTTCATACCACTTTCATTCATTTTGGTTTACTATCAGGGTACAGTGCCTAGGGAAGAGCACACCTGAGGCAGCTAAGAGGTAGAATTATCGTACTAAGATGAGTTGTTTAAAATGAAAGAGACTGGATACAACTGTTTCGCAAAAAGATATATTTTTTATTCATGACTATTTACATTTTTCTTGTTTAAAGAATATCATATAACTGATACCTTCTGAAATGTTTCATGCTTTTAAACTTCTATTTACACTTATCTGACATGGAATGAAAACTAAAATCGTCAAATACCATAGAAAGCAACCAGCCAACATAGCTAGGTCTTCTCTTGAGTGTGCTGATCAACATTAGCAGTAGTTACCTTAATAATAAATTATTCATTTTAAAATCAGTAGTAATTTTAGACAATTCATAAATAAGTGTGCTCTGTGCAATTTACATGTTTAATATCCTGTGGATACTAAAAGCTTGTATACTGTCAGGTTTGCACATTATGACTTTATCAAATGGTTGGCTTTCCCAAAGAAGCAGCTGGGGAAACTTGAAAAGATACTCTAAAGATTCTCTGGAGAGTTATCAAAGCTCTGCCTGCTTTACAGGAGGAGGTTCCAGTTTACGGGAGAGGGCAGTTAAAATCTGGTTGAATTTCTCATATCTCTCTGTCTGATTGACTTGTGCACCTTTGCTGCCCCATAGCAATCGCATTTGAAATTCAGTCTTGCAGATTTCATTCATTTCTTCATCTGGTTGAAAACCTAATCAAAATAAAACAACCGAAAAGTTACTTCAGTTCAGCCTAAGATGTAGTGTTAAATACAGACTGAAAGCTTGCTTAAAGTAGAATCAAGATGAACTTCATCTTTTCTCTCTCAGAACTTTAAAAAATGTCCCCAAAGAAAAACAGAGAATCTATTCTATACAAGGGAGGGCAGAGACCCACCCTGCAGAACCTGAGCACCTTCAGAGAAGAAATAACAGGTAAACTGATTAAAACATGATAGAGTGACATTGGTTTGTACAAACCACTGTGGGAAGTAGTGCTGTGGGAAGGCAGGTTCACGGTACCTATAGGAGTCTGTTACTTGTTTTTGCTAACTTTACTGATGTATAGTTTACGCTCATATGATTCACCTGTTTTTGGCTGTGCAGTTGTATGATAGTAAGTTTCTACCTAAAATAGCACCACCAGTTTTAGACGTTTTTACATTCCCATCACCCTACTACCTCTTCGCGGTCAATTCCTGTTCATACTGCAGACCTCAGTCAACCACTGATCTACTTTCTGTTGCTACTGTTTTGCCTTTTCTAGAAATTTGGGATAAACTGAATCATCCACTATGGACTCTTTAATGTCTGACTTCTTTCACTTAGCATGATGTTTCTGAGAGTATTACATATGTCGCATATTCATGATTCATTTTACTGATCAGCAGTATTCAGTCTTATGGACATCCCACATTTTGTTTATCTGTTCACTAATTGATGACTTTTGGATGTTTCTAGTTTCTGGCTATTATGAGTAAGTGGTTGTGAACATTTGTTTACAAATCTTGTGTGGACATGTGTTTTCATTTCTCTAGGAAAGGAATTATTGGGTCATATGGTAAAAGTGTATGTTTATTTTTAAAGAAACTGTTAAGTGCTATTCCAAAATGGCTGTACCATTTTAGATTCACACCAGCAACATAAGAAGATTCTAAGTTTTTCCACATGCTGCCAACCCTTTATCATTTTTATTTTTTTTGAGAAGTAGTCTTGCTCTGTCACCGAGGCTGGAGTGTAGTGGCTCGACCTGGGCTCACCACAACCTCTGCCTCACTGGTTCAAGCAGTTCTCCTGCCTCAGCCCCCTGAGTAGCTGGGACTACAGTCATGTGCCACCACACTCGGCTAATTTTTTGTATTTTTAGTAGAGATGGGTTCTGCCATGTTGGCCAGGCTGGTCTTGAACTTCTGACTTCAGGTGGTTCACCCACCTCAACCTCTCAAAAAGTGCTGGGATTACAGATGTGAGCCACCGTGCCTGTGCCTGGCCTATCATTCTTTTTAGTTGTAGCCATTCTAGATAGTGTGGTAGTATCTCACTGTGGTTGGTTTAAATTTACATTTCCCTAATGCTGAATGCTTTGAACATCTTTTCATGTAGTTGTCATTTGTATGCCTTCTCTGATGTAGTGTCTGTTCAAATTTTTGTCTATTTAAATTTTGTCTTCTCATTGAGTTGTAAGAGTTCTTTGTATATTCTAGCTGTAAGTCCTTTATCAGATATATGTGTACTCAATGTTTTCTGCTATGGTTCATGCTTTTTGTGTCCTAAGAAATCTTTAGCTCAAGGGCACAAAGAATTTCTCCCATAATTTCTTGCAGGAGGTTACACTTGAACTCTTACATTTTGGGTCTGATCCATCTTGGGTTACTGTTTACAGTAGGAATTAAGGCTCGAGATTCACTTTTTTGCATATGGATATCCCGTAGTTCCAGCACCATTTGTAGAAGGACCGTACTTTATCCAGTGAATTACTTTGGCACCTTTGTTGAAAATAAACAGCCAGCCACTTGTGTGGGCCCATTATTTCCTAACTCTCTATTCCATCTAAGAGAGGATCTGGTCTACTTAAGGCCAAAGATGTTCAGACAACTCTATTAAAGAGGGAGAAGCTGTTAGCCAGAGTCGTGTGTTTGCTTCTCATCCTTGATTATTGCTGGGATAGTCTGTTTTGTCGTTAAATATACCCACCATCTAGATCATAGGGTCCTCGCGGTAGAAAGGACAATAGGAATATTTTCTTCCTGATGATGCCAGAATATCCTTGATGGATAATCAACCAAAGGCCAGCTGATGGCGACTTTTGTTTTGTTTTTTTGATACCAGGCTGGAGTGCAGTGGCATGATGCTGGCTCACTGCAACCTGTCTCCTGAAGTCAAGTGATTCGCCTGTCTCAGCCTCTCAAGTAGCTGGGATTGCAGGCGCCCACCACCATGCCCAGCTAATTTTTATATGTTTAGCAGAAGCAGGTTTTTGCCATGTTGGCCAGGCTGGTCTCTTAAGTCCTGCCTCGGCCTCCCAAAGTGCTGGGGATACAGGCATGAGCCACCACCCAGCCCCCAGATGGTGACTTCTGTTCATCCGGTTAACATGCATTAAGTCCCTTCCCGTATCACCTGGGCTGGTCTATGCTGGTGAGCAGATCTCTGCCTTTCCTGGGTTCACAGTCACTTAAGGCAATGGGAACTTACTATGTAAACCTGCATTAGGATCAACTGAAATATTTCATCCGTGGCCTTTAAGGTGATTTAAAGCTGTAGAGCGGCTCATGGCACAGTTTCCTCAAAACCCACCCTGATGTATATGCAACAACCATTGTAATGTATTCATTGGCTTTGTCTAAGAGGCACTCTGATATTCACTGGCTTTGTCTAAGAGGCACTCTGATATTCACTGGCTTTGTCTAAGAGGCACTCCTCTGATATTCGTTGACTTGTGTACTTTTATGGTTTGAGTCACATACAGCCAATCCTGGAGAACGTTTTGAGGAAGAAAATGAAACAGGTATGTGGTGCTTGTACCCACAGTAGATGGTGCAAATGACTGAGTCCCACATTCTGGTTCTGAAGCAGCTTCCTTTTAGAATGAAATGAATGGAGTCTCCTGCCCCCACATAGTTCTTAACCTTGTGAATCAAACTGTGGGCCCTTGAAGAATTTAAAAAATTACACAGTAACAAAATAGTCATCCCCGCTGACTGTCTTGGCAAAGCCCTCCTTCTTGGTCTTTCTGCCAACAAACATTCAGCCCTCCAGCCTTCCTCCACACAGGCACCAGAGTAATTTACTTTAAAACAGAAATCTGACCATGTGACACCCTCCCCTGGTTAAACCCTTCACTCGCTCTTCCTCAGCCACGGTCCTGTCTGGAAGGGCCTTCCCAGCTGCACCTCCCTCTGCAGCCTTGTCGGCCATTCCTTAGGTCATACTTTGCACGAATCTAAAACCGAGCACTTGTGGATCCCAGTTTTTCCTGGGCGCTCTCAGAGCCTTTGGTTGGTTGTGCGGTCTGAGTGGAATTCCCAGCCCTGCTTGCTGGTAACTACTTTTGTCCTTTAACAATCAATGGCAGTGTTTTCTGAGAAGCTGTCCCCAGGTGCTTCCTCTTTCCTAGCATCTCTGACCAAATCAGTCCCTTCCCCAAGTGCTCCCACAGTACACACTGCACTTTTCGCTGCGTGCCAAGATACCTGCTTCAATTCCTCAGGACGTCCAGTTAGCACGGTGCTGCGCACATGCCACATCTGTGATACATGTTGGTCGGGCTGACTGAGGAGGCTGCTTTCTGTCACCATAGCACTTATAAGAAAGATTCATTTACACAACACTGCCCCACACTTTCCAGGATGTGTCTGATGCTAAGAGCAGGGGACCTCACTTCCCACTGTGACTGGGAAGGAACAGGAATGCAGATAAATGAGGCCTGGATAAAACTCCACCTCCTCATCTTGGCATGTCACCTTTTCTAATCTCACCTATTAGAGGTACTATTAATAAGTGGTAGACAAGTTGGCCAATTCTTTCCTTTCTTCTTTCTTCCTTTCCTCTTTTCTTTCTTTTCTCTTTTCTTTCAGATGGAGTCTCGCTCTGTCACCCAGAACCCAGGCTGGAGTGCAGTGGTGCGATCTCGGCTCACTGTAACCTCTACCTCACAGGTTCAAGTGATTCTCCTGCCTCAGCTTCCTGAGTAGCTGGGATTGCAGGCATGCACCAGTATGCCCGGCTAATTTTTGTATTTTTCATAGAGACAGGGTTTCACCATGTTGGCCAGGTCTTAAACTCCTGACCTCAAGTGATCTACCTGCCTCAGCCTCCCAGAGTGCTGGGATTACAGTGTGAGCCACCAGACCTGGCCCCAATTCTTTCTTGACCCCTCCTCTCTGTTAATTCTATACCATTGAACAACAGAACAAACAAGAAGAAAGGTGAAACAGGGCACTTGAGTCATTCTGGAGTTAAGAGGAAGTAGTAACCAGCCATATAGGAAATGGAATTCTATCCTTTAATCCTTCCTCTTTGGTGTTTTTCTAAGTGAAGTCAGCCATGTTCTTCCATTCCTTCATTTCAATTACTACGCTGCGTTAGAGAACAGCTTACAAAAACCAGCTCTTACCTGCCAGGTTCATCTCAGCATTCATCCGGTAGCTGTCCGCAGTCTGGGCCATGAATCGTGCTGTTGCCAAATGGTTGAGCATGATTTCACAGCTTTGGTCGTTTTTTTCCCACATGTCGGTTCCTTCAAAAGTGACAGCCTGACGCTCCATTAAGGTCACAAGGGGCATCAGCAGTGGGACTGATACATTGCTTGGGGGAACACACGTGGACTCTGAAGAATAAGGAGTAAGAGTTTTCCGTATCAGATGCTTTCCAAAGCTAAGCACAGAATGAGGTGACTAGTAGCCCTTGCCAGGTTAGGTCAGCTGTAGCCTTCTACAAGCAACGCTGTCATCTGATAAAAGCCCTGATGAGCCATCCACAGTGCTGCAGATACCTCAGGGCCTCATAACATGCCCTGCGTACTTGTACTCCACTCCCCAGTGAGGTGGCTCCGTGCTTGCTCTGCCCCATGCTCACCTCTTCCTTCATGCAGGATTTTGCTGAAGGGCTTCAGCTGTTTCTCATAGAGGATGGCAGTTTGGGTGTACTGGTGCCGCAGGGCAGTCCACATCTTTTCTAACCTTGTGATCTGGAAGAAAGACGTTACTGTTTTGGAAAAGGGTTTTTTTTTTTTTTTTTTTTTTTTAAGACGGGGTTTCGCTGCTGTTACCCAGACTGGAGTGCAATGGCATGATCTTGGCTCACCGCAACCTCCGCCTCCCAGGTTCAAGCAATTCTCCTGCCTCAGCCTCCCAAGTAGCTGGGACTACAGGCGCGCACCACCATGCCCAGCTAATTTTCATATTTTTAGTAGAGATGGGGTTTCACCTTGTTGACCAGGATGGTCTCGATCTCGACCTCGTGATCCACCCGCCTCGGCCTCCCAAAGTGCTGGGATTATAGGCATGAGCCACCACGCCCAGCCTGGAAAAGGTTCTTTTTAAAATTACCTTTTTGCATAATCCCAGTACTTTGGAAGGCCGAGGCGGGTGGATCACTTGAGGCCAGGAGTTTGAGACCATCCTGGACAACACGGTGACACCCCATCTCTACTCAAAATACAAAAATTAGCCAGGCATGGTGGCATGCACCTGTACTCCCAGCTACTCAAGAGGCTGAGGCAGGAGAATCGCTTGAACCCAGGAGGCAGAGGTTGCAGTAAGCCAAGATTGCACCACTGCACACCAGCCTGGGTGACAGAGCAAGACCCTGTCTCGAAATAAATAAACAAATAAAATTACCTTTTTGCTTAAATTTTAGAAAAGGTGAAAGATACTTATGGTAAAAATGTCAAAGTGGTTGAAAGCAGGGTAGAGAGAAAAAGTAACCCCCATCCGCCCCATCTGCATTGCTGTTAGTCCATCCCAGAGATGACTCTCAACTGCCTGTGCATGTGTGCTTCACATACAGCCTGGCCTGCTGGCCAGGCCACTGTCAAAATTCAAGGCAGTATTGGATGAGAGGAAATAAACATGATACAAAGTAAAACAGCTGAATGAAACATTGTAACTCCTATTATAATAGAAATCAGCGTATCATGAAAATATGGCAGAATTGATAAGTTGCTTATTTCAAATATTGATCCCAGAAGATTCTAGTATAGCTGAGGAGTTTTGAAACCTCTTGAAATATAACTGGAAGTGACCTCCCAAAAATTCCTATCTATACACACAACCCTTTTAAAGACACATATATATGCATATTATACTATGTAAACCACATCTATTCCTTGCCTCAGAAGCATTCAGTATAAGTACATACAGAACAGCCTTATTTTGTTAAACTTCTGAATAATATTCCACTGTATGGATAAGCTATAGTTTAACTAGTCTTTTACAGTTAAGAGTTTTATGCCTTTTTGAGACAGGGTCTCACTCTGTTGCCCAGGAAGAGGTGCAGTGGTGCAATCATGGCTCACTGCAGCCTCAACCTCCCAGGCTCAGTGATCCTCCCACCTCAGCCTCCTGAGTAGCTGGGACAACAGGCATGAGACACCATGCCTGCTACTCACTTCTTTTCTTCTGCAGATAACTCGGCCTCAGTTTTCTTCTGGAATAATTTAGTCAGTAGCAGCATATACCACTGACTAACTGTCCTAAGATAAATGGTCCCCAACTCATATCAGCAAGGCTGTGTTAAGTTTTCTATGTGAAACAAGGAAGGACATTAGTATTTATGGAATAAGAGTCAGCTTTGTGTCAAATATTTGAAGAATTTCATTTAATCTTCACAATGTCCTTTAAGGCAGGTATTTTGGCTTCGTTTTACAGATCAGAAAACAGAAGAGATTAGGTAAGTGCCCAAGGCTTCCCAGCTGGAATGTGGCAGAACTGAGATTCATTTACTTGGCCCTGAAGAGCTCCTGTATCCAAAAGGAAGGTGAGTAGGCTCAGCACCAGCAGATGTGCTGTGAAGAAAAGGCTGTGCTGGCCTTCCTCCTGCAGTGCACCATGTTGCTCTCCCTTCTGGAGACCCCTGCTCCCTACCCACTCCCTGAGGCATTGCCTTTCTGAAAGAAGCCTCTGGGTCTGGGCTAGGCCCATCTCATGGACGAACTCTCTCGATACTAGAAGCTGAGAAGAAAAGGTGGCACATGTGGCCATAGTGTAAAGGTTGGGTTGGATAGTGACATGCAAAGTGACGTGACTCTCCTTTTGGGCTTTCTCTGGGTATGCCACTTCCCTTCCAGGCCACTAAATGCTCCAGAGGACTGTGTCCTCTCACTGCTGATGTGCTCCAGAAAGAAAGGTATGACAGTGTCAGAAGGCAGGGAACCACCTACAAAGCATGGTAATGTGGTTGGGGACAAGTCCCTAACCGCTGAGTTTGATGTCATGGATGGCAACCATGCGATCCCACAAAACATCCCCTTTACCACTCTCAGGGGAAGCTCTGGGCTGGAAGGCTTTACCCACAGCCTGGCCTGTTGGTTCAGCTGTCAAAATTCTAGGCAGCTTTAGATGACATGAAATAAACATAATGCAAATTTAAATACCTGAATGAAAAATGTGATAGTAGAAATCAGTATATCATGAAAATCTGGCAGAATTTATCAGTTGCTTATTTCAAATACCAATCCTACAAAATTCCAAACTACCTGAAGACTTTTGAAAGCTTCTGAAATATAATTGGAATTGACCCCCCAAAAATCCCCGATGAAGGCACTACGTTGTTCAACCTTTTATTTTTAAGACCTTGCTTTAATGCAAGTAAATTCTATTCCAGCCACGATCTGACTTGCGGGACATGTGGCTGTGGCTGTCTTTCTCAGTGGCAATGATGGATTTTCAGTGAGCACCTGGCAGGACTTCAGAGATAATCTGTGGCTATGAAACAGCCACGCTGAGTGACCAGCAGCTTTGGTGTTACTAGCTGCGGGTTTTGCTGGCCGGACTGTAAACTCATACTCAAGTCCTCCAAGCACCCAGGGCTTGAGAGAACAGAAGTGGGAACGCTGATCCCGAGTGATAAAGGTGGCAGCATACTTTCCTCTATGAGGCCTGTTTGACTTTAATACAGGTTTTTATGTTTGACACTCATCCTAACAAACCCCTGGCACAGCCGATAAATGCAAATGCCCAATTTTAGAAACGGTAATTAGGGAGTTCTATCGCAGGTGGACCAGGAACCTGAACTTGTTATTAGGACAGTCTGTTTTAGATGACCTGAGATAAAATAGTCTAAGGATTCTCTGATAGAAGCTCCACAAATGTCTCATTTCCCAGTGATTATCCTAAACTGCCCACATGGTGACCCTCTCTCAAACACCACACTGTACCCAGATGTCTCATCCTAATTGATTCTCCGTGAATCCCTACTGTTCATGAGGCTAACACTTGCTACTGTACATCAAAGAGAAAGCATGGACTGTCAGAAATTATCTACTGCTTTTAAAAAATAGACCCTAGAGGTCGGGCATGGTGGTGCACGCCTGTAATCCCAACACTTTGGGAGGCCGAGGTGGGCAGATCATCTGAGGCCAGGAGTTCAAGACCAGCCTGGCTAACATGGCAAAACCCCATCTCTACCAAAAATACAAAAATTAGCCGGGTATGGTGGCCCATGCCTGTTATCACAGCTACTCAGGGGGCTAAGGCAGGAGAATAGTTTGAACTCGGGAGACAGCGGTTGCAATGAACCAAGATCACGCCACTTTACTCCAGCCTGGATAAGAGAGTGAGACTCCATTAAAAAAAAAAAAA